>NW_026089409.1:0-679017 GCF_933775445.1 Argentina anserina | reverse complement strand
GTATCTTTACATCGTTTGCGTATCTTTACTATTCCAATTGTGTATCTTTTCATTTCTCGTTTGAGTATCTTTCTGTAAGGGTTTCTGATGCGAGTTTCTATTGAATTTGAGAGTTTTGCAAGTGTGGGAGTGTGTTTCCTTCAAACTGAGTATCTTTACATCGTTTGCGTATCTTTACTATTCCAATTGTGTATCTTTTCATTTCTCGTTTGAGTATCTTTCTGTAAGGCTTTCTGATGCGAGTTTCTATTGAATTTGAGAGTTTTTGCAAGTGTGGGAGTGTGTTTCTTTCAAACTGAGTATCTTTACATCGTTTGCGTATGTTTACTATTCCAATTGTGTATCTTACATCGTTTGCGTATCTTTACTATTCCAATTGTGTATCTTTTCATTTCTCGTTTGAGTATCTTTTTGTAAGGCTTTCTGATGCGAGTTTCTATTGAATTTGAGAGTTTTGCAAGTGTGGGAGTGTGTTTCTTTCAAACTGAGTATCTTTACATCGTTTGCGTATGTTTACTATTCCAATTGTGTATCTTA
This sequence comes from Argentina anserina, assembly GCF_933775445.1. NCBI lineage: Eukaryota > Viridiplantae > Streptophyta > Magnoliopsida > Rosales > Rosaceae > Argentina > Argentina anserina. The sequence goes on along the minus strand of NW_026089409.1, from coordinate 678,480 downwards.
CATCGTTTGCGTATCTTTACTATTCCAATTGTGTATCTTTTCATTTCTCGTTTGAGTATCTTTCTGTAAGGCTTTCTGATGCGAGTTTCTATTGAATTTGAGAGTTTTGCAAGTGTGGGAGTGTGTTTCCTTCAAACTGAGTATCTTTACATCGTTTGCGTATCTTTACTATCACAATTGTGTATCTTTACATCGTTTGCGTATCTTTACTATTCCAATTGTGTATCTTTTCATTTCTCGTTTAAGTATCTTTCTGTAAGGCTTTCTGATGCGAGTTTCTATTGAATTTGAGAGTTTTGCAAGTGTGGGAGTGTGTTTCTTTCAAACTGAGTATCTTTACATCGTTTGCGTATCTTTACTATTCCAATTGTGTATCTTTTCATTTCTCGTTTGAGTATCTTTCTGTAAGACTTTCTGATGCGAGTTTCTATTGAATTTGAGAGTTTTGCAAGTGTGGGAGTGTGTTTCTTTCAAACTGAGTATCTTTACATCGTTTGCGTATGTTTACTATTCCAATTGTGTATGTTTACATCGTTTGCGTATCTTTACTATTCCAATTGTGTATCTTTTCATTTCTCGTTTGAGTATCTTTCTGTAAGGGTTTCTGATGCGAGTTTCTATTGAATTTGAGAGTTTTGCAAGTGTGGGAGTGTGTTTCCTTCAAACTGAGTATCTTTACATCGTTTGCGTATCTTTACTATTCCAATTGTGTATCTTTTCATTTCTCGTTTGAGTATCTTTCTGTAAGGCTTTCTGATGCGAGTTTCTATTGAATTTGAGAGTTTTGCAAGTGTGGGAGTGTGTTTCTTTCAAACTGAGTATCTTTACATCGTTTGCGTATGTTTACTATTCCAATTGTGTATCTTACATCGTTTGCGTATCTTTACTATTCCAATTGTGTATCTTTTCATTTCTCGTTTGAGTATCTTTCTGTAAGGCTTTCTGATGCGAGTTTCTATTGAATTTGAGAGTTTTGCAAGTGTGGGAGTGTGTATCCTTCAAACTGAGTATCTTTACATCGTTTGCGTATCTTTACTATCACAATTGTGTATCTTTACATCGTTTGCGTATCTTTACTATTCCAATTGTGTATCTTTTCATTTCTCGTTTAAGTATCTTTCTGTAAGCCTTTCTGATGCGAGTTTCTATTGTATTTGAGAGTTTTGCAAGTGTGGGAGTGTGTTTCTTTCAAACTGAGTATCTTTACATCGTTTGCGTATCTTTACTATTCCAATTGTGTATCTTTACATCGTTTGCGTATCTTTACTATTCCAATTGTGTATCTTTTCATTTCTCGTTTGAGTATCTTTTTGTAAGGATTTCTGATGCGAGTTTCTGTTGAATTTGAGAGTTTTGCAATTGTGGGAGTGTGTTTCTTTCAAACTCAGTATGTTTACATCGTTTGCGTATCTTTACTTTTCCAATTGTGTATCTTTACATCGTTTGCGTATCTTTACTATTCAAATTGTGTATCTTTTCATTTCTCGTTTGAGTATCTTTCTGTAAGACTTTCTGATGCGAGTTTCTATTGAATTTGAGAGTTTTGCAAGTGTGGGAGTGTGTTTCTTTCAAACTGAGTATCTTTACATCGTTTGCGTATCTTTACTATTCCAATTGTGTATGTTTATATCGTTTGCGTATCTTTACTATTCCAATTGTGTATCTTTTCATTTCTCGTTTGAGTATCTTTCTGTAAGGGTTTCTGATGCGAGTTTCTATTGAATTTGAGAGTTTTGCAAGTGTGGGAGTGTGTTTCCTTCAAACTGAGTATCTTTACATCGTTTGCGTATCTTTACTATTCCAATTGTGTATCTTTTCATTTCTCGTTTGAGTATCTTTTTGTAAGGATTTCTGATGCGAGTTTCTGTTGAATTTGAGAGTTTTGCAAGTGTGGGAGTGTGTTTCTTTCAAACTCAGTATGTTTACATCGTTTGCGTATCTTTACTTTTCCAATTGTGTATCTTTACATCGTTTGCGTATCTCTACTATTCAAATTTCTGATGCGAGTTTCTGTTGAATTTGAGAGTTTTGCAAGTGTGGGAGTGTGTTTCTTTCAAACTCAGTATGTTTACATCGTTTGCGTATCTTTACTTTTCCAATTGTGTATCTTTACATCGTTTGCGTATCTCTACTATTCAAATTTCTGATGCGAGTTTCTATTGAATTTGAGAGTTTTGCAAGTGTGGGAGTGTGTTTCCTTCAAACTGAGTATCTTTACATCGTTTGCGTATCTTTACTATTCCAATTGTGTATCTTTTCATTTCTCGTTTGAGTATCTTTCTGTAAGGGTTTCTGATGCGAGTTTCTATTGAATTTGAGAGTTTTGCAAGTGTGGGAGTGTGTTTCCTTCAAATTGAGTATCTTTACATCGTTTGCGTATCTTTACTATCACAATTGTGTATCTTTACATCGTTTGCGTATCTTTACTATTCCAATTGTGTATCTTTTCATTTCTCGTTTAAGTATCTTTCTGTAAGGCTTTCTGATGCGAGTTTCTATTGTATTTGAGAGTTTTGCAAGTGTGGGAGTGTGTTTCTTTCAAACTGAGTATCTTTACATCGTTTGCGTATCTTTACTATTCCAATTGTGTATGTTTACATCGTTTGCGTATCTTTACTATTCCAATTGTGTATCTTTTCATTTCTCGTTTGAGTATCTTTCTGTAAGGCTTTCTGATGCGAGTTTCTATTGAATTTGAGAGTTTTGCAAGTGTGGGAGTGTGTTTCCTTCAAACTGAGTATCTTTACATCGTTTGCGTATCTTTACTATTCCAATTGTGTATCTTTTCATTTCTCGTTTGAGTATCTTTCTGTAAGGGTTTCTGATGCGAGTTTCTATTGAATTTGAGAGTTTTGCAAGTGTGGGAGTGTGTTTCCTTCAAACTGAGTATCTTTACATCGTTTGCGTATCTTTACTATTCCAATTGTGTATCTTTTCATTTCTCGTTTGAGTATCTTTCTGTAAGGCTTTCTGATGCGAGTTTCTATTGAATTTGAGAGTTTTGCAAGTGTGGGAGTGTGTTTCTTTCAAACTGAGTATCTTACATCGTTTGCGTATCTTTACTATTCCAATTGTGTATCTTTTCATTTCTCGTTTGAGTATCTTTCTGTAAGGCTTTCTGATGCGAGTTTCTATTGAATTTGAGAGTTTTGCAAGTGTGGGAGTGTGTTTCTTTCAAACTGAGTATCTTTACATCGTTTGCGTATGTTTACTATTCCAATTGTGTATCTTACATCGTTAGCGTATCTTTACTATTCCAATTGTGTATCTTTTCATTTCTCGTTTGAGTATCTTTCTGTAAGGCTTTCTGATGCGAGTTTCTATTGAATTTGAGAGTTTTGCAAGTGTGGGAGTGTGTTTCCTTCAAACTGAGTATCTTTACATCGTTTGCGTATCTTTACTATCACAATTGTGTATCTTTACATCGTTTGCGTATCTTTACTATTCCAATTGTGTATCTTTTCATTTCTCGTTTAAGTATCTTTCTGTAAGGCTTTCTGATGCGAGTTTCTATTGAATTTGAGAGTTTTGCAAGTGTGGGAGTGTGTTTCTTTCAAACTGAGTATCTTTACATCGTTTGCGTATCTTTACTATTCTAATTGTGTATCTTTTCATTTCTCGTTTGAGTATCTTTCCGATTCCAATTGTGTATCTTTTCATTTCTCGTTTGAGTATCTTTTTGTAAGGATTTCTGATGCGAGTTTCTGTTGAATTTGAGAGTTTTGCAAGTGTGGGAGTGTGTTTCTTTCAAACTCAGTATGTTTACATCGTTTGCGTATCTTTACTTTTCCAATTGTGTATCTTTACATCGTTTGCGTATCTTTACTATTCAAATTTCTGATGCGAGTTTCTATTGAATTTGAGAGTTTTGCAAGTGTGGGAGTGTGTTTCCTTCAAACTGAGTATCTTTACATCGTTTGCGTATCTTTACTAATCCAATTGTGTATCTTTTCATTTCTCGTTTGAGTATCTTTCTGTAAGGCTTTCTGATGCGAGTTTCTATTGAATTTGAGAGTTTTGCAAGTGTGGGAGTGTGTTTCTTTCAAACTGAATATCTTTACATCGTTTGCGTATGTTTACTATTCCAATTGTGTATGTTTACATCGTTTGCGTATCTTTACTATTCCAATTGTGTATCTTTTCATTTCTCGTTTGAGTATCTTTCTGTAAGGGTTTCTGATGCGAGTTTCTATTGAATTTGAGAGTTTTGCAAGTGTGGCAGTGTGTTTCCTTCAAACTGAGTATCTTTACATCGTTTGCGTATCTTTACTATTCCAATTGTGTATCTTTTCATTTCTCGTTTGAGTATCTTTCTGTAAGGCTTTCTGATGCGAGTTTCTATTGAATTTGAGAGTTTTGCAAGTGTGGGAGTGTGTTTCTTTCAAACTGAGTATCTTTACATCGTTTGCGTATGTTTACTATTCCAATTGTGTATCTTACATCGTTTGCGTATCTTTACTATTCCAATTGTGTATCTTTTCATTTCTCGTTTGAGTATCTTTCTGTAAGGCTTTCTGATGCGAGTTTCTATTGAATTTGAGAGTTTTGCAAGTGTGGGAGTGTGTTTCTTTCAAACTGAATATCTTTACATCGTTTGCGTATGTTTACTATTCCAATTGTGTATGTTTACATCGTTTGCGTATCTTTACTATTCCAATTGTGTATCTTTTCATTTCTCGTTTGAGTATCTTTCTGTAAGGGTTTCTGATGCGAGTTTCTATTGAATTTGAGAGTTTTGCAAGTGTGGCAGTGTGTTTCCTTCAAACTGAGTATCTTTACATCGTTTGCGTATCTTTACTATTCCAATTGTGTATCTTTTCATTTCTCGTTTGAGTATCTTTCTGTAAGGCTTTCTGATGCGAGTTTCTATTGAATTTGAGAGTTTTGCAAGTGTGGGAGTGTGTTTCTTTCAAACTGAGTATCTTTACATCGTTTGCGTATGTTTACTATTCCAATTGTGTATCTCACATCGTTTGCGTATCTTTACTATTCCAATTGTGTATCTTTTCATTTCTCGTTTGAGTATCTTTCTGTAAGGCTTTCTGATGCGAGTTTCTATTGAATTTGAGAGTTTTGCAAGTGTGGGAGTGTGTTTCCTTCAAACTGAGTATCTTTACATCGTTTGCGTATCTTTACTATCACAATTGTGTATCTTTACATCGTTTGCGTATCTTTACTATTCCAATTGTGTATCTTTTCATTTCTCGTTTAAGTATCTTTCTGTAAGCCTTTCTGATGCGAGTTTCTATTGTATTTGAGAGTTTTGCAAGTGTGGGAGTGTGTTTCTTTCAAACTGAGTATCTTTACATCGTTTGCGTATCTTTACTATTCCAATTATGTATCTTTACATCGTTTGCGTATCTTTACTATTCCAATTGTGTATCTTTTCATTTCTCGTTTGAGTATCTTTTTGTAAGGATTTCTGATGCGAGTTTCTGTTGAATTTGAGAGTTTTGCAAGTGTGGGAGTGTGTTTCTTTCAAACTCAGTATGTTTACATCGTTTGCGTATCTTTACTTTTCCAATTGTGTATCTTTACATCGTTTGCGTATCTTTACTATTCAAATTTCTGATGCGAGTTTCTATTGAATTTGAGAGTTTTGCAAGTGTGGGAGTGTGTTTCCTTCAAACTGAGTATCTTTACATCGTTTGCGTATCTTTACTATCACAATTGTGTATCTTTTCATTTCTCGTTTGAGTATCTTTCTGTAAGGCTTTCTGATGCGAGTTTCTATTGAATTTGAGAGTTTTGCAAGTGTGGGAGTGTGTTTCTTTCAAACTGAATATCTTTACATCGTTTGCGTATGTTTACTATTCCAATTGTGTATGTTTACATCGTTTGCGTATCTTTACTATTCCAATTGTGTATCTTTTCATTTCTCGTTTGAGTATCTTTCTGTAAGGGTTTCTGATGCGAGTTTCTATTGAATGTGAGAGTTTTGCAAGTGTGGCAGTGTGTTTCCTTCAAACTGAGTATCTTTACATCGTTTGCGTATCTTTACTATTCCAATTGTGTATCTTTTCATTTCTCGTTTGAGTATCTTTCTGTAAGGCTTTCTGATGCGAGTTTCTATTGAATTTGAGAGTTTTGCAAGTGTGGGAGTGTGTTTCTTTCAAACTGAGTATCTTTACATCGTTTGCGTATGTTTACTATTCCAATTGTGTATCTTACATCGTTTGCGTATCTTTACTATTCCAATTGTGTATCTTTTCATTTCTCGTTTGAGTATCTTTCTGTAAGGCTTTCTGATGCGAGTTTCTATTGAATTTGAGAGTTTTGCAAGTGTGGGAGTGTGTTTCTTTCAAACTGAGTATCTTTACATCGTTTGCGTATGTTTACTATTCCAATTGTGTATCTTACATCGTTAGCGTATCTTTACTATTCCAATTGTGTATCTTTTCATTTCTCGTTTGAGTATCTTTCTGTAAGGCTTTCTGATGCGAGTTTCTATTGAATTTGAGAGTTTTGCAAGTGTGGGAGTGTGTTTCCTTCAAACTGAGTATCTTTACATCGTTTGCGTATCTTTACTATCACAATTGTGTATCTTTACATCGTTTGCGTATCTTTACTATTCCAATTGTGTATCTTTTCATTTCTCGATTAAGTATCTTTCTGTAAGGCTTTCTGATGCGAGTTTCTATTGAATTTGAGAGTTTTGCAAGTGTGGGAGTGTGTTTCTTTCAAACTGAGTATCTTTACATCGTTTGCGTATCTTTACTATTCTAATTGTGTATCTTTTCATTTCTCGTTTGAGTATCTTTCCGATTCCAATTGTGTATCTTTTCATTTCTCGTTTGAGTATCTTTTTGTAAGGATTTCTGATGCGAGTTTCTGTTGAATTTGAGAGTTTTGCAAGTGTGGCAGTGTGTTTCCTTCAAACTGAGTATCTTTACATCGTTTGCGTATCTTTACTATTCCAATTGTGTATCTTTTCATTTCTCGTTTGAGTATCTTTCTGTAAGGCTTTCTGATGCGAGTTTCTATTGAATTTGAGAGTTTTGCAAGTGTGGGAGTGTGTTTCTTTCAAACTGAGTATCTTTACATCGTTTGCGTATGTTTACTATTCCAATTGTGTATCTTACATCGTTTGCGTATCTTTACTATTCCAATTGTGTATCTTTTCATTTCTCGTTTGAGTATCTTTCTGTAAGGCTTTCTGATGCGAGTTTCTATTGAATTTGAGAGTTTTGCAAGTGTGGGAGTGTGTTTCCTTCAAACTGAGTATCTTTACATCGTTTGCGTATCTTTACTATCACAATTGTGTATCTTTACATCGTTTGCGTATCTTTACTATTCCAATTGTGTATCTTTTCATTTCTCGTTTAAGTATCTTTCTGTAAGGCTTTCTGATGCGAGTTTCTATTGAATTTGAGAGTTTTGCAAGTGTGGGAGTGTGTTTCTTTCAAACTGAGTATCTTTACATCGTTTGCGTATCTTTACTATTCCAATTGTGTATCTTTTCATTTCTCGTTTGAGTATCTTTCTGTAAGACTTTCTGATGCGAGTTTCTATTGAATTTGAGAGTTTTGCAAGTGTGGGAGTGTGTTTCTTTCAAACTGAGTATCTTTACATCGTTTGCGTATGTTTACTATTCCAATTGTGTATGTTTACATCGTTTGCGTATCTTTACTATTCCAATTGTGTATCTTTTCATTTCTCGTTTGAGTATCTTTCTGTAAGGGTTTCTGATGCGAGTTTCTATTGAATTTGAGAGTTTTGCAAGTGTGGGAGTGTGTTTCCTTCAAACTGAGTATCTTTACATCGTTTGCGTATCTTTACTATTCCAATTGTGTATCTTTTCATTTCTCGTTTGAGTATCTTTCTGTAAGGCTTTCTGATGCGAGTTTCTATTGAATTTGAGAGTTTTGCAAGTGTGGGAGTGTGTTTCTTTCAAACTGAGTATCTTTACATCGTTTGCGTATGTTTACTATTCCAATTGTGTATCTTACATCGTTTGCGTATCTTTACTATTCCAATTGTGTATCTTTTCATTTCTCGTTTGAGTATCTTTCTGTAAGGCTTTCTGATGCGAGTTTCTATTGAATTTGAGAGTTTTGCAAGTGTGGGAGTGTGTATCCTTCAAACTGAGTATCTTTACATCGTTTGCGTATCTTTACAATCACAATTGTGTATCTTTACATCGTTTGCGTATCTTTACTATTCCAATTGTGTATCTTTTCATTTCTCGTTTAAGTATCTTTCTGTAAGCCTTTCTGATGCGAGTTTCTATTGTATTTGAGAGTTTTGCAAGTGTGGGAGTGTGTTTCTTTCAAACTGAGTATCTTTACATCGTTTGCGTATCTTTACTATTCCAATTGTGTATCTTTACATCGTTTGCGTATCTTTACTATTCCAATTGTGTATCTTTTCATTTCTCGTTTGAGTATCTTTTTGTAAGGATTTCTGATGCGAGTTTCTGTTGAATTTGAGAGTTTTGCAATTGTGGGAGTGTGTTTCTTTCAAACTCAGTATGTTTACATCGTTTGCGTATCTTTACTTTTCCAATTGTGTATCTTTACATCGTTTGCGTATCTTTACTATTCAAATTGTGTATCTTTTCATTTCTCGTTTGAGTATCTTTCTGTAAGACTTTCTGATGCGAGTTTCTATTGAATTTGAGAGTTTTGCAAGTGTGGGAGTGTGTTTCTTTCAAACTGAGTATCTTTACATCGTTTGCGTATCTTTACTATTCCAATTGTGTATGTTTATATCGTTTGCGTATCTTTACTATTCCAATTGTGTATCTTTTCATTTCTCGTTTGAGTATCTTTCTGTAAGGGTTTCTGATGCGAGTTTCTATTGAATTTGAGAGTTTTGCAAGTGTGGGAGTGTGTTTCCTTCAAACTGAGTATCTTTACATCGTTTGCGTATCTTTACTATTCCAATTGTGTATCTTTTCATTTCTCGTTTGAGTATCTTTTTGTAAGGATTTCTGATGCGAGTTTCTGTTGAATTTGAGAGTTTTGCAAGTGTGGGAGTGTGTTTCTTTCAAACTCAGTATGTTTACATCGTTTGCGTATCTTTACTTTTCCAATTGTGTATCTTTACATCGTTTGCGTATCTCTACTATTCAAATTTCTGATGCGAGTTTCTGTTGAATTTGAGAGTTTTGCAAGTGTGGGAGTGTGTTTCTTTCAAACTCAGTATGTTTACATCGTTTGCGTATCTTTACTTTTCCAATTGTGTATCTTTACATCGTTTGCGTATCTCTACTATTCAAATTTCTGATGCGAGTTTCTATTGAATTTGAGAGTTTTGCAAGTGTGGGAGTGTGTTTCCTTCAAACTGAGTATCTTTACATCGTTTGCGTATCTTTACTATTCCAATTGTGTATCTTTTCATTTCTCGTTTGAGTATCTTTCTGTAAGGGTTTCTGATGCGAGTTTCTATTGAATTTGAGAGTTTTGCAAGTGTGGGAGTGTGTTTCCTTCAAATTGAGTATCTTTACATCGTTTGCGTATCTTTACTATCACAATTGTGTATCTTTACATCGTTTGCGTATCTTTACTATTCCAATTGTGTATCTTTTCATTTCTCGTTTAAGTATCTTTCTGTAAGGCTTTCTGATGCGAGTTTCTATTGTATTTGAGAGTTTTGCAAGTGTGGGAGTGTGTTTCTTTCAAACTGAGTATCTTTACATCGTTTGCGTATCTTTACTATTCCAATTGTGTATGTTTACATCGTTTGCGTATCTTTACTATTCCAATTGTGTATCTTTTCATTTCTCGTTTGAGTATCTTTCTGTAAGGCTTTCTGATGCGAGTTTCTATTGAATTTGAGAGTTTTGCAAGTGTGGGAGTGTGTTTCCTTCAAACTGAGTATCTTTACATCGTTTGCGTATCTTTACTATTCCAATTGTGTATCTTTTCATTTCTCGTTTGAGTATCTTTCTGTAAGGGTTTCTGATGCGAGTTTCTATTGAATTTGAGAGTTTTGCAAGTGTGGGAGTGTGTTTCCTTCAAACTGAGTATCTTTACATCGTTTGCGTATCTTTACTATCACAATTGTGTATCTTTACATCGTTTGCGTATCTTTACTATTCCAATTGTGTATCTTTTCATTTCTCGTTTAAGTATCTTTCTGTAAGGCTTTCTGATGCGAGTTTCTATTGAATTTGAGAGTTTTGCAAGTGTGGGAGTGTGTTTCTTTCAAACTGAGTATCTTTACATCGTTTGCGTATCTTTACTATTCTAATTGTGTATCTTTTCATTTCTCGTTTGAGTATCTTTCCGATTCCAATTGTGTATCTTTTCATTTCTCGTTTGAGTATCTTTTTGTAAGGATTTCTGATGCGAGTTTCTGTTGAATTTGAGAGTTTTGCAAGTGTGGGAGTGTGTTTCTTTCAAACTCAGTATGTTTACATCGTTTGCGTATCTTTACTTTTCCAATTGTGTATCTTTACATCGTTTGCGTATCTTTACTATTCAAATTTCTGATGCGAGTTTCTATTGAATTTGAGAGTTTTGCAAGTGTGGGAGTGTGTTTCCTTCAAACTGAGTATCTTTACATCGTTTGCGTATCTTTACTAATCCAATTGTGTATCTTTTCATTTCTCGTTTGAGTATCTTTCTGTAAGGCTTTCTGATGCGAGTTTCTATTGAATTTGAGAGTTTTGCAAGTGTGGGAGTGTGTTTCTTTCAAACTGAATATCTTTACATCGTTTGCGTATGTTTACTATTCCAATTGTGTATGTTTACATCGTTTGCGTATCTTTACTATTCCAATTGTGTATCTTTTCATTTCTCGTTTGAGTATCTTTCTGTAAGGGTTTCTGATGCGAGTTTCTATTGAATTTGAGAGTTTTGCAAGTGTGGCAGTGTGTTTCCTTCAAACTGAGTATCTTTACATCGTTTGCGTATCTTTACTATTCCAATTGTGTATCTTTTCATTTCTCGTTTGAGTATCTTTCTGTAAGGCTTTCTGATGCGAGTTTCTATTGAATTTGAGAGTTTTGCAAGTGTGGGAGTGTGTTTCTTTCAAACTGAGTATCTTTACATCGTTTGCGTATGTTTACTATTCCAATTGTGTATCTTACATCGTTTGCGTATCTTTACTATTCCAATTGTGTATCTTTTCATTTCTCGTTTGAGTATCTTTCTGTAAGGCTTTCTGATGCGAGTTTCTATTGAATTTGAGAGTTTTGCAAGTGTGGGAGTGTGTTTCTTTCAAACTGAATATCTTTACATCGTTTGCGTATGTTTACTATTCCAATTGTGTATGTTTACATCGTTTGCGTATCTTTACTATTCCAATTGTGTATCTTTTCATTTCTCGTTTGAGTATCTTTCTGTAAGGGTTTCTGATGCGAGTTTCTATTGAATTTGAGAGTTTTGCAAGTGTGGCAGTGTGTTTCCTTCAAACTGAGTATCTTTACATCGTTTGCGTATCTTTACTATTCCAATTGTGTATCTTTTCATTTCTCGTTTGAGTATCTTTCTGTAAGGCTTTCTGATGCGAGTTTCTATTGAATTTGAGAGTTTTGCAAGTGTGGGAGTGTGTTTCTTTCAAACTGAGTATCTTTACATCGTTTGCGTATGTTTACTATTCCAATTGTGTATCTCACATCGTTTGCGTATCTTTACTATTCCAATTGTGTATCTTTTCATTTCTCGTTTGAGTATCTTTCTGTAAGGCTTTCTGATGCGAGTTTCTATTGAATTTGAGAGTTTTGCAAGTGTGGGAGTGTGTTTCCTTCAAACTGAGTATCTTTACATCGTTTGCGTATCTTTACTATCACAATTGTGTATCTTTACATCGTTTGCGTATCTTTACTATTCCAATTGTGTATCTTTTCATTTCTCGTTTAAGTATCTTTCTGTAAGCCTTTCTGATGCGAGTTTCTATTGTATTTGAGAGTTTTGCAAGTGTGGGAGTGTGTTTCTTTCAAACTGAGTATCTTTACATCGTTTGCGTATCTTTACTATTCCAATTATGTATCTTTACATCGTTTGCGTATCTTTACTATTCCAATTGTGTATCTTTTCATTTCTCGTTTGAGTATCTTTTTGTAAGGATTTCTGATGCGAGTTTCTGTTGAATTTGAGAGTTTTGCAAGTGTGGGAGTGTGTTTCTTTCAAACTCAGTATGTTTACATCGTTTGCGTATCTTTACTTTTCCAATTGTGTATCTTTACATCGTTTGCGTATCTTTACTATTCAAATTTCTGATGCGAGTTTCTATTGAATTTGAGAGTTTTGCAAGTGTGGGAGTGTGTTTCCTTCAAACTGAGTATCTTTACATCGTTTGCGTATCTTTACTAATCCAATTGTGTATCTTTTCATTTCTCGTTTGAGTATCTTTCTGTAAGGCTTTCTGATGCGAGTTTCTATTGAATTTGAGAGTTTTGCAAGTGTGGGAGTGTGTTTCTTTCAAACTGAATATCTTTACATCGTTTGCGTATGTTTACTATTCCAATTGTGTATGTTTACATCGTTTGCGTATCTTTACTATTCCAATTGTGTATCTTTTCATTTCTCGTTTGAGTATCTTTCTGTAAGGGTTTCTGATGCGAGTTTCTATTGAATGTGAGAGTTTTGCAAGTGTGGCAGTGTGTTTCCTTCAAACTGAGTATCTTTACATCGTTTGCGTATCTTTACTATTCCAATTGTGTATCTTTTCATTTCTCGTTTGAGTATCTTTCTGTAAGGCTTTCTGATGCGAGTTTCTATTGAATTTGAGAGTTTTGCAAGTGTGGGAGTGTGTTTCTTTCAAACTGAGTATCTTTACATCGTTTGCGTATGTTTACTATTCCAATTGTGTATCTTACATCGTTTGCGTATCTTTACTATTCCAATTGTGTATCTTTTCATTTCTCGTTTGAGTATCTTTCTGTAAGGCTTTCTGATGCGAGTTTCTATTGAATTTGAGAGTTTTGCAAGTGTGGGAGTGTGTTTCTTTCAAACTGAGTATCTTTACATCGTTTGCGTATGTTTACTATTCCAATTGTGTATCTTACATCGTTAGCGTATCTTTACTATTCCAATTGTGTATCTTTTCATTTCTCGTTTGAGTATCTTTCTGTAAGGCTTTCTGATGCGAGTTTCTATTGAATTTGAGAGTTTTGCAAGTGTGGGAGTGTGTTTCCTTCAAACTGAGTATCTTTACATCGTTTGCGTATCTTTACTATCACAATTGTGTATCTTTACATCGTTTGCGTATCTTTACTATTCCAATTGTGTATCTTTTCATTTCTCGTTTAAGTATCTTTCTGTAAGGCTTTCTGATGCGAGTTTCTATTGAATTTGAGAGTTTTGCAAGTGTGGGAGTGTGTTTCTTTCAAACTGAGTATCTTTACATCGTTTGCGTATCTTTACTATTCTAATTGTGTATCTTTTCATTTCTCGTTTGAGTATCTTTCCGATTCCAATTGTGTATCTTTTCATTTCTCGTTTGAGTATCTTTTTGTAAGGATTTCTGATGCGAGTTTCTGTTGAATTTGAGAGTTTTGCAAGTGTGGCAGTGTGTTTCCTTCAAACTGAGTATCTTTACATCGTTTGCGTATCTTTACTATTCCAATTGTGTATCTTTTCATTTCTCGTTTGAGTATCTTTCTGTAAGGCTTTCTGATGCGAGTTTCTATTGAATTTGAGAGTTTTGCAAGTGTGGGAGTGTGTTTCTTTCAAACTGAGTATCTTTACATCGTTTGCGTATGTTTACTATTCCAATTGTGTATCTTACATCGTTTGCGTATCTTTACTATTCCAATTGTGTATCTTTTCATTTCTCGTTTGAGTATCTTTCTGTAAGGCTTTCTGATGCGAGTTTCTATTGAATTTGAGAGTTTTGCAAGTGTGGGAGTGTGTTTCCTTCAAACTGAGTATCTTTACATCGTTTGCGTATCTTTACTATCACAATTGTGTATCTTTACATCGTTTGCGTATCTTTACTATTCCAATTGTGTATCTTTTCATTTCTCGTTTAAGTATCTTTCTGTAAGCCTTTCTGATGCGAGTTTCTATTGTATTTGAGAGTTTTGCAAGTGTGGGAGTGTGTTTCTTTCAAACTGAGTATCTTTACATCGTTTGCGTATCTTTACTATTCCAATTATGTATCTTTACATCGTTTGCGTATCTTTACTATTCAAATTGTGTATCTATTCATTTCTCGTTTGAGTATCTTTCTGTAAGACTTTCTGATGCGAGTTTCTATTGAATTTGAGAGTTTTGCAAGTGTGGGAGTGTGTTTCTTTCAAACTGAGTATCTTTACATCGTTTGCGTATCTTTACTATTCTAATTCTGTATGTTTACATCGTTTGCGTATCTTTACTATTCCAATTGTGTATCTTTTCATTTCTCGTTTGAGTATCTTTCTGTAAGGGTTTCTGATGCGAGTTTCTATTGAATTTGAGAGTTTTGCAAGTGTGGGAGTGTGTTTCCTTCAAACTGAGTATCTTTACATCGTTTGCGTATCTTTACTATTCCAATTGTGTATCTTTTCATTTCTCGTTTGAGTATCTTTCTGTAAGGCTTTCTGATTCGAGTTTCTATTGAATTTGAGAGTTTTGCAAGTGTGGGAGTGTGTTTCTTTCAAACTGAATATCTTTACATCGTTTGCGTATGTTTACTATTCCAATTGTGTATGTTTACATCGTTTGCGTATCTTTACTTTTCCAATTGTGTATCTTTTCATTTCTCGTTTAAGTATCTTTCTGTAAGGCTTTCTGATGCGAGTTTCTATTGAATTTGAGAGTTTTGCAATTGTGGGAGTGTGTTTCTTTCAAACTCAGTATGTTTACATCGTTTGCGTATCTTTACTTTTCCAATTGTGTATCTTTACATCGTTTGCGTATCTTTACTATTCAAATTGTGTATCTATTCATTTCTCGTTTGAGTATCTTTCTGTAAGACTTTCTGATGCGAGTTTCTGTTGAATTTGAGAGTTTTGCAAGTGTGGGAGTGTGTTTCTTTCAAACTCAGTATGTTTACATCGTTTGCGTATCTTTACTTTTCCAATTGTGTATCTTTACATCGTTTGCGTATCTTTACTATTCAAATTTCTGATGCGAGTTTCTATTGAATTTGAGAGTTTTGCAAGTGTGGGAGTGTGTTTCCTTCAAACTGAGTATCTTTACATCGTTTGCGTATCTTTACTAATCCAATTGTGTATCTTTTCATTTCTCGTTTGAGTATCTTTCTGTAAGGCTTTCTGATGCGAGTTTCTATTGAATTTGAGAGTTTTGCAAGTGTGGGAGTGTGTTTCTTTCAAACTGAATATCTTTACATCGTTTGCGTATGTTTACTATTCCAATTGTGTATGTTTACATCGTTTGCGTATCTTTACTATTCCAATTGTGTATCTTTTCATTTCTCGTTTTAGTATCTTTCTGTAAGGGTTTCTGATGCGAGTTTCTATTGAATGTGAGAGTTTTGCAAGTGTGGCAGTGTGTTTCCTTCAAACTGAGTATCTTTACATCGTTTGCGTATCTTTACTATTCCAATTGTGTATCTTTTCATTTCTCGTTTGAGTATCTTTCTGTAAGGCTTTCTGATGCGAGTTTCTATTGAATTTGAGAGTTTTGCAAGTGTGGGAGTGTGTTTCTTTCAAACTGAGTATCTTTACATCGTTTGCGTATGTTTACTATTCCAATTGTGTATCTTACATCGTTTGCGTATCTTTACTATTCCAATTGTGTATCTTTTCATTTCTCGTTTGAGTATCTTTCTGTAAGGCTTCTGATGCGAGTTTCTATTGTATTTGAGAGTTTTGCAAGTGTGGGAGTGTGTTTCTTTCAAACTGAGTATCTTTACATCGTTTGCGTATCTTTACTATTCCAATTGTGTATCTTTACATCGTTTGTGTATCTTTACTATTCCAATTGTGTATCTTTTCATTTCTCGTTTAAGTATCTTTCTGTAAGGCTTCTGATGCGAGTTTCTATTGTATTTGAGAGTTTTGCAAGTGTGGGAGTGTGTTTCTTTCAAACTGAGTATCTTTACATCGTTTGCGTATCTTTACTATTCCAATTGTGTATCTTTACATCGTTTGTGTATCTTTACTATTCCAATTGTGTATCTTTTCATTTCTCGTTTAAGTATCTTTCTGTAAGGCTTCTGATGCGAGTTTCTATTGTATTTGAGAGTTTTGCAAGTGTGGGAGTGTGTTTCTTTCAAACTGAGTATCTTTACATCGTTTGCGTATCTTTACTATTCCAATTGTGTATCTTTACATCGTTTGTGTATCTTTACTATTCCAATTGTGTATCTTTTCATTTCTCGTTTGAGTATCTTTCTGTAAGGCTTCTGATGCGAGTTTCTATTGTATTTGAGAGTTTTGCAAGTGTGGGAGTGTGTTTCTTTAAAACTGAGTATCTTTACATCGTTTGCGTATCTTTACTATTCCAATTTTGTATCTTTACATCGTTTGCGTATCTTTACTATTCCAATTGTGTATCTTTTCATTTCTCGTTTGAGTATCTTTCTGTAAGGCTTTCTGATGCGAGTTTCTATTGTATTTGAGAGTTTTGCAAGTGTGGGAGTGTGTTTCTTTCAAACTGAGTCTCTTTACATCGTTTGCGTATCTTTACTATTCCAATTGTGTATCTTTTCATTTCTCGTTTGAGTATCTTTCTGTAAGGCTTTCTGATGCGAGTTTCTATTGTATTTGAGAGTTTTGCAAGTGTGGGAGTGTGTTTCTTTCAAACTGAGTATCTATACATCGTTTGCGTATCTTTACTATTCCAATTGTATATCTTTTCATTTCTCGTTTGAGTATCTTTCTGTAAGGCTTTCTGATGCGAGTTTCTATTGTATTTGAGAGTTTTGCAAGTGTGGGAGTGTGTTTCTTTCAAACTGAGTATCTTTACATCGTTTGCGTATCTTTACAATTCCAATTGTGTACCTTTACATCGTTTGCGTATCTTTACTATTCCAATTGTGTATATTTTCATTTCTCGTTTGAGTATCTTTCTGTAAGGCTTCTGATGCGAGTTTCTATTGTATTTGAGAGTTTTGCAAGTGTGGGAGTGTGTTTCTTTCAAACTGAGTATCTTTACATCGTTTGCGTATCTTTACTATTCCAATTGTGTATCTTTACATCGTTTGTGTATCTTTACTATTCCAATTGTGTATCTTTTCATTTCTTGTTTAAGTATCTTTCTGTAAGGATTCTGATGCGAGTTTCTATTGTATTTGAGAGTTTTGCAAGTGTGGGAGTGTGTTTCTTTCAAACTGAGTATCTTTACATCGTTTGCGTATCTTTACTATTCCAATTGTGTATCTTTACATCGTTTGTGTATCTTTACTATTCCAATTGTGTATCTTTTCATTTCTCGTTTGAGTATCTTTCTGTAAGGCTTCTGATGCGAGTTTCTATTGTATTTGAGAGTTTTGCAAGTGTGGGAGTGTGTTTCTTTCAAACTGAGTATCTTTACATCGTTTGCGTATCTTTACTATTCCAATTGTGTATCTTTACATCGTTTGTGTATCTTTACTATTCCAATTGTGTATCTTTTCATTTCTTGTTTAAGTATCTTTCTGTAAGGCTTCTGATGCGAGTTTCTATTGTATTTGAGAGTTTTGCAAGTGTGGGAGTGTGTTTCTTTCAAACTGAGTATCTTTACATCGTTTGCGTATCTTTACTATTCCAATTGTGTATCTTTACATCGTTTGTGTATCTTTACTATTCCAATTGTGTATCTTTTCATTTCTCGTTTAAGTATCTTTCTGTAAGGCTTTCTGATGCGAGTTTCTATTGTATTTGAGAGTTTTGCAAGTGTGGGAGTGTGTTTCTTTCAAACTGAGTATCTTTACATCGTTTGCGTATCTTTACTATTCCAATTGTGTATCTTTTCATTTCTCGTTTGAGTATCTTTCTGTAAGGCTTTCTGATGCGAGTTTCTATTGTATTTGAGAGTTTTGCAAGTGTGGGAGTGTGTTTCTTTCAAACTGAGTCTCTTTACATCGTTTGCGTATCTTTACTATTCCAATTGTGTATCTTTTCATTTCTCGTTTGAGTATCTTTCTGTAAGGCTTTCTGATGCGAGTTTCTATTGTATTTGAGAGTTTTGCAAGTGTGGGAGTGTGTTTCTTTCAAACTGAGTATCTTTACATCGTTTGCGTATCTTTACTATTCCAATTGTGTATCTTTTCATTTCTCGTTTGAGTATCTTTCTGTAAGGCTTCTGATGCGAGTTTCTATTGTATTTGAGAGTTTTGCAAGTGTGGGAGTGTGTTTCTTTCAAACTGAGTATCTTTACATCGTTTGCGTATCTTTACTATTCCAATTGTGTATCTTTACATCGTTTGTGTATCTTTACTATTCCAAATGTGTATCTTTTCATTTCTCGTTTGAGTATCTTTCTGTAAGGCTTCTGATGCGAGTTTCTATTGTATTTGAGAGTTTTGCAAGTGTGGGAGTGTGTTTCTTTCAAACTGAGTATTTTTACATCGTTTGCGTATCTTTACTATTCTAATTGTGTATCTTTACATCGTTTGTGTATCTTTACTATTCCAATTGTGTATCTTTTAATTTCTCGTTTGAGTATCTTTCTGTAAGGCTTCTGATGCGAGTTTCTATTGTATTTGAGAGTTTTGCAAGTGTGGGAGTGTGTTTCTTTCAAACTGAGTATCTTTACATCGTTTGCGTATCTTTACTATTCCAATTGTGTATCTTTTCATTTCTCGTTTGAGTATCTTTCTGTAAGGCTTTCTGATTCGAGTTTCTATTGTATTTGAGAGTTTTGCAAGTGTGGGAGTGTGTTTCTTTCAAACTGAGTATCTTTACATCGTTTGCGTATCTTTACTATTCCAATTGTATATCTTTTCATTTCTCGTTTGAGTATCTTTCTGTAAGGCTTTCTGATGCGAGTTTCTATTGTATTTGAGAGTTTTGCAAGTGTGGGAGTGTGTTTCTTTCAAACTGAGTATCTTTACATCGTTTGCGTATCTTTACAATTCCAATTGTGTACCTTTACATCGTTTGCGTATCTTTACTATTCCAATTGTGTATCTTTTCATTTCTCGTTTGAGTATCTTTCTGTAAGGCTTCTGATGCGAGTTTCTATTGTATTTGAGAGTTTTGCAAGTGTGGGAGTGTGTTTCTTTCAAACTGAGTATCTTTACATCGTTTGCGTATCTTTACTATTCCAATTGTGTATCTTTACATCGTTTGTGTATCTTTACTATTCCAATTGTGTATCTTTTCATTTCTCGTTTAAGTATCTTTCTGTAAGGCTTCTGATGCGAGTTTCTATTGTATTTGAGAGTTTTGCAAGTGTGGGAGTGTGTTTCTTTCAAACTGAGTATCTTTACATCGTTTGCGTATCTTTACTATTCCAATTGTGTATCTTTACATCGTTTGTGTATCTTTACTATTCCAATTGTGTATCTTTTCATTTCTCGTTTGAGTATCTTTCTGTAAGGCTTCTGATGCGAGTTTCTATTGTATTTGAGAGTTTTGCAAGTGTGGGAGTGTGTTTCTTTAAAACTGAGTATCTTTACATCGTTTGCGTATCTTTACTATTCCAATTTTGTATCTTTACATCGTTTGCGTATCTTTACTATTCCAATTGTGTATCTTTTCATTTCTCGTTTGAGTATCTTTCTGTAAGGCTTCTGATGCGAGTTTCTATCGTATTTGAGAGTTTTGCAAGTGTGGGAGTGTGTTTCTTTCAAACTGAGTATCTTTACATCGTTTGCGTATCTTTACTATTCCAATTGTGTATCTTTTCATTTCTCGTTTGAGTATCTTTCTGTAAGGCTTCTGATGCGAGTTTCTATTGTATTTGAGAGTTTTGCAAGTGTGGGAGTGTGTTTCTTTCAAACTGAGTATCTTTACATCGTTTGCGTATCTTTACTATTCCAATTGTGTATCTTTACATCGTTTGTGTATCTTTACTATTCCAAATGTGTATCTTTTCATTTCTCGTTTGAGTATCTTTCTGTAAGGCTTCTGATGCGAGTTTCTATTGTATTTGAGAGTTTTGCAAGTGTGGGAGTGTGTTTCTTTCAAACTGAGTATTTTTACATCGTTTGCGTATCTTTACTATTCTAATTGTGTATCTTTACATCGTTTGTGTATCTTTACTATTCCAATTGTGTATCTTTTAATTTCTCGTTTGAGTATCTTTCTGTAAGGCTTCTGATGCGAGTTTCTATTGTATTTGAGAGTTTTGCAAGTGTGGGAGTGTGTTTCTTTCAAACTGAGTATCTTTACATCGTTTGCGTATCTTTACTATTCCAATTGTGTATCTTTTCATTTCTCGTTTGAGTATCTTTCTGTAAGGCTTTCTGATGCGAGTTTCTATTGAATTTGAGAGTTTTGCAAGTGTGGGAGTGTGTTTCTTTCAAACTGAGTATCTTTACATCGTTTGCGTATCTTTACTATTCCAATTGTGTATCTTTTCATTTCTCGTTTGGGTATCTTTCTGTAAGGCTTCTGATGCGAGTTTCTATTGTATTTGAGAGTTTTGCAAGTGTGGGAGTGTGTTTCTTTCAAACTGAGTATCTTTACATCGTTTGCGTATCTTTACTATTCCAATTGTGTATCTTTACATCGTTTGTGTATCTTTACTATTCCAATTGTGTATCTTTAAATTTCACGTTTGAGTATCTTTCTGTAAGGCTTCTGATGCGAGTTTCTATTGTATTTGAGAGTTTTGCAAGTGTGGGAGTGTGTTTCTTTCAAACTGAGTATCTTTACATCGTTTGCGTATCTTTACTATTCCAATTGTGTATCTTTTCATTTCTCGTTTGAGTATCTTTCTGTAAGGCTTCTGATGCGAGTTTCTATTGTATTTAAGAGTTTTGCAAGTGTGGGAGTGTGTTTCTTTAAAACTGAGTATCTTTACATCGTTTGCGTATCTTTACTATTCCAATTGTGTATCTTTACATCGTTTGCGTATCTTTACTATTCCAATTGTGTATCTTTTCATTTCTCGTTTGAGTATCTTTCTGTAAGGCTTCTGATGCTAGTTTCTATTGTATTTGAGAGTTTTGCAAGTGTGGGAGTGTGTTTCTTTCAAACTGAGTATTTTTACATCGTTTGCGTATCTTTACTACTCTAATTGTGTATCTTTACATCGTTTGTGTATCTTTACTATTCCAATTGTGTATCTTTTCATTTCTCGTTTGAGTATCTTTCTGTAAGGCTTCTGATGCGAGTTTCTATTGTATTTGAGAGTTTTGCAAGTGTGGGAGTGTGTTTCTTTCAAACTGAGTATCTTTACATCGTTTGCGTATCTTTACTATTCCAATTATGTATCTTTACATCGTTTGCGTATCTTTACTATTCCAATTGTGTATCTTTTCATTTCTCGTTTGAGTATCTTTCTGTAAGGCTTTCTGATGCGAGTTTCTATTGAATTTGAGAGTTTTGCAAGTGTGGGAGTGTGTTTCTTTCAAACTGAGTATCTTTACATCGTTTGCGTATCTTTACTATTCCAATTGTGTATCTTTTCATTTCTCGTTTGAGTATCTTTCTGTAAGGCTTTCTGATGAGAGTTTCTATTGAATTTGAGAGTTTCTATTGTATTTGAGAGTTTTGCAAGTGTGGGAGTGTGTTTCTTTCAAGCTGAGTATCTTTACATCGTTTGCGTATCTTTACTATTCCAATTGTGTATCTTTACATTGTTTGCGTATCTTTACTATTCCAATTGTGTATCTTTTCATTTCTCGTTTGAGTATCTTTCTGTAAGGCTTCTGATGCGAGTTTCTATTGTATTTGAGAGTTTTGCAAGTGTGGGAGTGTGTTTCTTTCAAACTGAGTATCTTTACATCGTTTGCGTATCTTTACTATTCCAATTGTGTATCTTTACATCGTTTGCGTATCTTTACTATTCCAATTGTGTATCTTTTCATTTCTCGTTTGAGTATCTTTCTGTAAGGCTTCTGATGCGAGTTTCTATTGTATTTGAGAGTTTTGCAAGTGTGGGAGTGTGTTTCTTTCAAACTGAGTATCTTTACATCGTTTGCGTATCTTTACTATTCCAATTGTGTATCTTTACATCGTTTGTGTATCTTTACTATTCCAATTGTGTATCTTTTCATTTCTCGTTTGCGTATCTTTCTGTAAGGCTTCTGATACGAGTTTCTATTGTATTTGAGAGTTTTGCAAGTGTGGGAGTGTGTTTCTTTCAAACTGAGTATCTTTACATCGTTTGCGTATCTTTACTATTCCAATTGTGTATCTTTACATCGTTTGCGTATCTTTACTATTCCAATTGTGTATCTTTTCATTTCTCGTTTGAGTATCTTTCTGTAAGGCTTCTGATGCGAGTTTCTATTGTATTTGAGAGTTTTGCAAGTGTGGGAGTGTGTTTCTTTCAAACTGAGTATCTTTACATCGTTTGCGTATCTTTACTATTCCAATTGTGTATCTTTACATCGTTTGTGTATCTTTACTATTCCAATTGTGTATCTTTTCATTTCTCGTTTGAGTATCTTTCTGTAAGGCTTCTGATGCGAGTTTCTATTGTATTTGAGAGTTTTGCAAGTGTGGGAGTGTGTTTCTTTCAAACTGAGTATCTTTACATCGTTTGCGTATCTTTACTATTCCAATTGTGTATCTTTACATCGTTTGCGTATCTTTACTATTCCAATTGTGTATCTTTTCATTTCTCGTTTGAGTATCTTTCTGTAAGGCTTCTGATGCGAGTTTCTATTGTATTTGAGAGTTTTGCAAGTGTGGGAGTGTGTTTCTTTCAAACTGAGTATCTTTACATCGTTTGCGTATCTTTACTATTCCAATTGTATATCTTTTCATTTCTCGTTTGAGTATCTTTCTGTAAGGCTTTCTGATGCGAGTTTCTATTGTATTTGAGAGTTTTGCAAGTGTGGGAGTGTGTTTCTTTCAAACTGAGTATCTTTACATCGTTTGCGTATCTTTACAATTCCAATTGTGTACCTTTACATCGTTTGCGTATCTTTACTATTCCAATTGTGTATCTTTTCATTTCTCGTTTGAGTATCTTTCTGTAAGGCTTCTGATGCGAGTTTCTATTGTATTTGAGAGTTTTGCAAGTGTGGGAGTGTGTTTCTTTCAAACTGAGTATCTTTACATCGTTTGCGTATCTTTACTATTCCAATTGTGTATCTTTACATCGTTTGTGTATCTTTACTATTCCAATTGTGTATCTTTTCATTTCTCGTTTAAGTATCTTTCTGTAAGGCTTCTGATGCGAGTTTCTATTGTATTTGAGAGTTTTGCAAGTGTGGGAGTGTGTTTCTTTCAAACTGAGTATCTTTACATCGTTTGCGTATCTTTACTATTCCAATTGTGTATCTTTACATCGTTTGTGTATCTTTACTATTCCAATTGTGTATCTTTTCATTTCTCGTTTGAGTATCTTTCTGTAAGGCTTCTGATGCGAGTTTCTATTGTATTTGAGAGTTTTGCAAGTGTGGGAGTGTGTTTCTTTAAAACTGAGTATCTTTACATCGTTTGCGTATCTTTACTATTCCAATTTTGTATCTTTACATCGTTTGCGTATCTTTACTATTCCAATTGTGTATCTTTTCATTTCTCGTTTGAGTATCTTTCTGTAAGGCTTCTGATGCGAGTTTCTATCGTATTTGAGAGTTTTGCAAGTGTGGGAGTGTGTTTCTTTCAAACTGAGTATCTTTACATCGTTTGCGTATCTTTACTATTCCAATTGTGTATCTTTTCATTTCTCGTTTGAGTATCTTTCTGTAAGGCTTCTGATGCGAGTTTCTATTGTATTTGAGAGTTTTGCAAGTGTGGGAGTGTGTTTCTTTCAAACTGAGTATCTTTACATCGTTTGCGTATCTTTACTATTCCAATTGTGTATCTTTACATCGTTTGTGTATCTTTACTATTCCAAATGTGTATCTTTTCATTTCTCGTTTGAGTATCTTTCTGTAAGGCTTCTGATGCGAGTTTCTATTGTATTTGAGAGTTTTGCAAGTGTGGGAGTGTGTTTCTTTCAAACTGAGTATTTTTACATCGTTTGCGTATCTTTACTATTCTAATTGTGTATCTTTACATCGTTTGTGTATCTTTACTATTCCAATTGTGTATCTTTTAATTTCTCGTTTGAGTATCTTTCTGTAAGGCTTCTGATGCGAGTTTCTATTGTATTTGAGAGTTTTGCAAGTGTGGGAGTGTGTTTCTTTCAAACTGAGTATCTTTACATCGTTTGCGTATCTTTACTATTCCAATTGTGTATCTTTTCATTTCTCGTTTGAGTATCTTTCTGTAAGGCTTTCTGATGCGAGTTTCTATTGAATTTGAGAGTTTTGCAAGTGTGGGAGTGTGTTTCTTTCAAACTGAGTATCTTTACATCGTTTGCGTATCTTTACTATTCCAATTGTGTATCTTTTCATTTCTCGTTTGGGTATCTTTCTGTAAGGCTTCTGATGCGAGTTTCTATTGTATTTGAGAGTTTTGCAAGTGTGGGAGTGTGTTTCTTTCAAACTGAGTATCTTTACATCGTTTGCGTATCTTTACTATTCCAATTGTGTATCTTTACATCGTTTGTGTATCTTTACTATTCCAATTGTGTATCTTTAAATTTCACGTTTGAGTATCTTTCTGTAAGGCTTCTGATGCGAGTTTCTATTGTATTTGAGAGTTTTGCAAGTGTGGGAGTGTGTTTCTTTCAAACTGAGTATCTTTACATCGTTTGCGTATCTTTACTATTCCAATTGTGTATCTTTTCATTTCTCGTTTGAGTATCTTTCTGTAAGGCTTCTGATGCGAGTTTCTATTGTATTTAAGAGTTTTGCAAGTGTGGGAGTGTGTTTCTTTAAAACTGAGTATCTTTACATCGTTTGCGTATCTTTACTATTCCAATTGTGTATCTTTACATCGTTTGCGTATCTTTACTATTCCAATTGTGTATCTTTTCATTTCTCGTTTGAGTATCTTTCTGTAAGGCTTCTGATGCTAGTTTCTATTGTATTTGAGAGTTTTGCAAGTGTGGGAGTGTGTTTCTTTCAAACTGAGTATTTTTACATCGTTTGCGTATCTTTACTACTCTAATTGTGTATCTTTACATCGTTTGTGTATCTTTACTATTCCAATTGTGTATCTTTTCATTTCTCGTTTGAGTATCTTTCTGTAAGGCTTCTGATGCGAGTTTCTATTGTATTTGAGAGTTTTGCAAGTGTGGGAGTGTGTTTCTTTCAAACTGAGTATCTTTACATCGTTTGCGTATCTTTACTATTCCAATTATGTATCTTTACATCGTTTGCGTATCTTTACTATTCCAATTGTGTATCTTTTCATTTCTCGTTTGAGTATCTTTCTGTAAGGCTTTCTGATGCGAGTTTCTATTGAATTTGAGAGTTTTGCAAGTGTGGGAGTGTGTTTCTTTCAAACTGAGTATCTTTACATCGTTTGCGTATCTTTACTATTCCAATTGTGTATCTTTTCATTTCTCGTTTGAGTATCTTTCTGTAAGGCTTTCTGATGCGAGTTTCTATTGTATTTGAGAGTTTCTATTGTATTTGAGAGTTTTGCAAGTGTGGGAGTGTGTTTCTTTCAAGCTGAGTATCTTTACATCGTTTGCGTATCTTTACTATTCCAATTGTGTATCTTTACATTGTTTGCGTATCTTTACTATTCCAATTGTGTATCTTTTCATTTCTCGTTTGAGTATCTTTCTGTAAGGCTTCTGATGCGAGTTTCTATTGTATTTGAGAGTTTTGCAAGTGTGGGAGTGTGTTTCTTTCAAACTGAGTATCTTTACATCGTTTGCGTATCTTTACTATTCCAATTGTGTATCTTTACATCGTTTGTGTATCTTTACTATTCCAATTGTGTATCTTTTCATTTCTCGTTTGAGTATCTTTCTGTAAGGCTTCTGATGCGAGTTTCTATTGTATTTGAGAGTTTTGCAAGTGTGGGAGTGTGTTTCTTTCAAACTGAGTATCTTTACATCGTTTGCGTATCTTTACTATTCCAATTGTGTATCTTTACATCGTTTGTGTATCTTTACTATTCCAATTGTGTATCTTTTCATTTCTCGTTTGCGTATCTTTCTGTAAGGCTTCTGATACGAGTTTCTATTGTATTTGAGAGTTTTGCAAGTGTGGGAGTGTGTTTCTTTCAAACTGAGTATCTTTACATCGTTTGCGTATCTTTACTATTCCAATTGTGTATCTTTACATCGTTTGTGTATCTTTACTATTCCAATTGTGTATCTTTTCATTTCTCGTTTGAGTATCTTTCTGTAAGGCTTCTGATGCGAGTTTCTATTGTATTTGAGAGTTTTGCAAGTGTGGGAGTGTGTTTCTTTCAAACTGAGTATCTTTACATCGTTTGCGTATCTTTACTATTCCAATTGTGTATCTTTACATCGTTTGTGTATCTTTACTATTCCAATTGTGTATCTTTTCATTTCTCGTTTGAGTATCTTTCTGTAAGGCTTCTGATGCGAGTTTCTATTGTATTTGAGAGTTTTGCAAGTGTGGGAGTGTGTTTCTTTCAAACTGAGTATCTTTACATCGTTTGCGTATCTTTACTATTCCAATTGTGTATCTTTACATCGTTTGTGTATCTTTACTATTCCAATTGTGTATCTTTTCATTTCTCGTTTGAGTATCTTTCTGTAAGGCTTCTGATGCGAGTTTCTATTGTATTTGAGAGTTTTGCAAGTGTGGGAGTGTGTTTCTTTCAAACTGAGTATCTTTACATCGTTTGCGTATCTTTACTATTCCAATTGTGTATCTTTACATCGTTTGTGTATCTTTACTATTCCAATTGTGTATCTTTTCATTTCTCGTTTGAGTATCTTTCTGTAAGGCTTCTGATGCGAGTTTCTATTGTATTTGAGAGTTTTGCAAGTGTGGGAGTGTGTTTCTTTCAAACTGAGTATCTTTACATCATTTGCGTATCTTTACTATTCCAATTGTGTATCTTTTCATTTTTCGTTTGAGTATCTTTCTGTAAGGCTTCTGATGCGAGTTTCTATTGTATTTGAGAGTTTTGCAAGTGTGGGAGTGTGTTTCTTTCAAGCTGAGTATCTTTACATCGTTTGCGTATCTTTACTATTCCAATTGTGTATCTTTACATTGTTTGCGTATCTTTACTATTCCAATTGTGTATCTTTTCATTTCTCGTTTGAGTATCTTTCTGTAAGGCTTCTGATGCGAGTTTCTATTGAATTTGAGAGTTTTGCAAGTGTGGGAGTGTGTTTCTTTCAAACTGAGTATCTTTACATCGTTTGCGTATCTTTACTATTCCAATTGTGTATCTTTTCATTTCTCGTTTGAGTATCTTTCTGTAAGGCTTTCTGATGCGAGTTTCTATTGTATTTGAGAGTTTTGCAAGTGTGGGAGTGTGTTTCTTTCAAACTGAGTATCTTTACATCGTTTGCGTATCTTTACTATTCCAATTGTGTATCTGTACATCGTTTGGGTATCTTTACTATTCCAATTGTGTATCTTTTCATTTCTCGTTTGAGTATCTTTCTGTAAGGCTTCTGATGCGAGTTTCTATTGTATTTGAGAGTTTTGCAAGTGTGGGAGTGTGTTTCTTTCAAACTGAGTATCTTTACATCGTTTGCGTATCTTTACTATTCCAATTGTGTATCTTTACATCGTTTGTGTATCTTTACTATTCCAATTGTGTATCTTTTCATTTCTCGTTTGAGTATCTTTCTGTAAGGCTTCTGATGCGAGTTTCTATTGTATTTGAGAGTTTTGCAAGTGTGGGAGTGTGTTTCTTTCAAACTGAGTATCTTTACATCGTTTGCGTATCTTTACTATTCCAATTGTGTATCTTTACATCGTTTGTGTATCTTTACTATTCCAATTGTGTATCTTTTCATTTCTCGTTTGAGTATCTTTCTGTAAGGCTTCTGATGCGAGTTTCTATTGTATTTGAGAGTTTTGCAAGTGTGGGAGTGTGTTTCTTTCAAACTGAGTATCTTTACATCGTTTGCGTATCTTTACTATTCCAATTGTGTATCTTTACATCGTTTGTGTATCTTTACTATTCCAATTGTGTATCTTTTCATTTCTCGTTTGAGTATCTTTCTGTAAGGCTTCTGATGCGAGTTTCTATTGTATTTGAGAGTTTTGCAAGTGTGGGAGTGTGTTTCTTTCAAACTGAGTATCTTTACATCATTTGCGTATCTTTACTATTCCAATTGTGTATCTTTTCATTTTTCGTTTGAGTATCTTTCTGTAAGGCTTCTGATGCGAGTTTCTATTGTATTTGAGAGTTTTGCAAGTGTGGGAGTGTGTTTCTTTCAAGCTGAGTATCTTTACATCGTTTGCGTATCTTTACTATTCCAATTGTGTATCTTTACATTGTTTGCGTATCTTTACTATTCCAATTGTGTATCTTTTCATTTCTCGTTTGAGTATCTTTCTGTAAGGCTTCTGATGCGAGTTTCTATTGAATTTGAGAGTTTTGCAAGTGTGGGAGTGTGTTTCTTTCAAACTGAGTATCTTTACATCGTTTGCGTATCTTTACTATTCCAATTGTGTATCTTTTCATTTCTCGTTTGAGTATCTTTCTGTAAGGCTTTCTGATGCGAGTTTCTATTGTATTTGAGAGTTTTGCAAGTGTGGGAGTGTGTTTCTTTCAAACTGAGTATCTTTACATCGTTTGCGTATCTTTACTATTCCAATTGTGTATCTTTACATCGTTTGCGTATCTTTACTATTCCAATTGTGTATCTTTTCATTTCTCGTTTGAGTATCTTTCTGTAAGGCTTCTGATGCGAGTTTCTATTGTATTTGAGAGTTTTGCAAGTGTGGGAGTGTGTTTCTTTCAAACTGAGTATTTTTACATCGTTTGCGTATCTTTACTATTCCAATTGTGTATCTGTACATCGTTTGGGTATCTTTACTATTCCAATTGTGTATCTTTTCATTTCTCGTTTGAGTATCTTTCTGTAAGGCTTCTGATGCGAGTTTCTATTGTATTTGAGAGTTTTGCAAGTGTGGGAGTGTGTTTCTTTCAAACTGAGTATCTTTACATCGTTTGCGTATCTTTACTATTCCAATTTTGTATCTTTACATCGTTCGCGTATCTTTACTATTCCAATTGTGTATCTTTTCATTTCTCGTTTGAGTATCATTCTGTAAGGCTTCTGATGCGAGTTTCTATTGTATTTGAGAGTTTTGCAAGTGTGGGAGTGTGTTTCTTTCAAACTGAGTATCTTTACATTGTTTGCGTATCTTTACTATTCTAATTGTGTATCTTTTCATTTCACGTTTGCGTATCTTTACTATTCTAATTGTGTATCTTTTCATTTCACGTTTGAGTATCTTTCTGTAAGGCTTCTGATGCGAGTTTCTATTGTATTTGAGAGTTTTGCAAGTGTGGGAGTGTGTTTCTTTCAAACTGAGTATCTTTACATCGTTTGCGTATCTTTACTATTCCAATTATGTATCTTTACATCGTTTGCGTATCTTTACTATTCCAATTGTGTATCTTTTCATTTCTCGTTTGAGTATCTTTCTGTAAGGCTTTCTGATGCGAGTTTCTATTGTATTTGAGAGTTTTGCAAGTGTGGGAGTGTGTTTCTTTCAAACTGAGTATCTTTACATCGTTTGCGTATCTTTACTATTCTAATTGTGTATCTTTTCATTTCACGTTTGAGTATCTTTCTGTAAGGCTTCTGATGCGAGTTTCTATTGTATTTGAGAGTTTTGCAAGTGTGGGAGTGTGTTTCTTTCAAACTGAGTATCTTTACATCGTTTGCGTATCTTTACTATTCCAATTATGTATCTTTACATCGTTTGCGTATCTTTACTATTCCAATTGTGTATCTTTTCATTTCTCGTTTGAGTATCTTTCTGTAAGGCTTTCTGATGCGAGTTTCTATTGTATTTGAGAGTTTTGCAAGTGTGGGAGTATGTTTCTTTCAAACTGAGTATCTTTACATCGTTTGCGTATCTTTACTATTCCAACTGTGTATCTTTACATCGTTTGCGTATCTTTACTATTCCAATTGTGTATCTTTTCATTTCTCGTTTGAGTATCTTTCTGTAAGGCTTCTGATGCGAGTTTCTATTTTATTTGAGAGTTTTGCAAGTGTGGGAGTGTGTTTCTTTCAAACTGAGTATCTTTACATCGTTTGCGTATCTTTACTATTCCAATTGTGTATCTTTTCATTTCTCGTTTGAGTATCTTTCTGTAAGGCTTCTGATGCGAGTTTCTATTGTATTTGAGAGTTTTGCAAGTGTGGGAGTGTGTTTCTTTCAAACTGAGTATCTTTACATCGTTTGCGTATCTTTACTATTCTAATTGTGTATCTTTACATCGTTTGCGTATCTTTACTATTCCAATTGTGTATCTTTTCATTTCTCGTTTGAGTATCTTTCTGTAAGGCTTCTGATGCGAGTTTCTATTGTATTTGAGAGTTTTGCAAGTGTGGGAGTGTGTTTCTTTCAAACTGAGTATCTTTACATCGTTTGCGTATCTTTACTATTCCAATTGTGTATCTTTTCATTTCTCGTTTGAGTATCTTTTTGTAAGGCTTTCTGATGCGAGTTTCTATTGAATTTGAGAGTTTTGCAAGTGTGGGAGTGTGTTTCTTTCAAACTCAGTATCTTTACTATTCCAATTGTGTAACTTTACATCGTTTGCGTATCTTTACAATTCCAATTGTGTATCTTTTCATTTCTCGTTTGAGTATCTTTCTGTAAGGCTTCTGATGCGAGTTTCTATTGTATTTGAGAGTTTTGCAAGTGTGGGAGTGTGTTTCTTTCAAACTCAGTATCTTTACATCGTTTGCGTATCTTTACTATTCCAATTGTGTATCTTACATCGTTTGCGTATCTTTACTATTCCAATTGTGTATCTTTTCATTTCTCGTTTGAGTATCTTTCTGTAAGGCTTCTGATGCGAGTTTCTATTGTATTTGAGAGTTTTGCAAGTGTGGGAGTGTGTTTCTTTCAAACCGAGTATCTTTACATCGTTTGCGTATCTTTACTATTCCAATTGTGTATCTTTACATCGTTTGCGTATCTTTACTATTCCAATTGTGTATCTTTTCATTTCTCGTTTGAGTATCTTTCTGTAAGGCTTCTGATGCGAGTTTCTATTGTATTTGAGAGTTTTGCAAGTGTGGGAGTGTGTTTCTTTCAAACTGAGTATCTTTACATTGTTTGCGTATCTTTACTATTCTAATTGTGTATCTTTTCATTTCACGTTTGCGTATCTTTACTATTCTAATTGTGTATCTTTTCATTTCACGTTTGAGTATCTTTCTGTAAGGCTTCTGATGCGAGTTTCTATTGTATTTGAGAGTTTTGCAAGTGTGGGAGTGTGTTTCTTTCAAACTGAGTATCTTTACATCGTTTGCGTATCTTTACTATTCCAATTATGTATCTTTACATCGTTTGCGTATCTTTACTATTCCAATTGTGTATCTTTTCATTTCTCGTTTGAGTATCTTTCTGTAAGGCTTTCTGATGCGAGTTTCTATTGTATTTGAGAGTTTTGCAAGTGTGGGAGTATGTTTCTTTCAAACTGAGTATCTTTACATCGTTTGCGTATCTTTACTATTCTAATTGTGTATCTTTTCATTTCACGTTTGAGTATCTTTCTGTAAGGCTTCTGATGCGAGTTTCTATTGTATTTGAGAGTTTTGCAAGTGTGGGAGTGTGTTTCTTTCAAACTGAGTATCTTTACATCGTTTGCGTATCTTTACTATTCCAATTATGTATCTTTACATCGTTTGCGTATCTTTACTATTCCAATTGTGTATCTTTTCATTTCTCGTTTGAGTATCTTTCTGTAAGGCTTTCTGATGCGAGTTTCTATTGTATTTGAGAGTTTTGCAAGTGTGGGAGTATGTTTCTTTCAAACTGAGTATCTTTACATCGTTTGCGTATCTTTACTATTCCAACTGTGTATCTTTACATCGTTTGCGTATCTTTACTATTCCAATTGTGTATCTTTTCATTTCTCGTTTGAGTATCTTTCTGTAAGGCTTCTGATGCGAGTTTCTATTTTATTTGAGAGTTTTGCAAGTGTGGGAGTGTGTTTCTTTCAAACTGAGTATCTTTACATCGTTTGCGTATCTTTACTATTCCAATTGTGTATCTTTTCATTTCTCGTTTGAGTATCTTTCTGTAAGGCTTCTGATGCGAGTTTCTATTGTATTTGAGAGTTTTGCAAGTGTGGGAGTGTGTTTCTTTCAAACTGAGTATCTTTACATCGTTTGCGTATCTTTACTATTCTAATTGTGTATCTTTACATCGTTTGCGTATCTTTACTATTCCAATTGTGTATCTTTTCATTTCTCGTTTGAGTATCTTTCTGTAAGGCTTCTGATGCGAGTTTCTATTGTATTTGAGAGTTTTGCAAGTGTGGGAGTGTGTTTCTTTCAAACTGAGTATCTTTACATCGTTTGCGTATCTTTACTATTCCAATTGTGTATCTTTTCATTTCACGTTTGAGTATCTTTCTGTAAGGCTTCTGATGCGAGTTTCTATTGAATTTGAGAGTTTTGCAAGTGTGGGAGTGTGTTTCTTTCAAACTGAGTATCTTTACATCGTTTGCGTATCTTTACTATTCCAATTGTGTATCTTTTCATTTCTCGTTTGAGTATCTTTCTGTAAGGCTTTCTGATGCGAGTTTCTATTGTATTTGAGAGTTTTGCAAGTGTGGGAGTGTGTTTCTTTCAAACTGAGTATCTTTACATCGTTTGCGTATCTTTACTATTCCAATTGTGTATCTTTACATCGTTTGCGTATCTTTACTATTCCAATTGTGTATCTTTTCATTTCTCGTTTGAGTATCTTTCTGTAAGCCTTCTGATGCGAGTTTCTATTGTATTTGAGAGTTTTGCAAGTGTGGGAGTGTGTTTCTTTCAAACTGAGTATTTTTACATCGTTTGCGTATCTTTACTATTCCAATTGTGTATCTTTACATCGTTTGCGTATCTTTACTATTCCAATTGTGTATCTTTTCATTTCTCGTTTGAGTATCTTTCTGTAAGGCTTCTGATGCGAGTTTCTATTGTATTTGAGAGTTTTGCAAGTGTGGGAGTGTGTTTCTTTCAAACCGAGTATCTTTACATCGTTTGCGTATCTTTACTATTCCAATTGTGTATCTTTACATCGTTTGCGTATCTTTACTATTCCAATTGTGTATCTTTTCATTTCTCGTTTGAGTATCTTTCTGTAAGGCTTCTGATGCGAGTTTCTATTGTATTTGAGAGTTTTGCAAGTGTGGGAGTGTGTTTCTTTCAAATTGAGTATCTTTACATCGTTTGCGTATCTTTACTATTCCAATTGTGTATCTTTTCATTTCTCGTTTGAGTATCTTTCTGTAAGGCTTTCTGATGCGAGTTTCTATTGTATTTGAGAGTTTTGCAAGTGTGGGAGTGTGTTTCTTTCAAACTGAGTATCTTTACTATTCCAATTGTGTATCTTTACATCGTTTGCGTATCTTTACTATTCCAATTGTGTATCTTTTCATTTCTAGTTTGAGTATCTTTCTGTAAGGCTGCTGATGCGAGTTTCTATTGTATTTGAGAGTTTTGCAAGTGTGGGAGTCTGTTTCTTTCAAACTGAGTATCTTTACATCGTTTGCGTATCTTTACTATTCCAATTATGTATCTTTACATCGTTTGCGTATCTTTACTATTCCAATTGTGTATCTTTTCATTTCTCGTTTGAGTATCTTTCTGTAAGGCTTTCTGATGCGAGTTTCTATTGTATTTGAGAGTTTTGCAAGTGTGGGAGTATGTTTCTTTCAAACTGAGTATCTTTACATCGTTTGCGTATCTTTACTATTCCAACTGTGTATCTTTACATCGTTTGCGTATCTTTACTATTCCAATTGTGTATCTTTTCATTTCTCGTTTGAGTATCTTTCTGTAAGGCTTCTGATGCGAGTTTCTATTTTATTTGAGAGTTTTGCAAGTGTGGGAGTGTGTTTCTTTCAAACTGAGTATCTTTACATCGTTTGCGTATCTTTACTATTCCAATTGTGTATCTTTTCATTTCTCGTTTGAGTATCTTTCTGTAAGGCTTCTGATGCGAGTTTCTATTGTATTTGAGAGTTTTGCAAGTGTGGGAGTGTGTTTCTTTCAAACTGAGTATCTTTACATCGTTTGCGTATCTTTACTATTCCAATTGTGTATCTTTTCATTTCTCGTTTGAGTATCTTTCTGTAAGGCTTTCTGATGCGAGTTTCTATTGTATTTGAGAGTTTTGCAAGTGTGGGAGTATGTTTCTTTCAAACTGAGTATCTTTACATCGTTTGCGTATCTTTACTATTCTAATTGTGTATCTTTTCATTTCACGTTTGAGTATCTTTCTGTAAGGCTTCTGATGCGAGTTTCTATTGTATTTGAGAGTTTTGCAAGTGTGGGAGTGTGTTTCTTTCAAACTGAGTATCTTTACATCGTTTGCGTATCTTTACTATTCCAATTATGTATGTTTACATCATTTGCGTATCTTTACTATTCCAATTGTGTATCTTTTCATTTCTCGTTTGAGTATCTTTCTGTAAGGCTTCTGATGCGAGTTTCTATTGAATTTGAGAGTTTTGCAAGTGTGGGAGTGTGTTTCTTTCAAACTGAGTATCTTTACATCGTTTGCGTATCTTTACTATTCCAATTGTGTATCTTTTCATTTCTCGTTTGAGTATCTTTCTGTAAGGCTTTCTGATGCGAGTTTCTATTGTATTTGAGAGTTTTGCAAGTGTGGGAGTGTGTTTCTTTCAAACTGAGTATCTTTACATCGTTTGCGTATCTTTACTATTCCAATTGTGTATCTTTTCATTTCACGTTTGAGTATCTTTCTGTAAGGCTTCTGATGCGAGTTTCTATTGAATTTGAGAGTTTTGCAAGTGTGGGAGTGTGTTTCTTTCAAACTGAGTATCTTTACATCGTTTGCGTATCTTTACTATTCCAATTGTGTATCTTTTCATTTCTCGTTTGAGTATCTTTCTGTAAGGCTTTCTGATGCGAGTTTCTATTGTATTTGAGAGTTTTGCAAGTGTGGGAGTGTGTTTCTTTCAAACTGAGTATCTTTACATCGTTTGCGTATCTTTACTATTCCAATTGTGTATCTTTACATCGTTTGCGTATCTTTACTATTCCAATTGTGTATCTTTTCATTTCTCGTTTGAGTATCTTTCTGTAAGGCTTCTGATGCGAGTTTCTATTGTATTTGAGAGTTTTGCAAGTGTGGGAGTGTGTTTCTTTCAAACTGAGTATTTTTACATCGTTTGCGTATCTTTACTATTCCAATTGTGTATCTTTACATCGTTTGCGTATCTTTACTATTCCAATTGTGTATCTTTTCATTTCTCGTTTGAGTATCTTTCTGTAAGGCTTCTGATGCGAGTTTCTATTGTATTTGAGAGTTTTGCAAGTGTGGGAGTGTGTTTCTTTCAAACCGAGTATCTTTACATCGTTTGCGTATCTTTACTATTCCAATTGTGTATCTTTACATCGTTTGCGTATCTTTACTATTCCAATTGTGTATCTTTTCATTTCTCGTTTGAGTATCTTTCTGTAAGGCTTCTGATGCGAGTTTCTATTTTATTTGAGAGTTTTGCAAGTGTGGGAGTGTGTTTCTTTCAAACTGAGTATCTTTACATCGTTTGCGTATCTTTACTATTCCAATTGTGTATCTTTTCATTTCTCGTTTGAGTATCTTTCTGTAAGGCTTCTGATGCGAGTTTCTATTGTATTTGAGAGTTTTGCAAGTGTGGGAGTGTGTTTCTTTCAAACTGAGTATCTTTACATCGTTTGCGTATCTTTACTATTCTAATTGTGTATCTTTACATCGTTTGCGTATCTTTACTATTCCAATTGTGTATCTTTTCATTTCTCGTTTGAGTATCTTTCTGTAAGGCTTCTGATGCGAGTTTCTATTGTATTTGAGAGTTTTGCAAGTGTGGGAGTGTGTTTCTTTCAAACTGAGTATCTTTACATCGTTTGCGTATCTTTACTATTCCAATTGTGTATCTTTTCATTTCACGTTTGAGTATCTTTCTGTAAGGCTTCTGATGCGAGTTTCTATTGAATTTGAGAGTTTTGCAAGTGTGGGAGTGTGTTTCTTTCAAACTGAGTATCTTTACATCGTTTGCGTATCTTTACTATTCCAATTGTGTATCTTTTCATTTCTCGTTTGAGTATCTTTCTGTAAGGCTTTCTGATGCGAGTTTCTATTGTATTTGAGAGTTTTGCAAGTGTGGGAGTGTGTTTCTTTCAAACTGAGTATCTTTACATCGTTTGCGTATCTTTACTATTCCAATTGTGTATCTTTACATCGTTTGCGTATCTTTACTATTCCAATTGTGTATCTTTTCATTTCTCGTTTGAGTATCTTTCTGTAAGGCTTCTGATGCGAGTTTCTATTGTATTTGAGAGTTTTGCAAGTGTGGGAGTGTGTTTCTTTCAAACTGAGTATTTTTACATCGTTTGCGTATCTTTACTATTCCAATTGTGTATCTTTACATCGTTTGCGTATCTTTACTATTCCAATTGTGTATCTTTTCATTTCTCGTTTGAGTATCTTTCTGTAAGGCTTCTGATGCGAGTTTCTATTGTATTTGAGAGTTTTGCAAGTGTGGGAGTGTGTTTCTTTCAAACCGAGTATCTTTACATCGTTTGCGTATCTTTACTATTCCAATTGTGTATCTTTACATCGTTTGCGTATCTTTACTATTCCAATTGTGTATCTTTTCATTTCTCGTTTGAGTATCTTTCTGTAAGGCTTCTGATGCGAGTTTCTATTGTATTTGAGAGTTTTGCAAGTGTGGGAGTGTGTTTCTTTCAAATTGAGTATCTTTACATCGTTTGCGTATCTTTACTATTCCAATTGTGTATCTTTTCATTTCACGTTTGAGTATCTTTCTGTAAGGCTTTCTGATGCGAGTTTCTATTGTATTTGAGAGTTTTGCAAGTGTGGGAGTGTGTTTCTTTCAAACTGAGTATCTTTACTATTCCAATTGTGTATCTTTACATCGTTTGCGTATCTTTACTATTCCAATTGTGTATCTTTTCATTTCTAGTTTGAGTATCTTTCTGTAAGGCTGCTGATGCGAGTTTCTATTGTATTTGAGAGTTTTGCAAGTGTGGGAGTCTGTTTCTTTCAAACTGAGTATCTTTACATCGTTTGCGTATCTTTACTATTCCAATTATGTATCTTTACATCGTTTGCGTATCTTTACTATTCCAATTGTGTATCTTTTCATTTCTCGTTTGAGTATCTTTCTGTAAGGCTTTCTGATGCGAGTTTCTATTGTATTTGAGAGTTTTGCAAGTGTGGGAGTATGTTTCTTTCAAACTGAGTATCTTTACATCGTTTGCGTATCTTTACTATTCCAACTGTGTATCTTTACATCGTTTGCGTATCTTTACTATTCCAATTGTGTATCTTTTCATTTCTCGTTTGAGTATCTTTCTGTAAGGCTTCTGATGCGAGTTTCTATTTTATTTGAGAGTTTTGCAAGTGTGGGAGTGTGTTTCTTTCAAACTGAGTATCTTTACATCGTTTGCGTATCTTTACTATTCCAATTGTGTATCTTTTCATTTCTCGTTTGAGTATCTTTCTGTAAGGCTTCTGATGCGAGTTTCTATTGTATTTGAGAGTTTTGCAAGTGTGGGAGTGTGTTTCTTTCAAACTGAGTATCTTTACATCGTTTGCGTATCTTTACTATTCCAATTGTGTATCTTTTCATTTCTCGTTTGAGTATCTTTCTGTAAGGCTTTCTGATGCGAGTTTCTATTGTATTTGAGAGTTTTGCAAGTGTGGGAGTATGTTTCTTTCAAACTGAGTATCTTTACATCGTTTGCGTATCTTTACTATTCCAATTGTGTATCTTTTCATTTCACGTTTGAGTATCTTTCTGTAAGGCTTCTGATGCGAGTTTCTATTGTATTTGAGAGTTTTGCAAGTGTGGGAGTGTGTTTCTTTCAAACTGAGTATCTTTACATCGTTTGCGTATCTTTACTATTCCAATTATGTATGTTTACATCATTTGCGTATCTTTACTATTCCAATTGTGTATCTTTTCATTTCTCGTTTGAGTATCTTTCTGTAAGGCTTCTGATGCGAGTTTCTATTGAATTTGAGAGTTTTGCAAGTGTGGGAGTGTGTTTCTTTCAAACTGAGTATCTTTACATCGTTTGCGTATCTTTACTATTCTAATTGTGTATCTTTTCATTTCTCGTTTGAGTATCTTTCTGTAAGGCTTTCTGATGCGAGTTTCTATTGTATTTGAGAGTTTTGCAAGTGTGGGAGTGTGTTTCTTTCAAACTGAGTATCTTTACATCGTTTGCGTATCTTTACTATTCCAATTGTGTATCTTTTCATTTCACGTTTGAGTATCTTTCTGTAAGGCTTCTGATGCGAGTTTCTATTGAATTTGAGAGTTTTGCAAGTGTGGGAGTGTGTTTCTTTCAAACTGAGTATCTTTACATCGTTTGCGTATCTTTACTATTCCAATTGTGTATCTTTTCATTTCTCGTTTGAGTATCTTTCTGTAAGGCTTTCTGATGCGAGTTTCTATTGTATTTGAGAGTTTTGCAAGTGTGGGAGTGTGTTTCTTTCAAACTGAGTATCTTTACATCGTTTGCGTATCTTTACTATTCCAATTGTGTATCTTTACATCGTTTGCGTATCTTTACTATTCCAATTGTGTATCTTTTCATTTCTCGTTTGAGTATCTTTCTGTAAGGCTTCTGATGCGAGTTTCTATTGTATTTGAGAGTTTTGCAAGTGTGGGAGTGTGTTTCTTTCAAACTGAGTATTTTTACATCGTTTGCGTATCTTTACTATTCCAATTGTGTATCTTTACATCGTTTGCGTATCTTTACTATTCCAATTGTGTATCTTTTCATTTCTCGTTTGAGTATCTTTCTGTAAGGCTTCTGATGCGAGTTTCTATTGTATTTGAGAGTTTTGCAAGTGTGGGAGTGTGTTTCTTTCAAACCGAGTATCTTTACATCGTTTGCGTATCTTTACTATTCCAATTGTGTATCTTTACATCGTTTGCGTATCTTTACTATTCCAATTGTGTATCTTTTCATTTCTCGTTTGAGTATCTTTCTGTAAGGCTTCTGATGCGAGTTTCTATTGTATTTGAGAGTTTTGCAAGTGTGGGAGTGTGTTTCTTTCAAATTGAGTATCTTTACATCGTTTGCGTATCTTTACTATTCCAATTGTGTATCTTTTCATTTCACGTTTGAGTATCTTTCTGTAAGGCTTTCTGATGCGAGTTTCTATTGTATTTGAGAGTTTTGCAAGTGTGGGAGTGTGTTTCTTTCAAACTGAGTATCTTTACTATTCCAATTGTGTATCTTTACATCGTTTGCGTATCTTTACTATTCCAATTGTGTATCTTTTCATTTCTAGTTTGAGTATCTTTCTGTAAGGCTGCTGATGCGAGTTTCTATTGTATTTGAGAGTTTTGCAAGTGTGGGAGTCTGTTTCTTTCAAACTGAGTATCTTTACATCGTTTGCGTATCTTTACTATTCCAATTATGTATCTTTACATCGTTTGCGTATCTTTACTATTCCAATTGTGTATCTTTTCATTTCTCGTTTGAGTATCTTTCTGTAAGGCTTTCTGATGCGAGTTTCTATTGTATTTGAGAGTTTTGCAAGTGTGGGAGTATGTTTCTTTCAAACTGAGTATCTTTACATCGTTTGCGTATCTTTACTATTCCAACTGTGTATCTTTACATCGTTTGCGTATCTTTACTATTCCAATTGTGTATCTTTTCATTTCTCGTTTGAGTATCTTTCTGTAAGGCTTCTGATGCGAGTTTCTATTTTATTTGAGAGTTTTGCAAGTGTGGGAGTGTGTTTCTTTCAAACTGAGTATCTTTACATCGTTTGCGTATCTTTACTATTCCAATTGTGTATCTTTTCATTTCTCGTTTGAGTATCTTTCTGTAAGGCTTCTGATGCGAGTTTCTATTGTATTTGAGAGTTTTGCAAGTGTGGGAGTGTGTTTCTTTCAAACTGAGTATCTTTACATCGTTTGCGTATCTTTACTATTCCAATTGTGTATCTTTTCATT
Source organism: Argentina anserina (assembly GCF_933775445.1). NCBI lineage: Eukaryota > Viridiplantae > Streptophyta > Magnoliopsida > Rosales > Rosaceae > Argentina > Argentina anserina. Next base: position 638,570 of record NW_026089409.1, on the reverse strand, counting down.
TCTCGTTTGAGTATCTTTCTGTAAGGCTTTCTGATGCGAGTTTCTATTGTATTTGAGAGTTTTGCAAGTGTGGGAGTATGTTTCTTTCAAACTGAGTATCTTTACATCGTTTGCGTATCTTTACTATTCTAATTGTGTATCTTTTCATTTCACGTTTGAGTATCTTTCTGTAAGGCTTCTGATGCGAGTTTCTATTGTATTTGAGAGTTTTGCAAGTGTGGGAGTGTGTTTCTTTCAAACTGAGTATCTTTACATCGTTTGCGTATCTTTACTATTCCAATTATGTATGTTTACATCATTTGCGTATCTTTACTATTCCAATTGTGTATCTTTTCATTTCTCGTTTGAGTATCTTTCTGTAAGGCTTCTGATGCGAGTTTCTATTGAATTTGAGAGTTTTGCAAGTGTGGGAGTGTGTTTCTTTCAAACTGAGTATCTTTACATCGTTTGCGTATCTTTACTATTCCAATTGTGTATCTTTTCATTTCTCGTTTGAGTATCTTTCTGTAAGGCTTTCTGATGCGAGTTTCTATTGTATTTGAGAGTTTTGCAAGTGTGGGAGTGTGTTTCTTTCAAACTGAGTATCTTTACATCGTTTGCGTATCTTTACTATTCCAATTGTGTATCTTTACATCGTTTGCGTATCTTAACAATTCCAATTGTGTATCTTTTCATTTCTCGTTTGAGTATCTTTCTGTAAGGCTTCTGATGCGAGTTTCTATTGTATTTGAGAGTTTTGCAAGTGTGGGAGTGTGTTTCTTTCAAACTGAGTATCTTTACATCGTATGCGTATCTTTACAATTCCAATTGTCTATCTTTTCATTTCTCGTTTGAGTATCTTTCTGTAAGGCTTCTGATGCGAGTTTCTATTGTATTTGAGAGTTTTGCAAGTGTGGGAGTGTGTTTCTTTCAAACTGAGTATCTTTACATCGTATGCGTATCTTTACTATTCCAATTGTGTATCTTTTCATTTCTCGTTTGAGTATCTTTCTGTAAGGCTTCTGATGCGAGTTTCTATTGTATTTGAGAGTTTTGCAAGTGTGGGAGTATGTTTCTTTCAAACTGAGTATCTTTACATCGTTTGCGTATCTTTACTATTCCAATTGTGTATCTTTTCATTTCTCGTTTGAGTATCTTTCTGTAAGGCTTTCTGATGCGAGTTTCTATTGTATTTGAGAGTTTTGCAAGTGTGGGAGTATGTTTCTTTCAAACTGAGTATCTTTACATCGTTTGCGTATCTTTACTATTCCAACTGTGTATCTTTACATCGTTTGCGTATCTTTACTATTCCAATTGTGTATCTTTTCATTTCTCGTTTGAGTATCTTTCTGTAAGGCTTCTGATGCGAGTTTCTATTGAATTTGAGAGTTTTGCAAGTGTGGGAGTGTGTTTCTTTCAAACTGAGTATCTTTACATCGTTTGCGTATCTTTACTATTCCAATTGTGTATCTTTTCATTTCTCGTTTGAGTATCTTTCTGTAAGGCTTTCTGATGCGAGTTTCTATTGTATTTGAGAGTTTTGCAAGTGTGGGAGTGTGTTTCTTTCAAACTGAGTATCTTTACATCGTTTGCGTATCTTTACTATTCCAATTGTGTATCTTTACATCGTTTGCGTATCTTTACTATTCCAATTGTGTATCTTTTCATTTCTCGTTTGAGTATCTTTCTGTAAGGCTTCTGATGCGAGTTTCTATTGTATTTGAGAGTTTTGCAAGTGTGGGAGTGTGTTTCTTTCAAACTGAGTATTTTTACATCGTTTGCGTATCTTTACTATTCCAATTGTGTATCTTTACATCGTTTGCGTATCTTTACTATTCCAATTGTGTATCTAATCATTTCTCGTTTGAGTATCTTTCTGTATGGCTTTCTGATGCGAGTTTCTATTGTATTTGAGAGTTTTGCAAGTGTGGGAGTGTGTTTCTTTCAAACTGAGTATCTTTACATCGTTTGCGTATCTTTACTATTCCAATTCTGTATCTTTACATCGTTTGCGTATCTTTACTATTCCAATTGTGTATCTTTTCATTTCTCGTTTGAGTATCTTTCTGTAAGGCTTCTGATGCGAGTTTCTATTGTATTTGAGAGTTTTGCAAGTGTGGGAGTGTGTTTCTTTCAAACTGAGTATCTTTACATCGTATGCGTATCTTTACAATTCCAATTGTCTATCTTTTCATTTCTCGTTTGAGTATCTTTCTGTAAGGCTTCTGATGCGAGTTTCTATTGTATTTGAGAGTTTTGCAAGTGTGGGAGTGTGTTTCTTTAAAACTGAGTATCTTTACATCGTTTGTGTATCTTTACTATTCCAATTGTGTATCTTTTCATTTCTCGTTTGAGTATCTTTCTGTAAGGCTTCTGATGCGATTTCTATTGTATTTGAGAGTTTTGCAAGTGTGGGAGTGTGTTTCTTTAAAACTGAGTATCTTTACATCGTTTGCGTATCTTTACTATTCCAATTTTGTATCTTTACATCGTTCGCGTATCTTTACTATTCCAATTGTGTATCTTTTCATTTCTCGTTTGAGTATCTTTCTGTAAGGCTTCTGATGCGAGTTTCTATTGTATTTGAGAGTTTTGCAAGTGTGGGAGTGTGTTTCTTTCAAACTGAGTATCTTTACATCGTTTGCGTATCTTTACTATTCTAATTGTGTATCTTTTCATTTCACGTTTGAGTATCTTTCTGTAAGGCTTCTGATGCGAGTTTCTATTGTATTTGAGAGTTTTGCAAGTGTGGGAGTGTGTTTCTTTCAAACTGAGTATCTTTACATCGTTTGCGTATCTTTACTATTCCAATTGTGTATCTTTACATCGTTTGCGTATCTTTACTATTCCAATTGTGTATCTTTTCATTTCTCGTTTGAGTATCTTTCTGTAAGGCTTTCTGATGCGAGTTTCTATTGTATTTGAGAGTTTTGCAAGTGTGGGAGTGTGTTTCTTTCAAACTGAGTATCTTTACATCGTTTGCGTATCTTTACTATTCCAATTATGTATCTTTACATCGTTCGCGTATCTTTACTATTCCAATTGTGTATCTTTTCATTTCTCGTTTGAGTATCTTTCTGTAAGGCTTCTGATGCGAGTTTCTATTGTATTTGAGAGTTTTGCAAGTGTGGGAGTGTGTTTCTTTCAAACTGAGTATCTTTACATCGTTTGCGTATCTTTACTATTCTAATTGTGTATCTTTTCATTTCACGTTTGAGTATCTTTCTGTAAGGCTTCTGATGCGAGTTTCTATTGTATTTGAGAGTTTTGCAAGTGTGGGAGTGTGTTTCTTTCAAACTGAGTATCTTTACATCGTTTGCGTATCTTTACTATTCCAATTTTGTATCTTTACATCGTTCGCGTATCTTTACTATTCCAATTGTGTATCTTTTCATTTCTCGTTTGAGTATCTTTCTGTAAGGCTTCTGATGCGAGTTTCTATTGTATTTGAGAGTTTTGCAAGTGTGGGAGTGTGTTTCTTTCAAACTGAGTATCTTTACATCGTTTGCGTATCTTTACTATTCTAATTGTGTATCTTTTCATTTCACGTTTGAGTATCTTTCTGTAAGGCTTCTGATGCGAGTTTCTATTGTATTTGAGAGTTTTGCAAGTGTGGGAGTGTGTTTCTTTCAAACTGAGTATCTTTACATCGTTTGCGTATCTTTACTATTCCAATTATGTATCTTTACATCGTTTGCGTATCTTTTCATTTCCAATTGTGTATCTTTTCATTTCTCGTTTGAGTATCTTTCTGTAAGGCTTTCTGATGCGAGTTTCTATTGTATTTGAGAGTTTTGCAAGTGTGGGAGTGTGTTTCTTTCAAACTGAGTATCTTTACATCGTTTGCGTATCTTTACTATTCCAATTGTGTATCTTTACATCGTTTGCGTATCTTTACTATTCCAATTGTGTATCTTTTCATTTCTCGTTTGAGTATCTTTCTGTAAGGCTTCTGATGCGAGTTTCTATTGTATTTGAGAGTTTTGCAAGTGTGGGAGTGTGTTTCTTTCAAACTGAGTATCTTTACATCGTTTGCGTATCTTTACTATTCCAATTGTGTATCTTTACATCGTTTGTGTATCTTTACTATTCCAAATGTGTATCTTTTCATTTCTCGTTTGAGTATCTTTCTGTAAGGCTTCTGATGCGAGTTTCTATTGTATTTGAGAGTTTTGCAAGTGTGGGAGTGTGTTTCTTTCAAACTGAGTATCTTTACATCGTTTGCGTATCTTTACTATTCCAATTGTGTATCTTTACATCGTTTGTGTATCTTTACTATTCCAAATGTGTATCTTTTCATTTCTCGTTTGAGTATCTTTCTGTAAGGCTTCTGATGCGAGTTTCTATTGTATTTGAGAGTTTTGCAAGTGTGGGAGTGTGTTTCTTTCAAACTGAGTATCTTTACATCGTTTGCGTATCTTTACTATTCCAATTGTGTATCTTTACATCGTTCGCGTATCTTTACTATTCCAATTGTGTATCTTTTCATTTCTCGTTTGAGTATCTTTCTGTAAGGCTTCTGATGCGAGTTTCTATTGTATTTGAGAGTTTTGCAAGTGTGGGAGTGTGTTTCTTTCAAACTGAGTATCTTTACATCGTTTGCGTATCTTTACTATTCCAATTGTGTATCTTTACATCGTTTGCGTATCTTTACTATTCCAATTGTGTATCTTTTCATTTCTCGTTTGAGTATCTTTCTGTAAGGCTTCTGATGCGAGTTTCTATTGTATTTGAGAGTTTTGCAAGTGTGGGAGTGTGTTTCTTTCAAACTGAGTATCTTTACATCGTTTGCGTATCTTTACTATTCCAATTGTGTATCTTTACATCGTTTGTGTATCTTTACTATTCCAAATGTGTATCTTTTCATTTCTCGTTTGAGTATCTTTCTGTAAGGCTTCTGATGCGAGTTTCTATTGTATTTGAGAGTTTTGCAAGTGTGGGAGTGTGTTTCTTTCAAACTGAGTATCTTTACATCGTTTGCGTATCTTTACTATTCCAATTGTGTATCTTTACATCGTTCGCGTATCTTTACTATTCCAATTGTGTATCTTTTCATTTCTCGTTTGAGTATCTTTCTGTAAGGCTTCTGATGCGAGTTTCTATTGTATTTGAGAGTTTTGCAAGTGTGGGAGTGTGTTTCTTTCAAACTGAGTATCTTTACATCGTTTGCGTATCTTTACCATTCTAATTGTGTATCTTTTCATTTCACGTTTGAGTATCTTTCTGTAAGGCTTCTGATGCGAGTTTCTATTGTATTTGAGAGTTTTGCAAGTGTGGGAGTGTGTTTCTTTCAAACTGAGTACCTTTACATCGTTTGCGTATCTTTACTATTCCAATTATGTATCTTTACATCGTTTGCGTATCTTTTCATTTCTCGTTTGAGTATCTTTCTGTAAGGCTTTCTGATGCGAGTTTCTATAGAATTTGAGAGTTTTGCAAGTGTGGGAGTGTGTTTCTTTCAAACTGAGTATCTTTACATCGTTTGCGTATCTTTACTATTCCAATTGTGTATCTTTTCATTTCTCGTTTGAGTATCTTTCTGTAAGGCTTCTGATGCGAGTTTCTATTGTATTTGAGAGTTTTGCAAGTGTGGGAGTGTGTTTCTTTTAAACTGAGTATTTTTACATCGTTTGCGTATCTTTACTATTCCAATTGTGTATCTTTACATCGTTTGCGTATCTTTACTATTCCAATTGTGTATCTTTTCATTTCTCGTTTGAGTATCTTTCTGTAAGGCTTCTGATGCGAGTTTCTATTGTATTTGAGAGTTTTGCAAGTGTGGGAGTGTGTTTCTTTCAAACTGAGTATTTTTACATCGTTTGCGTATCTTTACTATTCTAATTGTGTATCTTTACATCGTTTGTGTATCTTTACTATTCCAATTGTGTATCTTTTCATTTCTCGTTTGAGTATCTTTCTGTAAGGCTTCTGATGCGAGTTTCTATTGTATTTGAGAGTTTTGCAAGTGTGGGAGTGTGTTTCTTTCAATCTGAGTATCTTTACATCGTTTGCGTATCTTTACTATTCCAATTATGTATCTTTACATCGTTTGCGTATCTTTACTATTCCAATTGTGTATCTTTTCATTTCTCGTTTGAGTATCTTTCTGTAAGGCTTTCTGATGCGAGTTTCTATTGAATTTGAGAGTTTTGCAAGTGTGGGAGTGTGTTTCTTTCAAACTGAGTATCTTTACATCGTTTGCGTATCTTTACTATTCCAATTGTGTATATTTTCATTTCTCGTTTGGGTATCTTTCTGTAAGGCTTCTGATGCGAGTTTCTATTGTATTTGAGAGTTTTGCAAGTGTGGGAGTGTGTTTCTTTCAAGTTGAGTATCTTTACATCGTTTGCGTATCTTTACTATTCTAATTGTGTATCTTTACATTGTTTGCGTATCTTTACTATTCCAATTGTGTATCTTTTCATTTCTCGTTTGAGTATCTTTCTGTACGGCTTCTGATGCGAGTTTCTATTGTATTTGAGAGTTTTGCAAGTGTGGGAGTGTGTTTCTTTCAAACTGAGTATCTTTACATCGTTTGCGTATCTTTACTATTCTAATTGTGTATCTTTTCATTTCACGTTTGAGTATCTTTCTGTAAGGCTTCTGATGCGAGTTTCTATTGTATTTGAGAGTTTTGCAAGTGTGGGAGTGTGTTTCTTTCAAACTGAGTATCTTTACATCGTTTGCGTATCTTTACTATTCCAATTATGTATCTTTACATCGTTTGCGTATCTTTACTATTCCAATTGTGTATCTTTTCATTTCTCGTTTGAGTATCTTTCTGTAAGGCTTTCTGATGCGAGTTTCTATTGAATTTGAGAGTTTTGCAAGTGTGGGAGTGTGTTTCTTTCAAACTGAGTATCTTTACATCGTTTGCGTATCTTTACTATTCCAATTGTGTATCTTTACATCGTTTGCGTATCTTTACTATTCCAATTGTGTATCTTTTCATTTCTCGTTTGACTATCTTTCTGTAAGGCTTCTGATGCGAGTTTCTATTGTATTTGAGAGTTTTGCAAGTGTGGGAGTGTGTTTCTTTCAAACCGAGTATCTTTACATCGTTTGCGTATCTTTACTATTCCAATTGTGTATCTTTACATCGTTTGCGTATCTTTACTATTCCAATTGTGTATCTTTTCATTTCTCGTTTGAGTATCTTTCTGTAAGGCTTCTGATGCGAGTTTCTATTGTATTTGAGAGTTTTGCAAGTGTGGGAGTGTGTTTCTTTCAAACTGAGTATCTTTACATCGTTTGCGTATCTTTACTATTCCAATTGTGTATCTTTTCATTTCACGTTTGAGTATCTTTCTGTAAGGCTTTCTGATGCGAGTTTCTATTGTATTTGAGAGTTTTGCAAGTGTGGAAGTGTGTTTCTTTCAAACTAAGTATCTTTACATCGTTTGCGTATCTTTACTATTCCAATTGTGTATCTTTACATCGTTTGCGTATCTTTACTATTCCAATTGTGTATCTTTTCATTTCTCGTTTGCGTATCTTTCTGTAAGGCTTCTGAAGCGAGTTTCTATTGTATTTGAGAGTTTTGCAAGTGTGGGAGTGTGTTTCTTTCAAACTGAGTATCTTTACATCGTTTGCGTATCTTTACTATTCCAATTGTGTATCTTTACATCGTTCGCGTATCTTTACTATTCCAATTGTGTATCTTTTCATTTCTCGTTTGAGTATCATTCTGTAAGGCTTCTGATGCGAGTTTCTATTGTATTTGAGAGTTTTGCAAGTGTGGGAGTGTGTTTCTTTCAAACTGAGTATCTTTACATCGTTTGCGTATCTTTACTATTCTAATTGTGTATCTTTTCATTTCACGTTTGAGTATCTTTCTGTAAGGCTTCTGATGCGAGTTTCTATTGTATTTGAGAGTTTTGCAAGTGTGGGAGTGTGTTTCTTTCAAACTGAGTATCTTTACATCGTTTGCGTATCTTTACTATTCCAATTATGTATCTTTACATCGTTTCCGTATCTTTACTATTCCAATTGTGTATCTTTTCATTTCTCGTTTGAGTATCTTTCTGTAAGGCTTTCTGATGCGAGTTTCTATTGAATTTGAGAGTTTTGCAAGTGTGGGAGTGTGTTTCTTTCAAACTGAGTATCTTTACATCGTTTGCGTATCTTTACTATTCCAATTGTGTATCTTTACATCGTTTGCGTATCTTTACTATTCCAATTGTGTATCTTTTCATTTCTCGTTTGACTATCTTTCTGTAAGGCTTCTGATGCGAGTTTCTATTGTATTTGAGAGTTTTGCAAGTGTGGGAGTGTGTTTCTTTCAAACCGAGTATCTTTACATCGTTTGCGTATCTTTACTATTCCAATTGTGTATCTTTACATCGTTTGCGTATCTTTACTATTCCAATTGTGTATCTTTTCATTTCTCGTTTGAGTATCTTTCTGTAAGGCTTCTGATGCGAGTTTCTATTGTATTTGAGAGTTTTGCAAGTGTGGGAGTGTGTTTCTTTCAAACTGAGTATCTTTACATCGTTTGCGTATCTTTACTATTCCAATTGTGTATCTTTTCATTTCACGTTTGAGTATCTTTCTGTAAGGCTTTCTGATGCGAGTTTCTATTGTATTTGAGAGTTTTGCAAGTGTGGGAGTGTGTTTCTTTCAAACTAAGTATCTTTACATCGTTTGCGTATCTTTACTATTCCAATTGTGTATCTTTACATCGTTTGCGTATCTTTACTATTCCAATTGTGTATCTTTTCATTTCTCGTTTGCGTATCTTTCTGTAAGGCTTCTGAAGCGAGTTTCTATTGTATTTGAGAGTTTTGCAAGTGTGGGAGTGTGTTTCTTTCAAACTGAGTATCTTTACATCGTCTGCGTATCTTTACTATTCCAATTGTGTATCTTTACATCGTTCGCGTATCTTTACTATTCCAATTGTGTATCTTTTCATTTCTCGTTTGAGTATCATTCTGTAAGGCTTCTGATGCGAGTTTCTATTGTATTTGAGAGTTTTGCAAGTGTGGGAGTGTGTTTCTTTCAAACTGAGTATCTTTACATCGTTTGCGTATCTTTACTATTCTAATTGTGTATCTTTTCATTTCACGTTTGAGTATCTTTCTGTAAGGCTTCTGATGCGAGTTTCTATTGTATTTGAGAGTTTTGCAAGTGTGGGAGTGTGTTTCTTTCAAACTGAGTATCTTTACATCGTTTGCGTATCTTTACTATTCCAATTATGTATCTTTACATCGTTTCCGTATCTTTACTATTCCAATTGTGTATCTTTTCATTTCTCGTTTGAGTATCTTTCTGTAAGGCTTTCTGATGCGAGTTTCTATTGAATTTGAGAGTTTTGCAAGTGTGGGAGTGTGTTTCTTTCAAACTGAGTATCTTTACATCGTTTGCGTATCTTTACTATTCCAATTGTGTATCTTTACATCGTTTGCGTATCTTTACTATTCCAATTGTGTATCTTTTCATTTCTCGTTTGAGTATCTTTCTGTAAGGCTTCTGATGCGAGTTTCTATTGTATTTGAGAGTTTTGCAAGTGTGGGAGTGTGTTTCTTTCAAACTGAGTATCTTTACATCGTTTGCGTATCTTTACTATTCCAATTGTGTATCTTTACATCGTTTGCGTATCTTTACTATTCCAATTGTGTATCTTTTCATTTCTCGTTTGCGTATCTTTCTGTAAGGCTTCTGATGCGAGTTTCTATTGTATTTGAGAGTTTTGCAAGTGTGGGAGTGTGTTTCTTTCAAACCGAGTATCTTTACATCGTTTGCGTATCTTTACTATTCCAATTGAGTATCTTTACATCGTTTGCGTATCTTTACTATTCCAATTGTGTATCTTTTCATTTCACGTTTGAGTATCTTTCTGTAAGGCTTCTGATGCGAGTTTCTATTGTATTTGAGAGTTTTGCAAGTGTGGGAGTGTGTTTCTTTCAAACTGAGTATCTTTACATCGTTTGCGTATCTTTACTATTCCAATTATGTATCTTTACATCGTTTGCGTATCTTTACTATTCCAATTGTGTATCTTTTCATTTCTCGTTTGAGTATCTTTCTGTAAGGCTTTCTGATGCGAGTTTCTATTGAATTTGAGAGTTTTGCAAGTGTGGGAGTGTGTTTCTTTCAAACTGAGTATCTTTACATCGTTTGCGTATCTTTACTATTCCAATTGTGTATCTTTACATCGTTTGCGTATCTTTACTATTCCAATTGTGTATCTTTTCATTTCTCGTTTGACTATCTTTCTGTAAGGCTTCTGATGCGAGTTTCTATTGTATTTGAGAGTTTTGCAAGTGTGGGAGTGTGTTTCTTTCAAACTGAGTATCTTTACATCGTTTGCGTATCTTTACTATTCCAATTGTGTATCTTTACATCGTTTGCGTATCTTTACTATTCCAATTGTGTATCTTTTCATTTCTCGTTTGAGTATCTTTCTGTAAGGCTTCTGATGCGAGTTTCTATTGTATTTGAGAGTTTTGCAAGTGTGGGAGTGTGTTTCTTTCAAACTGAGTATCTTTACATCGTTTGCGTATCTTTACTATTCCAATTGTGTATCTTTTCATTTCACGTTTGAGTATCTTTCTGTAAGGCTTTCTGATGCGAGTTTCTATTGTATTTGAGAGTTTTGCAAGTGTGGAAGTGTGTTTCTTTCAAACTAAGTATCTTTACATCGTTTGCGTATCTTTACTATTCCAATTGTGTATCTTTACATCGTTTGCGTATCTTTACTATTCCAATTGTGTATCTTTTCATTTCTCGTTTGCGTATCTTTCTGTAAGGCTTCTGATGCGAGTTTCTATTGTATTTGAGAGTTTTGCAAGTGTGGGAGTGTGTTTCTTTCAAACTGAGTATCTTTACATCGTCTGCGTATCTTTACTATTCCAATTGTGTATCTTTACATCGTTCGCGTATCTTTACTATTCCAATTGTGTATCTTTTCATTTCTCGTTTGAGTATCATTCTGTAAGGCTTCTGATGCGAGTTTCTATTGTATTTGAGAGTTTTGCAAGTGTGGGAGTGTGTTTCTTTCAAACTGAGTATCTTTACATCGTTTGCGTATCTTTACTATTCTAATTGTGTATCTTTTCATTTCACGTTTGAGTATCTTTCTGTAAGGCTTCTGATGCGAGTTTCTATTGTATTTGAGAGTTTTGCAAGTGTGGGAGTGTGTTTCTTTCAAACTGAGTATCTTTACATCGTTTGCGTATCTTTACTATTCCAATTATGTATCTTTACATCGTTTCCGTATCTTTACTATTCCAATTGTGTATCTTTTCATTTCTCGTTTGAGTATCTTTCTGTAAGGCTTTCTGATGCGAGTTTCTATTGAATTTGAGAGTTTTGCAAGTGTGGGAGTGTGTTTCTTTCAAACTGAGTATCTTTACATCGTTTGCGTATCTTTACTATTCCAATTGTGTATCTTTACATCGTTTGCGTATCTTTACTATTCCAATTGTGTATCTTTTCATTTCTCGTTTGACTATCTTTCTGTAAGGCTTCTGATGCGAGTTTCTATTGTATTTGAGAGTTTTGCAAGTGTGGGAGTGTGTTTCTTTCAAACCGAGTATCTTTACATCGTTTGCGTATCTTTACTATTCCAATTGTGTATCTTTACATCGTTTGCGTATCTTTACTATTCCAATTGTGTATCTTTTCATTTCTCGTTTGAGTATCTTTCTGTAAGGCTTCTGATGCGAGTTTCTATTGTATTTGAGAGTTTTGCAAGTGTGGGAGTGTGTTTCTTTCAAACTGAGTATCTTTACATCGTTTGCGTATCTTTACTATTCCAATTGTGTATCTTTTCATTTCACGTTTGAGTATCTTTCTGTAAGGCTTTCTGATGCGAGTTTCTATTGTATTTGAGAGTTTTGCAAGTGTGGGAGTGTGTTTCTTTCAAACTAAGTATCTTTACATCGTTTGCGTATCTTTACTATTCCAATTGTGTATCTTTACATCGTTTGCGTATCTTTACTATTCCAATTGTGTATCTTTTCATTTCTCGTTTGCGTATCTTTCTGTAAGGCTTCTGATGCGAGTTTCTATTGTATTTGAGAGTTTTGCAAGTGTGGGAGTGTGTTTCTTTCAAACTGAGTATCTTTACATCGTCTGCGTATCTTTACTATTCCAATTGTGTATCTTTACATCGTTCGCGTATCTTTACTATTCCAATTGTGTATCTTTTCATTTCTCGTTTGAGTATCATTCTGTAAGGCTTCTGATGCGAGTTTCTATTGTATTTGAGAGTTTTGCAAGTGTGGGAGTGTGTTTCTTTCAAACTGAGTATCTTTACATCGTTTGCGTATCTTTACTATTCTAATTGTGTATCTTTTCATTTCACGTTTGAGTATCTTTCTGTAAGGCTTCTGATGCGAGTTTCTATTGTATTTGAGAGTTTTGCAAGTGTGGGAGTGTGTTTCTTTCAAACTGAGTATCTTTACATCGTTTGCGTATCTTTACTATTCCAATTATGTATCTTTACATCGTTTCCGTATCTTTACTATTCCAATTGTGTATCTTTTCATTTCTCGTTTGAGTATCTTTCTGTAAGGCTTTCTGATGCGAGTTTCTATTGAATTTGAGAGTTTTGCAAGTGTGGGAGTGTGTTTCTTTCAAACTGAGTATCTTTACATCGTTTGCGTATCTTTACTATTCCAATTGTGTATCTTTACATCGTTTGCGTATCTTTACTATTCCAATTGTGTATCTTTTCATTTCTCGTTTGAGTATCTTTCTGTAAGGCTTCTGATGCGAGTTTCTATTGTATTTGAGAGTTTTGCAAGTGTGGGAGTGTGTTTCTTTCAAACTGAGTATCTTTACATCGTTTGCGTATCTTTACTATTCCAATTGTGTATCTTTACATCGTTTGCGTATCTTTACTATTCCAATTGTGTATCTTTTCATTTCTCGTTTGCGTATCTTTCTGTAAGGCTTCTGATGCGAGTTTCTATTGTATTTGAGAGTTTTGCAAGTGTGGGAGTGTGTTTCTTTCAAACTGAGTATCTTTACATCGTCTGCGTATCTTTACTATTCCAATTGTGTATCTTTACATCGTTCGCGTATCTTTACTATTCCAATTGTGTATCTTTTCATTTCTCGTTTGAGTATCATTCTGTAAGGCTTCTGATGCGAGTTTCTATTGTATTTGAGAGTTTTGCAAGTGTGGGAGTGTGTTTCTTTCAAACTGAGTATCTTTACATCGTTTGCGTATCTTTACTATTCTAATTGTGTATCTTTTCATTTCACGTTTGAGTATCTTTCTGTAAGGCTTCTGATGCGAGTTTCTATTGTATTTGAGAGTTTTGCAAGTGTGGGAGTGTGTTTCTTTCAAACTGAGTATCTTTACATCGTTTGCGTATCTTTACTATTCCAATTATGTATCTTTACATCGTTTCCGTATCTTTACTATTCCAATTGTGTATCTTTTCATTTCTCGTTTGAGTATCTTTCTGTAAGGCTTTCTGATGCGAGTTTCTATTGAATTTGAGAGTTTTGCAAGTGTGGGAGTGTGTTTCTTTCAAACTGAGTATCTTTACATCGTTTGCGTATCTTTACTATTCCAATTGTGTATCTTTACATCGTTTGCGTATCTTTACTATTCCAATTGTGTATCTTTTCATTTCTCGTTTGAGTATCTTTCTGTAAGGCTTCTGATGCGAGTTTCTATTGTATTTGAGAGTTTTGCAAGTGTGGGAGTGTGTTTCTTTCAAACCGAGTATCTTTACATCGTTTGCGTATCTTTACTATTCCAATTGAGTATCTTTACATCGTTTGCGTATCTTTACTATTCCAATTGTGTATCTTTTCATTTCTCGTTTGAGTATCTTTCTGTAAGGCTTTCTGATGCGAGTTTCTATTGTATTTGAGAGTTTTGCAAGTGTGGGAGTGTGTTTCTTTCAAACTGAGTATCTTTACATCGTTTGCGTATCTTTACTATTCCAATTGTGTATCTTTACATCGTTTGCGTATCTTTACTATTCCAATTGTGTATATTTTCATTTCTCGTTTGACTATCTTTCTGTAAGGCTTCTGATGCGAGTTTCTATTGTATTTGAGAGTTTTGCAAGTGTGGGAGTGTGTTTCTTTCAAACCGAGTATCTTTACATCGTTTGCGTATCTTTACTATTCCAATTGTGTATCTTTACATCGTTTGCGTATCTTTACTATTCCAATTGTGTATCTTTTCATTTCTCGTTTGAGTATCTTTCTGTAAGGCTTCTGATGCGAGTTTCTATTGTATTTGAGAGTTTTGCAAGTGTGGGAGTGTGTTTCTTTCAAACTGAGTATCTTTACATCGTTTGCGTATCTTTACTATTCCAATTGTGTATCTTTTCATTTCACGTTTGAGTATCTTTCTGTAAGGCTTTCTGATGCGAGTTTCTATTGTATTTGAGAGTTTTGCAAGTGTGGGAGTGTGTTTCTTTCAAACTAAGTATCTTTACATCGTTTGCGTATCTTTACTATTCCAATTGTGTATCTTTACATCGTTTGCGTATCTTTACTATTCCAATTGTGTATCTTTTCATTTCTCGTTTGAGTATCTTTCTGTAAGGCTTCTGATGCGAGTTTCTATTGTATTTGAGAGTTTTGCAAGTGTGGGAGTGTGTTTCTTTCAAACTGAGTATCTTTACATCGTCTGCGTATCTTTACTATTCCAATTGTGTATCTTTACATCGTTCGCGTATCTTTACTATTCCAATTGTGTATCTTTTCATTTCTCGTTTGAGTATCATTCTGTAAGGCTTCTGATGCGAGTTTCTATTGTATTTGAGAGTTTTGCAAGTGTGGGAGTGTGTTTCTTTCAAACTGAGTATCTTTACATCGTTTGCGTATCTTTACTATTCCAATTGTGTATCTTTTCATTTCTCGTTTGAGTATCTTTCTGTAAGGCTTCTGATGCGAGTTTCTATTGTATTTGAGAGTTTTGCAAGTGTGGGAGTGTGTTTCTTTCAAACCGAGTATCTTTACATCGTTTGCGTATCTTTACTATTCCAATTGAGTATCTTTACATCGTTTGCGTATCTTTACTATTCCAATTGTGTATCTTTTCATTTCTCGTTTGAGTATCTTTCTGTAAGGCTTTCTGATGCGAGTTTCTATTGTATTTGAGAGTTTTGCAAGTGTGGGAGTGTGTTTCTTTCAAACTGAGTATCTTTACATCGTTTGCGTATCTTTACTATTCCAATTGTGTATCTTTACATCGTTTGCGTATCTTTACTATTCCAATTGTGTATATTTTCATTTCTCGTTTGACTATCTTTCTGTAAGGCTTCTGATGCGAGTTTCTATTGTATTTGAGAGTTTTGCAAGTGTGGGAGTGTGTTTCTTTCAAACCGAGTATCTTTACATCGTTTGCGTATCTTTACTATTCCAATTGTGTATCTTTACATCGTTTGCGTATCTTTACTATTCCAATTGTGTATCTTTTCATTTCTCGTTTGAGTATCTTTCTGTAAGGCTTCTGATGCGAGTTTCTATTGTATTTGAGAGTTTTGCAAGTGTGGGAGTGTGTTTCTTTCAAACTGAGTATCTTTACATCGTTTGCGTATCTTTACTATTCCAATTGTGTATCTTTTCATTTCACGTTTGAGTATCTTTCTGTAAGGCTTTCTGATGCGAGTTTCTATTGTATTTGAGAGTTTTGCAAGTGTGGGAGTGTGTTTCTTTCAAACTAAGTATCTTTACATCGTTTGCGTATCTTTACTATTCCAATTGTGTATCTTTACATCGTTTGCGTATCTTTACTATTCCAATTGTGTATCTTTTCATTTCTCGTTTGAGTATCTTTCTGTAAGGCTTCTGATGCGAGTTTCTATTGTATTTGAGAGTTTTGCAAGTGTGGGAGTGTGTTTCTTTCAAACTGAGTATCTTTACATCGTCTGCGTATCTTTACTATTCCAATTGTGTATCTTTACATCGTTCGCGTATCTTTACTATTCCAATTGTGTATCTTTTCATTTCTCGTTTGAGTATCATTCTGTAAGGCTTCTGATGCGAGTTTCTATTGTATTTGAGAGTTTTGCAAGTGTGGGAGTGTGTTTCTTTCAAACTGAGTATCTTTACATCGTTTGCGTATCTTTACTATTCTAATTGTGTATCTTTTCATTTCACGTTTGAGTATCTTTCTGTAAGGCTTCTGATGCGAGTTTCTATTGTATTTGAGAGTTTTGCAAGTGTGGGAGTGTGTTTCTTTCAAACTGAGTATCTTTACATCGTTTGCGTATCTTTACTATTCCAATTATGTATCTTTACATCGTTTCCGTATCTTTACTATTCCAATTGTGTATCTTTTCATTTCTCGTTTGAGTATCTTTCTGTAAGGCTTTCTGATGCGAGTTTCTATTGAATTTGAGAGTTTTGCAAGTGTGGGAGTGTGTTTCTTTCAAACTGAGTATCTTTACATCGTTTGCGTATCTTTACTATTCCAATTGTGTATCTTTTCATTTCTCGTTTGAGTATCTTTCTGTAAGGCTTCTGATGCGAGTTTCTATTGTATTTGAGAGTTTTGCAAGTGTGGGAGTGTGTTTCTTTCAAACCGAGTATCTTTACATCGTTTGCGTATCTTTACTATTCCAATTGAGTATCTTTACATCGTTTGCGTATCTTTACTATTCCAATTGTGTATCTTTTCATTTCTCGTTTGAGTATCTTTCTGTAAGGCTTTCTGATGCGAGTTTCTATTGTATTTGAGAGTTTTGCAAGTGTGGGAGTGTGTTTCTTTCAAACTGAGTATCTTTACATCGTTTGCGTATCTTTACTATTCCAATTGTGTATCTTTACATCATTTGCGTATCTTTACTATTCCAATTGTGTATCTTTTCATTTCTCGTTTGACTATCTTTCTGTAAGGCTTCTGATGCGAGTTTCTATTGTATTTGAGAGTTTTGCAAGTGTGGGAGTGTGTTTCTTTCAAACCGAGTATCTTTACAT
Source organism: Argentina anserina (assembly GCF_933775445.1). NCBI lineage: Eukaryota > Viridiplantae > Streptophyta > Magnoliopsida > Rosales > Rosaceae > Argentina > Argentina anserina. The sequence continues at coordinate 621,695 of NW_026089409.1, read as the reverse complement.
CGTTTGCGTATCTTTACTATTCCAATTGTGTATCTTTACATCGTTTGCGTATCTTTACTATTCCAATTGTGTATCTTTTCATTTCTCGTTTGAGTATCTTTCTGTAAGGCTTCTGATGCGAGTTTCTATTGTATTTGAGAGTTTTGCAAGTGTGGGAGTGTGTTTCTTTCAAACTGAGTATCTTTACATCGTTTGCGTATCTTTACTATTCCAATTGTGTATCTTTTCATTTCACGTTTGAGTATCTTTCTGTAAGGCTTTCTGATGCGAGTTTCTATTGTATTTGAGAGTTTTGCAAGTGTGGGAGTGTGTTTCTTTCAAACTAAGTATCTTTACATCGTTTGCGTATCTTTACTATTCCAATTGTGTATCTTTACATCGTTTGCGTATCTTTACTATTCCAATTGTGTATCTTTTCATTTCTCGTTTGAGTATCTTTCTGTAAGGCTTCTGATGCGAGTTTCTATTGTATTTGAGAGTTTTGCAAGTGTGGGAGTGTGTTTCTTTCAAACTGAGTATCTTTACATCGTTTGCGTATCTTTACTATTCTAATTGTGTATCTTTTCATTTCACGTTTGAGTATCTTTCTGTAAGGCTTCTGATGCGAGTTTCTATTGTATTTGAGAGTTTTGCAAGTGTGGGAGTGTGTTTCTTTCAAACTGAGTATCTTTACATCGTTTGCGTATCTTTACTATTCCAATTGTGTATCTTTACATCGTTTGCGTATCTTTACTATTCCAATTGTGTATCTTTTCATTTCTCGTTTGAGTATCTTTCTGTAAGGCTTTCTGATGCGAGTTTCTATTGAATTTGAGAGTTTTGCAAGTGTGGGAGTGTGTTTCTTTCAAACTAAGTATCTTTACATCGTTTGCGTATCTTTACTATTCCAATTGTGTATCTTTACATCGTTTGCGTATCTTTACTATTCCAATTGTGTATCTTTTCATTTCTCGTTTGAGTATCTTTCTGTAAGGCTTCTGATGCGAGTTTCTATTGTATTTGAGAGTTTTGCAAGTGTGGGAGTGTGTTTCTTTCAAACTGAGTATCTTTACATCGTCTGCGTATCTTTACTATTCCAATTGTGTATCTTTACATCGTTCGCGTATCTTTACTATTCCAATTGTGTATCTTTTCATTTCTCGTTTGAGTATCATTCTGTAAGGCTTCTGATGCGAGTTTCTATTGTATTTGAGAGTTTTGCAAGTGTGGGAGTGTGTTTCTTTCAAACTGAGTATCTTTACATCGTGTGCGTATCTTTACTATTCTAATTGTGTATCTTTTCATTTCACGTTTGAGTATCTTTCTGTAAGGCTTCTGATGCGAGTTTCTATTGTATTTGAGAGTTTTGCAAGTGTGGGAGTGTGTTTCTTTCAAACTGAGTATCTTTACATCGTTTGCGTATCTTTACTATTCCAATTATGTATCTTTACATCGTTTCCGTATCTTTACTATTCCAATTGTGTATCTTTTCATTTCTCGTTTGAGTATCTTTCTGTAAGGCTTTCTGATGCGAGTTTCTATTGAATTTGAGAGTTTTGCAAGTGTGGGAGTGTGTTTCTTTCAAACTGAGTATCTTTACATCGTTTGCGTATCTTTACTATTCCAATTGTGTATCTTTTCATTTCTCGTTTGAGTATCTTTCTGTAAGGCTTCTGATGCGAGTTTCTATTGTATTTGAGAGTTTTGCAAGTGTGGGAGTGTGTTTCTTTCAAACCGAGTATCTTTACATCGTTTGCGTATCTTTACTATTCCAATTGAGTATCTTTACATCGTTTGCGTATCTTTACTATTCCAATTGTGTATCTTTTCATTTCTCGTTTGAGTATCTTTCTGTAAGGCTTTCTGATGCGAGTTTCTATTGTATTTGAGAGTTTTGCAAGTGTGGGAGTGTGTTTCTTTCAAACTGAGTATCTTTACATCGTTTGCGTATCTTTACTATTCCAATTGTGTATCTTTACATCATTTGCGTATCTTTACTATTCCAATTGTGTATCTTTTCATTTCTCGTTTGACTATCTTTCTGTAAGGCTTCTGATGCGAGTTTCTATTGTATTTGAGAGTTTTGCAAGTGTGGGAGTGTGTTTCTTTCAAACCGAGTATCTTTACATCGTTTGCGTATCTTTACTATTCCAATTGTGTATCTTTACATCGTTTGCGTATCTTTACTATTCCAATTGTGTATCTTTTCATTTCTCGTTTGAGTATCTTTCTGTAAGGCTTCTGATGCGAGTTTCTATTGTATTTGAGAGTTTTGCAAGTGTGGGAGTGTGTTTCTTTCAAACTGAGTATCTTTACATCGTTTGCGTATCTTTACTATTCCAATTGTGTATCTTTTCATTTCACGTTTGAGTATCTTTCTGTAAGGCTTTCTGATGCGAGTTTCTATTGTATTTGAGAGTTTTGCAAGTGTGGGAGTGTGTTTCTTTCAAACTAAGTATCTTTACATCGTTTGCGTATCTTTACTATTCCAATTGTGTATCTTTACATCGTTTGCGTATCTTTACTATTCCAATTGTGTATCTTTTCATTTCTCGTTTGAGTATCTTTCTGTAAGGCTTCTGATGCGAGTTTCTATTGTATTTGAGAGTTTTGCAAGTGTGGGAGTGTGTTTCTTTCAAACTGAGTATCTTTACATCGTTTGCGTATCTTTACTATTCTAATTGTGTATCTTTTCATTTCACGTTTGAGTATCTTTCTGTAAGGCTTCTGATGCGAGTTTCTATTGTATTTGAGTGTTTTGCAAGTGTGGGAGTGTGTTTCTTTCAAACTGAGTATCTTTACATCGTTTGCGTATCTTTACTATTCCAATTATGTATCTTTACATCGTTTCCGTATCTTTACTATTCCAATTGTGTATCTTTTCATTTCTCGTTTGAGTATCTTTCTGTAAGGCTTTCTGATGCGAGTTTCTATTGAATTTGAGAGTTTTGCAAGTGTGGGAGTGTGTTTCTTTCAAACTGAGTATCTTTACATCGTTTGCGTATCTTTACTATTCCAATTGTGTATCTTTACATCGTTTGCGTATCTTTACTATTCCAATTGTGTATCTTTTCATTTCTCGTTTGAGTATCTTTCTGTAAGGCTTCTGATGCGAGTTTCTATTGTATTTGAGAGTTTTGCAAGTGTGGGAGTGTGTTTCTTTCAAACCGAGTATCTTTACATCGTTTGCGTATCTTTACTATTCCAATTGAGTATCTTTACATCGTTTGCGTATCTTTACTATTCCAATTGTGTATCTTTTCATTTCTCATTTGAGTATCTTTCTGTAAGGCTTTCTGATGCGAGTTTCTATTGTATTTGAGAGTTTTGCAAGTGTGGGAGTGTGTTTCTTTCAAACTGAGTATCTTTACATCGTTTGCGTATCTTTACTATTCCAATTGTGTATCTTTACATCGTTTGCGTATCTTTACTATTCCAATTGTGTATCTTTTCATTTCTCGTTTGACTATCTTTCTGTAAGGCTTCTGATGCGAGTTTCTATTGTATTTGAGAGTTTTGCAAGTGTGGGAGTGTGTTTCTTTCAAACCGAGTATCTTTACATCGTTTGCGTATCTTTACTATTCCAATTGTGTATCTTTACATCGTTTGCGTATCTTTACTATTCCAATTGTGTATCTTTTCATTTCTCGTTTGAGTATCTTTCTGTAAGGCTTCTGATGCGAGTTTCTATTGTATTTGAGAGTTTTGCAAGTGTGGGAGTGTGTTTCTTTCAAACTGAGTATCTTTACATCGTTTGCGTATCTTTACTATTCCAATTGTGTATCTTTTCATTTCACGTTTGAGTATCTTTCTGTAAGGCTTTCTGATGCGAGTTTCTATTGTATTTCAGAGTTTTGCAAGTGTGGGAGTGTGTTTCTTTCAAACTAAGTATCTTTACATCGTTTGCGTATCTTTACTATTCCAATTGTGTATCTTTACATCGTTTGCGTATCTTTACTATTCCAATTGTGTATCTTTTCATTTCTCGTTTGAGTATCTTTCTGTAAGGCTTCTGATGCGAGTTTCTATTGTATTTGAGAGTTTTGCAAGTGTGGGAGTGTGTTTCTTTCAAACTGAGTATCTTTACATCGTCTGCGTATCTTTACTATTCCAATTGTGTATCTTTACATCGTTCGCGTATCTTTACTATTCCAATTGTGTATCTTTTCATTTCTCATTTGAGTATCATTCTGTAAGGCTTCTGATGCGAGTTTCTATTGTATTTGAGAGTTTTGCAAGTGTGGGAGTGTGTTTCTTTCAAACTGAGTATCTTTACATCGTTTGCGTATCTTTACTATTCTAATTGTGTATCTTTTCATTTCACGTTTGAGTATCTTTCTGTAAGGCTTCTGATGCGAGTTTCTATTGTATTTGAGAGTTTTGCAAGTGTGGGAGTGTGTTTCTTTCAAACTGAGTATCTTTACATCGTTTGCGTATCTTTACTATTCCAATTATGTATCTTTACATCGTTTCCGTATCTTTACTATTCCAATTGTGTATCTTTTCATTTCTCGTTTGAGTATCTTTCTGTAAGGCTTTCTGATGCGAGTTTCTATTGAATTTGAGAGTTTTGCAAGTGTGGGAGTGTGTTTCTTTCAAACTGAGTATCTTTACATCGTTTGCGTATCTTTACTATTCCAATTGTGTATCTTTTCATTTCTCGTTTGAGTATCTTTCTGTAAGGCTTCTGATGCGAGTTTCTATTGTATTTGAGAGTTTTGCAAGTGTGGGAGTGTGTTTCTTTCAAACTGAGTATCTTTACATCGTTTGCGTATCTTTACTATTCTAATTGTGTATCTTTTCATTTCACGTTTGAGTATCTTTCTGTAAGGCTTCTGATGCGAGTTTCTATTGTATTTGAGAGTTTTGCAAGTGTGGGAGTGTGTTTCTTTCAAACTGAGTATCTTTACATCGTTTGCGTATCTTTACTATTCCAATTATGTATCTTTACATCGTTTCCGTATCTTTACTATTCCAATTGTGTATCTTTTCATTTCTCGTTTGAGTATCTTTCTGTAAGGCTTTCTGATGCGAGTTTCTATTGAATTTGAGAGTTTTGCAAGTGTGGGAGTGTGTTTCTTTCAAACTGAGTATCTTTACATCGTTTGCGTATCTTTACTATTCCAATTGTGTATATTTTCATTTCTCGTTTGAGTATCTTTCTGTAAGGCTTCTGATGCGAGTTTCTATTGTATTTGAGAGTTTTGCAAGTGTGGGAGTGTGTTTCTTTCAAACTGAGTATCTTTACATCGTTTGCGTATCTTTACTATTCCAATTGAGTATCTTTACATCGTTTGCGTATCTTTACTATTCCAATTGTGTATCTTTTCATTTCTCGTTTGAGTATGTTTCTGTAAGGCTTTCTGATGCGAGTTTCTATTGTATTTGAGAGTTTTGCAAGTGTGGGAGTGTGTTTCTTTCAAACTGAGTATCTTTACATCGTTTGCGTATCTTTACTATTCCAATTGTGTATCTTTACATCGTTTGCGTATCTTTACTATTCCAATTGTGTATCTTTTCATTTCTCGTTTGACTATCTTTCTGTAAGGCTTCTGATGCGAGTTTCTATTGTATTTGAGAGTTTTGCAAGTGTGGGAGTGTGTTTCTTTCAAACCGAGTATCTTTACATCGTTTGCGTATCTTTACTATTCCAATTGTGTATCTTTACATCGTTTGCGTATCTTTACTATTCCAATTGTGTATCTTTTCATTTCTAGTTTGAGTATCTTTCTGTAAGGCTTCTGATGCGAGTTTCTATTGTATTTGAGAGTTTTGCAAGTGTGGGAGTGTGTTTCTTTCAAACTGAGTATCTTTACATCGTTTGCGTATCTTTACTATTCCAATTGTGTATCTTTTCATTTCACGTTTGAGTATCTTTCTGTAAGGCTTTCTGATGCGAGTTTCTATTGTATTTGAGAGTTTTGCAAGTGTGGGAGTGTGTTTCTTTCAAACTAAGTATCTTTACATCGTTTGCGTATCTTTACTATTCCAATTGTGTATCTTTACATCGTTTGCGTATCTTTACTATTCCAATTCTGTATCTTTTCATTTCTCGTTTGAGTATCTTTCTGTAAGGCTTCTGATGCGAGTTTCTATTGTATTTGAGAGTTTTGCAAGTGTGGGAGTGTGTTTCTTTCAAACTGAGTATCTTTACATCGTTTGCGTATCTTTACTATTCCAATTGTGTATCTTTTCATTTCTCGTTTGAGTATCTTTTTGTAAGGCTTCTGATGCGAGTTTCTATTGTATTTGAGAGTTTTGCAAGTGTGGGAGTGTGTTTCTTTCAAACTGAGTATCTTTACATCGTTTGCGTATCTTTACTATTCCAATTGTGTATCTTTACATCGTTTGCGTATCTTTACTATTCCAATTGTGTATCTTTTCATTTCTCGTTTGAGTATCTTTCTGTAAGGCTTCTGATGCGAGTTTCTATTGTATTTGAGAGTTTTGCAAGTGTGGGAGTGTGTTTCTTTCAAACTGAGTATCTTTACATCGTTTGCGTATCTTTACTATTCCAATTGTGTATCTTTACATTGTTTGCGTATCTTTACTATTCCAATTGTGTATCTTTTCATTTCTCGTTTGAGTATCTTTCTGTAAGGCTTCTCATGCGAGTTTCTATTGTATTTGAGAGTTTTGCAAGTGTGGGACTGTGTTTCTTTCAAACTGATTATCTTTACATCGTTTGCGTATCTTTACTATTCCAATTGTGTATCTTTTCATTTCTCGTTTGAGTATCTTTCTGTAAGGCTTTCTAATGCGAGTTTCTATTGTATTTGAGAGTTTTGCAAGTGTGGGAGTGTGTTTCTTTCAAACTGAGTATCTTTACATCGTTTGCGTATCTTTACTATTCTAATTGTGTATCTTTTCATTTCACGTTTGAGTATCTTTCTGTAAGGCTTCTGATGCGAGTTTCTATTGTATTTGAGAGTTTTGCAAGTGTGGGAGTGTGTTTCTTTCAAACTGAGTATCTTTACATCGTTTGCGTATCTTTACTATTCTAATTGTGTATCTTTTCATTTCACGTTTGAGTATCTTTCTGTAAGGCTTCTGATGCGAGTTTCTATTGTATTTGAGAGTTTTGCAAGTGTGGGAGTGTGTTTCTTTCAAACTGAGTATCTTTACATCGTTTGCGTATCTTTACTATTCCAATTATGTATCTTTACATCGTTTCCGTATCTTTACTATTCCAATTGTGTATCTTTTCATTTCTCGTTTGAGTATCTTTCTGTAAGGCTTTCTGATGCGAGTTTCTATTGAATTTGAGAGTTTTGCAAGTGTGGGAGTGTGTTTCTTTCAAACTGAGTATCTTTACATCGTTTGCGTATCTTTACTATTCCAATTGTGTATATTTTCATTTCTCGTTTGAGTATCTTTCTGTAAGGCTTCTGATGCGAGTTTCTATTGTATTTGAGAGTTTTGCAAGTGTGGGAGTGTGTTTCTTTCAAACCGAGTATCTTTACATCGTTTGCGTATCTTTACTATTCCAATTGAGTATCTTTACATCGTTTGCGTATCTTTACTATTCCAATTGTGTATCTTTTCATTTCTCGTTTGAGTATGTTTCTGTAAGGCTTTCTGATGCGAGTTTCTATTGTATTTGAGAGTTTTGCAAGTGTGGGAGTGTGTTTCTTTCAAACTGAGTATCTTTACATCGTTTGCGTATCTTTACTATTCCAATTGTGTATCTTTACATCGTTTGCGTATCTTTACTATTCCAATTGTGTATCTTTTCATTTCTCGTTTGAGTATCTTTCTGTAAGGCTTTCTGTTGCGAGTTTCTATTGTATTTGAGAGTTTTGCAAGTGTGGGAGTGTGTTTCTTTCAAACTGAGTATCGTTACATCGTTTGCGTATCTTTACTATTCCAATTGTGTATCTTTTCATTTCTCGTTTGAGTATCTTTCTGTAAGGCTTCTGATGCGAGTTTCTATTGTATTTGAGAGTTTTGCAAGTGTGGGACTGTGTTTCTTTCAAACTGAGTATCTTTACATCGTTTGCGTATCTTTACTATTCCAATTGTGTATCTTTTCATTTCTCGTTTGAGTATCTTTCTGTAAGGCTTTCTGATGCGAGTTTCTATTGTATTTGAGAATTTTGCAAGTGTGGGAGTGTGTTTCTTTCAAACTGAGTATCTTTACATCGTTTGCGTATCTTTTACTATTCCAATTGTGTATCTTTTCATTTCTCGTTTGAGTATCTTTCTGTAAGGCTTTCTGATGCGAGTTTCTATTGAATTTGAGAGTTGTGCAAGTGTGGGAGTGTGTTTCTTTCAAACTGAGTATCTTTACATCGTTTGCGTATCTTTACTATTCCAATTGTGTATCTTTTCATTTCTCGTTTGAGTATCTTTCTGTAAGGCTTTCTGATGCGAGTTTCTATTGTATTTGAGAGTTTTGCAAGTGTGGGACTGTGTTTCTTTCAAACTGATTATCTTTACATCGTTGCGTATCTTTTACTATTCCAATTGTGTATCTTTTCATTTCTCGTTTGAGTATCTTTCTGTAAGGCTTTCTAATGCGAGTTTCTATTGTATTTGAGAATTTTGCAAGTGTGGGAGTGTGTTTCTTTCAAACTGAGTATCTTTATATCGTTTGCGTATCTTTACTATTCCAATTGTGTATCTTTACATCGTTTGCGTATCTTTACTATTCCAATTGTGTATCTTTTCATTTCTCGTTTGAGTATCTTTCTGTAAGGCTTTCTGTTGCGAGTTTCTATTGTATTTGAGAGTTTTGCAAGTGTGGGAGTGTGTTTCTTTCAAACTGAGTATCTTTACATCGTTTGCGTATCTTTACTATTCCAATTGTGTATCTTTACATCGTTTGCGTATCTTTACTATTCCAATTGTGTATCTTTTCATTTCTCGTTTGAGTATCTTTCTGTAAGGCTTTCTGATGCGAGTTTCTATTGTATTTGAGAGTTTTGCAAGTGTGGGACTGTGTTTCTTTCAAACTGATTATCTTTACATCGTTGCGTATCTTTTACTATTCCAATTGTGTATCTTTTCATTTCTCGTTTGAGTATCTTTCTGTAAGGCTTTCTAATGCGAGTTTCTATTGTATTTGAGAATTTTGCAAGTGTGGGAGTGTGTTTCTTTCAAACTGAGTATCTTTACATCGTTTGCGTATCTTTACTATTCCAATTGTGTATCTTTACATCGTTTGCGTATCTTTACTATTCCAATTGTGTATCTTTTCATTTCTCGTTTGAGTATCTTTCTGTAAGGCTTTCTGTTGCGAGTTTCTATTGTATTTGAGAGTTTTGCAAGTGTGGGAGTGTGTTTCTTTCAAACTGAGTATCTTTACATCGTTTGCGTATCTTTACTATTCCAATTGTGTATCTTTACATCGTTTGCGTATCTTTACTATTCCAATTGTGTATCTTTACATCGTTTGCGTATCTTTACTATTCCAATTGTGTATCTTTTCATTTCTCGTTTGAGTATCTTTCTGTAAGGCTTCTGATGCGAGTTTCTATTGTATTTGAGAGTTTTGCAAGTGTGGGAGTATGTTTCTTTCAAACTGAGTATCTTTACATCGTTTGCGTATCTTTACTATTCCAATTGTGTATCTTTACATCGTTTGCATATCTTTACTATTCCAATTGTGTATCTTTTCATTTCTCGTTTGAGTATCTTTCTGTAAGGCTTCTGATGCGAGTTTCTATTGTATTTGAGAGTTTTGCAAGTGTGGGAGTGTGTTTCTTTCAAACTGAGTATCTTTACATCGTTTGCGTATCTTTACTATTCCAATTGTGTATCTTTACATCGTTTGCGTATCTTTACTATTCCAATTGTGTATCTTTTCATTTCTCGTTTGACTATCTTTCTGTAAGGCTTCTGATGCGAGTTTCTATTGTATTTGAGAGTTTTGCAAGTGTGGGAGTGTGTTTCTTTCAAACCGAGTATCTTTACATCGTTTGCGTATCTTTACTATTCCAATTGTGTATCTTTACATCGTTTGCGTATCTTTACTATTCCAATTGTGTATCTTTTCATTTCTCGTTTGAGTATCTTTCTGTAAGGCTTCTGATGCGAGTTTCTATTGTATTTGAGAGTTTTGCAAGTGTGGGAGTGTGTTTCTTTCAAACTGAGTATCTTTACATCGTTTGCGTATCTTTACTATTCCAATTGTGTATCTTTTCATTTCACGTTTGAGTATCTTTCTGTAAGGCTTTCTGATGCGAGTTTCTATTGTATTTGAGAGTTTTGCAAGTGTGGGAGTGTGTTTCTTTCAAACTAAGTATCTTTACATCGTTTGCGTATCTTTACTATTCCAATTGTGTATCTTTACATCGTTTGCGTATCTTTACTATTCCAATTGTGTATCTTTTCATTTCTCGTTTGAGTATCTTTCTGTAAGGCTTCTGATGCGAGTTTCTATTGTATTTGAGAGTTTTGCAAGTGTGGGAGTGTGTTTCTTTCAAACTGAGTATCTTTACATCGTCTGCGTATCTTTACTATTCCAATTGTGTATCTTTACATCGTTTGCGTATCTTTACTATTCCAATTGTGTATCTTTTCATTTCTCGTTTGACTATCTTTCTGTAAGGCTTCTGATGCGAGTTTCTATTGTATTTGAGAGTTTTGCAAGTGTGGGAGTGTGTTTCTTTCAAACCGAGTATCTTTACATCGTTTGCGTATCTTTACTATTCCAATTGTGTATCTTTACATCGTTTGCGTATCTTTACTATTCCAATTGTGTATCTTTTCATTTATCGTTTGAGTATCTTTCTGTAAGGCTTCTGATGCGAGTTTCTATTGTATTTGAGAGTTTTGCAAGTGTGGGAGTGTGTTTCTTTCAAACTGAGTATCTTTACATCGTTTGCGTATCTTTACTATTCCAATTGTGTATCTTTTCATTTCACGTTTGAGTATCTTTCTGTAAGGCTTTCTGATGCGAGTTTCTATTGTATTTGAGAGTTTTGCAAGTGTGGGAGTGTGTTTCTTTCAAACTAAGTATCTTTACATCGTTTGCGTATCTTTACTATTCCAATTGTGTATCTTTACATCGTTTGCGTATCTTTACTATTCCAATTGTGTATCTTTTCATTTCTCGTTTGAGTATCTTTCTGTAAGGCTTCTGATGCGAGTTTCTATTTTTATTTGAGAGTTTTGCAAGTGTGGGAGTGTGTTTCTTTCAAACTAAGTATCTTTACATCGTTTGCGTATCTTTACTATTCCAATTGTGTATCTTTACATCGTTTGCGTATCTTTACTATTCCAATTGTGTATCTTTTCATTTCTCGTTTGAGTATCTTTCTGTAAGGCTTCTGATGCGAGTTTCTATTGTATTTGAGAGTTTTGCAAGTGTGGGAGTGTGTTTCTTTCAAACTGAGTATCTTTACATCGTCTGCGTATCTTTACTATTCCAATTGTGTATCTTTACATCGTTTGCGTATCTTTACTATTCCAATTGTGTATCTTTACATCGTTTGCGTATCTTTACTATTCCAATTGTGTATCTTTTCATTTCTCGTTTGAGTATCTTTCTGTAAGGCTTTCTGTTGCGAGTTTCTATTGTATTTGAGAGTTTTGCAAGTGTGGGAGTGTGTTTCTTTCAAACTGAGTATCTTTACATCGTCTGCGTATCTTTACTATTCCAATTGTGTATCTTTTCATTTCACGTTTGAGTATCTTTCTGTAAGGCTTTCTGATGCGAGTTTCTATTGTATTTGAGAGTTTTGCAAGTGTGGGAGTGTGTTTCTTTCAAACTAAGTATCTTTACATCGTTTGCGTATCTTTACTATTCCAATTGTGTATCTTTACATCGTTTGCGTATCTTTACTATTCCAATTGTGTATCTTTTCATTTCTCGTTTGAGTATCTTTCTGTAAGGCTTCTGATGCGAGTTTCTATTGTATTTGAGAGTTTTGCAAGTGTGGGAGTGTGTTTCTTTCAAACTGAGTATCTTTACATCGTCTGCGTATCTTTACTATTCCAATTGTGTATCTTTACATCGTTCGCGTATCTTTACTATTCCAATTGTGTATCTTTTCATTTCTCGTTTGAGTATCATTCTGTAAGGCTTCTGATGCGAGTTTCTATTGTATTTGAGAGTTTTGCAAGTGTGGGAGTGTGTTTCTTTCAAACTGAGTATCTTTACATCGTTTGCGTATCTTTACTATTCTAATTGTGTATCTTTTCATTTCACGTTTGAGTATCTTTCTGTAAGGCTTCTGATGCGAGTTTCTATTGTATTTGAGAGTTTTGCAAGTGTGGGAGTGTGTTTCTTTCAAACTGAGTATCTTTACATCGTTTGCGTATCTTTACTATTCCAATTATGTATCTTTACATCGTTTCCGTATCTTTACTATTCCAATTGTGTATCTTTTCATTTCTCGTTTGAGTATCTTTCTGTAAGGCTTTCTGATGCGAGTTTCTATTGAATTTGAGAGTTTTGCAAGTGTGGGAGTGTGTTTCTTTCAAACTGAGTATCTTTACATCGTTTGCGTATCTTTACTATTCCAATTGTGTATCTTTTCATTTCTCGTTTGAGTATCTTTCTGTAAGGCTTCTGATGCGAGTTTCTATTGAATTTGAGAGTTTTGCAAGTGTGGGAGTGTGTTTCTTTCAAACTGAGTATCTTTACATCGTTTGCGTATCTTTACTATTCTAATTGTGTATCTTTTCATTTCACGTTTGAGTATCTTTCTGTAAGGCTTCTGATGCGAGTTTCTATTGTATTTGAGAGTTTTGCAAGTGTGGGAGTGTGTTTCTTTCAAACTGAGTATCTTTACATCGTTTGCGTATCTTTACTATTCCAATTATGTATCTTTACATCGTTTCCGTATCTTTACTATTCCAATTGTGTATCTTTTCATTTCTCGTTTGAGTATCTTTCTGTAAGGCTTTCTGATGCGAGTTTCTATTGAATTTGAGAGTTTTGCAAGTGTGGGAGTGTGTTTCTTTCAAACTGAGTATCTTTACATCGTTTGCGTATCTTTACTATTCCAATTGTGTATCTTTACATCGTTTGCGTATCTTTACTATTCCAATTGTGTATCTTTTCATTTCTCGTTTGAGTATCTTTCTGTAAGGCTTCTGATGCGAGTTTCTATTGTATTTGAGAGTTTTGCAAGTGTGGGAGTGTGTTTCTTTCAAACTGAGTATCTTTACATCGTCTGCGTATCTTTACTATTCCAATTGTGTATCTTTACATCGTTTGCGTATCTTTACTATTCCAATTGTGTATCTTTTCATTTCTCGTTTGAGTATCTTTCTGTAAGGCTTCTGATGCGAGTTTCTATTGTATTTGAGAGTTTTGCAAGTGTGGGAGTGTGTTTCTTTCAAACTGAGTATCTTTACATCGTTTGCGTATCTTTACTATTCCAATTGTGTATCTTTACATCGTTTGCGTATCTTTACTATTCCAATTGTGTATCTTTTCATTTCTCGTTTGAGTATCTTTCTGTAAGGCTTCTGATGCGAGTTTCTATTGTATTTGAGAGTTTTGCAAGTGTGGGAGTGTGTTTCTTTCAAACCGAGTATCTTTACATCGTTTGCGTATCTTTACTATTCCAATTGTGTATCTTTACATCGTTTGCGTATCTTTACTATTCCAATTGTGTATCTTTTCATTTCTCGTTTGAGTATCTTTCTGTAAGGCTTCTGATGCGAGTTTCTATTGTATTTGAGAGTTTTGCAAGTGTGGGAGTGTGTTTCTTTCAAACTGAGTATCTTTACATCGTTTGCGTATCTTTACTATTCCAATTGTGTATCTTTTCATTTCACGTTTGAGTATCTTTCTGTAAGGCTTTCTGATGCGAGTTTCTATTGTATTTGAGAGTTTTGCAAGTGTGGGAGTGTGTTTCTTTCAAACTAAGTATCTTTACATCGTTTGCGTATCTTTACTATTCCAATTGTGTATCTTTACATCGTTTGCGTATCTTTACTATTCCAATTGTGTATCTTTTCATTTCTCGTTTGAGTATCTTTCTGTAAGGCTTCTGATGCGAGTTTCTATTGTATTTGAGAGTTTTGCAAGTGTGGGAGTGTGTTTCTTTCAAACTAAGTATCTTTACATCGTTTGCGTATCTTTACTATTCCAATTGTGTATCTTTACATCGTTTGCGTATCTTTACTATTCCAATTGTGTATCTTTTCATTTCTCGTTTGAGTATCTTTCTGTAAGGCTTCTGATGCGAGTTTCTATTGTATTTGAGAGTTTTGCAAGTGTGGGAGTGTGTTTCTTTCAAACTGAGTATCTTTACATCGTCTGCGTATCTTTACTATTCCAATTGTGTATCTTTACATCGTTTGCGTATCTTTACTATTCCAATTGTGTATCTTTACATCGTTTGCGTATCTTTACTATTCCAATTGTGTATCTTTTCATTTCTCGTTTGAGTATCTTTCTGTAAGGCTTTCTGTTGCGAGTTTCTATTGTATTTGAGAGTTTTGCAAGTGTGGGAGTGTGTTTCTTTCAAACTGAGTATCTTTACATCGTCTGCGTATCTTTACTATTCCAATTGTGTATCTTTTCATTTCACGTTTGAGTATCTTTCTGTAAGGCTTTCTGATGCGAGTTTCTATTGTATTTGAGAGTTTTGCAAGTGTGGGAGTGTGTTTCTTTCAAACTAAGTATCTTTACATCGTTTGCGTATCTTTACTATTCCAATTGTGTATCTTTACATCGTTTGCGTATCTTTACTATTCCAATTGTGTATCTTTTCATTTCTCGTTTGAGTATCTTTCTGTAAGGCTTCTGATGCGAGTTTCTATTGTATTTGAGAGTTTTGCAAGTGTGGGAGTGTGTTTCTTTCAAACTGAGTATCTTTACATCGTCTGCGTATCTTTACTATTCCAATTGTGTATCTTTACATCGTTCGCGTATCTTTACTATTCCAATTGTGTATCTTTTCATTTCTCGTTTGAGTATCATTCTGTAAGGCTTCTGATGCGAGTTTCTATTGTATTTGAGAGTTTTGCAAGTGTGGGAGTGTGTTTCTTTCAAACTGAGTATCTTTACATCGTTTGCGTATCTTTACTATTCTAATTGTGTATCTTTTCATTTCACGTTTGAGTATCTTTCTGTAAGGCTTCTGATGCGAGTTTCTATTGTATTTGAGAGTTTTGCAAGTGTGGGAGTGTGTTTCTTTCAAACTGAGTATCTTTACATCGTTTGCGTATCTTTACTATTCCAATTATGTATCTTTACATCGTTTCCGTATCTTTACTATTCCAATTGTGTATCTTTTCATTTCTCGTTTGAGTATCTTTCTGTAAGGCTTTCTGATGCGAGTTTCTATTGAATTTGAGAGTTTTGCAAGTGTGGGAGTGTGTTTCTTTCAAACTGAGTATCTTTACATCGTTTGCGTATCTTTACTATTCCAATTGTGTATCTTTTCATTTCTCGTTTGAGTATCTTTCTGTAAGGCTTCTGATGCGAGTTTCTATTGTATTTGAGAGTTTTGCAAGTGTGGGAGTGTGTTTCTTTCAAACTGAGTATCTTTACATCGTTTGCGTATCTTTACTATTCTAATTGTGTATCTTTTCATTTCACGTTTGAGTATCTTTCTGTAAGGCTTCTGATGCGAGTTTCTATTGTATTTGAGAGTTTTGCAAGTGTGGGAGTGTGTTTCTTTCAAACTGAGTATCTTTACATCGTTTGCGTATCTTTACTATTCCAATTATGTATCTTTACATCGTTTCCGTATCTTTACTATTCCAATTGTGTATCTTTTCATTTCTCGTTTGAGTATCTTTCTGTAAGGCTTTCTGATGCGAGTTTCTATTGAATTTGAGAGTTTTGCAAGTGTGGGAGTGTGTTTCTTTCAAACTGAGTATCTTTACATCGTTTGCGTATCTTTACTATTCCAATTGTGTATCTTTACATCGTTTGCGTATCTTTACTATTCCAATTGTGTATCTTTTCATTTCTCGTTTGAGTATCTTTCTGTAAGGCTTCTGATGCGAGTTTCTATTGTATTTGAGAGTTTTGCAAGTGTGGGAGTGTGTTTCTTTCAAACCGAGTATCTTTACATCGTTTGCGTATCTTTACTATTCCAATTGAGTATCTTTACATCGTTTGCGTATCTTTACTATTCCAATTGTGTATCTTTTCATTTCTCGTTTGAGTATCTTTCTGTAAGGCTTTCTGATGCGAGTTTCTATTGTATTTGAGAGTTTTGCAAGTGTGGGAGTGTGTTTCTTTCAAACTGAGTATCTTTACATCGTTTGCGTATCTTTACTATTCCAATTGTGTATCTTTACATCGTTTGCGTATCTTTACTATTCCAATTCTGTATCTTTTCATTTCTCGTTTGACTATCTTTCTGTAAGGCTTCTGATGCGAGTTTCTATTGTATTTGAGAGTTTTGCAAGTGTGGGAGTGTGTTTCTTTCAAACCGAGTATCTTTACATCGTTTGCGTATCTTTACTATTCCAATTGTGTATCTTTACATCGTTTGCGTATCTTTACTATTCCAATTGTGTATCTTTTCATTTCTCGTTTGAGTATCTTTCTGTAAGGCTTCTGATGCGAGTTTCTATTGTATTTGAGAGTTTTGCAAGTGTGGGAGTGTGTTTCTTTCAAACTGAGTATCTTTACATCGTTTGCGTATCTTTACTATTCCAATTGTGTATCTTTTCATTTCACGTTTGAGTATCTTTCTGTAAGGCTTTCTGATGCGAGTTTCTATTGTATTTGAGAGTTTTACAAGTGTGGGAGTGTGTTTCTTTCAAACTGAGTATCTTTACATCGTTTGCGTATCTTTACTATTCCAATTGTGTATCTTTACATCGTTTGCGTATCTTTACTATTCCAATTGTGTATCTTTTCATTTCTCGTTTGAGTATCTTTCTGTAAGGCTTCTGATGCGAGTTTCTATTGTATTTGAGAGTTTTGCAAGTGTGGGAGTGTGTTTCTTTCAAACTGAGTATCTTTATATCGTCTGCGTATCTTTACTATTCCAATTGTGTATCTTTACATCGTTCGCGTATCTTTACTATTCCAATTGTGTATCTTTTCATTTCTCGTTTGAGTATCATTCTGTAAGGCTTCTGATGCGAGTTTCTATTGTATTTGAGAGTTTTGCAAGTGTGGGAGTGTGTTTCTTTCAAACTGAGTATCTTTACATCGTTTGCGTATCTTTACTATTCTAATTGTGTATCTTTTCATTTCACGTTTGAGTATCTTTCTGTAAGGCTTCTGATGCGAGTTTCTATTGTATTTGAGAGTTTTGCAAGTGTGGGAGTGTGTTTCTTTCAAACTGAGTATCTTTACATCGTTTGCGTATCTTTACTATTCCAATTATGTATCTTTACATCGTTTGCGTATCTTTACTATTCCAATTGTGTATCTTTTCATTTCTCGTTTGAGTATCTTTCTGTAAGGCTTTCTGATGCGAGTTTCTATTGAATTTGAGAGTTTTGCAAGTGTGGGAGTGTGTTTCTTTCAAACTGAGTATCTTTACATCGTTTGCGTATCTTTACTATTCCAATTGTGTATCTTTTCATTTCTCGTTTGAGTATCTTTCTGTAAGGCTTCTGATGCGAGTTTCTATTGTATTTGAGAGTTTTGCAAGTGTGGGAGTGTGTTTCTTTCAAACCGAGTATCTTTACATCGTTTGCGTATCTTTACTATTCCAATTGAGTATCTTTACATCGTTTGCGTATCTTTACTATTCTAATTGTGTATCTTTTCATTTCTCGTTTGAGTATCTTTCTGTAAGGCTTTCTGATGCGAGTTTCTATTGTATTTGAGAGTATTGCAAGTGTGGGAGTGTGTTTCTTTCAAACTGAGTATCTTTACATCGTTTGCGTATCTTTACTATTCCAATTGTGTATCTTTACATCGTTTGCGTATCTTTACTATTCCAATTGTGTATCTTTTCATTTCTCGTTTGACTATCTTTCTGTAAGGCTTCTGATGCGAGTTTCTATTGTATTTGAGAGTTTTGCAAGTGTGGGAGTGTGTTTCTTTCAAACCGAGTATCTTTACATCGTTTGCGTATCTTTACTATTCCAATTGTGTATCTTTACATCGTTTGCGTATCTTTACTATTCCAATTATGTATCTTTACATCGTTTCCGTATCTTTACTATTCCAATTGTGTATCTTTTCATTTCTCGTTTGAGTATCTTTCTGTAAGGCTTCTGATGCGAGTTTCTATTGTATTTGAGAGTTTTGCAAGTGTGGGACTGTGTTTCTTTCAAACTGAGTATCTTTACATCGTTTGCGTATCTTTACTATTCCAATTGTGTATCTTTTCATTTCTCGTTTGAGTATCTTTCTGTAAGGCTTTCTGATGCGAGTTTCTATTGTATTTGAGAATTTTACAAGTGTGGGAGTGTGTTTCTTTCAAACTGAGTATCTTTACATCGTTTGCGTATCTTTACTATTCCAATTGTATATCTTTTCATTTCTCGTTTGAGTATCTTTCTGTAAGGCTTTCTGATGCGAGTTTCTATTGAATTTGAGAGTTTTGCAAGTGTGGGAGTGTGTTTCTTTCAAACTGAGTATCTTTACATCGTTTGCGTATCTTTACTATTCCAATTGTGTATCTTTACATCGTTTGCGTATCTTTACTATTCCAATTGTGTATCTTTTCATTTCTCGTTTGAGTATCTTTCTGTAAGGCTTCTGATGCGAGTTTCTATTGTATTTTAGAGTTTTGCAAGTGTGGGAGTGTGTTTCTTTCCAACTGAGTATCTTTACATCGTTTGCGTATCTTTACTATTCCAATTGTGTATCTTTACATCGTTTGCGTATCTTTACTATTCCAATTGTGTATCTTTTCATTTCTCGTTTGAGTATCTTTCTGTAAGGCTTCTGATGCGAGTTTCTATTGTATTTGAGAGTTTTGCAAGTGTGGGAGTGTGTTTCTTTCAAACTGAGTATCTTTACATCGTTTGCGTATCTTTACTATTCCAATTGTGTATCTTTACATCGTTTGCGTATCTTTACTATTCCAATTGTGTATCTTTTCATTTCTCGTTTGAGTATCTTTCTGTAAGGCTTCTGATGCGAGTTTCTATTGTATTTTAGAGTTTTGCAAGTGTGGGAGTGTGTTTCTTTCAAACTGAGTATCTTTACATCGTTTGCGTATCTTTACTATTCCAATTGTGTATCTTTACATCGTTTGCGTATCTTTACTATTCCAATTGTGTATCTTTTCATTTCTCGTTTGAGTATCTTTCTGTAAGGCTTCTGATGCGAGTTTCTATTGTATTTGAGAGTTTTGCAAGTGTGGGAGTGTGTTTCTTTCAAACTGAGTATCTTTACATCGTTTGCGTATCTTTACTATTCCAATTGTGTATCTTTACATTGTTTGCGTATCTTTACTATTCCAATTGTGTATCTTTTCATTTCTCGTTTGAGTATCTTTCTGTAAGGCTTCTGATGCGAGTTTCTATTGTATTTGAGAGTTTTGCAAGTGTGGGAGTGTGTTTCTTTCAAACCGAGTATCTTTACATCGTTTGCGTATCTTTACTATTCCAATTGTGTATCTTTACATCGTTTGCGTATCTTTACTATTCCAATTGTGTATCTTTTCATTTCTCGTTTGAGTATCTTTCTGTAAGGCTTCTGATGCGAGTTTCTATTGTATTTGAGAGTTTTGCAAGTGTGGGAGTGTGTTTCTTTCAAACTGAGTATCTTTACATCGTTTGCGTATCTTTACTATTCCAATTGTGTATCTTTTCATTTCACGTTTGAGTATCTTTCTGTAAGGCTTTCTGATGCGAGTTTCTATTGTATTTGAGAGTTTTGCAAGTGTGGGAGTGTGTTTCTTTCAAACTAAGTATCTTTACATCGTTTGCGTATCTTTACTATTCCAATTGTGTATCTTTACATCGTTTGCGTATCTTTACTATTCCAATTGTGTATCTTTTCATTTCTCGTTTGAGTATCTTTCTGTAAGGCTTCTGATGCGAGTTTCTATTGTATTTGAGAGTTTTGCAAGTGTGGGAGTGTGTTTCTTTCAAACTGAGTATCTTTACATCGTTTGCGTATCTTTACTATTCCAATTGTGTATCTTTTCATTTCTCGTTTGAGTATCTTTCTGTAAGGCTTCTGATGCGAGTTTCTATTGTATTTGAGAGTTTTGCAAGTGTGGGAGTGTGTTTCTTTCAAACTGAGTATCTTTACATCGTCTGCGTATCTTTACTATTCCAATTGTGTATCTTTACATCGTTCGCGTATCTTTACTATTCCAATTGTGTATCTTTTCATTTCTCGTTTGAGTATCATTCTGTAAGGCTTCTGATGCGAGTTTCTATTGTATTTGAGAGTTTTGCAAGTGTGGGAGTGTGTTTCTTTCAAACTGAGTATCTTTACATCGTTTGCGTATCTTTACTATTCTAATTGTGTATCTTTTCATTTCACGTTTGAGTATCTTTCTGTAAGGCTTCTGATGCGAGTTTCTATTGTATTTGAGAGTTTTGCAAGTGTGGGAGTGTGTTTCTTTCAAACTGAGTATCTTTACATCGTTTGCGTATCTTTACTATTCCAATTATGTATCTTTACATCGTTTCCGTATCTTTACTATTCCAATTGTGTATCTTTTCATTTCTCGTTTGAGTATCTTTCTGTAAGGCTTCTGATGCGAGTTTCTATTGTATTTTAGAGTTTTGCAAGTGTGGGAGTGTGTTTCTTTCAAACTGAGTATCTTTACATCGTTTGCGTATCTTTACTATTCCAATTGTGTATCTTTACATCGTTTGCGTATCTTTACTATTCCAATTGTGTATCTTTTCATTTCTCGTTTGAGTATCTTTCTGTAAGGCTTCTGATGCGAGTTTCTATTGTATTTGAGAGTTTTGCAAGTGTGGGAGTGTGTTTCTTTCAAACTGAGTATCTTTACATCGTTTGCGTATCTTTACTATTCCAATTGTGTATCTTTACATTGTTTGCGTATCTTTACTATTCCAATTGTGTATCTTTTCATTTCTCGTTTGAGTATCTTTCTGTAAGGCTTCTGATGCGAGTTTCTATTGTATTTGAGAGTTTTGCAAGTGTGGGACTGTGTTTCTTTCAAACTGATTATCTTTACATCGTTTGCGTATCTTTACTATTCCAATTGTGTATCTTTTCATTTCTCGTTTGAGTATCTTTCTGTAAGGCTTTCTGATGCGAGTTTCTATTGTATTTGAGAGTTTTGCAAGTGTGGGACTGTGTTTCTTTCAAACTGATTATCTTTACATCGTTTGCGTATCTTTACTATTCCAATTGTGTATCTTTTCATTTCTCGTTTGAGTATCTTTCTGTAAGGCTTTCTAATGCGAGTTTCTATTGTATTTGAGAATTTTGCAAGTGTGGGAGTGTGTTTCTTTCAAACTGAGTATCTTTACATCGTTTGCGTATCTTTACTATTCCAATTGTGTATCTTTACATCGTTTGCGTATCTTTACTATTCCAATTGTGTATCTTTTCATTTCTCGTTTGAGTATCTTTCTGTAAGGCTTTCTGTTGCGAGTTTCTATTGTATTTGAGAGTTTTGCAAGTGTGGGAGTGTGTTTCTTTCAAACTGAGTATCTTTACATCGTTTGCGTATCTTTACTATTCCAATTGTGTATCTTTACATCGTTTGCGTATCTTTACTATTCCAATTGTGTATCTTTTCATTTCTCGTTTGATTATCTTTCTGTAAGGCTTCTGATGCGAGTTTCTATTGTATTTGAGAGTTTTGCAAGTGTGGGAGTGTGTTTCTTCCAAACTGAGTATCTTTACATCGTTTGCGTATCTTTACTATTCCAATTGTGTATCTTTACATTGTTTGCGTATCTTTACTATTCCAATTGTGTATCTTTTCATTTCTCGTTTGAGTATCTTTCTGTAAGGCTTCTGATGCGAGTTTCTATTGTATTTGAGAGTTTTGCAAGTGTGGGACTGTGTTTCTTTCAAACTGAGTATCTTTACATCGTTTGCGTATCTTTACTATTCCAATTGTGTATCTTTTCATTTCTCGTTTGAGTATCTTTCTGTAAGGCTTTCTGATGCGAGTTTCTATTGTATTTGAGAATTTTACAAGTGTGGGAGTGTGTTTCTTTCAAACTGAGTATCTTTACATCGTTTGCGTATCTTTACTATTCCAATTGTATATCTTTTCATTTCTCGTTTGAGTATCTTTCTGTAAGGCTTTCTGATGCGAGTTTCTATTGAATTTGAGAGTTTTGCAAGTGTGGGAGTGTGTTTCTTTCAAACTGAGTATCTTTACATCGTTTGCGTATCTTTACTATTCCAATTGTGTATCTTTACATCGTTTGCGTATCTTTACTATTCCAATTGTGTATCTTTTCATTTCTCGTTTGAGTATCTTTCTGTAAGGCTTCTGATGCGAGTTTCTATTGTATTTTAGAGTTTTGCAAGTGTGGGAGTGTGTTTCTTTCCAACTGAGTATCTTTACATCGTTTGCGTATCTTTACTATTCCAATTGTGTATCTTTACATCGTTTGCGTATCTTTACTATTCCAATTGTGTATCTTTTCATTTCTCGTTTGAGTATCTTTCTGTAAGGCTTCTGATGCGAGTTTCTATTGTATTTGAGAGTTTTGCAAGTGTGGGAGTGTGTTTCTTTCAAACTGAGTATCTTTACATCGTTTGCGTATCTTTACT
This sequence comes from Argentina anserina, assembly GCF_933775445.1. NCBI lineage: Eukaryota > Viridiplantae > Streptophyta > Magnoliopsida > Rosales > Rosaceae > Argentina > Argentina anserina. The sequence continues at coordinate 599,158 of NW_026089409.1, read as the reverse complement.
ATTCCAATTGTGTATCTTTACATTGTTTGCGTATCTTTACTATTCCAATTGTGTATCTTTTCATTTCTCGTTTGAGTATCTTTCTGTAAGGCTTCTGATGCGAGTTTCTATTGTATTTGAGAGTTTTGCAAGTGTGGGACTGTGTTTCTTTCAAACTGATTATCTTTACATCGTTTGCGTATCTTTACTATTCCAATTGTGTATCTTTTCATTTCTCGTTTGAGTATCTTTCTGTAAGGCTTTCTGATGCGAGTTTCTATTGTATTTGAGAGTTTTGCAAGTGTGGGACTGTGTTTCTTTTAAACTGATTATCTTTACATCGTTTGCGTATCTTTACTATTCCAATTGTGTATCTTTTCATTTCTCGTTTGAGTATCTTTCTGTAAGGCTTTCTAATGCGAGTTTCTATTGTATTTGAGAATTTTGCAAGTGTGGGAGTGTGTTTCTTTCAAACTGAGTATCTTTACATCGTTTGCGTATCTTTACTATTCCAATTGTGTATCTTTACATCGTTTGCGTATCTTTACTATTCCAATTGTGTATCTTTTCATTTCTCGTTTGAGTATCTTTCTGTAAGGCTTTCTGTTGCGAGTTTCTATTGTATTTGAGAGTTTTGCAAGTGTGGGAGTGTGTTTCTTTCAAACTGAGTATCTTTACATCGTTTGCGTATCTTTACTATTCCAATTGTGTATCTTTACATCGTTTGCGTATCTTTACTATTCCAATTGTGTATCTTTTCATTTCTCGTTTGAGTATCTTTCTGTAAGGCTTCTGATGCGAGTTTCTATTGTATTTGAGAGTTTTGCAAGTGTGGGAGTGTGTTTCTTCCAAACTGAGTATCTTTACATCGTTTGCGTATCTTTACTATTCCAATTGTGTATCTTTACATTGTTTGCGTATCTTTACTATTCCAATTGTGTATCTTTTCATTTCTCGTTTGAGTATCTTTCTGTAAGGCTTCTGATGCGAGTTTCTATTGTATTTGAGAGTTTTGCAAGTGTGGGACTGTGTTTCTTTCAAACTGAGTATCTTTACATCGTTTGCGTATCTTTACTATTCCAATTGTGTATCTTTTCATTTCTCGTTTGAGTATCTTTCTGTAAGGCTTTCTGATGCGAGTTTCTATTGTATTTGAGAATTTTACAAGTGTGGGAGTGTGTTTCTTTCAAACTGAGTATCTTTACATCGTTTGCGTATCTTTACTATTCCAATTGTGTATCTTTTCATTTCTCGTTTGAGTATCTTTCTGTAAGGCTTTCTGATGCGAGTTTCTATTGAATTTGAGAGTTTTGCAAGTGTGGGAGTGTGTTTCTTTCAAACTGAGTATCTTTACATCGTTTGCGTATCTTTACTATTCCAATTGTGTATCTTTACATCGTTTGCGTATCTTTACTATTCCAATTGTGTATCTTTTCATTTCTCGTTTGAGTATCTTTCTGTAAGGCTTCTGATGCGAGTTTCTATTGTATTTGAGAGTTTTGCAAGTGTGGGAGTGTGTTTCTTTCAAACTGAGTATCTTTACATCGTTTGCGTATCTTTACTATTCCAATTGTGTATCTTTACATCGTTTGCGTATCTTTACTATTCCAATTGTGTATCTTTTCATTTCTCGTTTGAGTATCTTTCTGTAAGGCTTCTGATGCGAGTTTCTATTGTATTTGAGAGTTTTGCAAGTGTGGGAGTGTGTTTCTTTCAAACTGAGTATCTTTACATCGTTTGCGTATCTTTACTATTCCAATTGTGTATCTTTACATCGTTTGCGTATCTTTACTATTCGAATTGTGTATCTTTTCATTTCTCGTTTGAGTATCTTTCTGTAAGGCTTCTGATGCGAGTTTCTATTGTATTTGAGAGTTTTGCAAGTGTGGGAGTGTGTTTCTTTCAAACTGAGTATCTTTACATCGTTTGCGTATCTTTACTATTCCAATTGTGTATCTTTACATTGTTTGCGTATCTTTACTATTCCAATTGTGTATCTTTTCATTTCTCGTTTGAGTATCTTTCTGTAAGGCTTCTGATGCGAGTTTCTATTGTATTTGAGAGTTTTGCAAGTGTGGGACTGTGTTTCTTTCAAACTGAGTATCTTTACATCGTTTGCGTATCTTTACTATTCCAATTGTGTATCTTTTCATTTCTCGTTTGAGTATCTTTCTGTAAGGCTTTCTGATGCGAGTTTCTATTGTATTTGAGAATTTTGCAAGTGTGGGAGTGTGTTTCTTTCAAACTGAGTATCTTTACATCGTTTGCGTATCTTTACTATTCCAATTGTGTATCTTTACATCGTTTGCGTATCTTTACTATTCCAATTGTGTATCTTTTCATTTCTCGTTTGAGTATCTTTCTGTAAGGCTTCTGATGCGAGTTTCTATTGTATTTGAGAGTTTTGCAAGTGTGGGAGTGTGTTTCTTTCAAACTGAGTATCTTTACATCGTTTGCGTATCTTTACTATTCCAATTGTGTATCTTTACATTGTTTGCGTATCTTTACTATTCCAATTGTGTATCTTTTCATTTATCGTTTGAGTATCTTTCTGTAAGGCTTCTGATGCGAGTTTCTATTGTATTTGAGAGTTTTGCAAGTGTGGGACTGTGTTTCTTTCAAACTGAGTATCTTTACATCGTTTGCGTATCTTTACTATTCCAATTGTGTATCTTTTCATTTCTCGTTTGAGTATCTTTCTGTAAGGCTTTCTGATGCGAGTTTCTATTGAATTTGAGAGTTTTGCAAGTGTGGGAGTGTGTTTCTTTCAAACTGAGTATCTTTACATCGTTTGCGTATCTTTACTATTCCAATTGTGTATCTTTACATCGTTTGCGTATCTTTACTATTCCAATTGTGTATCTTTTCATTTCTCGTTTGAGTATCTTTCTGTAAGGCTTCTGATGCGAGTTTCTATTGTATTTGAGAGTTTTGCAAGTGTGGGAGTGTGTTTCTTTCAAACTGAGTATCTTTACATCGTTTGCGTATCTTTACTATTCCAATTGTGTATCTTTACATCGTTTGCGTATCTTTACTATTCCAATTGTGTATCTTTTCATTTCTCGTTTGAGTATCTTTCTGTAAGGCTTCTGATGCGAGTTTCTATTGTATTTGAGAGTTTTGCAAGTGTGGGAGTGTGTTTCTTTCAAACTGAGTATCTTTACATCGTTTGCGTATCTTTACTATTCCAATTGTGTATCTTTACATTGTTTGCGTATCTTTACTATTCCAATTGTGTATCTTTTCATTTCTCGTTTGAGTATCTTTCTGTAAGGCTTTCTGATGCGAGTTTCTATTGTATTTGAGAATTTTGCAAGTGTGGGAGTGTGTTTCTTTCAAACTGAGTATCTTTACATCGTTTGCGTATCTTTACTATTCCAATTGTGTATCTTTACATCGTTTGCGTATCTTTACTATTCCAATTGTGTATCTTTTCATTTCTCGTTTGAGTATCTTTCTGTAAGGCTTCTGATGCGAGTTTCTATTGTATTTGAGAGTTTTGCAAGTGTGGGAGTGTGTTTCTTTCAAACTGAGTATCTTTACATCGTTTGCGTATCTTTACTATTCCAATTGTGTATCTTTACATCGTTTGCGTATCTTTACTATTCCAATTGTGTATCTTTTCATTTCTCGTTTGAGTATCTTTCTGTAAGGCTTCTGATGCGAGTTTCTATTGTATTTGAGAGTTTTGCAAGTGTGAGAGTGTGTTTCTTTCAAACTGAGTATCTTTACATCGTTTGCGTATCTTTACTATTCCAATTGTGTATCTTTACATTGTTTGCGTATCTTTACTATTCCAATTGTGTATCTTTTCATTTCTCGTTTGAGTATCTTTCTATAAGGCTTCTGATGCGAGTTTCTATTGTATTTGGGAGTTTTGCAAGTGTGGGACTGTGTTTCTTTCAAACTGAGTATCTTTACATCGTTTGCGTATCTTTACTATTCCAATTGTGTATCTTTTCATTTCTCGTTTGAGTATCTTTCTGTAAGGCTTTCTGATGCGAGTTTCTATTGAATTTGAGAGTTTTGCAAGTGTGGGAGTGTGTTTCTTTCAAACTGAGTATCTTTACATCGTTTGCGTATCTTTACTATTCCAATTGTGTATCTTTACATCGTTTGCGTATCTTTACTATTCCAATTGTGTATCTTTTCATTTCTCGTTTGAGTATCTTTCTGTAAGGCTTCTGATGCGAGTTTCTATTGTATTTGAGAGTTTTGCAAGTGTGGGAGTGTGTTTCTTTCAAACTGAGTATCTTTACATCGTTTGCGTATCTTTACTATTCCAATTGTGTATCTTTACATCGTTTGCGTATCTTTACTATTCCAATTGTGTATCTTTTCATTTCTCGTTTGAGTATCTTTCTGTAAGGCTTCTGATGCGAGTTTCTATTGTATTTGAGAGTTTTGCAAGTGTGGGAGTGTGTTTCTTTCAAACTGAGTATCTTTACATCGTTTGCGTATCTTTACTATTCCAATTGTGTATCTTTACATAGTTTGCGTATCTTTACTATTCCAATTGTGTATCTTTTCATTTCTCGTTTGAGTATCTTTCTGTAAGGCTTCTGATGCGAGTTTCTATTGTATTTGAGAGTTTTGCAAGTGTGGGACTGTGTTTCTTTCAAACTGAGTATCTTTACATCGTTTGCGTATCTTTACTATTCCAATTGTGTATCTTTTCATTTCTCGTTTGAGTATCTTTCTGTAAGGCTTTCTGATGCGAGTTTCTATTGTATTTGAGAATTTTGCAAGTGTGGGAGTGTGTTTCTTTCAAACTGAGTATCTTTACATCGTTTGCGTATCTTTACTATTCCAATTTTGTATCTTTACATCGTTTGCGTATCTTTACTATTCCAATTGTGTATCTTTTCATTTCTCGTTTGAGTATCTTTCTGTAAGGCTTCTGATGCGAGTTTCTATTGTATTTGAGAGTTTTGCAAGTGTGGGAGTGTGTTTCTTTCAAACTGAGTATCTTTACATCGTTTGCGTATCTTTACTATTCCAATTGTGTATCTTTTCATTTCTCGTTTGAGTATCTTTCTGTAAGGCTTCTGATGCGAGTTTCTATTGTATTTGAGAGTTTTGCAAGTGTGGGAGTGTGTTTCTTTCAAACTGAGTATCTTTACATCGTTTGCGTATCTTTACTATTCCAATTGTGTATCTTTACATCGTTTGCGTATCTTTACTATTCCAATTGTGTATCTTTTCATTTCTCGTTTGAGTATCTTTCTGTAAGGCTTCTGATGCGAGTTTCTATTGTATTTGAGAGTTTTGCAAGTGTGGGAGTGTGTTTCTTTCAAACTGAGTATCTTTACATCGTTTGCGTATCTTTACTATTCCAATTGTGTATCTTTACATTGTTTGCGTATCTTTACTATTCCAATTGTGTATCTTTTCATTTCTCGTTTGAGTATCTTTCTGTAAGGCTTTCTGATGCGAGTTTCTATTGTATTTGAGACTTTTGCAAGTGTGGGAGTGTGTTTCTTTCAAACTGAGTATCTTTACATCGTTTGCGTATCTTTACTATTCCAATTGTGTATCTTTACATCGTTTGCGTATCTTTACTATTCCAATTGTGTATCTTTTCATTTCTCGTTTGAGTATCTTTCTGTAAGGCTTCTGATGCGAGTTTCTATTGTATTTGAGAGTTTTGCAAGTGTGGGAGTGTGTTTCTTTCAAACTGAGTATCTTTACATCGTTTGCGTATCTTTACTATTCCAATTGTGTATCTTTACATCGTTTGCGTATCTTTACTATTCCAATTGTGTATCTTTTCATTTCTCGTTTGAGTATCTTTCTGTAAGGCTTCTGATGCGAGTTTCTATTGTATTTGAGAGTTTTGCAAGTGTGAGAGTGTGTTTCTTTCAAACTGAGTATCTTTACATCGTTTGCGTATCTTTACTATTCCAATTGTGTATCTTTACATCGTTTGCGTATCTTTACTATTCCAATTGTGTATCTTTTCATTTCTCGTTTGAGTATCTTTCTGTAAGGCTTCTGATGCGAGTTTCTATTGTATTTGAGAGTTTTGCAAGTGTGGGAGTGTGTTTCTTTCAAACTGAGTATCTTTACATCGTTTGCATATCTTTACTATTCCAATTGTGTATCTTTACATCGTTTGCGTATCTTTACTATTCCAATTGTGTATCTTTTCATTTCTCGTTTGAGTATCTTTCTGTAAGGCTTCTGATGCGAGTTTCTATTGTATTTGAGAGTTTTGCAAGTGTGGGAGTGTGTTTCTTTCAAACTGAGTATCTTTACATCGTTTGCGTATCTTTACTATTCCAATTGTGTATCTTTACATTGTTTGCGTATCTTTACTATTCCAATTGTGTATCTTTTCATTTCTCGTTTGAGTATCTTTCTGTAAGGCTTTCTGATGCGAGTTTCTATTGTATTTGAGAATTTTGCAAGTGTGGGAGTGTGTTTCTTTCAAACTGAGTATCTTTACATCGTTTGCGTATCTTTACTATTCCAATTGTGTATCTTTACATCGTTTGCGTATCTTTACTATTCCAATTGTGTATCTTTTCATTTCTCGTTTGAGTATCTTTCTGTAAGGCTTCTGATGCGAGTTTCTATTGTATTTGAGAGTTTTGCAAGTGTGGGAGTGTGTTTCTTTCAAACTGAGTATCTTTACATCGTTTGCGTATCTTTACTATTCCAATTGTGTATCTTTACATCGTTTGCGTATCTTTACTATTCCAATTGTGTATCTTTTCATTTCTCGTTTGAGTATCTTTCTGTAAGGCTTCTGATGCGAGTTTCTATTGTATTTGAGAGTTTTGCAAGTGTGAGAGTGTGTTTCTTTCAAACTGAGTATCTTTACATCGTTTGCGTATCTTTACTATTCCAATTGTGTATCTTTACATTGTTTGCGTATCTTTACTATTCCAATTGTGTATCTTTTCATTTCTCGTTTGAGTATCTTTCTGTAAGGCTTCTGATGCGAGTTTCTATTGTATTTGGGAGTTTTGCAAGTGTGGGACTGTGTTTCTTTCAAACTGAGTATCTTTACATCGTTTGCGTATCTTTACTATTCCAATTGTGTATCTTTTCATTTCTCGTTTGAGTATCTTTCTGTAAGGCTTTCTGATGCGAGTTTCTATTGAATTTGAGAGTTTTGCAAGTGTGGGAGTGTGTTTCTTTCAAACTGAGTATCTTTACATCGTTTGCGTATCTTTACTATTCCAATTGTGTATCTTTACATCGTTTGCGTATCTTTACTATTCCAATTGTGTATCTTTTCATTTCTCGTTTGAGTATCTTTCTGTAAGGCTTCTGATGCGAGTTTCTATTGTATTTGAGAGTTTTGCAAGTGTGGGAGTGTGTTTCTTTCAAACTGAGTATCTTTACATCGTTTGCGTATCTTTACTATTCCAATTGTGTATCTTTACATCTTTTGCGTATCTTTACTATTCCAATTGTGTATCTTTTCATTTCTCGTTTGAGTATCTTTCTGTAAGGCTTCTGATGCGAGTTTCTATTGTATTTGAGAGTTTTGCAAGTGTGGGAGTGTGTTTCTTTCAAACTGAGTATCTTTACATCGTTTGCGTATCTTTACTATTCCAATTGTGTATCTTTACATTGTTTGCGTATCTTTACTATTCCAATTGTGTATCTTTTCATTTCTCGTTTGAGTATCTTTCTGTAAGGCTTCTGATGCGAGTTTCTATTGTATTTGAGAGTTTTGCAAGTGTGGGACTGTGTTTCTTTCAAACTGAGTATCTTTACATCGTTTGCGTATCTTTACTATTCCAATTGTGTATCTTTTCATTTCTCGTTTGAGTATCTTTCTGTAAGGCTTTCTGATGCGAGTTTCTATTGTATTTGAGAATTTTGCAAGTGTGGGAGTGTGTTTCTTTCAAACTGAGTATCTTTACATCGTTTGCGTATCTTTACTATTCCAATTTTGTATCTTTACATCGTTTGCGTATCTTTACTATTCCAATTGTGTATCTTTTCATTTCTCGTTTGAGTATCTTTCTGTAAGGCTTCTGATGCGAGTTTCTATTGTATTTGAGAGTTTTGCAAGTGTGGGAGTGTGTTTCTTTCAAACTGAGTATCTTTACATCGTTTGCGTATCTTTACTATTCCAATTGTGTATCTTTACATCGTTTGCGTATCTTTACTATTCCAATTGTGTATCTTTTCATTTCTCGTTTGAGTATCTTTCTGTAAGGCTTCTGATGCGAGTTTCTATTGTATTTGAGAGTTTTGCAAGTGTGGGAGTGTGTTTCTTTCAAACTGAGTATCTTTACATCGTTTGCGTATCTTTACTATTCCAATTGTGTATCTTTACATCGTTTGCGTATCTTTACTATTCCAATTGTGTATCTTTTCATTTCTCGTTTGAGTATCTTTCTGTAAGGCTTCTGATGCGAGTTTCTATTGTATTTGAGAGTTTTGCAAGTGTGGGAGTGTGTTTCTTTCAAACTGAGTATCTTTACATCGTTTGCGTATCTTTACTATTCCAATTGTGTATCTTTACATTGTTTGCGTATCTTTACTATTCCAATTGTGTATCTTTTCATTTCTCGTTTGAGTATCTTTCTGTAAGGCTTTCTGATGCGAGTTTCTATTGTATTTGAGAATTTTGCAAGTGTGGGAGTGTGTTTCTTTCAAACTGAGTATCTTTACATCGTTTGCGTATCTTTACTATTCCAATTGTGTATCTTTACATCGTTTGCGTATCTTTACTATTCCAATTGTGTATCTTTTCATTTCTCGTTTGAGTATCTTTCTGTAAGGCTTCTGATGCGAGTTTCTATTGTATTTGAGAGTTTTGCAAGTGTGGGAGTGTGTTTCTTTCAAACTGAGTATCTTTACATCGTTTGCGTATCTTTACTATTCCAATTGTGTATCTTTACATCGTTTGCGTATCTTTACTATTCCAATTGTGTATCTTTTCATTTCTCGTTTGAGTATCTTTCTGTAAGGCTTCTGATGCGAGTTTCTATTGTATTTGAGAGTTTTGCAAGTGTGGGAGTGTGTTTCTTTCAAACTGAGTATCTTTACATCGTTTGCGTATCTTTACTATTCCAATTGTGTATCTTTACATTGTTTGCGTATCTTTACTATTCCAATTGTGTATCTTTTCATTTCTCGTTTGAGTATCTTTCTGTAAGGCTTTCTGATGCGAGTTTCTATTGTATTTGAGAATTTTGCAAGTGTGGGAGTGTGTTTCTTTCAAACTGAGTATCTTTACATCGTTTGCGTATCTTTACTATTCCAATTGTGTATCTTTACATCGTTTGCGTATCTTTACTATTCCAATTGTGTATCTTTTCATTTCTCGTTTGAGTATCTTTCTGTAAGGCTTCTGATGCGAGTTTCTATTGTATTTGAGAGTTTTGCAAGTGTGGGAGTGTGTTTCTTTCAAACTGAGTATCTTTACATCGTTTGCGTATCTTTACTATTCCAATTGTGTATCTTTACATCGTTTGCGTATCTTTACTATTCCAATTGTGTATCTTTTCATTTCTCGTTTGAGTATCTTTCTGTAAGGCTTCTGATGCGAGTTTCTATTGTATTTGAGAGTTTTGCAAGTGTGAGAGTGTGTTTCTTTCAAACTGAGTATCTTTACATCGTTTGCGTATCTTTACTATTCCAATTGTGTATCTTTACATCGTTTGCGTATCTTTACTATTCCAATTGTGTATCTTTTCATTTCTCGTTTGAGTATCTTTCTGTAAGGCTTCTGATGCGAGTTTCTATTGTATTTGAGAGTTTTGCAAGTGTGGGAGTGTGTTTCTTTCAAACTGAGTATCTTTACATCGTTTGCGTATCTTTACTATTCCAATTGTGTATCTTTACATCGTTTGCGTATCTTTACTATTCCAATTGTGTATCTTTTCATTTCTCGTTTGAGTATCTTTCTGTAAGGCTTCTGATGCGAGTTTCTATTGTATTTGAGAGTTTTGCAAGTGTGGGAGTGTGTTTCTTTCAAACTGAGTATCTTTACATCGTTTGCGTATCTTTACTATTCCAATTGTGTATCTTTACATTGTTTGCGTATCTTTACTATTCCAATTGTGTATCTTTTCATTTCTCATTTGAGTATCTTTCTGTAAGGCTTTCTGATGCGAGTTTCTATTGTATTTGAGAATTTTGCAAGTGTGGGAGTGTGTTTCTTTCAAACTGAGTATCTTTACATCGTTTGCGTATCTTTACTATTCCAATTGTGTATCTTTACATCGTTTGCGTATCTTTACTATTCCAATTGTGTATCTTTTCATTTCTCGTTTGAGTATCTTTCTGTAAGGCTTCTGATGCGAGTTTCTATTGTATTTGAGAGTTTTGCAAGTGTGGGAGTGTGTTTCTTTCAAACTGAGTATCTTTACATCGTTTGCGTATCTTTACTATTCCAATTGTGTATCTTTACATCGTTTGCGTATCTTTACTATTCCAATTGTGTATCTTTTCATTTCTCGTTTGAGTATCTTTCTGTAAGGCTTCTGATGCGAGTTTCTATTGTATTTGAGAGTTTTGCAAGTGTGAGAGTGTGTTTCTTTCAAACTGAGTATCTTTACATCGTTTGCGTATCTTTACTATTCCAATTGTGTATCTTTACATTGTTTGCGTATCTTTACTATTCCAATTGTGTATCTTTTCATTTCTCGTTTGAGTATCTTTCTATAAGGCTTCTGATGCGAGTTTCTATTGTATTTGGGAGTTTTGCAAGTGTGGGACTGTGTTTCTTTCAAACTGAGTATCTTTACATCGTTTGCGTATCTTTACTATTCCAATTGTGTATCTTTTCATTTCTCGTTTGAGTATCTTTCTGTAAGGCTTTCTGATGCGAGTTTCTATTGAATTTGAGAGTTTTGCAAGTGTGGGAGTGTGTTTCTTTCAAACTGAGTATCTTTACATCGTTTGCGTATCTTTACTATTTCAATTGTGTATCTTTACATCGTTTGCGTATCTTTACTATTCCAATTGTGTATCTTTTCATTTCTCGTTTGAGTATCTTTCTGTAAGGCTTCTGATGCGAGTTTCTATTGTATTTGAGAGTTTTGCAAGTGTGGGAGTGTGTTTCTTTCAAACTGAGTATCTTTACATCGTTTGCGTATCTTTACTATTCCAATTGTGTATCTTTACATCGTTTGCGTATCTTTACTATTCCAATTGTGTATCTTTTCATTTCTCGTTTGAGTATCTTTCTGTAAGGCTTCTGATGCGAGTTTCTATTGTATTTGAGAGTTTTGCAAGTGTGGGAGTGTGTTTCTTTCAAACTGAGTATCTTTACATCGTTTGCGTATCTTTACTATTCCAATTGTGTATCTTTACATTGTTTGCGTATCTTTACTATTCCAATTGTGTATCTTTTCATTTCTCGTTTGAGTATCTTTCTGTAAGGCTTTCTGATGCGAGTTTCTATTGTATTTGAGAATTTTGCAAGTGTGGGAGTGTGTTTCTTTCAAACTGAGTATCTTTACATCGTTTGCGTATCTTTACTATTCCAATTGTGTATCTTTACATCGTTTGCGTATCTTTACTATTCCAATTGTGTATCTTTTCATTTCTCGTTTGAGTATCTTTCTGTAAGGCTTCTGATGCGAGTTTCTATTGTATTTGAGAGTTTTGCAAGTGTGGGAGTGTGTTTCTTTCAAACTGAGTATCTTTACATCGTTTGCGTATCTTTACTATTCCAATTGTGTATCTTTACATCGTTTGCGTATCTTTACTATTCCAATTGTGTATCTTTTCATTTCTCGTTTGAGTATCTTTCTGTAAGGCTTCTGATGCGAGTTTCTATTGTATTTGAGAGTTTTGCAAGTGTGAGAGTGTGTTTCTTTCAAACTGAGTATCTTTACATCGTTTGCGTATCTTTACTATTCCAATTGTGTATCTTTACATTGTTTGCGTATCTTTACTATTCCAATTGTGTATCTTTTCATTTCTCGTTTGAGTATCTTTCTATAAGGCTTCTGATGCGAGTTTCTATTGTATTTGGGAGTTTTGCAAGTGTGGGACTGTGTTTCTTTCAAACTGAGTATCTTTACATCGTTTGCGTATCTTTACTATTCCAATTGTGTATCTTTTCATTTCTCGTTTGAGTATCTTTCTGTAAGGCTTTCTGATGCGAGTTTCTATTGTATTTGAGAATTTTGCAAGTGTGGGAGTGTGTTTCTTTCAAACTGAGTATCTTTACATCGTTTGCGTATCTTTACTATTCCAATTGTGTATCTTTACATTGTTTGCGTATCTTTACTATTCCAATTGTGTATCTTTTCATTTCTCGTTTGAGTATCTTTCTGTAAGGCTTCTGATGCGAGTTTCTATTGTATTTGAGAGTTTTGCAAGTGTGAGAGTGTGTTTCTTTCAAACTGAGTATCTTTACATCGTTTGCGTATCTTTACTATTCCAATTGTGTATCTTTACATCGTTTGCGTATCTTTACTATTCCAATTGTGTATCTTTTCATTTCTCGTTTGAGTATCTTTCTGTAAGGCTTCTGATGCGAGTTTCTATTGTATTTGAGAGTTTTGCAAGTGTGGGAGTGTGTTTCTTTCAAACTGAGTATCTTTACATCGTTTGCGTATCTTTACTATTCCAATTGTGTATCTTTACATTGTTTGCGTATCTTTACTATTCCAATTGTGTATCTTTTCATTTCTCGTTTGAGTATCTTTCTGTAAGGCTTCTGATGCGAGTTTCTATTGTATTTGAGAGTTTTGCAAGTGTGGGACTGTGTTTCTTTCAAACTGAGTATCTTTACATCGTTTGCGTATCTTTACTATTCCAATTGTGTATCTTTTCATTTCTCGTTTGAGTATCTTTCTGTAAGGCTTTCTGATGCGAGTTTCTATTGTATTTGAGAATTTTGCAAGTGTGGGAGTGTGTTTCTTTCAAACTGAGTATCTTTACATCGTTTGCGTATCTTTACTATTCCAATTTTGTATCTTTACATCGTTTGCGTATCTTTACTATTCCAATTGTGTATCTTTTCATTTCTCGTTTGAGTATCTTTCTGTAAGGCTTCTGATGCGAGTTTCTATTGTATTTGAGAGTTTTGCAAGTGTGGGAGTGTGTTTCTTTCAAACTGAGTATCTTTACATCGTTTGCGTATCTTTACTATTCCAATTGTGTATCTTTACATCGTTTGCGTATCTTTACTATTCCAATTGTGTATCTTTTCATTTCTCGTTTGAGTATCTTTCTGTAAGGCTTCTGATGCGAGTTTCTATTGTATTTGAGAGTTTTGCAAGTGTGGGAGTGTGTTTCTTTCAAACTGAGTATCTTTACATCGTTTGCGTATCTTTACTATTCCAATTGTGTATCTTTACATCGTTTGCGTATCTTTACTATTCCAATTGTGTATCTTTTCATTTCTCGTTTGAGTATCTTTCTGTAAGGCTTCTGATGCGAGTTTCTATTGTATTTGAGAGTTTTGCAAGTGTGAGAGTGTGTTTCTTTCAAACTGAGTATCTTTACATCGTTTGCGTATCTTTACTATTCCAATTGTGTATCTTTACATCGTTTGCGTATCTTTACTATTCCAATTGTGTATCTTTTCATTTCTCGTTTGAGTATCTTTCTGTAAGGCTTCTGATGCGAGTTTCTATTGTATTTGAGAGTTTTGCAAGTGTGGGAGTGTGTTTCTTTCAAACTGAGTATCTTTACATCGTTTGCGTATCTTTACTATTCCAATTGTGTATCTTTACATTGTTTGCGTATCTTTACTATTCCAATTGTGTATCTTTTCATTTCTCGTTTGAGTATCTTTCTGTAAGGCTTCTGATGCGAGTTTTTATTGTATTTGAGAGTTTTGCAAGTGTGGGACTGTGTTTCTTTCAAACTGAGTATCTTTACATCGTTTGCGTATCTTTACTATTCCAATTGTGTATCTTTTCATTTCTCGTTTGAGTATCTTTCTGTAAGGCTTCTGATGCGAGTTTCTATTGTATTTGAGAGTTTTGCAAGTGTGGGACTGTGTTTCTTTCAAACTGAGTATCTTTACATCGTTTGCGTATCTTTACTATTCCAATTGTGTATCTTTTCATTTCTCGTTTGAGTATCTTTCTGTAAGGCTTTCTGATGCGAGTTTCTATTGTATTTGAGAATTTTGCAAGTGTGGGAGTGTGTTTCTTTCAAACTGAGTATCTTTACATCGTTTGCGTATCTTTACTATTCCAATTTTGTATCTTTACATCGTTTGCGTATCTTTACTATTCCAATTGTGTATCTTTTCATTTCTCGTTTGAGTATCTTTCTGTAAGGCTTCTGATGCGAGTTTCTATTGTATTTGAGAGTTTTGCAAGTGTGAGAGTGTGTTTCTTTCAAACTGAGTATCTTTACATCGTTTGCGTATCTTTACTATTCCAATTGTGTATCTTTACATCGTTTGCGTATCTTTACTATTCCAATTGTGTATCTTTTCATTTCTCGTTTGAGTATCTTTCTGTAAGGCTTCTGATGCGAGTTTCTATTGTATTTGAGAGTTTTGCAAGTGTGAGAGTGTGTTTCTTTCAAACTGAGTATCTTTACATCGTTTGCGTATCTTTACTATTCCAATTGTGTATCTTTACATCGTTTGCGTATCTTTACTATTCCAATTGTGTATCTTTTCATTTCTCGTTTGAGTATCTTTCTGTAAGGCTTCTGATGCGAGTTTCTATTGTATTTGAGAGTTTTGCAAGTGTGGGAGTGTGTTTCTTTCAAACTGAGTATCTTTACATCGTTTGCGTATCTTTACTATTCCAATTGTGTATCTTTACATTGTTTGCGTATCTTTACTATTCCAATTGTGTATCTTTTCATTTCTCGTTTGAGTATCTTTCTGTAAGGCTTCTGATGCGAGTTTTTATTGTATTTGAGAGTTTTGCAAGTGTGGGACTGTGTTTCTTTCAAACTGAGTATCTTTACATCGTTTGCGTATCTTTACTATTCCAATTGTGTATCTTTTCATTTCTCGTTTGAGTATCTTTCTGTAAGGCTTCTGATGCGAGTTTCTATTGTATTTGAGAGTTTTGCAAGTGTGGGACTGTGTTTCTTTCAAACTGAGTATCTTTACATCGTTTGCGTATCTTTACTATTCCAATTGTGTATCTTTTCATTTCTCGTTTGAGTATCTTTCTGTAAGGCTTTCTGATGCGAGTTTCTATTGTATTTGAGAATTTTGCAAGTGTGGGAGTGTGTTTCTTTCAAACTGAGTATCTTTACATCGTTTGCGTATCTTTACTATTCCAATTTTGTATCTTTACATCGTTTGCGTATCTTTACTATTCCAATTGTGTATCTTTTCATTTCTCGTTTGAGTATCTTTCTGTAAGGCTTCTGATGCGAGTTTCTATTGTATTTGAGAGTTTTGCAAGTGTGGGAGTGTGTTTCTTTCAAACTGAGTATCTTTACATCGTTTGCGTATCTTTACTATTCCAATTGTGTATCTTTACATCGTTTGCGTATCTTTACTATTCCAATTGTGTATCTTTTCATTTCTCGTTTGAGTATCTTTCTGTAAGGCTTCTGATGCGAGTTTCTATTGTATTTGAGAGTTTTGCAAGTGTGGGAGTGTGTTTCTTTCAAACTGAGTATCTTTACATCGTTTGCGTATCTTTACTATTCCAATTGTGTATCTTTACATTGTTTGCGTATCTTTACTATTCCAATTGTGTATCTTTTCATTTCTCGTTTGAGTATCTTTCTGTAAGGCTTCTGATGCGAGTTTCTATTGTATTTGAGAGTTTTGCAAGTGTGGGACTGTGTTTCTTTCAAACTGAGTATCTTTACATCGTTTGCGTATCTTTACTATTCCAATTGTGTATCTTTTCATTTCTCGTTTGAGTATCTTTCTGTAAGGCTTTCTGATGCGAGTTTCTATTGTATTTGAGAATTTTGCAAGTGTGGGAGTGTGTTTCTTTCAAACTGAGTATCTTTACATCGTTTGCGTATCTTTACTATTCCAATTTTGTATCTTTACATCGTTTGCGTATCTTTACTATTCCAATTGTGTATCTTTTCATTTCTCGTTTGAGTATCTTTCTGTAAGGCTTCTGATGCGAGTTTCTATTGTATTTGAGAGTTTTGCAAGTGTGGGAGTGTGTTTCTTTCAAACTGAGTATCTTTACATCGTTTGCGTATCTTTACTATTCCAATTGTGTATCTTTACATCGTTTGCGTATCTTTACTATTCCAATTGTGTATCTTTTCATTTCTCGTTTGAGTATCTTTCTGTAAGGCTTCTGATGCGAGTTTCTATTGTATTTGAGAGTTTTGCAAGTGTGGGAGTGTGTTTCTTTCAAACTGAGTATCTTTACATCGTTTGCGTATCTTTACTATTCCAATTGTGTATCTTTACATCGTTTGCGTATCTTTACTATTCCAATTGTGTATCTTTTCATTTCTCGTTTGAGTATCTTTCTGTAAGGCTTCTGATGCGAGTTTCTATTGTATTTGAGAGTTTTGCAAGTGTGAGAGTGTGTTTCTTTCAAACTGAGTATCTTTACATCGTTTGCGTATCTTTACTATTCCAATTGTGTATCTTTACATCGTTTGCGTATCTTTACTATTCCAATTGTGTATCTTTTCATTTCTCGTTTGAGTATCTTTCTGTAAGGCTTCTGATGCGAGTTTCTATTGTATTTGAGAGTTTTGCAAGTGTGGGAGTGTGTTTCTTTCAAACTGAGTATCTTTACATCGTTTGCGTATCTTTACTATTCCAATTGTGTATCTTTACATTGTTTGCGTATCTTTACTATTCCAATTGTGTATCTTTTCATTTCTCGTTTGAGTATCTTTCTGTAAGGCTTCTGATGCGAGTTTCTATTGTATTTGAGAGTTTTGCAAGTGTGGGACTGTGTTTCTTTCAAACTGAGTATCTTTACATCGTTTGCGTATCTTTACTATTCCAATTGTGTATCTTTTCATTTCTCGTTTGAGTATCTTTCTGTAAGGCTTCTGATGCGAGTTTCTATTGTATTTGAGAGTTTTGCAAGTGTGGGAGTGTGTTTCTTTCAAACTGAGTATCTTTACATCGTTTGCGTATCTTTACTATTCCAATTGTGTATCTTTTCATTTCTCGTTTGAGTATCTTTCTGTAAGGCTTTCTGATGCGAGTTTCTATTGTATTTGAGAATTTTGCAAGTGTGGGAGTGTGTTTCTTTCAAACTGAGTATCTTTACATCGTTTGCGTATCTTTACTATTCCAATTTTGTATCTTTACATCGTTTGCGTATCTTTACTATTCCAATTGTGTATCTTTTCATTTCTCGTTTGAGTATCTTTCTGTAAGGCTTCTGATGCGAGTTTCTATTGTATTTGAGAGTTTTGCAAGTGTGGGAGTGTGTTTCTTTCAAACTGAGTATCTTTACATCGTTTGCGTATCTTTACTATTCCAATTGTGTATCTTTACATCGTTTGCGTATCTTTACTATTCCAATTGTGTATCTTTTCATTTCTCGTTTGAGTATCTTTCTGTAAGGCTTCTGATGCGAGTTTCTATTGTATTTAAGAGTTTTGCAAGTGTGGGAGTGTGTTTCTTTCAAACTGAGTATCTTTACATCGTTTGCGTATCTTTACTATTCCAATTGTGTATCTTTACATCGTTTGCGTATCTTTACTATTCCAATTGTGTATCTTTTCATTTCTCGTTTGAGTATCTTTCTGTAAGGCTTCTGATGCGAGTTTCTATTGTATTTGAGAGTTTTGCAAGTGTGGGAGTGTGTTTCTTTCAAACTGAGTATCTTTACATCGTTTGCGTATCTTTACTATTCCAATTGTGTATCTTTACATTGTTTGCGTATCTTTACTATTCCAATTGTGTATCTTTTCATTTCTCGTTTGAGTATCTTTCTGTAAGGCTTTCTGATGCGAGTTTCTATTGTATTTGAGAATTTTGCAAGTGTGGGAGTGTGTTTCTTTCAAACTGAGTATCTTTACATCGTTTGCGTATCTTTACTATTCCAATTGTGTATCTTTACATCGTTTGCGTATCTTTACTATTCCAATTGTGTATCTTTTCATTTCTCGTTTGAGTATCTTTCTGTAAGGCTTCTGATGCGAGTTTCTATTGTATTTGAGAGTTTTGCAAGTGTGGGAGTGTGTTTCTTTCAAACTGAGTATCTTTACATCGTTTGCGTATCTTTACTATTCCAATTGTGTATCTTTACATCGTTTGCGTATCTTTACTATTCCAATTGTGTATCTTTTCATTTCTCGTTTGAGTATCTTTCTGTAAGGCTTCTGATGCGAGTTTCTATTGTATTTGAGAGTTTTGCAAGTGTGAGAGTGTGTTTCTTTCAAACTGAGTATCTTTACATCGTTTGCGTATCTTTACTATTCCAATTGTGTATCTTTACATCGTTTGCGTATCTTTACTATTCCAATTGTGTATCTTTTCATTTCTCGTTTGAGTATCTTTCTGTAAGGCTTCTGATGCGAGTTTCTATTGTATTTGAGAGTTTTGCAAGTGTGGGAGTGTGTTTCTTTCAAACTGAGTATCTTTACATCGTTTGCGTATCTTTACTATTCCAATTGTGTATCTTTACATTGTTTGCGTATCTTTACTATTCCAATTGTGTATCTTTTCATTTCTCGTTTGAGTATCTTTCTGTAAGGCTTCTGATGCGAGTTTTTATTGTATTTGAGAGTTTTGCAAGTGTGGGACTGTGTTTCTTTCAAACTGAGTATCTTTACATCGTTTGCGTATCTTTACTATTCCAATTGTGTATCTTTTCATTTCTCGTTTGAGTATCTTTCTGTAAGGCTTTCTGATGCGAGTTTCTATTGTATTTGAGAATTTTGCAAGTGTGGGAGTGTGTTTCTTTCAAACTGAGTATCTTTACATCGTTTGCATATCTTTACTATTCCAATTTTGTATCTTTACATCGTTTGCGTATCTTTACTATTCCAATTGTGTATCTTTTCATTTCTCGTTTGAGTATCTTTCTGTAAGGCTTCTGATGCGAGTTTCTATTGTATTTGAGAGTTTTGCAAGTGTGGGAGTGTGTTTCTTTCAAACTGAGTATCTTTACATCGTTTGCGTATCTTTACTATTCCAATTGTGTATCTTTACATCGTTTGCGTATCTTTACTATTCCAATTGTGTATCTTTTCATTTCTCGTTTGAGTATCTTTCTGTAAGGCTTCTGATGCGAGTTTCTATTGTATTTGAGAGTTTTGCAAGTGTGGGAGTGTGTTTCTTTCAAACTGAGTATCTTTACATCGTTTGCGTATCTTTACTATTCCAATTGTGTATCTTTACATCGTTTGCGTATCTTTACTATTCCAATTGTGTATCTTTCCATTTCTCGTTTGAGTATCTTTCTGTAAGGCTTCTGATGCGAGTTTCTATTGTATTTGAGAGTTTTGCAAGTGTGGGAGTGTGTTTCTTTCAAACTGAGTATCTTTACATCGTTTGCGTATCTTTACTATTCCAATTGTGTATCTTTACATTGTTTGCGTATCTTTACTATTCCAATTGTGTATCTTTTCATTTCTCGTTTGAGTATCTTTCTGTAAGGCTTTCTGATGCGAGTTTCTATTGTATTTGAGAATTTTGCAAGTGTGGGAGTGTGTTTCTTTCAAACTGAGTATCTTTACATCGTTTGCGTATCTTTACTATTCCAATTGTGTATCTTTACATCGTTTGCGTATCTTTACTATTCCAATTGTGTATCTTTTCATTTCTCGTTTGAGTATCTTTCTGTAAGGCTTCTGATGCGAGTTTCTATTGTATTTGAGAGTTTTGCAAGTGTGGGAGTGTGTTTCTTTCAAACTGAGTATCTTTACATCGTTTGCGTATCTTTACTATTCCAATTGTGTATCTTTACATCGTTTGCGTATCTTTACTATTCCAATTGTGTATCTTTTCATTTCTCGTTTGAGTATCTTTCTGTAAGGCTTCTGATGCGAGTTTCTATTGTATTTGAGAGTTTTGCAAGTGTGAGAGTGTGTTTCTTTCAAACTGAGTATCTTTACATCGTTTGCGTATCTTTACTATTCCAATTGTGTATCTTTACATTGTTTGCGTATCTTTACTATTCCAATTGTGTATCTTTTCATTTCTCGTTTGAGTATCTTTCTATAAGGCTTCTGATGCGAGTTTCTATTGTATTTGGGAGTTTTGCAAGTGTGGGACTGTGTTTCTTTCAAACTGAGTATCTTTACATCGTTTGCGTATCTTTACTATTCCAATTGTGTATCTTTTCATTTCTCGTTTGAGTATCTTTCTGTAAGGCTTTCTGATGCGAGTTTCTATTGTATTTGAGAATTTTGCAAGTGTGGGAGTGTGTTTCTTTCAAACTGAGTATCTTTACATCGTTTGCGTATCTTTACTATTCCAATTGTGTATCTTTACATTGTTTGCGTATCTTTACTATTCCAATTGTGTATCTTTTCATTTCTCGTTTGAGTATCTTTCTGTAAGGCTTCTGATGCGAGTTTCTATTGTATTTGAGAGTTTTGCAAGTGTGAGAGTGTGTTTCTTTCAAACTGAGTATCTTTACATCGTTTGCGTATCTTTACTATTCCAATTGTGTATCTTTACATCGTTTGCGTATCTTTACTATTCCAATTGTGTATCTTTTCATTTCTCGTTTGAGTATCTTTCTGTAAGGCTTCTGATGCGAGTTTCTATTGTATTTGAGAGTTTTGCAAGTGTGGGAGTGTGTTTCTTTCAAACTGAGTATCTTTACATCGTTTGCGTATCTTTACTATTCCAATTGTGTATCTTTACATTGTTTGCGTATCTTTACTATTCCAATTGTGTATCTTTTCATTTCTCGTTTGAGTATCTTTCTGTAAGGCTTCTGATGCGAGTTTCTATTGTATTTGAGAGTTTTGCAAGTGTGGGACTGTGTTTCTTTCAAACTGAGTATCTTTACATCGTTTGCGTATCTTTACTATTCCAATTGTGTATCTTTTCATTTCTAGTTTGAGTATCTTTCTGTAAGGCTTTCTGATGCGAGTTTCTATTGTATTTGAGAATTTTGCAAGTGTGGGAGTGTGTTTCTTTCAAACTGAGTATCTTTACATCGTTTGCGTATCTTTACTATTCCAATTTTGTATCTTTACATCGTTTGCGTATCTTTACTATTCCAATTGTGTATCTTTTCATTTCTCGTTTGAGTATCTTTCTGTAAGGCTTCTGATGCGAGTTTCTATTGTATTTGAGAGTTTTGCAAGTGTGGGAGTGTGTTTCTTTCAAACTGAGTATCTTTACATCGTTTGCGTATCTTTACTATTCCAATTGTGTATCTTTACATCGTTTGCGTATCTTTACTATTCCAATTGTGTATCTTTTCATTTCTCGTTTGAGTATCTTTCTGTAAGGCTTCTGATGCGAGTTTCTATTGTATTTGAGAGTTTTGCAAGTGTGGGAGTGTGTTTCTTTCAAACTGAGTATCTTTACATCGTTTGCGTATCTTTACTATTCCAATTGTGTATCTTTACATCGTTTGCGTATCTTTACTATTCCAATTGTGTATCTTTTCATTTCTCGTTTGAGTATCTTTCTGTAAGGCTTCTGATGCGAGTTTCTATTGTATTTGAGAGTTTTGCAAGTGTGGGAGTGTGTTTCTTTCAAACTGAGTATCTTTACATCGTTTGCGTATCTTTACTATTCCAATTGTGTATCTTTACATTGTTTGCGTATCTTTACTATTCCAATTGTGTATCTTTTCATTTCTCGTTTGAGTATCTTTCTGTAAGGCTTTCTGATGCGAGTTTCTATTGTATTTGAGAATTTTGCAAGTGTGGGAGTGTGTTTCTTTCAAACTGAGTATCTTTACATCGTTTGCGTATCTTTACTATTCCAATTGTGTATCTTTACATCGTTTGCGTATCTTTACTATTCCAATTGTGTATCTTTTCATTTCTCGTTTGAGTATCTTTCTGTAAGGCTTCTGATGCGAGTTTCTATTGTATTTGAGAGTTTTGCAAGTGTGGGAGTGTGTTTCTTTCAAACTGAGTATCTTTACATCGTTTGCGTATCTTTACTATTCCAATTGTGTATCTTTACATCGTTTGCGTATCTTTACTATTCCAATTGTGTATCTTTTCATTTCTCGTTTGAGTATCTTTCTGTAAGGCTTCTGATGCGAGTTTCTATTGTATTTGAGAGTTTTGCAAGTGTGAGAGTGTGTTTCTTTCAAACTGAGTATCTTTACATCGTTTGCGTATCTTTACTATTCCAATTGTGTATCTTTACATTGTTTGCGTATCTTTACTATTCCAATTGTGTATCTTTTCATTTCTCGTTTGAGTATCTTTCTATAAGGCTTCTGATGCGAGTTTCTATTGTATTTGGGAGTTTTGCAAGTGTGGGACTGTGTTTCTTTCAAACTGAGTATCTTTACATCGTTTGCGTATCTTTACTATTCCAATTGTGTATCTTTTCATTTCTCGTTTGAGTATCTTTCTGTAAGGCTTTCTGATGCGAGTTTCTATTGAATTTGAGAGTTTTGCAAGTGTGGGAGTGTGTTTCTTTCAAACTGAGTATCTTTACATCGTTTGCGTATCTTTACTATTCCAATTGTGTATCTTTACATCGTTTGCGTATCTTTACTATTCCAATTGTGTATCTTTTCATTTCTCGTTTGAGTATCTTTCTGTAAGGCTTCTGATGCGAGTTTCTATTGTATTTGAGAGTTTTGCAAGTGTGGGAGTGTGTTTCTTTCAAACTGAGTATCTTTACATCGTTTGCGTATCTTTACTATTCCAATTGTGTATCTTTACATCGTTTGCGTATCTTTACTATTCCAATTGTGTATCTTTTCATTTCTCGTTTGAGTATCTTTCTGTAAGGCTTCTGATGCGAGTTTCTATTGTATTTGAGAGTTTTGCAAGTGTGGGAGTGTGTTTCTTTCAAACTGAGTATCTTTACATCGTTTGCGTATCTTTACTATTCCAATTGTGTATCTTTACATTGTTTGCGTATCTTTACTATTCCAATTGTGTATCTTTTCATTTCTCGTTTGAGTATCTTTCTGTAAGGCTTCTGATGCGAGTTTCTATTGTATTTGAGAGTTTTGCAAGTGTGGGACTGTGTTTCTTTCAAACTGAGTATCTTTACATCGTTTGCGTATCTTTACTATTCCAATTGTGTATCTTTTCATTTCTCGTTTGAGTATCTTTCTGTAAGGCTTTCTGATGCGAGTTTCTATTGTATTTGAGAATTTTGCAAGTGTGGGAGTGTGTTTCTTTCAAACTGAGTATCTTTACATCGTTTGCGTATCTTTACTATTCCAATTTTGTATCTTTACATCGTTTGCGTATCTTTACTATTCCAATTGTGTATCTTTTCATTTCTCGTTTGAGTATCTTTCTGTAAGGCTTCTGATGCGAGTTTCTATTGTATTTGAGAGTTTTGCAAGTGTGGGAGTGTGTTTCTTTCAAACTGAGTATCTTTACATCGTTTGCGTATCTTTACTATTCCAATTGTGTATCTTTACATCGTTTGCGTATCTTTACTATTCCAATTGTGTATCTTTTCATTTCTCGTTTGAGTATCTTTCTGTAAGGCTTCTGATGCGAGTTTCTATTGTATTTGAGTGTTTTGCAAGTGTGGGAGTGTGTTTCTTTCAAACTGAGTATCTTTACATCGTTTGCGTATCTTTACTATTCCAATTGTGTATCTTTACATCGTTTGCGTATCTTTACTATTCCAATTGTGTATCTTTTCATTTCTCGTTTGAGTATCTTTCTGTAAGGCTTCTGATGCGAGTTTCTATTGTATTTGAGTGTTTTGCAAGTGTGTGAGTGTGTTTCTTTCAAACTGAGTATCTTTACATCGTTTGCGTATCTTTACTATTCCAATTGTGTATCTTTTCATTTCTCGTTTGAGTATCTTTCTGTAAGGCTTTCTGATGCGAGTTTCTATTGTATTTGAGAATTTTGCAAGTGTGGGAGTGTGTTTCTTTCAAACTGAGTATCTTTACATCGTTTGCGTATCTTTACTATTCCAATTGTGTATCTTTACATCGTTTGCGTATCTTTACTATTCCAATTGTGTATCTTTTCATTTCTCGTTTGAGTATCTTTCTGTAAGGCTTCTGATGCGAGTTTCTATTGTATTTGAGAGTTTTGCAAGTGTGGGAGTGTGTTTCTTTCAAACCGAGTATCTTTACATCGTTTGCGTATCTTTACTATTCCAATTGTGTATCTTTACATCGTTTGCGTATCTTTACTATTCCAATTGTGTATCTTTTCATTTCTCGTTTGAGTATCTTTCTGTAAGGCTTCTGATGCGAGTTTCTATTGTATTTGAGAGTTTTGCAAGTGTGGGAGTGTGTTTCTTTCAAACTGAGTATCTTTACATCGTTTGCGTATCTTTACTATTCCAATTGTGTATCTTTACATTGTTTGCGTATCTTTACTATTCCAATTGTGTATCTTTTCATTTCTCGTTTGAGTATCTTTCTGTAAGGCTTCTGATGCGAGTTTCTATTGTATTTGAGAGTTTTGCAAGTGTGGGACTGTGTTTCTTTCAAACTGAGTATCTTTACATCGTTTGCGTATCTTTACTATTCCAATTGTGTATCTTTTCATTTCTCGTTTGAGTATCTTTCTGTAAGGCTTTCTGATGCGAGTTTCTATTGTATTTGAGAATTTTGCAAGTGTGGGAGTGTGTTTCTTTCAAACTGAGTATCTTTACATCGTTTGCGTATCTTTACTATTCCAATTTTGTATCTTTACATCGTTTGCGTATCTTTACTATTCCAATTGTGTATCTTTTCATTTCTCGTTTGAGTATCTTTCTGTAAGGCTTCTGATGCGAGTTTCTATTGTATTTGAGAGTTTTGCAAGTGTGGGAGTGTGTTTCTTTCAAACTGAGTATCTTTACATCGTTTGCGTATCTTTACTATTCCAATTGTGTATCTTTACATCGTTTGCGTATCTTTACTATTCCAATTGTGTATCTTTTCATTTCTCGTTTGAGTATCTTTCTGTAAGGCTTCTGATGCGAGTTTCTATTGTATTTGAGTGTTTTGCAAGTGTGGGAGTGTGTTTCTTTCAAACTGAGTATCTTTACATCGTTTGCGTATCTTTACTATTCCAATTGTGTATCTTTACATCGTTTTGCGTATCTTTACTATTCCAATTGTGTATCTTTTCATTTCTCGTTTGAGTATCTTTCTGTAAGGCTTCTGATGCGAGTTTCTATTGTATTTGAGTGTTTTGCAAGTGTGTGAGTGTGTTTCTTTCAAACTGAGTATCTTTACATCGTTTGCGTATCTTTACTATTCCAATTGTGTATCTTTTCATTTCTCGTTTGAGTATCTTTCTGTAAGGCTTTCTGATGCGAGTTTCTATTGTATTTGAGAATTTTGCAAGTGTGGGAGTGTGTTTCTTTCAAACTGAGTATCTTTACATCGTTTGCGTATCTTTACTATTCCAATTGTGTATCTTTACATCGTTTGCGTATCTTTACTATTCCAATTGTGTATCTTTTCATTTCTCGTTTGAGTATCTTTCTGTAAGGCTTCTGATGCGAGTTTCTATTGTATTTGAGTGTTTTGCAAGTGTGTGAGTGTGTTTCTTTCAAACTGAGTATCTTTACATCGTTTGCGTATCTTTACTATTCCAATTGTGTATCTTTTCATTTCTCGTTTGAGTATCTTTCTGTAAGCTTTCTGATGCGAGTTTCTATTGAATTTGAGAGTTTTGCAAGTGTGGGAGTGTGTTTCTTTCAAACTGAGTATCTTTACATCGTTTGCGTATCTTTACTATTCCAATTGTGTATCTTTACATCGTTTGCGTATCTTTACTATTCCAATTGTGTATCTTTTCATTTCTCGTTTGAGTATCTTTCTGTAAGGCTTCTGATGCGAGTTTCTATTGTATTTGAGAGTTTTGCAAGTGTGGGAGTGTGTTTCTTTCAAACTGAGTATCTTTACATCGTTTGCGTATCTTTACTATTCCAATTGTGTATCTTTACATCGTTTGTGTATCTTTACTATTCCAATTGTGTATCTTTTCATTTCTCGTTTGAGTATCTTTCTGTAAGGCTTCTGATGCGAGTTTCTATTGTATTTGAGAGTTTTGCAAGTGTGGGACTGTGTTTCTTTCAAACTGAGTATCTTTACATCGTTGCGTATCTTTACTATTCCAATTGTGTATCTTTTCATTTCTCGTTTGAGTATCTTTCTGTAAGGCTTTCTGATGCGAGTTTCTATTGAATTTGAGAGTTTTGCAAGTGTGGGAGTGTGTTTCTTTCAAACTGAGTATCTTTACATCGTTTGCGTATCTTTACTATTCCAATTGTGTATCTTTACATCGTTTGCGTATCTTTACTATTCCAATTGTGTATCTTTTCATTTCTCGTTTGAGTATCTTTCTGTAAGGCTTCTGATGCGAGTTTCTATTGTATTTGAGAGTTTTGCAAGTGTGGGAGTGTGTTTCTTTCAAACTGAGTATCTTTACATCGTTTGCGTATCTTTACTATTCCAATTGTGTATCTTTTCATTTCTCGTTTGAGTATCTTTCTGTAAGGCTTCTGATGCGAGTTTCTATTGTATTTGAGAGTTTTGCAAGTGTGGGAGTGTGTTTCTTTCAAACTGAGTATCTTTACATCGTTTGCGTATCTTTACTATTCCAATTGTGTATCTTTACATTGTTTGCGTATCTTTACTATTCCAATTGTGTATCTTTTCATTTCTCGTTTGAGTATCTTTCTGTAAGGCTTTCTGATGCGAGTTTCTATTGTATTTGAGAATTTTGCAAGTGTGGGAGTGTGTTTCTTTCAAACTGAGTATCTTTACATCGTTTGCGTATCTTTACTATTCCAATTGTGTATCTTTACATCGTTTGCGTATCTTTACTATTCCAATTGTGTATCTTTTCATTTCTCGTTTGAGTATCTTTCTGTAAGGCTTCTGATGCGAGTTTCTATTGTATTTGAGAGTTTTGCAAGTGTGGGAGTGTGTTTCTTTCAAACTGAGTATCTTTACATCGTTTGCGTATCTTTACTATTCCAATTGTGTATCTTTACATCGTTTGCGTATCTTTACTATTCCAATTGTGTATCTTTTCATTTCTCGTTTGAGTATCTTTCTGTAAGGCTTCTGATGCGAGTTTCTATTGTATTTGAGAGTTTTGCAAGTGTGGGAGTGTGTTTCTTTCAAACTGAGTATCTTTACATCGTTTGCGTATCTTTACTATTCCAATTGTGTATCTTTACATTGTTTGCGTATCTTTACTATTCCAATTGTGTATCTTTTCATTTCTCGTTTGAGTATCTTTCTGTAAGGCTTCTGATGCGAGTTTCTATTGTATTTGAGAGTTTTGCAAGTGTGGGACTGTGTTTCTTTCAAACTGAGTATCTTTACATCGTTTGCGTATCTTTACTATTCCAATTGTGTATCTTTTCATTTCTCGTTTGAGTATCTTTCTGTAAGGCTTTCTGATGCGAGTTTCTATTGAATTTGAGAGTTTTGCAAGTGTGGGAGTGTGTTTCTTTCAAACTGAGTATCTTTACATCGTTTGCGTATCTTTACTATTCTAATTGTGTATCTTTACATTGTTTGCGTATCTTTACTATTCCAATTGTGTATCTTTTCATTTCTCGTTTGAGTATCTTTCTGTAAGGCTTCTGATGCGAGTTTCTATTGTATTTGAGAGTTTTGCAAGTGTGGGACTGTGTTTCTTTCAAACTGAGTATCTTTACATCGTTTGCGTATCTTTACTATTCCAATTGTGTATCTTTTCATTTCTCGTTTGAGTATCTTTCTGTAAGGCTTTCTGATGCGAGTTTCTATTGTATTTGAGAATTTTGCAAGTGTGGGAGTGTGTTTCTTTCAAACTGAGTATCTTTACATCGTTTGCGTATCTTTACTATTCCAATTGTG
Organism: Argentina anserina; assembly: GCF_933775445.1. NCBI lineage: Eukaryota > Viridiplantae > Streptophyta > Magnoliopsida > Rosales > Rosaceae > Argentina > Argentina anserina. The sequence goes on along the minus strand of NW_026089409.1, from coordinate 571,394 downwards.
TATCTTTACATCGTTTGCGTATCTTTACTATTCCAATTGTGTATCTTTTCATTTCTCGTTTGAGTATCTTTCTGTAAGGCTTCTGATGCGAGTTTCTATTGTATTTGAGTGTTTTGCAAGTGTGTGAGTGTGTTTCTTTCAAACTGAGTATCTTTACATCGTTTGCGTATCTTTACTATTCCAATTGTGTATCTTTTCATTTCTCGTTTGAGTATCTTTCTGTAAGGCTTTCTGATGCGAGTTTCTATTGAATTTGAGAGTTTTGCAAGTGTGGGAGTGTGTTTCTTTCAAACTGAGTATCTTTACATCGTTTGCGTATCTTTACTATTCCAATTGTGTATCTTTACATCGTTTGCGTATCTTTACTATTCCAATTGTGTATCTTTTCATTTCTCGTTTGAGTATCTTTCTGTAAGGCTTCTGATGCGAGTTTCTATTGTATTTGAGAGTTTTGCAAGTGTGGGAGTGTGTTTCTTTCAAACTGAGTATCTTTACATCGTTTGCGTATCTTTACTATTCCAATTGTGTATCTTTACATCGTTTGTGTATCTTTACTATTCCAATTGTGTATCTTTTCATTTCTCGTTTGAGTATCTTTCTGTAAGGCTTCTGATGCGAGTTTCTATTGTATTTGAGAGTTTTGCAAGTGTGGGACTGTGTTTCTTTCAAACTGAGTATCTTTACATCGTTTGCGTATCTTTACTATTCCAATTGTGTATCTTTTCATTTCTCGTTTGAGTATCTTTCTGTAAGGCTTTCTGATGCGAGTTTCTATTGAATTTGAGAGTTTTGCAAGTGTGGGAGTGTGTTTCTTTCAAACTGAGTATCTTTACATCGTTTGCGTATCTTTACTATTCCAATTGTGTATCTTTACATCGTTTGCGTATCTTTACTATTCCAATTGTGTATCTTTTCATTTCTCGTTTGAGTATCTTTCTGTAAGGCTTCTGATGCGAGTTTCTATTGTATTTGAGAGTTTTGCAAGTGTGGGAGTGTGTTTCTTTCAAACTGAGTATCTTTACATCGTTTGCGTATCTTTACTATTCCAATTGTGTATCTTTTCATTTCTCGTTTGAGTATCTTTCTGTAAGGCTTCTGATGCGAGTTTCTATTGTATTTGAGAGTTTTGCAAGTGTGGGAGTGTGTTTCTTTCAAACTGAGTATCTTTACATCGTTTGCGTATCTTTACTATTCCAATTGTGTATCTTTACATTGTTTGCGTATCTTTACTATTCCAATTGTGTATCTTTTCATTTCTCGTTTGAGTATCTTTCTGTAAGGCTTTCTGATGCGAGTTTCTATTGTATTTGAGAATTTTGCAAGTGTGGGAGTGTGTTTCTTTCAAACTGAGTATCTTTACATCGTTTGCGTATCTTTACTATTCCAATTGTGTATCTTTACATCGTTTGCGTATCTTTACTATTCCAATTGTGTATCTTTTCATTTCTCGTTTGAGTATCTTTCTGTAAGGCTTCTGATGCGAGTTTCTATTGTATTTGAGAGTTTTGCAAGTGTGGGAGTGTGTTTCTTTCAAACTGAGTATCTTTACATCGTTTGCGTATCTTTACTATTCCAATTGTGTATCTTTACATCGTTTGCGTATCTTTACTATTCCAATTGTGTATCTTTTCATTTCTCGTTTGAGTATCTTTCTGTAAGGCTTCTGATGCGAGTTTCTATTGTATTTGAGAGTTTTGCAAGTGTGGGAGTGTGTTTCTTTCAAACTGAGTATCTTTACATCGTTTGCGTATCTTTACTATTCCAATTGTGTATCTTTACATTGTTTGCGTATCTTTACTATTCCAATTGTGTATCTTTTCATTTCTCGTTTGAGTATCTTTCTGTAAGGCTTCTGATGCGAGTTTCTATTGTATTTGAGAGTTTTGCAAGTGTGGGACTGTGTTTCTTTCAAACTGAGTATCTTTACATCGTTTGCGTATCTTTACTATTCCAATTGTGTATCTTTACATCGTTTGCGTATCTTTACTATTCCAATTGTGTATCTTTTCATTTCTCGTTTGAGTATCTTTCTGTAAGGCTTCTGATGCGAGTTTCTATTGTATTTGAGAGTTTTGCAAGTGTGGGAGTGTGTTTCTTTCAAACTGAGTATCTTTACATCGTTTGCGTATCTTTACTATTCTAATTGTGTATCTTTACATCGTTTGCGTATCTTTACTATTCCAATTGTGTATCTTTTCATTTCTCGTTTGAGTATCTTTCTGTAAGGCTTCTGATGCGAGTTTCTATTGTATTTGAGAGTTTTGCAAGTGTGGGAGTGTGTTTCTTTCAAACTGAGTATCTTTACATCGTTTGCGTATCTTTACTATTCCAATTGTGTATCTTTACATTGTTTGCGTATCTTTACTATTCCAATTGTGTATCTTTTCATTTCTCGTTTGAGTATCTTTCTGTAAGGCTTCTGATGCGAGTTTCTATTGTATTTGAGAGTTTTGCAAGTGTGGGAGTGTGTTTCTTTCAAACTGAGTATCTTTACATCGTTTGCGTATCTTTACTATTCCAATTGTGTATCTTTTCATTTCTCGTTTGAGTATCTTTCTGTAAGGCTTTCTTATGCGAGTTTCTATTGTATTTGAGAGTTTTGCAAGTGTGGGAGTGTGTTTCTTTCAAACTGAGTATCTTTACATCGTTTGCGTATCTTTACTATTCCAATTTTGTATCTTTACATCGTTTGCGTATCTTTACTATTCCAATTTTGTATCTTTTCATTTCTCGTTTGAGTATCTTTCTGTAAGGCTTCTAATGCGAGTTTCTATTGTATTTGAGAGTTTTGCAAGTGTGGGAGTGCGTTTCTTTCAAACTGAGTATCTTTACATCGTTTGCGTATCTTTACTATTCCAATTGTGTATCTTTTCATTTCTCGTTTGAGTATCTTTCTGTAAGGCTTCTGATGCGAGTTTCTATTGTATTTGAGAGTTTTGCAAGTGTGGGAGTGTGTTTCTTTCAAACTGAGTATCTTTACATCGTTTGCGTATCTTTACTATTCCAATTGTGTATCTTTACATTGTTTGCGTATCTTTACTATTCCAATTGTGTATCTTTTCATTTCTTGTTTGAGTATCTTTCTGTAAGGCTTCTGATGCGAGTTTCTATTGTATTTGAGAGTTTTGCAAGTGTGGGACTGTGTTTCTTTCAAACTGAGTATCTTTACATCGTTTGCGTATCTTTACTATTCCAATTGTGTATCTTTTCATTTCTCGTTTGAGTATCTTTCTGTAAGGCTTTCTGATGCGAGTTTCTATTGTATTTGAGAATTTTGCAAGTGTGGGAGTGTGTTTCTTTCAAACTGAGTATCTTTACATCGTTTGCGTATCTTTACTATTCCAATTGTGTATCTTTTCATTTCTCGTTTGAGTATCTTTCTGTAAGGCTTCTGATGCGAGTTTCTATTGTATTTGAGTGTTTTGCAAGTGTGTGAGTGTGTTTCTTTCAAACTGAGTATCTTTACATCGTTTGCGTATCTTTACTATTCCAATTGTGTATCTTTTCATTTCTCGTTTGAGTATCTTTCTGTAAGGCTTTCTGATGCGAGTTTCTATTGAATTTGAGAGTTTTGCAAGTGTGGGAGTGTGTTTCTTTCAAACTGAGTATCTTTACATCGTTTGCGTATCTTTACTATTCCAATTGTGTATCTTTACATCGTTTGCGTATCTTTACTATTCCAATTGTGTATCTTTTCATTTCTCGTTTGAGTATCTTTCTGTAAGGCTTCTGATGCGAGTTTCTATTGTATTTGAGAGTTTTGCAAGTGTGGGAGTGTGTTTCTTTCAAACTGAGTATCTTTACATCGTTTGCGTATCTTTACTATTCCAATTGTGTATCTTTACATTGTTTGCGTATCTTTACTATTCCAATTGTGTATCTTTTCATTTCTCGTTTGAGTATCTTTCTGTAAGGCTTCTGATGCGAGTTTCTATTGTATTTGAGAGTTTTGCAAGTGTGGGACTGTGTTTCTTTCAAACTGAGTATCTTTACATCGTTTGCGTATCTTTACTATTCCAATTGTGTATCTTTACATCGTTTGCGTATCTTTACTATTCCAATTGTGTATCTTTTCATTTCTCGTTTGAGTATCTTTCTGTAAGGCTTCTGATGCGAGTTTCTATTGTATTTGAGAGTTTTGCAAGTGTGGGAGTGTGTTTCTTTCAAACTGAGTATCTTTACATCGTTTGCGTATCTTTACTATTCTAATTGTGTATCTTTACATCGTTTGCGTATCTTTACTATTCCAATTGTGTATCTTTTCATTTCTCGTTTGAGTATCTTTCTGTAAGGCTTCTGATGCGAGTTTCTATTGTATTTGAGAGTTTTGCAAGTGTGGGAGTGTGTTTCTTTCAAACTGAGTATCTTTACATCGTTTGCGTATCTTTACTATTCCAATTGTGTATCTTTACATTGTTTGCGTATCTTTACTATTCCAATTGTGTATCTTTTCATTTCTCGTTTGAGTATCTTTCTGTAAGGCTTCTGATGCGAGTTTCTATTGTATTTGAGAGTTTTGCAAGTGTGGGACTGTGTTTCTTTCAAACTGAGTATCTTTACATCGTTTGCGTATCTTTACTATTCCAATTGTGTATCTTTTCATTTCTCGTTTGAGTATCTTTCTGTAAGGCTTTCTTATGCGAGTTTCTATTGTATTTGAGAATTTTGCAAGTGTGGGAGTGTGTTTCTTTCAAACTGAGTATCTTTACATCGTTTGCGTATCTTTACTATTCCAATTTTGTATCTTTACATCGTTTGCGTATCTTTACTATTCCAATTTTGTATCTTTTCATTTCTCGTTTGAGTATCTTTCTGTAAGGCTTCTAATGCGAGTTTCTATTGTATTTGAGAGTTTTGCAAGTGTGGGAGTGCGTTTCTTTCAAACTGAGTATCTTTACATCGTTTGCGTATCTTTACTATTCCAATTGTGTATCTTTTCATTTCTCGTTTGAGTATCTTTCTGTAAGGCTTCTGATGCGAGTTTCTATTGTATTTGAGAGTTTTGCAAGTGTGGGAGTGTGTTTCTTTCAAACTGAGTATCTTTACATCGTTTGCGTATCTTTACTATTCCAATTGTGTATCTTTACATTGTTTGCGTATCTTTACTATTCCAATTGTGTATCTTTTCATTTCTCGTTTGAGTATCTTTCTGTAAGGCTTCTGATGCGAGTTTCTATTGTATTTGAGAGTTTTGCAAGTGTGGGACTGTGTTTCTTTCAAACTGAGTATCTTTACATCGTTTGCGTATCTTTACTATTCCAATTGTGTATCTTTTCATTTCTCGTTTGAGTATCTTTCTCTAAGGCTTTCTGATGCGAGTTTCTATTGTATTTGAGAATTTTGCAAGTGTGGGAGTGTGTTTCTTTCAAACTGAGTATCTTTACATCGTTTGCGTATCTTTACTATTCCAATTGTGTATCTTTTCATTTCTCGTTTGAGTATCTTTCTGTAAGGCTTCTGATGCGAGTTTCTATTGTATTTGAGTGTTTTGCAAGTGTGTGAGTGTGTTTCTTTCAAACTGAGTATCTTTACATCGTTTGCGTATCTTTACTATTCCAATTGTGTATCTTTTCATTTCTCGTTTGAGTATCTTTCTGTAAGGCTTTCTGATGCGAGTTTCTATTGAATTTGAGAGTTTTGCAAGTGTGGGAGTGTGTTTCTTTCAAACTGAGTATCTTTACATCGTTTGCGTATCTTTACTATTCCAATTGTGTATCTTTACATCGTTTGCGTATCTTTACTATTCCAATTGTGTATCTTTTCATTTCTCGTTTGAGTATCTTTCTGTAAGGCTTCTGATGCGAGTTTCTATTGTATTTGAGAGTTTTGCAAGTGTGGGAGTGTGTTTCTTTCAAACTGAGTATCTTTACATCGTTTGCGTATCTTTACTATTCCAATTGTGTATCTTTACATCGTTTGCGTATCTTTACTATTCCAATTGTGTATCTTTTAATTTCTCGTTTGAGTATCTTTCTGTAAGGCTTCTGATGCGAGTTTCTATTGTATTTGAGAGTTTTGCAAGTGTGGGAGTGTGTTTCTTTCAAACTGAGTATCTTTACATCGTTTGCGTATCTTTACTATTCCAATTGTGTATCTTTACATTGTTTGCGTATCTTTACTATTCCAATTGTGTATCTTTTCATTTCTCGTTTGAGTATCTTTCTGTAAGGCTTCTGATGCGAGTTTCTATTGTATTTGAGAGTTTTGCAAGTGTGGGACTGTGTTTCTTTCAAACTGAGTATCTTTACATCGTTTGCGTATCTTTACTATTCCAATTGTGTATCTTTTCATTTCTCGTTTGAGTATCTTTCTGTAAGGCTTTCTGATGCGAGTTTCTATTGTATTTGAGAATTTTGCAAGTGTGGGACTGTGTTTCTTTCAAACTGAGTATCTTTACATCGTTTGCGTATCTTTACTATTCCAATTGTGTATCTTTACATCGTTTGCGTATCTTTACTATTCCAATTGTGTATCTTTTCATTTCTCGTTTGAGTATCTTTCTGTAAGGCTTCTGATGCGAGTTTCTATTGTATTTGAGAGTTTTGTAAGTGTGGGAGTGTGTTTCTTTCAAACTGAGTATCTTTACATCGTTTGCGTATCTTTACTATTCCAATTGTGTATCTTTACATTGTTTGCGTATCTTTACTATTCCAATTGTGTATCTTTTCATTTCTCGTTTGAGTATCTTTCTGTAAGGCTTCTGATGCGAGTTTCTATTGTATTTGAGAGTTTTGCAAGTGTGGGACTGTGTTTCTTTCAAACTGAGTATCTTTACATCGTTTGCGTATCTTTACTATTCCAATTGTGTATCTTTACATTGTTTGCGTATCTTTACTATTCCAATTGTGTATCTTTTCATTTCTCGTTTGAGTATCTTTCTGTAAGGCTTCTGATGCGAGTTTCTATTGTATTTGAGAGTTTTGCAAGTGTGGGAGTGTGTTTCTTTCAAACTGAGTATCTTTACATCGTTTGCGTATCTTTACTATTCCAATTGTGTATCTTTTCATTTCTCGTTTGAGTATCTTTCTGTAAGGCTTTCTTATGCGAGTTTCTATTGTATTTGAGAATTTTGCAAGTGTGGGAGTGTGTTTCTTTCAAACTGAGTATCTTTACATCGTTTGCGTATCTTTACTATTCCAATTTTGTATCTTTACATCGTTTGCGTATCTTTACTATTCCAATTTTGTATCTTTTCATTTCTCGTTTGAGTATCTTTCTGTAAGGCTTCTAATGCGAGTTTCTATTGTATTTGAGAGTTTTGCAAGTGTGGGAGTGCGTTTCTTTCAAACTGAGTATCTTTACATCGTTTGCGTATCTTTACTATTCCAATTGTGTATCTTTTCATTTCTCGTTTGAGTATCTTTCTGTAAGGCTTCTGATGCGAGTTTCTATTGTATTTGAGAGTTTTGCAAGTGTGGGAGTGTGTTTCTTTCAAACTGAGTATCTTTACATCGTTTGCGTATCTTTACTATTCCAATTGTGTATCTTTACATTGTTTGCGTATCTTTACTATTCCAATTGTGTATCTTTTCATTTCTCGTTTGAGTATCTTTCTGTAAGGCTTCTGATGCGAGTTTCTATTGTATTTGAGAGTTTTGCAAGTGTGGGACTGTGTTTCTTTCAAACTGAGTATCTTTACATCGTTTGCGTATCTTTACTATTCCAATTGTGTATCTTTTCATTTCTCGTTTGAGTATCTTTCTGTAAGGCTTTCTGATGCGAGTTTCTATTGTATTTGAGAATTTTGCAAGTGTGGGAGTGTGTTTCTTTCAAACTGAGTATCTTTACATCGTTTGCGTATCTTTACTATTCCAATTGTGTATCTTTTCATTTCTCGTTTGAGTATCTTTCTGTAAGGCTTCTGATGCGAGTTTCTATTGTATTTGAGTGTTTTGCAAGTGTGTGAGTGTGTTTCTTTCAAACTGAGTATCTTTACATCGTTTGCGTATCTTTACTATTCCAATTGTGTATCTTTTCATTTCTCGTTTGAGTATCTTTCTGTAAGGCTTTCTGATGCGAGTTTCTATTGAATTTGAGAGTTTTGCAAGTGTGGGAGTGTGTTTCTTTCAAACTGAGTATCTTTACATCGTTTGCGTATCTTTACTATTCCAATTGTGTATCTTTACATCGTTTGCGTATCTTTACTATTCCAATTGTGTATCTTTTCATTTCTCGTTTGAGTATCTTTCTGTAAGGCTTCTGATGCGAGTTTCTATTGTATTTGAGAGTTTTGCAAGTGTGGGAGTGTGTTTCTTTCAAACTGAGTATCTTTACATCGTTTGCGTATCTTTACTATTCCAATTGTGTATCTTTACATCGTTTGCGTATCTTTACTATTCCAATTGTGTATCTTTTAATTTCTCGTTTGAGTATCTTTCTGTAAGGCTTCTGATGCGAGTTTCTATTGTATTTGAGAGTTTTGCAAGTGTGGGAGTGTGTTTCTTTCAAACTGAGTATCTTTACATCGTTTGCGTATCTTTACTATTCCAATTGTGTATCTTTACATTGTTTGCGTATCTTTACTATTCCAATTGTGTATCTTTTCATTTCTCGTTTGAGTATCTTTCTGTAAGGCTTCTGATGCGAGTTTCTATTGTATTTGAGAGTTTTGCAAGTGTGGGACTGTGTTTCTTTCAAACTGAGTATCTTTACATCGTTTGCGTATCTTTACTATTCCAATTGTGTATCTTTTCATTTCTCGTTTGAGTATCTTTCTGTAAGGCTTTCTGATGCGAGTTTCTATTGTATTTGAGAATTTTGCAAGTGTGGGAGTGTGTTTCTTTCAAACTGAGTATCTTTACATCGTTTGCGTATCTTTACTATTCCAATTGTGTATCTTTACATCGTTTGTGTATCTTTACTATTCCAATTGTGTATCTTTTCATTTCTCGTTTGAGTATCTTTCTGTAAGGCTTCTGATGCGAGTTTCTATTGTATTTGAGAGTTTTGTAAGTGTGGGAGTGTGTTTCTTTCAAACTGAGTATCTTTACATCGTTTGCGTATCTTTACTATTCCAATTGTGTATCTTTACATTGTTTGCGTATCTTTACTATTCCAATTGTGTATCTTTTCATTTCTCGTTTGAGTATCTTTCTGTAAGGCTTCTGATGCGAGTTTCTATTGTATTTGAGAGTTTTGCAAGTGTGGGACTGTGTTTCTTTCAAACTGAGTATCTTTACATCGTTTGCGTATCTTTACTATTCCAATTGTGTATCTTTTCATTTCTCGTTTGAGTATCTTTCTGTAAGGCTTTCTGATGCGAGTTTCTATTGTATTTGAGAATTTTGCAAGTGTGGGAGTGTGTTTCTTTCAAACTGAGTATCTTTACATCGTTTGCGTATCTTTACTATTCCAATTGTGTATCTTTACATCGTTTGCGTATCTTTACTATTCCAATTGTGTATCTTTTCATTTCTCGTTTGAGTATCTTTCTGTAAGGCTTCTGATGCGAGTTTCTATTGTATTTGAGAATTTTGCAAGTGTGGGAGTGTGTTTCTTTCAAACTGAGTATCTTTACATCGTTTGCGTATCTTTACTATTCCAATTGTGTATCTTTACATCGTTTGCGTATCTTTACTATTCCAATTGTGTATCTTTTCATTTCTCGTTTGAGTATCTTTCTGTAAGGCTTCTGATGCGAGTTTCTATTGTATTTGAGAGTTTTGCAAGTGTGTGAGTGTGTTTCTTTCAAACTGAGTATCTTTACATCGTTTGCGTATCTTTACTATTCCAATTGTGTATCTTTTCATTTCTCGTTTGAGTATCTTTTTGTAAGGCTTTCTGATAAGAGTTTCTATTGAATTTGAGAGTTTTGCAAGTGTAGGAGTGTGTTTCTTTCAAACTGAGTATCTTTACATCGTTTGCGTATCTTTACTATTCCAATTGTGTATCTTTACATCGTTTGCGTATCTTTACTATTCCAATTGTGTATCTTTTCATTTCTCGTTTGAGTATCTTTCTGTAAGGCTTCTGATGCGAGTTTCTATTGTATTTGAGAGTTTTGCAAGTGTGGGAGTGTGTTTCTTTCAAACTGAGTATCTTTACATCGTTTGCGTATCTTTACTATTCCAATTGTGTATCTTTTCATTTCTCGTTTGAGTATCTTTCTGTAAGGCTTTCTGATGCGAGTTTCTATTGAATTTGAGAGTTTTGCAAGTGTGGGAGTGTGTTTCTTTCAAACTGAGTATCTTTACATCGTTTGCGTATCTTTACTATTCCAATTGTGTATCTTTACATCGTTTGCGTATCTTTACTATTCCAATTGTGTATCTTTTCATTTCTCGTTTGAGTATCTTTCTGTAAGGCTTCTGATGCGAGTTTCTATTGTATTTGAGAGTTTTGCAAGTGTGGGAGTGTGTTTCTTTCAAACTGAGTATCTTTACATCGTTTGCGTATCTTTACTATTCCAATTGTGTATCTTTACATTGTTTGCGTATCTTTACTATTCCAATTGTGTATCTTTTCATTTCTCGTTTGAGTATCTTTCTGTAAGGCTTCTGATGCGAGTTTCTATTGTATTTGAGAGTTTTGCAAGTGTGGGACTGTGTTTCTTTCAAACTGAGTATCTTTACATCGTTTGCGTATCTTTACTATTCCAATTGTGTATCTTTTCATTTCTCGTTTGAGTATCTTTCTGTAAGGCTTTCTGATGCGAGTTTCTATTGTATTTGAGAATTTTGCAAGTGTGGGAGTGTGTTTCTTTCAAACTGAGTATCTTTACATCGTTTGCGTATCTTTACTATTCCAATTGTGTATCTTTACATCGTTTGCGTATCTTTACTATTCCAATTGTGTATCTTTTCATTTCTCGTTTGAGTATCTTTCTGTAAGGCTTCTGATGCGAGTTTCTATTGTATTTGAGAGTTTTGTAAGTGTGGGAGTGTGTTTCTTTCAAACTGAGTATCTTTACATCGTTTGCGTATCTTTACTATTCCAATTGTGTATCTTTACATTGTTTGCGTATCTTTACTATTCCAATTGTGTATCTTTTCATTTCTCGTTTGAGTATCTTTCTGTAAGGCTTCTGATGCGAGTTTCTATTGTATTTGAGAGTTTTGCAAGTGTGGGACTGTGTTTCTTTCAAACTGAGTATCTTTACATCGTTTGCGTATCTTTACTATTCCAATTGTGTATCTTTTCATTTCTCGTTTGAGTATCTTTCTGTAAGGCTTTCTGATGCGAGTTTCTATTGTATTTGAGAATTTTGCAAGTGTGGGAGTGTGTTTCTTTCAAACTGAGTATCTTTACATCGTTTGCGTATCTTTACTATTCCAATTGTGTATCTTTACATCGTTTGCGTATCTTTACTATTCCAATTGTGTATCTTTTCATTTCTCGTTTGAGTATCTTTCTGTAAGGCTTCTGATGCGAGTTTCTATTGTATTTGAGAATTTTGCAAGTGTGGGAGTGTGTTTCTTTCAAACTGAGTATCTTTACATCGTTTGCGTATCTTTACTATTCCAATTGTGTATCTTTACATCGTTTGCGTATCTTTACTATTCCAATTGTGTATCTTTTCATTTCTCGTTTGAGTATCTTTCTGTAAGGCTTCTGATGCGAGTTTCTATTGTATTTGAGAGTTTTGCAAGTGTGTGAGTGTGTTTCTTTCAAACTGAGTATCTTTACATCGTTTGCGTATCTTTACTATTCCAATTGTGTATCTTTTCATTTCTCGTTTGAGTATCTTTTTGTAAGGCTTTCTGATAAGAGTTTCTATTGAATTTGAGAGTTTTGCAAGTGTAGGAGTGTGTTTCTTTCAAACTGAGTATCTTTACATCGTTTGCGTATCTTTACTATTCCAATTGTGTATCTTTACATCGTTTGCGTATCTTTACTATTCCAATTGTGTATCTTTTCATTTCTCGTTTGAGTATCTTTCTGTAAGGCTTCTGATGCGAGTTTCTATTGTATTTGAGAGTTTTGCAAGTGTGGGAGTGTGTTTCTTTCAAACTGAGTATCTTTACATCGTTTGCGTATCTTTACTATTCCAATTGTGTATCTTTTCATTTCTCGTTTGAGTATCTTTCTGTAAGGCTTTCTGATGCGAGTTTCTATTGAATTTGAGAGTTTTGCAAGTGTGGGAGTGTGTTTCTTTCAAACTGAGTATCTTTACATCGTTTGCGTATCTTTACTATTCCAATTGTGTATCTTTACATCGTTTGCGTATCTTTACTATTCCAATTGTGTATCTTTTCATTTCTCGTTTGAGTATCTTTCTGTAAGGCTTCTGATGCGAGTTTCTATTGTATTTGAGAGTTTTGCAAGTGTGGGAGTGTGTTTCTTTCAAACTGAGTATCTTTACATCGTTTGCGTATCTTTACTATTCCAATTGTGTATCTTTACATTGTTTGCGTATCTTTACTATTCCAATTGTGTATCTTTTCATTTCTCGTTTGAGTATCTTTCTGTAAGGCTTCTGATGCGAGTTTCTATTGTATTTGAGAGTTTTGCAAGTGTGGGACTGTGTTTCTTTCAAACTGAGTATCTTTACATCGTTTGCGTATCTTTACTATTCCAATTGTGTATCTTTTCATTTCTCGTTTGAGTATCTTTCTGTAAGGCTTTCTGATGCGAGTTTCTATTGTATTTGAGAATTTTGCAAGTGTGGGAGTGTGTTTCTTTCAAACTGAGTATCTTTACATCGTTTGCGTATCTTTACTATTCCAATTTTGTATCTTTACATCGTTTGCGTATCTTTACTATTCCAATTGTGTATCTTTTCATTTCTCGTTTGAGTATCTTTCTGTAAGGCTTCTGATGCGAGTTTCTATTGTATTTGAGAGTTTTGCAAGTGTGGGAGTGTGTTTCTTTCAAACTGAGTATCTTTACATCGTTTGCGTATCTTTACTATTCCAATTGTGTATCTTTACATCGTTTGCGTATCTTTACTATTCCAATTGTGTATCTTTTCATTTCTCGTTTGAGTATCTTTCTGTAAGGCTTCTGATGCGAGTTTCTATTGTATTTGAGAGTTTTGCAAGTGTGGGAGTGTGTTTCTTTCAAACTGAGTATCTTTACATCGTTTGCGTATCTTTACTATTCCAATTGTGTATCTTTACATTGTTTGCGTATCTTTACTATTCCAATTGTGTATCTTTTCATTTGTCGTTTGAGTATCTTTCTGTAAGGCTTGTGATGCGAGTTTCTATTGTATTTGAGAGTTTTGCAAGTGTGGGACTGTGTTTCTTTCAAACTGAGTATCTTTACATCGTTTGCGTATCTTTACTATTCCAATTGTGTATCTTTTCATTTCTCGTTTGAGTATCTTTCTGTAAGGCTTTCTGATGCGAGTTTCTATTGTATTTGAGAATTTTGCAAGTGTGGGAGTGTGTTTCTTTCAAACTGAGTATCTTTACATCGTTTGCGTATCTTTACTATTCCAATTGTGTATCTTTACATCGTTTGCGTATCTTTACTATTCCAATTGTGTATCTTTTCATTTCTCGTTTGAGTATCTTTCTGTAAGGCTTCTGATGCGAGTTTCTATTGTATTTGAGAATTTTGCAAGTGTGGGAGTGTGTTTCTTTCAAACTGAGTATCTTTACATCGTTTGCGTATCTTTACTATTCCAATTGTGTATCTTTACATCGTTTGCGTATCTTTACTATTCCAATTGTGTATCTTTTCATTTCTCGTTTGAGTATCTTTCTGTAAGGCTTCTGATGCGAGTTTCTATTGTATTTGAGAGTTTTGTAAGTGTGGGAGTGTGTTTCTTTCAAACTGAGTATCTTTACATCGTTTGCGTATCTTTACTATTCCAATTGTGTATCTTTACATTGTTTGCGTATCTTTACTATTCCAATTGTGTATCTTTTCATTTCTCGTTTGAGTATCTTTCTGTAAGGCTTCTGATGCGAGTTTCTATTGTATTTGAGAGTTTTGCAAGTGTGGGACTGTGTTTCTTTCAAACTGAGTATCTTTACATCGTTTGCGTATCTTTACTATTCCAATTGTGTATCTTTTCATTTCTCGTTTGAGTATCTTTCTGTAAGGCTTTCTGATGCGAGTTTCTATTGTATTTGAGAGTTTTGCAAGTGTGGGAGTGTGTTTCTTTCAAACTGAGTATCTTTACATCGTTTGCGTATCTTTACTATTCCAATTGTGTATCTTTACATCGTTTGCGTATCTTTACTATTCCAATTGTGTATCTTTTCATTTCTCGTTTGAGTATCTTTCTGTAAGGCTTCTGATGCGAGTTTCTATTGTATTTGAGAATTTTGCAAGTGTGGGAGTGTGTTTCTTTCAAACTGAGTATCTTTACATCGTTTGCGTATCTTTACTATTCCAATTGTGTATCTTTACATCGTTTGCGTATCTTTACTATTCCAATTGTGTATCTTTTCATTTCTCGTTTGAGTATCTTTCTGTAAGGCTTCTGATGCGAGTTTCTATTGTATTTGAGAGTTTTGCAAGTGTGTGAGTGTGTTTCTTTCAAACTGAGTATCTTTACATCGTTTGCGTATCTTTACTATTCCAATTGTGTATCTTTTCATTTCTCGTTTGAGTATCTTTTTGTAAGGCTTTCTGATAAGAGTTTCTATTGAATTTGAGAGTTTTGCAAGTGTAGGAGTGTGTTTCTTTCAAACTGAGTATCTTTACATCGTTTGCGTATCTTTACTATTCCAATTGTGTATCTTTACATCGTTTGCGTATCTTTACTATTCCAATTGTGTATCTTTTCATTTCTCGTTTGAGTATCTTTCTGTAAGGCTTCTGATGCGAGTTTCTATTGTATTTGAGAGTTTTGCAAGTGTGGGAGTGTGTTTCTTTCAAACTGAGTATCTTTACATCGTTTGCGTATCTTTACTATTCCAATTGTGTATCTTTTCATTTCTCGTTTGAGTATCTTTCTGTAAGGCTTTCTGATGCGAGTTTCTATTGAATTTGAGAGTTTTGCAAGTGTGGGAGTGTGTTTCTTTCAAACTGAGTATCTTTACATCGTTTGCGTATCTTTACTATTCCAATTGTGTATCTTTACATCGTTTGCGTATCTTTACTATTCCAATTGTGTATCTTTTCATTTCTCGTTTGAGTATCTTTCTGTAAGGCTTCTGATGCGAGTTTCTATTGTATTTGAGAGTTTTGCAAGTGTGGGAGTGTGTTTCTTTCAAACTGAGTATCTTTACATCGTTTGCGTATCTTTACTATTCCAATTGTGTATCTTTACATTGTTTGCGTATCTTTACTATTCCAATTGTGTATCTTTTCATTTCTCGTTTGAGTATCTTTCTGTAAGGCTTCTGATGCGAGTTTCTATTGTATTTGAGAGTTTTGCAAGTGTGGGACTGTGTTTCTTTCAAACTGAGTATCTTTACATCGTTTGCGTATCTTTACTATTCCAATTGTGTATCTTTTCATTTCTCGTTTGAGTATCTTTCTGTAAGGCTTTCTGATGCGAGTTTCTATTGTATTTGAGAATTTTGCAAGTGTGGGAGTGTGTTTCTTTCAAACTGAGTATCTTTACATCGTTTGCGTATCTTTACTATTCCAATTTTGTATCTTTACATCGTTTGCGTATCTTTACTATTCCAATTGTGTATCTTTTCATTTCTCGTTTGAGTATCTTTCTGTAAGGCTTCTGATGCGAGTTTCTATTGTATTTGAGAGTTTTGCAAGTGTGGGAGTGTGTTTCTTTCAAACTGAGTATCTTTACATCGTTTGCGTATCTTTACTATTCCAATTGTGTATCTTTACATCGTTTGCGTATCTTTACTATTCCAATTGTGTATCTTTTCATTTCTCGTTTGAGTATCTTTCTGTAAGGCTTCTGATGCGAGTTTCTATTGTATTTGAGAGTTTTGCAAGTGTGGGAGTGTGTTTCTTTCAAACTGAGTATCTTTACATCGTTTGCGTATCTTTACTATTCCAATTGTGTATCTTTACATCGTTTGCGTATCTTTACTATTCCAATTGTGTATCTTTTCATTTGTCGTTTGAGTATCTTTCTGTAAGGCTTGTGATGCGAGTTTCTATTGTATTTGAGAGTTTTGCAAGTGTGGGACTGTGTTTCTTTCAAACTGAGTATCTTTACATCGTTTGCGTATCTTTACTATTCCAATTGTGTATCTTTTCATTTCTCGTTTGAGTATCTTTCTGTAAGGCTTTCTGATGCGAGTTTCTATTGTATTTGAGAATTTTGCAAGTGTGGGAGTGTGTTTCTTTCAAACTGAGTATCTTTACATCGTTTGCGTATCTTTACTATTCCAATTGTGTATCTTTACATCGTTTGCGTATCTTTACTATTCCAATTGTGTATCTTTTCATTTCTCGTTTGAGTATCTTTCTGTAAGGCTTCTGATGCGAGTTTCTATTGTATTTGAGAATTTTGCAAGTGTGGGAGTGTGTTTCTTTCAAACTGAGTATCTTTACATCGTTTGCGTATCTTTACTATTCCAATTGTGTATCTTTACATCGTTTGCGTATCTTTACTATTCCAATTGTGTATCTTTTCATTTCTCGTTTGAGTATCTTTCTGTAAGGCTTCTGATGCGAGTTTCTATTGTATTTGAGAGTTTTGCAAGTGTGTGAGTGTGTTTCTTTCAAACTGAGTATCTTTACATCGTTTGCGTATCTTTACTATTCCAATTGTGTATCTTTACATCGTTTGCGTATCTTTACTATTCCAATTGTGTATCTTTTCATTTCTCGTTTGAGTATCTTTCTGTAAGGCTTTCTGATGCGAGTTTCTATTGAATTTGAGAGTTTTGCAAGTGTGGGAGTGTGTTTCTTTCAAACTGAGTATCTTTACATCGTTTGCGTATCTTTACTATTCCAATTGTGTATCTTTACATCGTTTGCGTATCTTTACTATTCCAATTGTGTATCTTTTCATTTCTCGTTTGAGTATCTTTCTGTAAGGCTTCTGATGCGAGTATCTATTGTATTTGAGAGTTTTGCAAGTGTGGGAGTGTGTTTCTTTCAAACTCAGTATCTTTACATCGTTTGCGTATCTTTACTATTCCAATTGTGTATCTTTTCATTTCTCGTTTGAGTATCTTTATGTAAGGCTTTCTGATGCGAGTTTCTATTGAATTTGAGAGTTTTGCAATTGTGGGAGTGTGTTTTTTTCAAACTGAGTATCTTTACATCGTTTGCGTATCTTTACTATTCCAATTGTGTATCTTTACATCGTTTGCGTATCTTTACTATTCCAATTGTGTATCTTTTCATTTCTCGTTTGAGTATCTTTCTGTAAGGCTTCTGATGCGAGTTTCTATTGTATTTGAGAGTTTTGCAAGTGTGGGAGTGTGTTTCTTTCAAACTGAGTATCTTTACATCGTTTGCGTATCTTTACTATTCCAATTGTGTATCTTTTCATTTCTCGTTTGAGTATCTTTATGTAAGGCTTTCTGATGCGAGTTTCTATTGAATTTGAGAGTTTTGCAATTGTGGGAGTGTGTTTCTTTCAAACTGAGTATCTTTACATCGTTTGCGTATCTTTACTATTCCAATTCTGTATCTTTACATCGTTTGCGTATCTTTACTATTCCAATTGTGTATCTTTTCATTTCTCGTTTGAGTATCTTTCTGTAAGGCTTCTGATGCGAGTTTCTATTGTATTTGAGAGTTTTGCAAGTGTGGGAGTGTGTTTCTTTCAAACTGAGTATCTTTACATCGTTTGCGTATCTTTACTATTCCAATTGTGTATCTTTTCATTTCTCGTTTGAGTATCTTTATGTAAGGCTTTCTGATGCGAGTTTCTATTGAATTTGAGAGTTTTGCAATTGTGGGAGTGTGTTTCTTTCAAACTGAGTATCTTTACATCGTTTGCGTATCTTTACTATTCCAATTCTGTATCTTTACATCGTTTGCGTATCTTTACTATTCCAATTGTGTATCTTTTCATTTCTCGTTTGAGTATCTTTCTGTAAGGCTTCTGATGCGAGTTTCTATTGTATTTGAGAGTTTTGCAAGTGTGGGAGTGTGTTTCTTTCAAACTGAGTATCTTTACATCGTTTGCGTATCATTACTATTCCAATTGTGTATCTTTACATCGTTTGCGTATCTTTACTATTCCAATTGTGTATCTTTTCATTTCTCGTTTGAGTATCTTTCTGTAAGGCTTCTGATGCGAGTTTCTATTGTATTTGAGAGTTTTGCAAGTGTGTGAGTGTGTTTCTTTCAAACTGAGTATCTTTACATCGTTTGCGTATCTTTACTATTCCAATTGTGTATCTTTACATCGTTTGCGTATCTTTACTATTCCAATTGTGTATCTTTTCATTTCTCGTTTGAGTATCTTTCTGTAAGGCTTTCTGATGCGAGTTTCTATTGAATTTGAGAGTTTTGCAAGTGTGGGAGTGTGTTTCTTTCAAACTGAGTATCTTTACATCGTTTGCGTATCTTTACTATTCCAATTGTGTATCTTTACATCGTTTACGTATCTTTACTATTCCAATTGTGTATCTTTTCATTTCTCGTTTGAGTATCTTTCTGTAAGGCTTCTGATGCGAGTATCTATTGTATTTGAGAGTTTTGCAAGTGTGGGAGTGTGTTTCTTTCAAACTGAGTATCTTTACATCGTTTGCGTATCTTTACTATTCCAATTGTGTATTTTTTCATTTCTCGTTTGGGTATCTTTCTGTAAGGCTTCTGATACGAGTTTCTATTGTATTTGAGGGTTTTGCAAGTGTGGGAGTGTGTTTCTTTCAAACTGAGTATCTTTACATCGTTTGCGTATCTTTACTATTCCAATTGTGTATCTTTACATCGTTTGCGTATCTTTACTATTCTAATTGTGTATCTTTTCATTTCTCGTTTGAGTATCTTTCTGTAAGGCTTCTGATGCGAGTTTCTATTGTATTTGAGGGTTTTGCAAGTGTGGGAGTGTGTTTCTTTCAAACTGAGTATCTTTACATCGTTTGCGTATCTTTACTATTCCAATTGTGTATCTTTTCATTTCTCGTTTGAGTATCTTTCTGTAAGGCTTCTGATACGAGTTTCTATTGTATTTGAGAGTTTTGCAAGTGTGGGAGTGTGTTTCTTTCAAACTGAGTATCTTTACATCGTTTGCGTATCTTTACTATTCCAATTGTGTATCTTTACATCGTTTGCGTATCTTTACTATTCCAATTGTGTATCTTTTCATTTCTCGTTTGAGTATCTTTCTGTAAGGCTTCTGATGCGAGTTTCTATTGTATTTGAGAATTTTGCAAGTGTGGGAGTGTGTTTCTTTCAAACTGAGTATCTTTACATCGTTTGCGTATCTTTACTATTCCAATTGTGTATCTTTACATCGTTTGCGTATCTTTACTATTCCAATTGTGTATCTTTTCATTTCTCGTTTGAGTATCTTTCTGTAAGGCTTCTGATGCGAGTTTCTATTGTATTTGAGAGTTTTGCAAGTGTGTGAGTGTGTTTCTTTCAAACTGAGTATCTTTACATCGTTTGCGTATCTTTACTATTCCAATTGTGTATCTTTACATCGTTTGCGTATCTTTACTATTCCAATTGTGTATCTTTTCATTTCTCGTTTGAGTATCTTTCTGTAAGGCTTTCTGATGCGAGTTTCTATTGAATTTGAGAGTTTTGCAAGTGTGGGAGTGTGTTTCTTTCAAACTGAGTATCTTTACATCGTTTGCGTATCTTTACTATTCCAATTGTGTATCTTTACATCGTTTGCGTATCTTTACTATTCCAATTGTGTATCTTTTCATTTCTCGTTTGAGTATCTTTCTGTAAGGCTTCTGATGCGAGTTTCTATTGTATTTGAGAGTTTTGCAAGTGTGGGAGTGTGTTTCTTTCAAACTGAGTATCTTTACATCGTTTGCGTATCTTTACTATTCCAATTGTGTATCTTTTCATTTCTCGTTTGAGTATCTTTATGTAAGGCTTTCTGATGCGAGTTTCTATTGAATTTGAGAGTTTTGCAATTGTGGGAGTGTGTTTTTTTCAAACTGAGTATCTTTACATCGTTTGCGTATCTTTACTATTCCAATTCTGTATCTTTACATCGTTTGCGTATCTTTACTATTCCAATTGTGTATCTTTTCATTTCTCGTTTGAGTATCTTTCTGTAAGGCTTCTGATGCGAGTTTCTATTGTATTTGAGAGTTTTGCAAGTGTGGGAGTGTGTTTCTTTCAAACTGAGTATCTTTACATCGTTTGCGTATCTTTACTATTCCAATTGTGTATCTTTTCATTTCTCGTTTGAGTATCTTTATGTAAGGCTTTCTGATGCGAGTTTCTATTAAATTTGAGAGTTTTGCAATTGTGGGAGTGTGTTTCTTTCAAACTGAGTATCTTTACATCGTTTGCGTACCTTTACTATTCCAATTCTGTATCTTTACATCGTTTGCGTATCTTTACTATTCCAATTGTGTATCTTTTCATTTCTCGTTTGAGTATCTTTCTGTAAGGCTTCTGATGCGAGTTTCTATTGTATTTGAGAGTTTTGCAAGTGTGGGAGTGTGTTTCTTTCAAACTGAGTATCTTTACATCGTTTGCGTATCTTTACTATTCCAATTGTGTATCTTTACATTGTTTGCGTATCTTTACTATTCCAATTGTGTATTTTTTCATTTCTCGTTTGGGTATCTTTCTGTAAGGCTTCTGATACGAGTTTCTATTGTATTTGAGAGTTTTGCAAGTGTGGGAGTGTGTTTCTTTCAAACTGAGTATCTTTACATCGTTTGCGTATCTTTACTATTCCAATTGTGTATCTTTACATCGTTTGCGTATCTTTACTATTCTAATTGTGTATCTTTTCATTTCTCGTTTGAGTATCTTTCTGTAAGGCTTCTGATGCGAGTTTCTATTGTATTTGAGGGTTTTGCAAGTGTGGGAGTGTGTTTCTTTCAAACTGAGTATCTTTACATCGTTTGCGTATCTTTACTATTTCAATTGTGTATCTTTACTATTCCAATTGTTTATCTTTACATCGTTTGCGTATCTTTACTATTCCAATTGTGTATCTTTCGATTTCTCGTTTGAGTATCTTTCTGTAAGGCTTCTGATGCGAGTTTCTATTGTATTTAAGAGTTTTGCAAGTGTGGGAGTGTGTTTCTTTCAAACTGAGTATCTTTACATCGTTTGCGTATCTTTACTATTCCAATTATGTATCTTTACTATTCCAATTGTTTATCTTTACATCGTTTGCGTATCTTTACTATTCCAATTGTGTATCTTTTCATTTCTCGTTTGAGTATCTTTCTGTAAGGCTTCTGATGCGAGTTTCTATTGTATTAGAGAGTTCTGCAAGTGTGGGAGTGTTTTTCTTTCAAACTGAGTATCTTTACATCGTTTGCGTATCTTTACTATTCCAATTGTGTATCTTTACATCGTTTGCGTATCTTTACTATTCCAATTTTGTATCTTTTCATTTCTCGTTTGAGTATCTTTCTGTAAGGCTTCTGATGCGAGTTTCTATTGTATTTGAGAGTTTTGCAAGTGTGGGAGTGTGTTTCTTTCAAACTGATTATCTTTACATCGTTTGCGTATCTTTACTATTCCAATTGTGTATCTTTTCATTTCTCGTTTGAGTATCTTTCTGTAAGGCTTTCTGATGCGAGTTTCTATTGTATTTGAGAATTTTGCAAGTGTGGGAGTGTGTTTCTTTCAAACTGAGTATCTTTACATCGTTTGCGTATCTTTACTATTCCAATTGTGTATCTTTACATCGTTTGCGTATCTTTACTATTCCAATTGTGTATCTTTTCATTTCTCGTTTGAGTATCTTTCTGTAAGGCTTTCTGATGCGAGTTTCTATTGAATTTGAGAGTTTTGCAAGTGTGTTTCTTTCAAACTGAGTATCTTTACATCGTTTGCGTATCTTTACTATTCCAATTGTGTATCTTTACATCGTTTGCGTATCTTTACTATTCTAATTGTGTATCTTTTCATTTCTCGTTTGAGTATCTTTCTGTAAGGCTTCTGATGCGAGATTCTATTGTATTTGAGAGTTTTGCAAGTGTGGGAGTGTGTTTCTTTCAAACTGAGTATCTTTACATCGTTTGCGTATCTTTACTATTCCAATTGTGTATCTTTACATCGTTTGCGTATCTTTACTATTCCAATTGTGTATCTTTTCATTTCTCGTTTAAGTATCTTTCTGTAAGGCTTCTGATGCGAGTTTCTATTGTATTTGAGAGTTTTGCAAGTGTGGGAGTGTGTTTCTTTGAAACTGAGTATCTTTACATCGTTTGCGTATCTTTACTATTCCAATTGTGTATCTTTACATCGTTTGCGTATCTTTACTATTCCAATTGTGTATTTTTTCATTTCTCGTTTGGGTATCTTTCTGTAAGGCTTCTGATACGAATTTCTATTGTATTTGAGAGTTTTGCAAGTGTGGGAGTGTGTTTCTTTCAAACTGAGTATCTTGACATCGTTTGCGTATCTTTACTATTCCAATTGTGTATCTTTACATCGTTTGCGTATCTTTACTATTCTAATTGTGTATCTTTTCATTTCTCGTTTGAGTATCTTTCTGTAAGGCTTCTGATGCGAGTTTCTATTGTATTTGAGGGTTTTGCAAGTGTGGGAGTGTGTTTCTTTCAAACTGAGTATCTTTACATCGTTTGCGTATCTTTACTATTCCAATTGTTTATCTTTACATCGTTTGCGTATCTTTACTATTCTAATTGTGTATCTTTTCATTTCTCGTTTGAGTATCTTTCTGTAAGGCTTCTGATGCGAGTTTCTATTGTATTTGAGAGTTCTGCAAGTGTGGGAGTGTGTTTCTTTCAAACTGAGTATCTTTACATCGTTTGCGTATCTTTACTATTCCAATTGTGTATCTTTTCATTTCTCGTTTGAGTATCTTTCTGTAAGGCTTCTGATGCGTGTTTCTATTGTATTTGAGAGTTTTGCAAGTGTGGGAGTGTGTTTCTTTCAAACTAAGTATCTTTACATCGTTTGCGTATCTTTACTATTCCAATTGTGTATCTTTACATTGTTTGCGTATCTTTACTATTCCAATTGTGTATCTTTTCATTTCTCGTTTGAGTATCTTTCTGTAAGGCTTCTGATGCGAGTTTCTATTGTATTTGAGAGTTTTGCAAGTGTGGGAGTGTGTTTCTTTCAAACTGAGTATCTTTACATCGTTTGCGTATCTTTACTATTCCAATTGTGAATGTTTACATCGTTTGCGTATCTTTACTATTCCAATTGTGTATCTTTTCATTTCTCGTTTGAGTATCTTTCTGTAAGGCTTTCTGATGCGAGTTTCTATTGAATTTGAGAGTTTTGCAAGTGTGGGAGTGTGTTTCTTTCAAACTGAGTATCTTTACATCGTTTGCGTATCTTTACTATTCCAATTGTGTATCTTTATATCGTTTGCGTATCTTTACTATTCCAATTGTGTATCTTTTCATTTCTCGTTTGAGTATCTTTCTGTAAGGCTTTCTGATGCGAGTTTCTATTGAATTTGAGAGTTTTGCAAGTGTCGGAGTGTGTTTCTTTCAAACTGAGTATCTTTACATCGTTTGCGTATCTTTACTATTCCAATTGTGTATCTTTACATCGTTTGCGTATCTTTACTATTCTAATTGTGTATCTTTTCATTTCTCGTTTGAGTATCTTTCTGTAAGGCTTTCTGATGCGAGTTTCTATTGAATTTGAGAGTTTTGCAAGTGTGGGAGTGTGTTTCTTTCAAACTGAGTATCTTTACATCGTTTGCGTATCTTTACTATTCCAATTATGTATCTTTACATCGTTTGCGTATCTTTACTATTCCAATTGTGTATCTTTTCATTTCTCGTTTGAGTATCTTTCTGTAAGGCTTCTGATGCGAGTTTCTATTGTATTTGAGAGTTTTGCAAGTGTGGGAGTGTGTTTCTTTGAAACTGAGTATCTTTACATCGTTTGCGTATCTTTACTATTCCAATTGTGTATCTTTACATCGTTTGCGTATCTTTACTATTCCAATTGTGTATTTTTTCATTTCTCGTTTGGGTATCTTTCTGTAAGGCTTCTGATACGAATTTCTATTTTATTTGAGAGTTTTGCAAGTGTGGGAGTGTGTTTCTTTCAAACTGAGTATCTTGACATCGTTTGCGTATCTTTACTATTCCAATTGTGTATCTTTACATCGTTTGCGTATCTTTACTATTCTAATTGTGTATCTTTTCATTTCTCGTTTGAGTATCTTTCTGTAAGGCTTCTGATGCGAGTTTCTATTGTATTTGAGGGTTTTGCAAGTGTGGGAGTGTGTTTCTTTCAAACTGAGTATCTTTACATCGTTTGCGTATCTTTACTATTCCAATTGTGTATCTTTACTATTCCAATTGTTTATCTTTACATCGTTTGCGTATCTTTACTATTCCAATTGTGTATCTTTTCATTTCTCGTTTGAGTATCTTTCTGTAAGGCTTCTGATGCGAGTTTCTATTGTATTTGAGAGTTCTGCAAGTGTGGGAGTGTGTTTCTTTCAAACTGAGTATCTTTACATCGTTTGCGTATCTTTACTATTCCAATTGTGTATCTTTTCATTTCTCGTTTGAGTATCTTTCTGTAAGGCTTCTGATGCGTGTTTCTATTGTATTTGAGAGTTTTGCAAGTGTGGGAGTGTGTTTCTTTCAAACTAAGTATCTTTACATCGTTTGCGTATCTTTACTATTCCAATTGTGTATCTTTACATTGTTTGCGTATCTTTACTATTCCAATTGTGTATCTTTTCATTTCTCGTTTGAGTATCTTTCTGTAAGGCTTCTGATGCGAGTTTCTATTGTATTTGAGAGTTTTGCAAGTGTGGGAGTGTGTTTCTTTCAAACTGATTATCTTTACATCGTTTGCGTATCTTTACTATTCCAATTGTGTATCTTTACATCGTTTGCGTATCTTTACTATTCCAATTGTGTATCTTTTCATTTCTCGTTTGAGTATCTTTCTGTAAGGCTTCTGATGCGAGTTTCTATTGTATTTGAGAGTTTTGCAAGTGTGGGAGTGTGTTTCTTTCAATCTGAGTATCTTTACATCGTTTGCGTATCTTTACTATTCCAATTGTGTATCTTTACTATTCCAATTGTTTATCTTTACATCGTTTGCGTATCTTTACTATTCTAATTGTGTATCTTTTCATTTCTCGTTTGAGTATCTTTCTGTAAGGCTTCTGATGCGAGTTTCTATTGTATTTGAGAGTTCTGCAAGTGTGGGAGTGTGTTTCTTTCAAACTGAGTATCTTTACATCGTTTGCGTATCTTTACTATTCCAATTGTGTATCTTTTCATTTCTCGTTTGAGTATCTTTCTGTAAGGCTTCTGATGCGAGTTTCTATTGTATTTGAGAGTTCTGCAAGTGTGGGAGTGTGTTTCTTTCAAACTGAGTATCTTTACATCGTTTGCGTATCTTTACTATTCCAATTGTGTATCTTTTCATTTCTCGTTTGAGTATCTTTCTGTAAGGCTTCTGATGCGTGTTTCTATTGTATTTGAGAGTTTTGAAAGTGTGGGAGTGTGTTTCTTTCAAACTAAGTATCTTTACATCGTTTGCGTATCTTTACTATTCCAATTGTGTATCTTTACATTGTTTGCGTATCTTTACTATTCCAATTGTGTATCTTTTCATTTCTCGTTTGAGTATCTTTCTGTAAGGCTTCTGATGCGAGTTTCTATTGTATTTGAGAGTTTTGCAAGTGTGGGAGTGTGTTTCTTTCAAACTGATTATCTTTACATCGTTTGCGTATCTTTACTATTCCAATTGTGTATCTTTACATCGTTTGCGTATCTTTACTATTCCAATTGTGTATCTTTTCATTTCTCGTTTGAGTATCTTTCTGTAAGGCTTCTGATGCGAGTTTCTATTGTATTTGAGAGTTTTGCAAGTGTGGGAGTGTGTTTCTTTCAAACTGAGTATCTTTACATCGTTTGCGTATCTTTACTATTCCAATTGTGTATCTTTTCATTTCTCGTTTGAGTATCTTTATGTAAGGCTTTCTGATGCGAGTTTCTATTGAATTTGAGAGTTTTGCAATTGTGGGAGTGTGTTTCTTTCAAACTGAGTATCTTTACATCGTTTGCGTATCTTTACTATTCCAATTCTGTATCTTTACATCGTTTGCGTATCTTTACTATTCCAATTGTGTATCTTTTCATTTCTCGTTTGAGTATCTTTCTGTAAGGCTTCTGATGCGAGTTTCTATTGTATTTGAGAGTTTTGCAAGTGTGGGAGTGTGTTTCTTTCAAACTGAGTATCTTTACATCGTTTGCGTATCTTTACTATTCCAATTGTGTATCTTTACATCGTTTGCGTATCTTTACTATTCTAATTGTGTATCTTTTCATTTCTCGTTTGAGTATCTTTCTGTAAGGCTTCTGATGCGAGTTTCTATTGTATTTGAGAGTTTTGCAAGTGTGGGAGTGTGTTTCTTTCAAACTGAGTATCTTTACATCGTTTGCGTATCTTTACTATTCCAATTGTGTATCTTTACATCGTTTCCGTATCTTTACTATTCCAATTGTGTATCTTTCATTTCTCATTTGAATATCTTTCTGTAAGGCTTCTGATGCGAGTTTCTATTGTATTTGAGAGTTTTGCAAGTGTGGGAGTGTGTTTCTTTCAAACTGAGTATCTTTACATCGTTTGCGTATCTTTACTATTCCAATTGTGTATCTTTACATCGGTTGCGTATCTTTACTATTCCAATTGTGTATCTTTTCATTTCTCGTTTGAGTATCTTTCTGTAAGGCTTTCTGATGCGAGTTTCTATTGAATTTGAGAGTTTTGCAAGTGTGGGAGAGTGTTTCTTTCAAACAGAGTATCTTTACATCATTTGCGTATCTTTACTATTCCAATTGTGTATCTTTTCTATTCTGCTTTTAGTATCTTTCTGTAAGGTTTTCTGATGTGAGTTTCTATTGAATTTGAGAGTTTTGCAAGTGTGGGAGTGGGTTTCTTTCAAACTGAGTATCTTTACATCGTTTCCGTATCTTTACTATTCCAATTGTGTATCTTTCATTTCTCGTTTGAATATCTTTCTGTAAGGCTTCTGATGCGAGTTTCTATTGTATTTGAGAGTTTTGCAAGTGTGGGACTGTGTTTCTTTCAAACTGAGTATCTTTACATCGTTTGCGTATCTTTACTATTCCAATTGTGTATCTTTACATCGGTTGCGTATCTTTACTATTCCAATTGTGTATCGTTTCATTTCTCGTTTAAGTATCTTTCTGTAAGGCTTTCTGATGCGAGTTTCTATTGAATTTGAGAGTTTTGCAAGTGTGGGAGTGTGTTTCTTTCAAACTGAGTATCTTTACATCGTTTACGTATCTTTACTATTCCAATTGTGTATCTTTACATCGTTTGCGTATCTTTACTATTCCAATTGTGTATCTTTTCATTTCTCGTTTGAGTATCTTTCTGTAAGGCTTCTGATGCGAGTTTCTATTGTATTTGAGAGTTTTGCAAGTGTGGGAGTGTGTTTCTTTCAAACTCAGTATCTTTACATCGTTTGCATATCTTTACTATTCCAATTGTGTATCTTTACATCGTTTGCGTATCTTTACTATTCCAATTGTGTATCTTTTCATTTCTCGTTTGAGTATCTTTCTGTAAGGCTTTCTGATGCGAGTTTCTATTGAATTTGAGAGTTTTGCAAGTGTGGGAGTGTGTTTCTTTCAAACTGAGTATCTTTACATAGTTTGCGTATCTTTACTATTCCAATTGTGCATCTTTACATCGTTTGCGTATCTTTACTATTCCAATTGTGTATCTTTTCATTTCTCGTTTGAGTATATTTCTGTAAGGCTTTCTGATGCGAGTTTCTATTGAATTTGAGAGTTTTGCAAGTGTGGGAGTGTGTTTCTTTCAAACTGAGTATCTTTACATAGTTTGCGTATCTTTACTATTCCAATTGTGTATCTTTACATCGTTTGCGTATCTTTACTATTCCAATTGTGTATCTTTTCATTTCTCGTTTGAGTATCTTTCTGTAAGGCTTTCTGATGCGAGTTTCTATTGTATTTGAGAGTTTTGTAAGTGTGGGAGTGTGTTTCTTTCAAACTGAGTATCTTTACATCGTTTGCGTATCTTTACTATTCCAATTGTGTATCTTCACATCGTTTGCGTATCTTTACTATTCCAATTGTCTATCTTTTCATTTCTCGTTTGAGTATCTTTCTGTAAGGCTTCTGATGTGAGTTTCTATTGTATTTGAGAGTTTTGCAAGTGTGGGAGTGTGTTTCTTTCAAACTCAGTATCTTTACATCGTTTGCATATCTTTACTATTCCAATTGTCTATCTTTACATCGTTTGCGTATCTTTACTATTCCAATTGTGTATCTTTTCATTTCTCGTTTGAGTATCTTTCCGTAAGGCTTTCTGATGCGAGTTTCTATTGAATTTGAGAGTTTTGCAAGTGTAGGAGTGTGTTTCTTTCAAACTGAGTATCTTTACATAGTTTGCGTATCTTTACTATTCCAATTGTGTATCATTACATCGTTTGCGTATCTTTACTATTCCAATTGTGTATCTTTTCATTTCTCGTTTGAGTATCTTTCTGTAAGGCTTCTGATGCGAGTTTCTATTGTATTTGAGAGTTTTGCAAGTGTCGGAGTGTGTTTCTTTCAAACTGAGTATCTTTACATCGTTTGCGTATCTTTACTATTCCAATTGTGTATCTTTACATCGTTTCCGTATCTTTACTATTCCAATTGTGTATCTTTCATTTCTCGTTTGAGTATCTTTCTGTAAGGCTTCTGATGCGAGTTTCTATTGTATTTGAGAGTTTTGCAAGTGTGGGAGTGTGTTTCTTTCAAACTTAGTATCTTTACATCGTTTGCGTATCTTTACTATTCCAATTGTGTATCTTTACATCGGTTGCGTATCTTTACTATTCCAATTGTGTATCTTTTCATTTCTCGTTTGAGTATCTTTCTGTAAGGCGTCTGATGCGAGTTTCTATTGTATTTGAGAGTTTTGCAAGTGTGGGAGTGTGTTTCTTTCAAACTGAGTATCTTTACATCGTTTGCGTATCTTTACTATTCCAATTGTGTATCTTCACAACGTTTGCGTATCTTTACTATTCCAATTGTCTATCTTTTCATTTGTCGTTTGTGTATCTTTCTATAAGGCTTCTGATGTGAGTTTCTATTGTATTTGAGAGTTTTGCAAGTGTGGGAGCGTGTTTCTTTCTAACTCAGTATCTTTACATCGTTTGCGTATCTTTACTATTCCAATTGTGTATCTTTACATCGTTTGCGTATCTTTACTATTCCAATTGTGTATCTTTTCATTTCTCGTTTGAGTATCTTTCTGTAAGCCTTCTGACGCGAGTTTCTATTGTATTTGAGAGTTTTGCAAGTGTGGGAGTGTGTTTCTTTCAAACTGAGTATCTTTACATCGTTTGCGTATCTTTACTATTCCAATTGTGTATCTTTACATCGTTTCCGTATCTTTACTATTCCAATTGTGTATCTTTCATTTCTCGTTTGAATATCTTTCTGTAAGGCTTCTGATGCGAGTTTCTATTGTATTTGAGAGTTTTGCAAGTGTGGGAGTGTGTTTCTTTCAAACTGAGTATCTTTACATCGTTTGCGTATCTTTACTATTCCAATTGTGTATCTTTACATCGGTTGCGTATCTTTACTATTCCAATTGTGTATCTTTTCATTTCTCGTTTGAGTATCTTTCTGTAAGGCTTTCTGATGCGAGTTTCTATTGAATTTGAGAGTTTTGCAAGTGTGGGAGTGTGTTTCTTTCAAACTGAGTATCTTTACATCGTTTGCGTATCTTTACTATTCCAATTGTGTATCTTTACATCGTTTGCGTATCTTTACTATTCCAATTGTGTATCTTTTCATTTCTCGTTTGAGTATCTTTCTGTAAGGCTTCTGATGCGAGTTTCTATTGTATTTGAGAGTTTTGCAAGTGTGGGAGTGTGTTTCTTTCAAACTCAATATCTTTACATCGTTTGCATATCTTTACTATTCCAATTGTGTATCTTTACATCGTTTGCGTATCTTTACTATTCCAATTGTGTATCTTTTCATTTCTCGTTTGAGTATCTTTCTGTAAGGCTTTCTGATGCGAGTTTCTATTGAATTTGAGAGTTTTGCAAGTGTGGGAGTGTGTTTCTTTGAAACTGAGTATCTTTACATAGTTTGCGTATCTTTACTATTCCAATTGTGCATCTTTACATCGTTTGCGTATCTTTACTATTCCAATTGTGTATCTTTTCATTTCTCGTTTGAGTATCTTTCTGTAAGGCTTTCTGATGCGAGTTTCTATTGAATTCGAGAGTTTTGCAAGTGTGGGAGTGTGTTTCTTTCAAACTGAATATCTTTACATAGTTTGCGTATCTTTACTATTCCAATTGTGTATCTTTACATCGTTTGCGTATCTTTACTATTCCAATTGTGTATCTTTTCATTTCTCGTTTGAGTATCTTTCTGTAAGGCTTTCTGATGCGAGTTTCTATTGTATTTGAGAGTTTTGTAAGTGTGGGAGTGTGTTTCTTTCAAACTGAGTATCTTTACATCGTTTGCGTATCTTTACTATTCCAATTGTGTATCTTCACATCGTTTGCGTATCTTTACTATTCCAATTGTCTATCTTTTCATTTCTCGTTTGAGTATCTTTCTGTAAGGCTTCTGATGTGAGTTTCTATTGTATTTGAGAGTTTTGCAAGTGTGGGAGTGTGTTTCTTTCAAACTGAGTATCTTTACATCGTTTGCATATCTTTACTATTCCAATTGTGTATCTTTACATCGTTTGCGTATCTTTACTATTCCAATTGTGTATCTTTTCATTTCTCGTTTGAGTATCTTTCCGTAAGGCTTTCTGATGCGAGTTTCTATTGAATTTGAGAGTTTTGCAAGTGTAGGAGTGTGTTTCTTTCAAACTGAGTATCTTTACATAGTTTGCGTATCTTTACTATTCCAATTGTGTATCATTACATCGTTTGCGTATCTTTACATCTCCAATTGTGTATCTTTTCATTTCTCGTTTGAGTATCTTTCTGTAAGGCTTCTGATGCGAGTTTCTATTGTATTTGAGAGTTTTGCAAGTGTGGGAGTGTGTTTCTTTCAAACTGATTATCTTTACATCGTTTGCGTATCTTTACTATTCCAATTGTGTATCTTTACATCGTTTGCGTATCTTTACTATTCCAATTGTGTATCTTTTCATTTCTCGTTTGAGTATCTTTCTGTAAGGCTTCTGATGCGAGTTTCTATTGTATTTGAGAGTTTTGCAAGTGTGGGAGTGTGTTTCTTTCAAACTGAGTATCTTTACATCGTTTGCGTATCTTTACTATTCCAATTGTGTATCTTTTCATTTCTCGTTTGAGTATCTTTATGTAAGGCTTTCTGATGCGAGTTTCTATTGAATTTGAGAGTTTTGCAATTGTGGGAGTGTGTTTCTTTCAAACTGAGTATCTTTACATCGTTTGCGTATCTTTACTATTCCAATTCTGTATCTTTACATCGTTTGCGTATCTTTACTATTCCAATTGTGTATCTTTTCATTTCTCGTTTGAGTATCTTTCTGTAAGGCTTCTGATGCGAGTTTCTATTGTATTTGAGAGTTTTGCAAGTGTGGGAGTGTGTTTCTTTCAAACTGAGTATCTTTACATCGTTTGCGTATCTTTACTATTCCAATTGTGTATCTTTACATCGTTTGCGTATCTTTACTATTCTAATTGTGTATCTTTTCATTTCTCGTTTGAGTATCTTTCTGTAAGGCTTCTGATGCGAGTTTCTATTGTATTTGAGAGTTTTGCAAGTGTCGGAGTGTGTTTCTTTCAAACTGAGTATCTTTACATCGTTTGCGTATCTTTACTATTCCAATTGTGTATCTTTACATCGTTTCCGTATCTTTACTATTCCAATTGTGTATCTTTCATTTCTCGTTTGAGTATCTTTCTGTAAGGCTTCTGATGCGAGTTTCTATTGTATTTGAGAGTTTTGCAAGTGTGGGAGTGTGTTTCTTTCAAACTTAGTATCTTTACATCGTTTGCGTATCTTTACTATTCCAATTGTGTATCTTTACATCGGTTGCGTATCTTTACTATTCCAATTGTGTATCTTTTCATTTCTCATTTGAGTATCTTTCTGTAAGGCGTCTGATGCGAGTTTCTATTGTATTTGAGAGTTTTGCAAGTGTGGGAGTGTGTTTCTTTCAAACTGAGTATCTTTACATCGTTTGCGTATCTTTACTATTCCAATTGTGTATCTTCACAACGTTTGCGTATCTTTACTATTCCAATTGTCTATCTTTTCATTTGTCGTTTGTGTATCTTTCTATAAGGCTTCTGATGTGAGTTTCTATTGTATTTGAGAGTTTTGCAAGTGTGGGAGCGTGTTTCTTTCTAACTCAGTATCTTTACATCGTTTGCGTATCTTTACTATTCCAATTGTGTATCTTTACATCGTTTGCGTATCTTTACTATTCCAATTGTGTATCTTTTCATTTCTCGTTTGAGTATCTTTCTGTAAGCCTTCTGACGCGAGTTTCTATTGTATTTGAGAGTTTTGCAAGTGTGGGAGTGTGTTTCTTTCAAACTGAGTATCTTTACATCGTTTGCGTATCTTTACTATTCCAATTGTGTATCTTTACATCGTTTCCGTATCTTTACTATTCCAATTGTGTATCTTTCATTTCTCGTTTGAATATCTTTCTGTAAGGCTTCTGATGCGAGTTTCTATTGTATTTGAGAGTTTTGCAAGTGTGGGAGTGTGTTTCTTTCAAACTGAGTATCTTTACATCGTTTGCGTATCTTTACTATTCCAATTGTGTATCTTTACATCGGTTGCGTATCTTTACTATTCCAATTGTGTATCTTTTCATTTCTCGTTTGAGTATCTTTCTGTAAGGCTTTCTGATGCGAGTTTCTATTGAATTTGAGAGTTTTGCAAGTGTGGGAGTGTGTTTCTTTCAAACTGAGTATCTTTACATCGTTTGCGTATCTTTACTATTCCAATTGTGTATCTTTACATCGTTTGCGTATCTTTACTATTCCAATTGTGTATCTTTTCATTTCTCGTTTGAGTATCTTTCTGTAAGGCTTCTGATGCGAGTTTCTATTGTATTTGAGAGTTTTGCAAGTGTGGGAGTGTGTTTCTTTCAAACTCAATATCTTTACATCGTTTGCATATCTTTACTATTCCAATTGTGTATCTTTACATCGTTTGCGTATCTTTACTATTCCAATTGTGTATCTTTTCATTTCTCGTTTGAGTATCTTTCTGTAAGGCTTTCTGATGCGAGTTTCTATTGAATTTGAGAGTTTTGCAAGTGTGGGAGTGTGTTTCTTTGAAACTGAGTATCTTTACATAGTTTGCGTATCTTTACTATTCCAATTGTGCATCTTTACATCGTTTGCGTATCTTTACTATTCCAATTGTGTATCTTTTCATTTCTCGTTTGAGTATCTTTCTGTAAGGCTTTCTGATGCGAGTTTCTATTGAATTCGAGAGTTTTGCAAGTGTGGGAGTGTGTTTCTTTCAAACTGAATATCTTTACATAGTTTGCGTATCTTTACTATTCCAATTGTGTATCTTTACATCGTTTGCGTATCTTTACTATTCCAATTGTGTATCTTTTCATTTCTCGTTTGAGTATCTTTCTGTAAGGCTTTCTGATGCGAGTTTCTATTGTATTTGAGAGTTTTGTAAGTGTGGGAGTGTGTTTCTTTCAAACTGAGTATCTTTACATCGTTTGCGTATCTTTACTATTCCAATTGTGTATCTTCACATCGTTTGCGTATCTTTACTATTCCAATTGTCTATCTTTTCATTTCTCGTTTGAGTATCTTTCTGTAAGGCTTCTGATGTGAGTTTCTATTGTATTTGAGAGTTTTGCAAGTGTGGGAGTGTGTTTCTTTCAAACTGAGTATCTTTACATCGTTTGCATATCTTTACTATTCCAATTGTGTATCTTTACATCGTTTGCGTATCTTTACTATTCCAATTGTGTATCTTTTCATTTCTCGTTTGAGTATCTTTCCGTAAGGCTTTCTGATGCGAGTTTCTATTGAATTTGAGAGTTTTGCAAGTGTAGGAGTGTGTTTCTTTCAAACTGAGTATCTTTACATAGTTTGCGTATCTTTACTATTCCAATTGTGTATCATTACATCGTTTGCGTATCTTTACTATTCCAATTGTGTATCTTTTCATTTCTCGTTTGAGTATCTTTCTGTAAGGCTTCTGATGCGAGTTTCTATTGTATTTGAGAGTTTTGCAAGTGTCGGAGTGTGTTTCTTTCAAACTGAGTATCTTTACATCGTTTGCGTATCTTTACTATTCCAATTGTGTATCTTTACATCGTTTCCGTATCTTTACTATTCCAATTGTGTATCTTTCATTTCTCGTTTGAGTATCTTTCTGTAAGGCTTCTGATGCGAGTTTCTATTGTATTTGAGAGTTTTGCAAGTGTGGGAGTGTGTTTCTTTCAAACTGAGTATCTTTACATCGTTTGCGTATCTTTACTATTCCAATTGTGTATCTTTACATCGGTTGCGTATCTTTACTATTCCAATTGTGTATCTTTTCATTTCTCGTTTGAGTATCTTTCTGTAAGGCTTCTGATGCGAGTTTCTATTGTATTTGAGAGTTTTGCAAGTGTGGGAGTGTGTTTCTTTCAAACTGAGTATCTTTACATCGTTTGCGTATCTTTACTATTCCAATTGTGTATCTTCACATCGTTTGCGTATCTTTACTATTCCAATTGTCTATCTTTTCATTTGTCGTTTGTGTATCTTTCTATAAGGCTTCTGATGTGAGTTTCTATTGTATTTGAGAGTTTTGCAAGTGTGGGAGCGTGTTTCTTTCAAACTCAGTATCTTTACATCGTTTGCGTATCTTTACTATTCCAATTGTGTATCTTTACATCGTTTGCGTATCTTTACTATTCCAATTGTGTATCTTTTCATTTCTCGTTTGAGTATCTTTCTGTAAGGCTTTCTGATGCGAGTTTCTATTGAATTTGAGAGTTTTGCAAGTGTGGGAGTGTGTTTCTTTAAAACTGAGTATCTTTACATAGTTTGCGTATCTTTACTATTCCAATTGTGTATCTTTACATCGTTTGCGTATCTTTACTATTCCAATTGTGTATCTTTCATTTCTCGTTTGAATATCTTTCTGTAAGGCTTCTGATGCGAGTTTCTATTGTATTTGAGAGTGTTGCAAGTGTGGGAGTGGGTTTCTTTCAAACTGAGTATCTTTACATCGTTTGCGTATCTTTACTATTCCAATTGTGTATCTTTTCATTTCTCGTTTGAGTATCTTTCTGTAAGGCTTTCTGATGCGAGTTTCTATTGAATTCGAGAGTTTTGCAAGTGTGGGAGTGTGTTTCTTTCAAACTGAGTATCTTTACATAGTTTGCGTATCTTTACTATTCCAATTGTGTATCTTTACATCGTTTGCGTATCTTTACTATTCCAATTGTGTATCTTTTCATTTCTCGTTTGAGTATCTTTCTGTAAGGCTTTCTGATGCGAGTTTCTATTGTATTTGAGAGTTTTGCAAGTGTGGGAGTGTGTTTCTTTCAAACTGAGTATCTTTACATCGTTTGCGTATCTTTACTATTCCAATTGTGTATCTTCACATCGTTTGCGTATCTTTACTATTCCAATTGTCTATCTTTTCATTTCTCGTTTGAGTATCTTTCTGTAAGGCTTCTGATGTGAGTTTCTATTGTATTTGAGAGATTTGCAAGTGTGGGAGTGTGTTTCTTTCAAACTCAGTATCTTTACATCGTTTGCATATCTTTACTATTCCAATTGTGTATCTTTACATCGTTTGCGTATCTTTACTATTCCAATTGTGTATCTTTTCATTTCTCGTTTGAGTATCTTTCCGTAAGGCTTTCTGATGCGAGTTTCTATTGAATTTGAGAGTTTTGCAAGTGTAGGAGTGTGTTTCTTTCAAACTGAGTATCTTTACATAGTTTGCGTATCTTTACTATTCCAATTGTGTATCATTACATCGTTTGCGAATCTTTACTATTCCAATTGTGTATCTTTTCATTTCTCGTTTGAGTATCTTTCTGTAAGGCTTCTGATGCGAGTTTCTATTGTATTTGAGAGTTTTGCAAGTGTCGGAGTGTGTTTCTTTCAAACTGAGTATCTTTACATCGTTTGCGTATCTTTACTATTCCAATTGTGTATCTTTACATCGTTTCCGTATCTTTACTATTCCAATTGTGTATCTTTCATTTCTCGTTTGAGTATCTTTCTGTAAGGCTTCTGATGCGAGTTTCTATTGTATTTGAGAGTTTTGCAAGTGTGGGAGTGTGTTTCTTTCAAACTGAGTATCTTTACATCGTTTGCGTATCTTTACTATTCCAATTGTGTATCTTCACATCGTTTGCGTATCTTTACTATTCTAATTGTCTATCTTTTCATTTGTCGTTTGAGTATCTTTCTATAAGGCTTCTGATGTGAGTTTCTATTGTATTTGAGAGTTTTGCAAGTGTGGGAGCGTGTTTCTTTCAAACTCAGTATCTTTACATCGTTTGCGTATCTTTACTATTCCAATTGTGTATCTTTACATCGTTTGCGTATCTTTACTATTCCAATTGTGTATCTTTTCATTTCTAGTTTGAGTATCTTTCTGTAAGGCTTTCTGATGCGAGTTTCTATTGAATTTGAGAGTTTTGCAAGTGTGGGAGTGTGTTTCTTTCAAACTGAGTATCTTTACATCGTTTGCGTATCTTTACTATTCCAATTGTGTATCTTTACATCGTTTGCGTATCTTTACTATTCCAATTGTGTATCTTTTCATTTCTCGTTTGAGTATCTTTCTGTAAGGCTTTCTGATGCGAGTTTCTATTGTATTTGAGAGTTTTGTAAGTGTGGGAGTGTGTTTCTTTCAAACTGAGTATCTTTACATCGTTTGCGTATCTTTACTATTCCAATTGTGTATCTTCACATCGTTTGCGTATCTTTACTATTCCAATTGTCTATCTTTTCATTTCTCGTTTGAGTATCTTTCTGTAAGGCTTCTGATGTGAGTTTCTATTGTATTTGAGAGTTTTGCAAGTGTGGGAGTGTGTTTCTTTCAAACTGAGTATCTTTACATCGTTTGCATATCTTTACTATTCCAATTGTGTATCTTTACATCGTTTGCGTATCTTTACTATTCCAATTGTGTATCTTTTCATTTCTCGTTTGAGTATCTTTCCGTAAGGCTTTCTGATGCGAGTTTCTATTGAATTTGAGAGTTTTGCAAGTGTAGGAGTGTGTTTCTTTCAAACTGAGTATCTTTACATAGTTTGCGTATCTTTACTATTCCAATTGTGTATCATTACATCGTTTGCGTATCTTTACTATTCCAATTGTGTATCTTTTCATTTCTCGTTTGAGTATCTTTCTGTAAGGCTTCTGATGCGAGTTTCTATTGTATTTGAGAGTTTTGCAAGTGTCGGAGTGTGTTTCTTTCAAACTGAGTATCTTTACATCGTTTGCGTATCTTTACTATTCCAATTGTGTATCTTTACATCGTTTCCGTATCTTTACTATTCCAATTGTGTATCTTTCATTTCTCGTTTGAGTATCTTTCTGTAAGGCTTCTGATGCGAGTTTCTATTGTATTTGAGAGTTTTGCAAGTGTGGGAGTGTGTTTCTTTCAAACTGAGTATCTTTACATCGTTTGCGTATCTTTACTATTCCAATTGTGTATCTTTACATCGGTTGCGTATCTTTACTATTCCAATTGTGTATCTTTTCATTTCTCGTTTGAGAATCTTTCTGTAAGGCTTCTGATGCGAGTTTCTATTGTATTTGAGAGTTTTGCAAGTGTGGGAGTGTGTTTCTTTCAAACTGAGTATCTTTACATCGTTTGCGTATCTTTACTATTCCAATTGTGTATCTTCACATCGTTTGCGTATCTTTACTATTCCAATTGTCTATCTTTTCATTTGTCGTTTGTGTATCTTTCTATAAGGCTTCTGATGTGAGTTTCTATTGTATTTGAGAGTTTTGCAAGTGTGGGAGCGTGTTTCTTTCAAACTCAGTATCTTTACATCGTTTGCGTATCTTTACTATTCCAATTGTGTATCTTTACATCGTTTGCGTATCTTTACTATTCCAATTGTGTATCTTTTCATTTCTCGTTTGAGTATCTTTCTGTAAGGCTTTCTGATGCGAGTTTCTATTGAATTTGAGAGTTTTGCAAGTGTGGGAGTGTGTTTCTTTAAAACTGAGTATCTTTACATAGTTTGCGTATCTTTACTATTCCAATTGTGTATCTTTACATCGTTTGCGTATCTTTACTATTCCAATTGTGTATCTTTCATTTCTCGTTTGAATATCTTTCTGTAAGGCTTCTGATGCGAGTTTCTATTGTATTTGAGAGTGTTGCAAGTGTGGGAGTGGGTTTCTTTCAAACTGAGTATCTTTACATCGTTTGCGTATCTTTACTATTCCAATTGTGTATCTTTTCATTTCTCGTTTGAGTATCTTTCTGTAAGGCTTTCTGATGCGAGTTTCTATTGAATTCGAGAGTTTTGCAAGTGTGGGAGTGTGTTTCTTTCAAACTGAGTATCTTTACATAGTTTGCGTATCTTTACTATTCCAATTGTGTATCTTTACATCGTTTGCGTATCTTTACTATTCCAATTGTGTATCTTTTCATTTCTCGTTTGAGTATCTTTCTGTAAGGCTTTCTGATGCGAGTTTCTATTGTATTTGAGAGTTTTGCAAGTGTGGGAGTGTGTTTCTTTCAAACTGAGTATCTTTACATCGTTTGCGTATCTTTACTATTCCAATTGTGTATCTTCACATCGTTTGCGTATCTTTACTATTCCAATTGTCTATCTTTTCATTTCTCGTTTGAGTATCTTTCTGTAAGGCTTCTGATGTGAGTTTCTATTGTATTTGAGAGATTTGCAAGTGTGGGAGTGTGTTTCTTTCAAACTCAGTATCTTTACATCGTTTGCATATCTTTACTATTCCAATTGTGTATCTTTACATCGTTTGCGTATCTTTACTATTCCAATTGTGTATCTTTTCATTTCTCGTTTGAGTATCTTTCCGTAAGGCTTTCTGATGCGAGTTTCTATTGTATTTGAGAGTTTTGCAAGTGTAGGAGTGTGTTTCTTTCAAACTGAGTATCTTTACATAGTTTGCGTATCTTTACTATTCCAATTGTGTATCATTACATCGTTTGCGAATCTTTACTATTCCAATTGTGTATCTTTTCATTTCTCGTTTGAGTATCTTTCTGTAAGGCTTCTGATGCGAGTTTCTATTGTATTTGAGAGTTTTGCAAGTGTCGGAGTGTGTTTCTTTCAAACTGAGTATCTTTACATCGTTTGCGTATCTTTACTATTCCAATTGTGTATCTTTACATCGTTTCCGTATCTTTACTATTCCAATTGTGTATCTTTCATTTCTCGTTTGAGTATCTTTCTGTAAGGCTTCTGATGCGAGTTTCTATTGTATTTTAGAGTTTTGCAAGTGTGGGAGTGTGTTTCTTTCAAACTGAGTATCTTTACATCGTTTGCGTATCTTTACTATTCCAATTGTGTATCTTCACATCGTTTGCGTATCTTTACTATTCTAATTGTCTATCTTTTCATTTGTCGTTTGAGTATCTTTCTATAAGGCTTCTGATGTGAGTTTCTATTGTATTTGAGAGTTTTGCAAGTGTGGGAGCGTGTTTCTTTCAAACTCAGTATCTTTACATCGTTTGCGTATCTTTACTATTCCAATTGTGTATCTTTACATCGTTTGCGTATCTTTACTATTCCAATTGTGTATCTTTTCATTTCTAGTTTGAGTATCTTTCTGTAAGGCTTTCTGATGCGAGTTTCTATTGAATTTGAGAGTTTTGCAAGTGTGGGAGTGTGTTTCTTTCAAACTGAGTATCTTTACATAGTTTGCGTATCTTTACTATTCCAATTGTGTATCTTTACATCGTTTGCGTATCTTTACTATTCCAATTGTGTATCTTTTCATTTCTCGTTTGAGTATCTTTCTGTAAGGCTTTCTGATGCGAGTTTCTATTGTATTTGAGAGTTTTGCAAGTGTGGGAGTGTGTTTCTTTCAAACTGAGTATCTTTACATCGTTTGCGTATCTTTACTATTCCTATTGTGTATCTTCACATCATTTGCGTATCTTTACTATTCCAATTGTCTATCTTTTCATTTCTCGTTTGAGTATCTTTACATCGTTTGCGTATCTTTACTATTCCAATTGTGTATCTTCACATCGTTTGCGTATCTTTACTATTCCAATTGTCTATCTTTTCATTTCTCGTTTGAGTATCTTTCTGTAAGGCTTCTGATGTGAGTTTCTATTGTATTTGAGAGATTTGCAAGTGTGGGAGTGTGTTTATTTCAAACTCAGTATCTTTACATCGTTTGCATATCTTTACTATTCCAATTGTGTATCTTCACATCGTTTGCGTATCTTTACTATTCCAATTGTCTATCTTTTCATTTCTCGTTTGAGTATCTTTCTGTAAGGCTTCTGATGTGAGTTTCTATTGTATTTGAGAGATTTGCAAGTGTGGGAGTGTGTTTCTTTCAAACTCAGTATCTTTACATCGTATGCATATCTTTACTATTCCAATTGTGTATCATTACATCGTTTGCGTATCTTTACTATTCCAATTGTGTATCTTTTCATTTCTCGTTTGAGTATCTTTCTGTAAGGCTTTCTGATGCGAGTTTCTATTGTATTTGAGAGTTTTGCAAGTGTGGGAGTGTGTTTCTTTCAAACTGAGTATCTTTACATCGTTTGCGTATCTTTACTATTCCAATTGTGTATCTTCACATCGTTTGCGTATCTTTACTATTCCAATTGTCTATCTTTTCATTTCTCGTTTGAGTATCTTTCTGTAAGGCTTCTGATGTGAGTTTCTATTGTATTTGAGAGATTTGCAAGTGTGGGAGTGTGTTTCTTTCAAACTCAGTATCTTTACATCGTTTGCATATCTTTACTATTCCAATTGTGTATCTTTACATCGTTTGCGTATCTTTACTATTCCAATTGTGTATCTTTTCATTTCTCGTTTGAGTATCTTTCCGTAAGGCTTTCTGATGCGAGTTTCTATTGAATTTGAGAGTTTTGCAAGTGTAGGAGTGTGTTTCTTTCAAACTGAGTATCTTTACATAGTTTGCGTATCTTTACTATTCCAATTGTGTATCTTTACATCGTTTGCGTATCTTTACTATTCCAATTGTGTATCTTTTCATTTCTCGTTTGAGTATTTTTCTGTAAGGCTTTCTGATGCGAGTTTCTATTGTATTTGAGAGTTTTGCAAGTGTGGGAGTGTGTTTCTTTCAAACTGAGTATCTTTACATCGTTTGCGTATCTTTACTATTCCAATTGTGTATCTTCACATCGTTTGCGTATCTTTACTATTCCAATTGTCTATCTTTTCATTTCTCGTTTGAATATCTTTCTGTAAGGCTTCTGATGTGAGTTTCTATTGTATTTGAGAGATTTGCAAGTGTGGGAGTGTGTTTCTTTCAAACTCAGTATCTTTACATCGTTTGCATATCTTTACTATTCCAATTGTGTATCTTTACATCGTTTGCGTATCTTTACTATTCCAATTGTGTATCTTTTCATTTCTCGTTTGAGTATCTTTCCGTAAGGCTTTCTGATGCGAGTTTCTATTGAATTTGACAGTTTTGCAAGTGTAGGAGTGTGTTTCTTTCAAACTGAGTATCTTTACATAGTTTGCGTATCTTTACTATTCCAATTGTGTATCATTACATCGTTTGCGTATCTTTACTATTCCAATTGTGTATCTTTTCATTTCTCGTTTGAGTATCTTTCTGTAAGGCTTCTGATGCGAGTTTCTATTGTATTTGAGAGTTTTGCAAGTGTCGGAGTGTGTTTCTTTCAAACTGAGTATCTTTACATCGTTTGCGTATCTTTACTATTCCAATTGTGTATCTTTACATCGTTTCCGTATCTTTACTATTCCAATTGTGTATCTTTCATTTCTCGTTTGAGTATCTTTCTGTAAGGCTTCTGATGCGAGTTTCTATTGTATTTGAGAGTTTTGCAAGTGTGGGAGTGTGTTTCTTTCAAACTGAGTATCTTTACATCGTTTGCGTATCTTTACTATTCCAATTGTGTATCTTTACATCGGTTGCGTATCTTTACTATTCCAATTGTGTATCTTTTCATTTCTCGTTTGAGTATCTTTCTGTAAGGCTTCTGATGCGAGTTTCTATTGTATTTGAGAGTTTTGCAAGTGTGGGAGTGTGTTTCTTTCAAACTGAGTATCTTTACATCGTTTGCGTATCTTTACTATTCCAATTGTGTATCTTCACATCGTTTGCGTATCTTTACTATTCTAATTGTCTATCTTTTCATTTGTCGTTTGAGTATCTTTCTATAAGGCTTCTGATGTGAGTTTCTATTGTATTTGAGAGTTTTGCAAGTGTGGGAGCGTGTTTCTTTCAAACTCAGTATTTTTACATCGTTTGCGTATCTTTACTATTCCAATTGTGTATCTTTACATCGTTTGCGTATCTTTACTATTCCAATTGTGTATCTTTTCATTTCTAGTTTGAGTATCTTTCTGTAAGGCTTTCTGATTCGAGTTTCTATTGAATTTGAGAGTTTTGCAAGTGTGGGAGTGTGTTTCTTTCAAACTGAGTATCTTTACATAGTTTGCGTATCTTTACTATTCCAATTGTGTATCTTTACATCGTTTGCGTATCTTTACTATTCCAATTGTGTATCTTTTCATTTCTCGTTTGAGTATCTTTCTGTAAGGCTTTCTGATGCGAGTTTCTATTGTATTTGAGAGTTTTGCAAGTGTGGGAGTGTGTTTCTTTCAAACTGAGTATCTTTACATCGTTTGCGTATCTTTACTATTCCTATTGTGTATCTTCACATCATTTGCGTATCTTTACTATTCCAATTGTCTATCTTTTCATTTCTCGTTTGAGTATCTTTACATCGTTTGCGTATCTTTACTATTCCAATTGTGTATCTTTACATCGTTTGCGTATCTTTACTATTCCAATTGTCTATCTTTTCATTTCTCGTTTGAGTATCTTATTGTAAGTCTTCTGATGCGAGTTTCTATTGTATTTGAGAGTTTTGCAAGTGTGGGAGTGTGTTTCTTTCAAACTCAGTATCTTTACATCGTTTGCATATCTTTACTATTCCAATTGTGTATCTTTACATCGTTTGCGTATCTTTACTATTCCAATTGTGTATCTTTTCATTTCTCGTTTGAGTATCTTTCCGTAAGGCTTTCTGATGCGAGTTTCTATTGAATTTGAGAGTTTTGCAAGTGTAGGAGTGTGTTTCTTTCAAACTGAGTATCTTTACATAGTTTGCGTATCTTTACTATTCCAATTGTGTATCTTTACATCGTTTGCGTATCTTTACTATTCCAATTGTGTATCTTTTCATTTCTCGTTTGAGTATTTTTCTGTAAGGCTTTCTGATGCGAGTTTCTATTGTATTTGAGAGTTTTGCAAGTGTGGGAGTGTGTTTCTTTCAAACTGAGTATCTTTACATCGTTTGCGTATCTTTACTATTCCAATTGTGTATCTTCACATCGTTTGCGTATCTTTACTATTCCAATTGTCTATCTTTTCATTTCTCGTTTGAATATCTTTCTGTAAGGCTTCTGATGTGAGTTTCTATTGTATTTGAGAGATTTGCAAGTGTGGGAGTGTGTTTCTTTCAAACTCAGTATCTTTACATCGTTTGCATATCTTTACTATTCCAATTGTGTATCTTTACATCGTTTGCGTATCTTTACTATTCCAATTGTGTATCTTTTCATTTCTCGTTTGAGTATCTTTCCGTAAGGCTTTCTGATGCGAGTTTCTATTGAATTTGACAGTTTTGCAAGTGTAGGAGTGTGTTTCTTTCAAACTGAGTATCTTTACATAGTTTGCGTATCTTTACTATTCCAATTGTGTATCATTACATCGTTTGCGTATCTTTACTATTCCAATTGTGTATCTTTTCATTTCTCGTTTGAGTATCTTTCTGTAAGGCTTCTGATGCGAGTTTCTATTGTATTTGAGAGTTTTGCAAGTGTCGGAGTGTGTTTCTTTCAAACTGAGTATCTTTACATCGTTTGCGTATCTTTACTATTCCAATTGTGTATCTTTACATCGTTTCCGTATCTTTACTATTCCAATTGTGTATCTTTCATTTCTCGTTTGAGTATCTTTCTGTAAGGCTTCTGATGCGAGTTTCTATTGTATTTGAGAGTTTTGCAAGTGTGGGAGTGTGTTTCTTTCAAACTGAGTATCTTTACATCGTTTGCGTATCTTTACTATTCCAATTGTGTATCTTTACATCGGTTGCGTATCTTTACTATTC
This sequence comes from Argentina anserina, assembly GCF_933775445.1. Taxonomy (NCBI): domain Eukaryota; kingdom Viridiplantae; phylum Streptophyta; class Magnoliopsida; order Rosales; family Rosaceae; genus Argentina; species Argentina anserina. Next base: position 527,208 of record NW_026089409.1, on the reverse strand, counting down.
CAATTGTGTATCTTTTCATTTCTCGTTTGAGTATCTTTCTGTAAGGCTTCTGATGCGAGTTTCTATTGTATTTGAGAGTTTTGCAAGTGTGGGAGTGTGTTTCTTTCAAACTGAGTATCTTTACATCGTTTGCGTATCTTTACTATTCCAATTGTGTATCTTCACATCGTTTGCGTATCTTTACTATTCTAATTGTCTATCTTTTCATTTGTCGTTTGAGTATCTTTCTATAAGGCTTCTGATGTGAGTTTCTATTGTATTTGAGAGTTTTGCAAGTGTGGGAGCGTGTTTCTTTCAAACTCAGTATTTTTACATCGTTTGCGTATCTTTACTATTCCAATTGTGTATCTTTACATCGTTTGCGTATCTTTACTATTCCAATTGTGTATCTTTTCATTTCTAGTTTGAGTATCTTTCTGTAAGGCTTTCTGATTCGAGTTTCTATTGAATTTGAGAGTTTTGCAAGTGTGGGAGTGTGTTTCTTTCAAACTGAGTATCTTTACATAGTTTGCGTATCTTTACTATTCCAATTGTGTATCTTTACATCGTTTGCGTATCTTTACTATTCCAATTGTGTATCTTTTCATTTCTCGTTTGAGTATCTTTCTGTAAGGCTTTCTGATGCGAGTTTCTATTGTATTTGAGAGTTTTGCAAGTGTGGGAGTGTGTTTCTTTCAAACTGAGTATCTTTACATCGTTTGCGTATCTTTACTATTCCTATTGTGTATCTTCACATCATTTGCGTATCTTTACTATTCCAATTGTCTATCTTTTCATTTCTCGTTTGAGTATCTTTACATCGTTTGCGTATCTTTACTATTCCAATTGTGTATCTTTACATCGTTTGCGTATCTTTACTATTCCAATTGTCTATCTTTTCATTTCTCGTTTGAGTATCTTATTGTAAGTCTTCTGATGCGAGTTTCTATTGTATTTGAGAGTTTTGCAAGTGTGGGAGTGTGTTTCTTTCAAACTCAGTATCTTTACATCGTTTGCATATCTTTACTATTCCAATTGTGTATCTTTACATCGTTTGCGTATCTTTACTATTCCAATTGTCTATCTTTTCATTTCTCGTTTGAGTATCTTTCTGTAAGGCTTCTGATGCGAGTTTATATTGTATTTGAGAGTTTTGCAAGTGTGGGAGTGTGTTTCTTTCAAACTCAGTATCTTTACATCGTTTGCATATCTTTACTATTCCAATTGTGTATCTTTACATCATTTGCGTATCTTTACTATTCCAATTGTGTATCTTTTCATTTCTCGTTTGAGTATCTTTCTGTAAGGCTTTCTGATGCGAGTTTCTATTGGATTCGAGAGTTTTGCAAGTGTGGGAGTGTGTTTCTTTCAAACTGAGTATCTTTACATAGTTTGCGTATCTTTACTATTCCAATTGTGTATCTTTACATCGTTTGAGTATCTTTACTATTCCAATTGTGTATCTTTTCATTTCTCGTTTGAGTATCTTTCTGTAAGGCTTTCTGATGCGAGTTTCTATTGTATTTGAGAGTTTTGCAAGTGTGGGAGTGTGTTTCTTTCAAACTGAGTATCTTTACATCGTTTGCGTATCTTTACTATTCCAATTGTGTATCTTCACATCGTTTGCGTATCTTTACTATTCCAATTGTCTATCTTTTCATTTCTCGTTTGAGTATCTTTCTGTAAGGCGTCTGATGCGAGTTTCTATTGTATTTGAGAGTTTTGCAAGTGTGGGAGTGTGTTTCTTTCAAACTGAGTATCTTTACATCGTTTGCGTATCTTTACTATTCCAATTGTGTATCTTCACATCATTTGCGTATCTTTACTATTCCAATTGTCTATCTTTTCATTTCTCGTTTGAGTATCTTTACATCGTTTGCGTATCTTTACTATTCCAATTGTCTATCTTTACATCGTTTGCGTATCTTTACTATTCCAATTGTGTATCTTTACATCGTTTCCGTATCTTTACTATTCCAATTGTGTATCTTTCATTTCTCGTTTGAGTATCTTTCTGTAAGGCTTCTGATGCGAGTTTCTATTGTATTTGAGAGTTTTGCAAGTGTGGGAGTGTGTTTCTTTCAAACTGAGTATCTTTACATCGTTTGCGTATCTTTACTATTCCAATTGTGTATCTTTACATCGGTTGCGTATCTTTACTATTCCAATTGTGTATCTTTTCATTTCTCGTTTGAGTATCTTTCTGTAAGGCTTCTGATGCGAGTTTCTATTGTATTTGAGAGTTTTGCAAGTGTGGGAGTGTGTTTCTTTCAAACTGAGTATCTTTACATCGTTTGCGTATCTTTACTATTCCAATTGTGTATCTTCACATCGTTTGCGTATCTTTACTATTCTAATTGTCTATCTTTTCATTTGTCGTTTGAGTATCTTTCTATAAGGCTTCTGATGTGAGTTTCTATTGTATTTGAGAGTTTTGCAAGTGTGGGAGCGTATTTCTTTCAAACTCAGTATCTTTACATCGTTTGCGTATCTTTACTATTCCAATTGTGTATCTTTACATCGTTTGCGTATCTTTACTATTCCAATTGTGTATCTTTTCATTTCTAGTTTGAGTATCTTTCTGTAAGGCTTTCTGATGCGAGTTTCTATTGAATTTGTGAGTTTTGCAAGTGTGGGAGTGTGTTTCTTTCAAACTGAGTATCTTTACATAGTTTGCGTATCTTTACTATTCCAATTGTGTATCTTTACATCGTTTGCGTATCTTTACTATTCCAATTGTGTATCTTTTCATTTCTCGTTTGAGTATCTTTCTGTAAGGCTTTCTGATGCGAGTTTCTATTGTATTTGAGAGTTTTGCAAGTGTGGGAGTGTGTTTCTTTCAAACTGAGTATCTTTACATCGTTTGCGTATCTTTACTATTCCTATTGTGTATCTTCACATCATTTGCGTATCTTTACTATTCCAATTGTCTATCTTTTCATTTCTCGTTTGAGTATCTTTACATCGTTTGCGTATCTTTACTATTCCAATTGTGTATCTTTACATCGTTTGCGTATCTTTACTATTCCAATTGTCTATCTTTTCATTTCTCGTTTGAGTATCTTATTGTAAGGCTTCTGATGCGAGTTTCTATTGTATTTGAGAGTTTTGCAAGTGTGGGAGTGTGTTTCTTTCAAACTCAGTATCTTTACATCGTTTGCATATCTTTACTATTCCAATTGTGTATCTTTACATCGTTTGCGTATCTTTACTATTCCAATTGTCTATCTTTTCATTTCTCGTTTGAGTATCTTTCTGTAAGGCTTCTGATGCGAGTTTCTATTGTATTTGAGAGTTTTGCAAGTGTGGGAGTGTGTTTCTTTCAAACTCAGTATCTTTACATCGTTTGCATATCTTTACTATTCCAATTGTGTATCTTTACATCGTTTGCGTATCTTTACTATTCCAATTGTGTATCTATTCATTTCTCGTTTGAGTATCTTTCTGTAAGGCTTTCTGATGCGAGTTTCTATTGGATTCGAGAGTTTTGCAAGTGTGGCAGTGTGTTTCTTTCAAACTGAGTATCTTTACATAGTTTGCGTATCTTTACTATTCCAATTGTGTATCTTTACATCGTTTGCGTATCCTTACTATTCCAATTGTGTATCTTTTCATTTCTCGTTTGAGTATCTTTCTGTAAGGCTTTCTGATGCGAGTTTCTATTGTATTTGAGAGTTTTGCAAGTGTGGGAGTGTGTTTCTTTCAAACTGAGTATCTTTACATCGTTTGCGTATCTTTACTATTCCAATTGTGTATCTTCACATCGTTTGCGTATCTTTACTATTCCAATTGTCTATCTTTTCATTTCTCGTTTGAGTATCTTTCTCTAAGGCTTCTGATGTGAGTTTCTATTGTATTTGAGAGATTTGCAAGTGTGGGAGTGTGTTTCTTTCAAACTCAGTATCTTTACATCGTTTGCATATCTTTACTATTCCAATTGTGTATCTTGACATCGTTTGCGTATCTTTACTATTCCAATTGTGTATCTTTTCATTTCTCGTTTGAGTATCTTTCCGTAAGGCTTTCTGATGCGAGTTTCTATTGAATTTGAGAGTTTTGCAAGTGTAGGAGTCTGTTTCTTTCAAACTGAGTATCTTTACATCGTTTGCATATCTTTACTATTCCAATTGTGTATCTTTACATCGTTTGCGTATCTTTACTATTCCAATTGTGTATCTTTTCATTTCTCGTTTGAGTATCTTTCCGTAAGGCTTTCTGATGCGAGTTTCTATTGAATTTGAGAGTTTTGCAAGTGTAGGAGTGTGTTTCTTTCAAACTGAGTATCTTTACATAGTTTGCGTATCTTTACTATTCCAATTGTGTATCATTACATCGTTTGCGTATCTTTACTATTCCAATTGTGTATCTTTTCATTTCTCGTTTGAGTATCTTTCTGTAAGGCTTCTGATGCGAGTTTCTATTGTATTTGAGAGTTTTGCAAGTGTCGGAGTGTGTTTCTTTCAAACTGAGTATCTTTACATCGTTTGCGTATCTTTACTATGCCAATTGTGTATCTTTACATCGTTTCCGTATCTTTACTATTCCAATTGTGTATCTTTCATTTCTCGTTTGAGTATCTTTCTGTAAGGCTTCTGATGCGAGTTTCTATTGTATTTGAGAGTTTTGCAAGTGTGGGAGTGTGTTTCTTTCAAACTGAGTATCTTTACATCGTTTGCGTATCTTTACTATTCCAATTGTGTATCTTCCCATCGTTTGCGTATCTTTACTATTCTAATTGTCTATCTTTTCATTTGTCGTTTGAGTATCTTTCTATAAGGCTTCTGATGTGAGTTTCTATTGTATTTGAGAGTTTTGCAAGTGTGGGAGCGTGTTTCTTTCAAACTCAGTATTTTTACATCGTTTGCGTATCTTTACTATTCCAATTGTGTATCTTTACATCGTTTGCTTATCTTTACTATTCCAATTGTGTATCTTTTCATTTCTAGTTTGAGTATCTTTCTGTAAGGCTTTCTGATGCGAGTTTCTATTGAATTTGAGAGTTTTGCAAGTGTGGGAGTGTGTTTCTTTCAAACTGAGTATCTTTACATAGTTTGCGTATCTTTACTATTCCAATTGTGTATCTTTACATCGTTTGCGTATCTTTACTATTCCAATTGTGTATCTTTTCATTTCTCGTTTGAGTATCTTTCTGTAAGGCTTTCTGATGCGAGTTTCTATTGTATTTGAGAGTTTTGCAAGTGTGGGAGTGTGTTTCTTTCAAACTGAGTATCTTTACATCGTTTGCGTATCTTTACTATCCCTATTGTGTATCTTCACATCATTTGCGTATCTTTACTCTTCCAATTGTCTATCTTTTCATTTCTCGTTTGAGTATCTTTACATCGTTTGCGTATCTTTACTATTCCAATTGTGTATCTTTACATCGTTTGCGTATCTTTACTATTCCAATTGTCTATCTTTTCATTTCTCGTTTGAGTATCTTATTGTAAGTCTTCTGATGCGAGTTTCTATTGTATTTGAGAGTTTTGCAAGTGTGGGAGTGTGTTTCTTTCAAACTCAGTATCTTTACATCGTTTGCATATCTTTACTATTCCAATTGTGTATCTTTACATCGTTTGCGTATCTTTACTATTCCAATTGTCTATCTTTTCATTTCTCGTTTGAGTATCTTTCTGTAAGGCTTCTGATGCGAGTTTCTATTGTATTTGAGAGTTTTGCAAGTGTGGGAGTGTGTTTCTTTCAAACTCAGTATCTTTACATCGTTTGCATATCTTTACTATGCCAATTGTGTATCTTTACATCGTTTGCGTATCTTTACTATTCCAATTGTGTATCTTTTCATTTCTCGTTTGAGTATCTTTCTGTAAGGCTTTCTGATGCGAGTTTCTATTGGATTCGAGAGTTTTGCAAGTGTGGGAGTGTGTTTCTTTCAAACTGAGTATCTTTACATAGTTTGCGTATCTTTACTATTCCAATTGTGTATCTTTACATCGTTTGCGTATCTTTACTATTCCAATTGTGTATCTTTTCATTTCTCGTTTGAGTATCTTTCTGTAAGGCTTTCTGATGCGAGTTTCTATTGTATTTGAGAGTTTTGCAAGTGTGGGAGTGTGTTTCTTTCAAACTGAGTATCTTTACATCGTTTGCGTATCTTTACTATTCCAATTGTGTATCTTCACATCGTTTGCGTATCTTTACTATTCCAATTGTCTATCTTTTCATTTCTCGTTTGAGTATCTTTCTGTAAGGCTTCTGATGTGAGTTTCTATTGTATTTGAGAGATTTGCAAGTGTGGGAGTGTGTTTCTTTCAAACTCAGTATCTTTACATCGTTTGCATATCTTTACTATTCCAATTGTGTATCTTTACATCGTTTGCGTATCTTTACTATTCCAATTGTGTATCTTTTCATTTCTCGTTTGAGTATCTTTCCGTAAGGCTTTCTGATGCGAGTTTCTATTGAATTTGAGAGTTTTGCAAGTGTAGGAGTGTGTTTCTTTCAAACTGAGTATCTTTACATAGTTTGCGTATCTTTACTATTCCAATTGTGTATCATTACATCGTTTGCGTATCTTTACTATTCCAATTGTGTATCTTTTCATTTCTCGTTTGAGTATCTTTCTGTAAGGCTTCTGATGCGAGTTTCTATTGTATTTGAGAGTTTTGCAAGTGTCGGAGTGTGTTTCTTTCAAACTGAGTATCTTTACATCGTTTGCGTATCTTTACTATGCCAATTGTGTATCTTTACATCGTTTCCGTATCTTTACTATTCCAATTGTGTATCTTTCATTTCTCGTTTGAGTATCTTTCTGTAAGGCTTCTGATGCGAGTTTCTATTGTATTTGAGAGTTTTGCAAGTGTGGGAGTGTGTTTCTTTCAAACTGAGTATCTTTACATAGTTTGCGTATCTTTACTATTCCAATTGTGTATCTTTACATCGTTTGCGTATCTTTACTATTCCAATTGTGTATCTTTTCATTTCTCGTTTGAGTATCTTTCTGTAAGGCTTTCTGATGCGAGTTTCTATTGTATTTGAGAGTTTTGCAAGTGTGGGAGTGTGTTTCTTTCAAACTGAGTATCTTTACATCGTTTGCGTATCTTTACTATCCCTATTGTGTATCTTCACATCATTTGCGTATCTTTACTCTTCCAATTGTCTATCTTTTCATTTCTCGTTTGAGTATCTTTACATCGTTTGCGTATCTTTACTATTCCAATTGTGTATCTTTACATCGTTTGCGTATCTTTACTATTCCAATTGTCTATCTTTTCATTTCTCGTTTGAGTATCTTATTGTAAGTCTTCTGATGCGAGTTTCTATTGTATTTGAGAGTTTTGCAAGTGTGGGAGTGTGTTTCTTTCAAACTCAGTATCTTTACATCGTTTGCATATCTTTACTATTCCAATTGTGTATCTTTACATCGTTTGCGTATCTTTACTATTCCAATTGTCTATCTTTTCATTTCTCGTTTGAGTATCTTTCTGTAAGGCTTCTGATGCGAGTTTCTATTGTATTTGAGAGTTTTGCAAGTGTGGGAGTGTGTTTCTTTCAAACTCAGTATCTTTACATCGTTTGCATATCTTTACTATGCCAATTGTGTATCTTTACATCGTTTGCGTATCTTTACTATTCCAATTGTGTATCTTTTCATTTCTCGTTTGAGTATCTTTCTGTAAGGCTTTCTGATGCGAGTTTCTATTGGATTCGAGAGTTTTGCAAGTGTGGGAGTGTGTTTCTTTCAAACTGAGTATCTTTACATAGTTTGCGTATCTTTACTATTCCAATTGTGTATCTTTACATCGTTTGCGTATCTTTACTATTCCAATTGTGTATCTTTTCATTTCTCGTTTGAGTATCTTTCTGTAAGGCTTTCTGATGCGAGTTTCTATTGTATTTGAGAGTTTTGCAAGTGTGGGAGTGTGTTTCTTTCAAACTGAGTATCTTTACATCGTTTGCGTATCTTTACTATTCCAATTGTGTATCTTCACATCGTTTGCGTATCTTTACTATTCCAATTGTCTATCTTTTCATTTCTCGTTTGAGTATCTTTCTGTAAGGCTTCTGATGTGAGTTTCTATTGTATTTGAGAGATTTGCAAGTGTGGGAGTGTGTTTCTTTCAAACTCAGTATCTTTACATCGTTTGCGTATCTTTACTATTCCAATTGTGTATCTTTACATCGTTTGCGTATCTTTACTATTCCAATTGTGTATCTTTTCATTTCTCGTTTGAGTATCTTTCCGTAAGGCTTTCTGATGCGAGTTTCTATTGAATTTGAGAGTTTTGCAAGTGTAGGAGTGTGTTTCTTTCAAACTGAGTATCTTTACATAGTTTGCGTATCTTTACTATTCCAATTGTGTATCATTACATCGTTTGCGTATCTTTACTATTCCAATTGTGTATCTTTTCATTTCTCGTTTGAGTATCTTTCTGTAAGGCTTCTGATGCGAGTTTCTATTGTATTTGAGAGTTTTGCAAGTGTCGGAGTGTGTTTCTTTCAAACTGAGTATCTTTACATCGTTTGCGTATCTTTACTATGCCAATTGTGTATCTTTACATCGTTTCCGTATCTTTACTATTCCAATTGTGTATCTTTCATTTCTCGTTTGAGTATCTTTCTGTAAGGCTTCTGATGCGAGTTTCTATTGTATTTGAGAGTTTTGCAAGTGTGGGAGTGTGTTTCTTTCAAACTGAGTATCTTTACATCGTTTGCGTATCTTTACTATTCCAATTGTGTATCTTCACATCGTTTGCGTATCTTTACTATTCTAATTGTCTATCTTTTCATTTGTCGTTTGAGTATCTTTCTATAAGGCTTCTGATGTGAGTTTCTATTGTATTTGAGAGTTTTGCAAGTGTGGGAGTGTGTTTCTTTCAAACTCAGTATCTTTACATCGTTTGCATATCTTTACTATGCCAATTGTGTATCTTTACATCGTTTGCGTATCTTTACTATTCAAATTGTGTATCTTTTCATTTCTCGTTTGAGTATCTTTCTGTAAGGCTTTCTGATGCGAGTTTCTATTGGATTCGAGAGTTTTGCAAGTGTGGGAGTGTGTTTCTTTCAAACTGAGTATCTTTACATAGTTTGCGTATCTATACTATTCCAATTGTGTATCTTTACATCGTTTGCGTATCTTTACTATTCCAATTGTGTATCTTTTCATTTCTCGTTTGAGTATCTTTCTGTAAGGCTTTCTGATGCGAGTTTCTATTGTATTTGAGAGTTTTGCAAGTGTGGGAGTGTGTTTCTTTCAAACTGAGTATCTTTACATCGTTTGCGTATCTTTACTATCCCTATTGTGTATCTTCACATTATTTGCGTATCTTTACTATTCCAATTGTCTATCTTTTCATTTCTCGTTTGAGTATCTTTACATCGTTTGCGTATCTTTACTATTCCAATTGTGTATCTTTACATCGTTTGCGTATCTTTACTATTCCAATTGTCTATCTTTTCATTTCTCGTTTGAGTATCTTATTGTAAGTCTTCTGATGCGAGTTTCTATTGTATTTGAGAGTTTTGCAAGTGTGGGAGTGTGTTTCTTTCAAACTCAGTATCTTTACATCGTTTGCATATCTTTACTATTCCAATTGTGTATCTTTACATCGTTTGCGTATCTTTACTATTCCAATTGTCTATCTTTTCATTTCTCGTTTGAGTATCTTTCTGTAAGGCTTCTGATGCGAGTTTCTATTGTATTTGAGAGTTTTGCAAGTGTGGGAGTGTGTTTCTTTCAAACTCAGTATCTTTACATCGTTTGCATATCTTTACTATGCCAATTGTGTATCTTTACATCGTTTGCGTATCTTTACTATTCCAATTGTGTATCTTTTCATTTCTCGTTTGAGTATCTTTCTGTAAGGCTTTCTGATGCGAGTTTCTATTGGATTCGAGAGTTTTGCAAGTGTGGGAGTGTGTTTCTTTCAAACTGAGTATCTTTACATAGTTTGCGTATCTTTACTATTCCAATTGTGTATCTTTACATCGTTTGCGTATCTTTACTATTCCAATTGTGTATCTTTTCATTTCTCGTTTGAGTATCTTTCTGTAAGGCTTTCTGATGCGAGTTTCTATTGTATTTGAGAGTTTTGCAAGTGTGGGAGTGTGTTTCTTTCAAACTGAGTATCTTTACATCGTTTGCGTATCTTTACTATTCCAATTGTGTATCTTCACATCGTTTGCGTATCTTTACTATTCCAATTGTCTATCTTTTCATTTCTCGTTTGAGTATCTTTCTGTAAGGCTTCTGATGTGAGTTTCTATTGTATTTGAGAGATTTGCAAGTGTGGGAGTGTGTTTCTTTCAAACTCAGTATCTTTACATCGTTTGCATATCTTTACTATTCCAATTGTGTATCTTTACATCGTTTGCGTATCTTTACTATTCCAATTGTGTATCTTTTCATTTCTCGTTTGAGTATCTTTCCGTAAGGCTTTCTGATGCGAGTTTCTATTGAATTTGAGAGTTTTGCAAGTGTAGGAGTGTGTTTCTTTCAAACTGAGTATCTTTACATAGTTTGCGTATCTTTACTATTCCAATTGTGTATCATTACATCGTTTGCGTATCTTTACTATTCCAATTGTGTATCTTTTCATTTCTCGTTTGAGTATCTTTCTGTAAGGCTTCTGATGCGAGTTTCTATTGTATTTGAGAGTTTTGCAAGTGTGGGAGTGTGTTTCTTTCAAACTGAGTATCTTTACATCGTTTGCGTATCTTTACTATGCCAATTGTGTATCTTTACATCGTTTCCGTATCTTTACTATTCCAATTGTGTATCTTTCATTTCTCGTTTGAGTATCTTTCTGTAAGGCTTCTGATGCGAGTTTCTATTGTATTTGAGAGTTTTGCAAGTGTGGGAGTGTGTTTCTTTCAAACTGAGTATCTTTACATCGTTTGCGTATCTTTACTATTCCAATTGTGTATCTTCACATCGTTTGCGTATCTTTACTATTCTAATTGTCTATCTTTTCATTTGTCGTTTGAGTATCTTTCTATAAGGCTTCTGATGTGAGTTTCTATTGTATTTGAGAGTTTTGCAAGTGTGGGAGCGTGTTTCTTTCAAACTCAGTATTTTTACATCGTTTGCGTATCTTTACTATTCTAATTGTGTATCTTTACATCGTTTGCTTATCTTTACTATTCCAATTGTGTATCTTTTCATTTCTAGTTTGAGTATCTTTCTGTAAGGCTTTCTGATGCGAGTTTCTATTGAATTTGAGAGTTTTGCAAGTGTGGGAGTGTGTTTCTTTCAAACTGAGTATCTTTACATAGTTTGCGTATCTTTACTATTCCAATTGTGTATCTTTACATCGTTTGCGTATCTTTACTATTCCAATTGTGTATCTTTTCATTTCTCGTTTGAGTATCTTTCTGTAAGGCTTTCTGATGCGAGTTTCTATTGTATTTGAGAGTTTTGCAAGTGTGGGAGTGTGTTTCTTTCAAACTGAGTATCTTTACATCGTTTGCGTATCTTTACTATCCCTATTGTGTATCTTCACATCATTTGCGTATCTTTACTATTCCAATTGTCTATCTTTTCATTTCTCGTTTAAGTATCTTTACATCGTTTGCGTATCTTTACTATTCCAATTGTGTATCTTTACATCGTTTGCGTATCTTTACTATTCCAATTGTCTATCTTTTCATTTCTCGTTTGAGTATCTTATTGTAAGTCTTCTGATGCGAGTTTCTATTGTATTTGAGAGTTTTGCAAGTGTGGGAGTGTGTTTCTTTCAAACTCAGTATCTTTACATCGTTTGCATATCTTTACTATTCCAATTGTGTATCTTTACATCGTTTGCGTATCTTTACTATTCCAATTGTCTATCTTTTCATTTCTCGTTTGAGTATCTTTCTGTAAGGCTTCTGATGCGAGTTTCTATTGTATTTGAGAGTTTTGCAAGTGTGGGAGTGTGTTTCTTTCAAACTGAGTATCTTTACATCGTTTGCGTATGTTTACTATTCCAATTGTGTATCTTTACATCGTTTGCGTATCTTTACTATTCGAATTGTGTATCTTTTCATTTCTCGTTTTAGTATCTTTCTGTAAGGCTTTCTGATGCGAGTTTCTATTGAATTTGAGAGTTTTGCAAGTGTGGGAGTGTGTTTCTTTCAAACTGAGTATCTTTACATCGTTTGCGTATCTTTACTATTCCAATTGTGTATCTTTACATCGTTTGCGTATCTTTACTATTCCAATTGTGTATCTTTTCATTTCTCGTTTGAGTATCTTTACATCGTTTGCGTATCTTTACTATTCCAATTGTGTATCTTCACATCATTTGCGTATCTTTACTATTCCAATTGTCTATCTTTTCATTTCTCGTTTGAGTATCTTTACATCGTTTGCGTATCTTTACTATTCCAATTGTGTATCTTTACATCGTTTGCGTATCTTTACTATTCCAATTGTCTATCTTTTCATTTCTCGTTTGAGTATCTTATTGTAAGTCTTCTGATGCGAGTTTCTATTGTATTTGAGAGTTTTGCAAGTGTGGGAGTGTGTTTCTTTCAAACTCAGTATCTTTACATCGTTTGCATATCTTTACTATTCCAATTGTGTATCTTTACATCGTTTGCGTATCTTTACTATTCCAATTGTCTATCTTTTCATTTCTCGTTTGAGTATCTTTCTGTAAGGCTTCTGATGCGAGTTTCTATTGTATTTGAGAGTTTTGCAAGTGTGGGAGTGTGTTTCTTTCAAACTGAGTATCTTTACATCGTTTGGGTATGTTTACTATTCCAATTGTGTATCTTTACATCGTTTGCGTATCTTTACTATTCGAATTGTGTATCTTTTCATTTCTCATTTGAGTATCTTTCTGTAAGGCTTTCTGATGCGAATTTCTATTGTATTTGAGAGTTTTGCAAGTGTGGGAGTGTGTTTCTTTCAAACTGAGTATCTTTACATCGTTTGCGTATGTTTACTATTCTAATTGTGTATCTTTACATCGTTTGCGTATCTTTACTATTCGAATTGTGTATCTTTTCATTTCTCATTTGAGTATCTTTCTGTAAGGCTTTCTGATGCGAGTTTCTATTGAATTTGAGAGTTTTGCAAGTGTGGGAGTGTGTTTCTTTCAAACTGAGTATTTTTACATCGTTTGCGTATCTTTACTATTCCAATTGTGTATCTTTACATCGTTTGCGTATCTTTACTATTCCAATTGTGTATCTTTTCATTTCTCGTTTGCGTATCTTTACTATTCCAATTGTGTATCTTTACATCGTTTGCGTATCTTTACTATTCCAATTGTGTATCTTTACATCGTTTGTGTATCTTTACTATTCCAATTGTGTATCTTTTCATTTCTCGTTTGAGTATCTTTCTGTAAGGCTTTCTGATGCGAGTTTCTATTGAATTTGAGAGTTTTGCAAGTGTGGGAGTGTGTTTCTTTCAAACTGAGTATCTTTACATCGTTTGCGTATCTTTACTATTCCAATTGTGTATCTTTACATCGTTTGCGTATCTTTACTATTCCAATTGTGTATCTTTTCATTTCTCGTTTGAGTATCTTTCTGTAAGGGTTCCGGTGCGAGTTTCTATTGTATTTGAGAGTTTTACAAGTGTGGGAGTGTGTTTCTTTCAAACTGAGTATCTTTACATCATTTGCGTATGTTTACTATTCCAATTGTGTATCTTTACATCGTTTGCGTATCTTTACTATTCGAATTGTGTATCTTTTCATTTCTCATTTGAGTATCTTTCTGTAAGGCTTTCTGATGCGAGTTTCTATTGAATTTGAGAGTTTTGCAAGTGTGGGAGTGTGTTTCTTTCAAACTGAGTATCTTTACATCATTTGCGTATGTTTACTATTCCAATTGTGTATCTTTACATCGTTTGCGTATCTTTACTATTCGAATTGTGTATCTTTTCATTTCTCATTTGAGTATCTTTCTGTAAGGCTTTCTGATGCGAGTTTCTATTGAATTTGAGAGTTTTGCAAGTGTGGGAGTGTGTTTCTTTCAAACTGAGTATCTTTACATCATTTGCGTATGTTTACTATTCCAATTGTGTATCTTTACATCGTTTGCGTATCTTTACTATTCCAATTGTGTATCTTTTCATTTCTCGTTTGAGTATCTTTCTGTAAGGCTTCCGATGCGAGTTTCTATTGTATTTGAGAGTTTTACAAGTGTGGGAGTGTGTTTCTTTCAAACTGAGTATCTTTACATCATTTGCGTATGTTTACTATTCCAATTGTGTATCTTTACATCGTTTGCGTATCTTTACTATTCGAATTGTGTATCTTTTCATTTCTCATTTGAGTATCTTTCTGTAAGGCTTTCTGATGCGAGTTTCTATTGAATTTGAGAGTTTTGCAAGTGTGGGAGTGTGTTTCTTTCAAACTGAGTATCTTTACATCGTTTGCGTATGTTTACTATTCCAATTGTGTATCTTTACATCGTTTGCGTATCTTTACTATTCCAATTGTGTATCTTTACATCGTTTGCGTATCTTTACTATTCGAGTTGTGTATCTTTTCATTTCTCGTTTGAGTATCTTTCTGTAAGGCTTTCTGATGCGAGTTTATATTGAATTTGAGAGTTTTGCAAGTGTGGGAGTGTGTTTCTTTCAAACTGAGTATCTTTACATCGTTTGCGTATCTTTACTATTCCAATTGTGTATCTTTACATCGTTTGCGTATCTTTACTATTCCAATTGCGTATCTTTTCATTTCTCGTTTGAGTATCTTTCTGTAAGGCTTCCGATGCGAGTTTCTATTGTATTTGAGAGTTTTGCAAGTGTGGGAGTGTGTTTCTTTCAAACTGAGTATCTTTACATCATTTGCGTATCTTTACTATTCCAATTGTGTATCTTTACATCGTTTGCGTATCTTTACTATTCCAATTGTGTATCTTTACATCGTTTGCGTATCTTTACTATTCCAATTGCGTATCTTTTCATTTCTCGTTTGAGTATCTTTCTGTAAGGCTTCCGATGCGAGTTTCTATTGTATTTGAGAGTTTTGCAAGTGTGGGAGTGTGTTTCTTTCAAACTGAGTATCCTTACATCGTTTGCGTATCTTTACTATTCCAATTGTGTATCTTTACATCGTTTGCGTATCTTTACTATTCCAATTGTGTATCTTTTCATTTCTCGTTTGAGTATCTTTCTGTAAGGCTTCCGATGCGAGTTTCTATTGTATTTGAGAGTTTTGCAAGTGTGGGAGTGTGTTTCTTTCAAACTGAGTATCTTTACATCGTTTGCGTATCTTTACTATTCCAATTGTGTATCTTTTCATTTCTCGTTTGAGTATCTTTCTGTAAGGCTTTCTCATGCGAGTTTCTATTGAATTTGAGAGTTTTGCAAGTGTGGGAGTGTGTTTCTTTCAAACTGAGTATCTTTACATCGTTTGCGTATGTTTACTATTCCAATTGTGTATCTTTACATCGTTTGCGTATCTTTACTATTCGAATTGTGTATCTTTTCATTTCTCATTTGAGTATCTTTCTGTAAGGCTTTCTGATGCGAGTTTCTATTGAATTTGAGAGTTTTGCAAGTGTGGGAGTGTGTTTCTTTCAAACTGAGTATCTTTACATCGTTTGCGTATCTTTACTATTCCAATTGTGTATCTTTACATCGTTTGCGTATCTTTACTATTCCAATTGTGTATCTTTACATCGTTTGCGTATCTTTACTATTCCAATTGTGTATCTTTTCATTTCTCGTTTGAGTATCTTTCTGTAAGGCTTTCTGATGCGAGTTTCTATTGTATTTGAGAGTTTTGCAAGTGTGGGAGTGTGTTTCTTTCAAACTGAGTATCTTTACATCGTTTGCGTATCTTTACTATTCCAATTGCGTATCTTTTCATTTCTCGTTTGAGTATCTTTCTGTAAGGCTTTCTGATGCGAGTTTCTATTGAATTTGAGAGTTTTGCAAGTGTGGGAGTGTGTTTCTTTCAAACTGAGTATCTTTACATCGTTTGCGTATCTTTACTATTCCAATTGTGTATCTTTACATCGTTTGGGTATCTTTACTATTCCAATTGTGTATCTTTTCATTTCTCGTTTGAGTATCTTTCTGTAAGGCTTTCTGATGCGAGTTTCTATTGAATTTGAGAGTTTTGCTAGTGTGGGAGTGTGTTTCTTTCAAACTGAGTATCTTTACATCGTTTGCGTATGTTTACTATTCCAATTGTGTATCTTTACATCGTTTGCGTATCTTTACTATTCCAATTGTGTATCTTTACATCGTTTGCGTATCTTTACTATTCGAATTGTGTATCTTTTCATTTCTCGTTTGAGTATCTTTCTGTAAGGCTTTCTGATGCGAGTTTCTATTGAATTTGAGAGTTTTGCAAGTGTGGGAGTTTGTTTCTTTCAAACTGAGTATCTTTACATCGTTTGCGTATCTTTACTATTCCAATTGTGTATCTTTACATCGTTTGCGTATCTTTACTATTCCAATTGTGTATCTTTTCATTTCTCGTTTGATTATCTTTCTGTAAGGCTTCCGATGCGAGTTTCTATTGTATTTGAGAGTTTTGCAAGTGTGGGAGTGTGTTTCTTTCAAACTGAGTATCTTTACATCGTTTGCGTATCTTTACTATTCCAATTGTGTATCTTTACATCGTTTGCGTATCTTTACTATTCCAATTGTGTATCTTTTCATTTCTCGTTTGAGTATCTTTCTGTAAGGCTTCTGATGCGAGTTTCTATTGTATTTGAGAGTTTTGCAAGTGTGGGAGTGTGTTTCTTTCAAACTGAGTATCTTTACATCGTTTGCGTATCTTTACTATTCCAATTGTGTATCTTTTCATTTCTCGTTTGAGTATCTTTCTGTAAGGCTTTCTCATGCGAGTTTCTATTGAATTTGAGAGTTTTGCAAGTGTGGGAGTGTGTTTCTTTCAAACTGAGTATCTTTACATCGTTTGCGTATGTTTACTATTCCAATTGTGTATCTTTACATCGTTTGCGTATCTTTACTATTCGAATTGTGTATCTTTTCATTTCTCATTTGAGTATCTTTCTGTAAGGCTTTCTGATGCGAGTTTCTATTGAATTTGAGAGTTTTGCAAGTGTGGGAGTGTGTTTCTTTCAAACTGAGTATTTTTACATCGTTTGCGTATCTTTACTATTCCAATTGTGTATCTTTACATCGTTTGCGTATCTTTACTATTCCAATTGTGTATCTTTACATCGTTTGAGTATCTTTCTGTAAGGCTTTCTGATGCGAGTTTCTATTGAATTTGAGAGTTTTGCAAGTGTGGGAGTGTGTTTCTTTCAAACTGAGTATCTTTACATCGTTTGCGTATCTTTACTATTCCAATTGTGTATCTTTACATCGTTTGCGTATCTTTACTATTCCAATTGCGTATCTTTTCATTTCTCGTTTGAGTATCTTTCTGTAAGGCTTCCGATGCGAGTTTCTATTGTATTTGAGAGTTTTGCAAGTGTGGGAGTGTGTTTCTTTCAAACTGAGTATCTTTACATCGTTTGCGTATCTTTACTATTCCAATTGTGTATCTTTACATCGTTTGCGTATCTTTACTGTTCCAATTGTGTATCTTTACATCGTTTGCGTATCTTTACTATTCCAATTGCGTATCTTTTCATTTCTCGTTTGAGTATCTTTCTGTAAGGCTTCCGATGCGAGTTTCTATTGTATTTGAGAGTTTTGCAAGTGTGGGAGTGTGTTTCTTTCAAACTGAGTATCCTTACATCGTTTGCGTATCTTTACTATTCCAATTGTGTATCTTTACATCGTTTGCGTATCTTTACTATTCCAATTGTGTATCTTTTCATTTCTCGTTTGAGTATCTTTCTGTAAGGCTTCCGATGCGAGTTTCTATTGTATTTGAGAGTTTTGCAAGTGTGGGAGTGTGTTTCTTTCAAACTGAGTATCTTTACATCGTTTGCGTATCTTTACTATTCCAATTGTGTATCTTTTCATTTCTCGTTTGAGTATCTTTCTGTAAGGCTTTCTCATGCGAGTTTCTATTGAATTTGAGAGTTTTGCAAGTGTGGGAGTGTGTTTCTTTCAAACTGAGTATCTTTACATCGTTTGCGTATGTTTACTATTCCAATTGTGTATCTTTACATCGTTTGCGTATCTTTACTATTCGAATTGTGTATCTTTTCATTTCTCATTTGAGTATCTTTCTGTAAGGCTTTCTGATGCGAGTTTCTATTGAATTTGAGAGTTTTGCAAGTGTGGGAGTGTGTTTCTTTCAAACTGAGTATCTTTACATCGTTTGCGTATCTTTACTATTCCAATTGTGTATCTTTACATCGTTTGCGTATCTTTACTATTCCAATTGTGTATCTTTACATCGTTTGCGTATCTTTACTATTCCAATTGTGTATCTTTTCATTTCTCGTTTGAGTATCTTTCTGTAAGGCTTTCTGATGCGAGTTTCTATTGAATTTGAGAGTTTTGCAAGTGTGGGAGTGTGTTTCTTTCAAACTGAGTATCTTTACATCGTTTGCGTATCTTTACTATTCCAATTGTGTATCTTTACATCGTTTGGGTATCTTTACTATTCCAATTGTGTATCTTTTCATTTCTCGTTTGAGTATCTTTCTGTAAGGCTTTCTCATGCGAGTTTCTATTGAATTTGAGAGTTTTGCAAGTGTGGGAGTGTGTTTCTTTCAAACTGAGTATCTTTACATCGTTTGCGTATCTTTACTATTCCAATTGTGTATCTTTACATCGTTTGCGTATCTTTACTATTCCACTTGTGTATCTTTTCATTTCTCGTTTAAGTATCTTTCTGTAAGGCTTGCTGATGCGAGTTTCTATTGAATTTGAGAGTTTTGCAAGTGTGGGAGTGTGTTTCTTTCAAACTGAGTATCTTTACATCGTTTGCGTATGTTTACTATTCCAATTGTGTATCTTTACATCGTTTGCGTATCTTTACTATTCCAATTGTGTATCTTTACATCGTTTGCGTATCTTTACTATTCCAATTGTGTATCTTTTCATTTCTCGTTTGAGTATCTTTCTGTAAGGCTTTCTGATGCGAGTTTCTATTGAATTTGAGAGTTTTGCAAGTGTGGGAGTGTGTTTCTTTCAAACTGAGTATCTTTACATCGTTTGCGTATCTTTACTATTCCAATTGTGTATCTTTACATCGTTTGGGTATCTTTACTATTCCAATTGTGTATCTTTTCATTTCTCATTTGAGTATCTTTCTGTAAGGCTTCCGATGCGAGTTTCTATTGTATTTGAGAGTTTTGCAAGTGTGGGAGTGTGTTTCTTTCAAACTGAGTATCTTTACATCGTTTGCGTATGTTTACTATTCCAATTGTGTATCTTTACATCGTTTGCGTATCTTTACTATTCGAATTGTGTATCTTTTCATTTCTCATTTGAGTATCTTTCTGTAAGGCTTTCTGATGCGAGTTTCTATTGAATTTGAGAGTTTTGCAAGTGTGGGAGTGTGTTTCTTTCAAACTGAGTATCTTTACATCGTTTGCGTATGTTTACTATTCCAATTGTGTATCTTTACATCGTTTGCGTATCTTTACTATTCCAATTGTGTATCTTTACATCGTTTGCGTATCTTTACTATTCGAATTGTGTATCTTTTCATTTCTCGTTTGAGTATCTTTCTGTAAGGCTTTCTGATGCGAGTTTCTATTGAATTTGAGAGTTTTGCAAGTGTGGGAGTGTGTTTCTTTCAAACTGAGTATCTTTACATCGTTTGCGTATGTTTACTATTCCAATTGTGTATCTTTACATCGTTTGCGTATCTTTACTATTCCAATTGTGTATCTTTACATCGTTTGCGTATCTTTACTATTCCAATTGTGTATCTTTTCATTTCTCGTTTGAGTATCTTTCTGTAAGGCTTTCTGATGCGAGTTTCTATTGAATTTGAGAGTTTTGCAAGTGTGGGAGTGTGTTTCTTTCAAACTGAGTATCTTTACATCGTTTGCGTATCTTTACTATTCCAATTGTGTATCTTTACATCGTTTGGGTATCTTTACTATTCCAATTGTGTATCTTTTCATTTCTCATTTGAGTATCTTTCTGTAAGGCTTCCGATGCGAGTTTCTATTGTATTTGAGAGTTTTGCAAGTGTGGGAGTGTGTTTCTTTCAAACTGAGTATCTTTACATCGTTTGCGTATGTTTACTATTCCAATTGTGTATCTTTACATCGTTTGCGTATCTTTACTATTCGAATTGTGTATCTTTTCATTTCTCATTTGAGTATCTTTCTGTAAGGCTTTCTGATGCGAGTTTCTATTGAATTTGAGAGTTTTGCAAGTGTGGGAGTGTGTTTCTTTCAAACTGAGTATCTTTACATCGTTTGCGTATGTTTACTATTCCAATTGTGTATCTTTACATCGTTTGCGTATCTTTACTATTCCAATTGTGTATCTTTACATCGTTTGCGTATCTTTACTATTCGAATTGTGTATCTTTTCATTTCTCGTTTGAGTATCTTTCTGTAAGGCTTTCTGATGCGAGTTTCTATTGAATTTGAGAGTTTTGCAAGTGTGGGAGTTTGTTTCTTTCAAACTGAGTATCTTTACATCGTTTGCGTATCTTTACTATTCCAATTGTGTATCTTTACATCGTTTGCGTATCTTTACTATTCCAATTGTGTATCTTTTCATTTCTCGTTTGATTATCTTTCTGTAAGGCTTCCGATGCGAGTTTCTATTGTATTTGAGAGTTTTGCAAGTGTGGGAGTGTGTTTCTTTCAAACTGAGTATCTTTACATCGTTTGCGTATCTTTACTATTCCAATTGTGTATCTTTACATCGTTTGCGTATCTTTACTATTCCAATTGTGTATCTTTTCATTTCTCGTTTGAGTATCTTTCTGTAAGGCTTCCGATGCGAGTTTCTATTGTATTTGAGAGTTTTGCAAGTGTGGGAGTGTGTTTCTTTCAAACTGAGTATCTTTACATCGTTTGCGTATCTTTACTATTCCAATTGTGTATCTTTTCATTTCTCGTTTGAGTATCTTTCTGTAAGGCTTTCTCATGCGAGTTTCTATTGAATTTGAGAGTTTTGCAAGTGTGGGAGTGTGTTTCTTTCAAACTGAGTATCTTTACATCGTTTGCGTATGTTTACTATTCCAATTGTGTATCTTTACATCGTTTGCGTATCTTTACTATTCGAATTGTGTATCTTTTCATTTCTCATTTGAGTATCTTTCTGTAAGGCTTTCTGATGCGAGTTTCTATTGAATTTGAGAGTTTTGCAAGTGTGGGAGTGTGTTTCTTTCAAACTGAGTATTTTTACATCGTTTGCGTATCTTTACTATTCCAATTGTGTATCTTTACATCGTTTGCGTATCTTTACTATTCCAATTGTGTATCTTTACATCGTTTGCGTATCTTTACTATTCCAATTGTGTATCTTTTCATTTCTCGTTTGAGTATCTTTCTGTAAGGCTTTCTGATGCGAGTTTCTATTGAATTTGAGAGTTTTGCAAGTGTGGGAGTGTGTTTCTTTCAAACTGAGTATCTTTACATCGTTTGCGTATCTTTACTATTCCAATTGTGTATCTTTACATCGTTTGCGTATCTTTACTATTCCAATTGCGTATCTTTTCATTTCTCGTTTGAGTATCTTTCTGTAAGGCTTCCGATGCGAGTTTCTATTGTATTTGAGAGTTTTGCAAGTGTGGGAGTGTGTTTCTTTCAAACTGAGTATCTTTACATCGTTTGCGTATCTTTACTATTCCAATTGTGTATCTTTACATCGTTTGGGTATCTTTACTATTCCAATTGTGTATCTTTTCATTTCTCATTTGAGTATCTTTCTGTAAGGCTTCCGATGCGAGTTTCTATTGTATTTGAGAGTTTTGCAAGTGTGGGAGTGTGTTTCTTTCAAACTGAGTATCTTTACATCGTTTGCGTATGTTTACTATTCCAATTGTGTATCTTTACATCGTTTGCGTATCTTTACTATTCGAATTGTGTATCTTTTCATTTCTCATTTGAGTATCTTTCTGTAAGGCTTTCTGATGCGAGTTTCTATTGAATTTGAGAGTTTTGCAAGTGTGGGAGTGTGTTTCTTTCAAACTGAGTATCTTTACATCGTTTGCGTATGTTTACTATTCCAATTGTGTATCTTTACATCGTTTGCGTATCTTTACTATTCCAATTGTGTATCTTTACATCGTTTGCGTATCTTTACTATTCGAATTGTGTATCTTTTCATTTCTCGTTTGAGTATCTTTCTGTAAGGCTTTCTGATGCGAGTTTCTATTGAATTTGAGAGTTTTGCAAGTGTGGGAGTTTGTTTCTTTCAAACTGAGTATCTTTACATCGTTTGCGTATCTTTACTATTCCAATTGTGTATCTTTACATCGTTTGCGTATCTTTACTATTCCAATTGTGTATCTTTTCATTTCTCGTTTGATTATCTTTCTGTAAGGCTTCCGATGCGAGTTTCTATTGTATTTGAGAGTTTTGCAAGTGTGGGAGTGTGTTTCTTTCAAACTGAGTATCTTTACATCGTTTGCGTATCTTTACTATTCCAATTGTGTATCTTTACATCGTTTGCGTATCTTTACTATTCCAATTGTGTATCTTTTCATTTCTCGTTTGAGTATCTTTCTGTAAGGCTTCCGATGCGAGTTTCTATTGTATTTGAGAGTTTTGCAAGTGTGGGAGTGTGTTTCTTTCAAACTGAGTATCTTTACATCGTTTGCGTATCTTTACTATTCCAATTGTGTATCTTTTCATTTCTCGTTTGAGTATCTTTCTGTAAGGCTTTCTCATGCGAGTTTCTATTGAATTTGAGAGTTTTGCAAGTGTGGGAGTGTGTTTCTTTCAAACTGAGTATCTTTACATCGTTTGCGTATGTTTACTATTCCAATTGTGTATCTTTACATCGTTTGCGTATCTTTACTATTCGAATTGTGTATCTTTTCATTTCTCATTTGAGTATCTTTCTGTAAGGCTTTCTGATGCGAGTTTCTATTGAATTTGAGAGTTTTGCAAGTGTGGGAGTGTGTTTCTTTCAAACTGAGTATTTTTACATCGTTTGCGTATCTTTACTATTCCAATTGTGTATCTTTACATCGTTTGCGTATCTTTACTATTCCAATTGTGTATCTTTACATCGTTTGCGTATCTTTACTATTCCAATTGTGTATCTTTTCATTTCTCGTTTGAGTATCTTTCTGTAAGGCTTTCTGATGCGAGTTTCTATTGAATTTGAGAGTTTTGCAAGTGTGGGAGTGTGTTTCTTTCAAACTGAGTATCTTTACATCGTTTGCGTATCTTTACTATTCCAATTGTGTATCTTTACATCGTTTGCGTATCTTTACTATTCCAATTGCGTATCTTTTCATTTCTCGTTTGAGTATCTTTCTGTAAGGCTTCCGATGCGAGTTTCTATTGTATTTGAGAGTTTTGCAAGTGTGGGAGTGTGTTTCTTTCAAACTGAGTATCTTTACATCGTTTGCGTATCTTTACTATTCCAATTGTGTATCTTTACATCGTTTGCGTATCTTTACTATTCCACATGTGTATCTTTTCATTTCTCGTTTAAGTATCTTTCTGTAAGGCTTGCTGATGCGAGTTTCTATTGAATTTGAGAGTTTTGCAAGTGTGGGAGTGTGTTTCTTTCAAACTGAGTATCTTTACATCGTTTGCGTATGTTTACTATTCCAATTGTGTATCTTTACATCGTTTGCGTATCTTTACTATTCCAATTGTGTATCTTTACATCGTTTGCGTATCTTTACTATTCCAATTGTGTATCTTTTCATTTCTCGTTTGAGTATCTTTCTGTAAGGCTTTCTGATGCGAGTTTCTATTGAATTTGAGAGTTTTGCAAGTGTGGGAGTGTGTTTCTTTCAAACTGAGTATCTTTACATCGTTTGCGTATCTTTACTATTCCAATTGTGTATCTTTACATCGTTTGCGTATCTTTACTATTCCAATTGTGTATCTTTTCATTTCTCGTTTGAGTATCTTTCTGTAAGGCTTCCGATGCGAGTTTCTATTGTATTTGAGAGTTTTGCAAGTGTGGGAGTGTGTTTCTTTCAAACTGAGTATCTTTACATCGTTTGCGTATGTTTACTATTCCAATTGTGTATCTTTACATCGTTTGCGTATCTTTACTATTCGAATTGTGTATCTTTTCATTTCTCATTTGAGTATCTTTCTGTAAGGCTTTCTGATGCGAGTTTCTATTGAATTTGAGAGTTTTGCAAGTGTGGGAGTGTGTTTCTTTCAAACTGAGTATCTTTACATCGTTTGCGTATGTTTACTATTCCAATTGTGTATCTTTACATCGTTTGCGTATCTTTACTATTCCAATTGTGTATCTTTACATCGTTTGCGTATCTTTACTATTCGAATTGTGTATCTTTTCATTTCTCGTTTGAGTATCTTTCTGTAAGGCTTTCTGATGCGAGTTTCTATTGAATTTGAGAGTTTTGCAAGTGTGGGAGTGTGTTTCTTTCAAACTGAGTATCTTTACATCGTTTGCGTATCTTTACTATTCCAATTGTGTATCTTTACATCGTTTGCGTATCTTTACTATTCCAATTGTGTATCTTTTCATTTCTCGTTTGATTATCTTTCTGTAAGGCTTCCGATGCGAGTTTCTATTGTATTTGAGAGTTTTGCAAGTGTGGGAGTGTGTTTCTTTCAAACTGAGTATCTTTACATCGTTTGCGTATGTTTACTATTCCAATTGTGTATCTTTACATCGTTTGCGTATCTTTACTATTCCAATTGTGTATCTTTACATCGTTTGCGTATCTTTACTATTCGAATTGTGTATCTTTTCATTTCTCGTTTGAGTATCTTTCTGTAAGGCTTTCTGATGCGAGTTTCTATTGAATTTGAGAGTTTTGCAAGTGTGGGAGTGTGTTTCTTTCAAATTGAGTATCTTTACATCGTTTGCGTATGTTTACTATTCCAATTGTGTATCTTTACATCGTTTGCGTATCTTTACTATTCGAATTGTGTATCTTTTCATTTCTCATTTGAGTACCTTTCTGTAAGGCTTTCTGATGCGAGTTTCTATTGAATTTGAGAGTTTTGCAAGTGTGGGAGTGTGTTTCTTTCAAACTGAGTATCTTTACATCGTTTGCGTATGTTTACTATTCCAATTGTGTATCTTTACATCGTTTGCGTATCTTTATTATTCCAATTGTGTATCTTTACATCGTTTGCGTATCTTTACTATTCCAATTGTGTATCTTTTCATTTCTCGTTTGAGTATCTTTCTGTAAGGCTTTCTGATGCGAGTTTCTATTGAATTTGAGAGTTTTGCAAGTGTGGGAGTGTGTTTCTTTCAAACTGAGTATCTTTACATCGTTTGCGTATCTTTACTATTCCAATTGTGTATCTTTACATCGTTTGCGTATCTTTACTATTCCAATTGCGTTTCTTTTCATTTCTCGTTTGAGTATCTTTCTGTAAGGCTTCCGATGTGAGTTTCTATTGTATTTGAGAGTTTTGCAAGTGTGGGAGTGTGTTTCTTTCAAACTGAGTATCTTTACATCGTTTGCGTATCTTTACTATTCCAATTGTGTATCTTTACATCGTTTGCGTATCTTTACTATTCCAATTGTGTATCTTTTCATTTCTCGTTTGAGTATCTTTCTGTAAGGCTTCCGATGCGAGTTTCTATTGTATTTGAGAGTTTTGCAAGTGTGGGAGTGTGTTTCTTTCAAACTGAGTATCTTTACATCGTTTGCGTATCTTTACTATTCCAATTGTGTATCTTTTCATTTCTCGTTTGAGTATCTTTCTGTAAGGCTTTCTCATGCGAGTTTCTATTGAATTTGAGAGTTTTGCAAGTGTGGGAGTGTGTTTCTTTCAAACTGAGTATCTTTACATCGTTTGCGTATGTTTACTATTCCAATTGTGTATCTTTACATCGTTTGCGTATCTTTACTATTCGAATTGTGTATCTTTTCATTTCTCATTTGAGTATCTTTCTGTAAGGCTTTCTGATGCGAGTTTCTATTGAATTTGAGAGTTTTGCAAGTGTGGGAGTGTGTTTCTTTCAAACTGAGTATCTTTACATCGTTTGCGTATGTTTACTATTCCAATTGTGTATCTTTACATCGTTTGCGTATCTTTACTATTCCAATTGTGTATCTTTTCATTTCTCGTTTGAGTATCTTTCTGTAAGGCTTCCGATGCGAGTTTCTATTGTATTTGAGAGTTTTGCAAGTGTGGGAGTGTGTTTCTTTCAAACTGAGTATCTTTACATCGTTTGCGTATCTTTACTATTCCAATTGTGTATCTTTTCATTTCTCGTTTGAGTATCTTTCTGTATGGCTTTCTCATGCGAGTTTCTATTGAATTTGAGAGTTTTGCAAGTGTGGGAGTGTGTTTCTTTCAAACTGAGTATCTTTACATCGTTTGCGTATCTTTACTATTCCAATTGTGTATCTTTTCATTTCTCGTTTGAGTATCTTTCTGTAAGGCTTTCTCATGCGAGTTTCTATTGAATTTGAGAGTTTTGCAAGTGTGGGAGTGTGTTTCTTTCAAACTGAGTATCTTTACATCGTTTCTGTATGTTTACTATTCCAACTGTGTATCTTTACATCGTTTGCGTATCTTTACTATTCGAATTGTGTATCTTTTCATTTCTCATTTGAGTATCTTTCTGTAAGGCTTTCTGATGCGAGTTTCTATTGAATTTGAGAGTTTTGCAAGTGTGGGAGTGTGTTTCTTTCAAACTGAGTATCTTTACATCGTTTGCGTATGTTTACTATTCCAATTGTGTATCTTTACATCGTTTGCGTATCTTTACTATTCCAATTGTGTATCTTTACATCGTTTGCGTATCTTTACTATTCCAATTGTGTATCTTTTCATTTCTCGTTTGAGTATCTTTCTGTAAGGCTTTCTGATGCGAGTTTCTATTGAATTTGAGAGTTTTGCAAGTGTGGGAGTGTGTTTCTTTCAAACTGAGTATCTTTACATCGTTTGTGTATCTTTACTATTCCAATTGTGTATCTTTACATCGTTTGCGTATCTTTACTATTCCAATTGTGTATCTTTTCATTTCTCGTTTGACTATCTTTCTATAAGGCTTCCGATGTGAGTATCTATTGTATTTGAGAGTTTTGCAAGTGTGGGAGTGTGTTTCTTTCAAACTGAGTATCTTTACATCGTTTGCGTATCTTTACTATTCCAATTGTGTATCTTTACATCGTTTGCGTATCTTTACTATTCCAATTGCGTATCTTTTCATTTCTCGTTTGAGTATCTTTCTGTAAGGCTTCCGATGCGAGTTTCTATTGTATTTGAGAGTTTTGCAAGTGTGGGAGTGTGTTTCTTTCAAACTGAGTATCTTTACATCGTTTGCGTATCTTTACTATTCCAATTGTGTATCTTTACATCGTTTGTGTATCTTTACTATTCCACTTGTGTATCTTTTCATTTCTCGTTTAAGTATCTTTCTGTAAGGCTTGCTGATGCGAGTTTCTATTGAATTTGAGAGTTTTGCAAGTGTGGGAGTGTGTTTCTTTCAAACTGAGTATCTTTACATCGTTTGCGTATCTTTACTATTCCAATTGTGTATCTTTACATCGTTTGCGTATCTTTACTATTCCAATTGTGTATCTTTTCATTTCTCGTTTGAGTATCTTTCTGTAAGGCTTCCGATACGAGTTTCTATTGTATTTGAGAGTTTTGCAAGTGTGGGAGTGTGTTTCTTTCAAACTGAGTATCTTTACATCGTTTGCGTATCTTTACTATTCCAATTGTGTATCTTTTCATTTCTCGTTTGAGTATCTTTCTGTAAGGCTTTCTCATGCGAGTTTCTATTGAATTTGAGAGTTTTGCAAGTGTGGGAGTGTGTTTCTTTCAAACTGAGTATCTTTACATCGTTTGCGTATGTTTACTATTCCAATTGTTTATCTTTACATCGTTTGCGTATCTTTACTATTCCAATTGTGTATCTTTTCATTTCTCATTTGAGTATCTTTCTGTAAGGCTTTCTGATGCGAGTTTCTATTGAATTTGAGAGTTTTGCAAGTGTGGGAGTGTGTTTCTTTCAAACTGAGTATCTTTACATCGTTTGCGTATGTTTACTATTCCAATTGTGTATCTTTACATCGTTTGTGTATCTTTACTATTCCAATTGTGTATCTTTACATCGTTTGCGTATCTTTACTATTCGAATTGTGTATCTTTTCATTTCTCGTTTGAGTATCTTTCTGTAAGGCTTTCTGATGCGAGTTTCTATTGAATTTGAGAGTTTTGCAAGTGTGGGAGTGTGTTTCTTTCAAACTGAGTATCTTTACATCGTTTGCGTATCTTTACTATTGCAATTGTGTATCTTTACATCGTTTGCGTATCTTTACTATTCCAATTGCGTATCTTTTCATTTCTCGTTTGAGTATCTTTCTGAAAGGCTTCCGATGCGAGTTTCTATTGTATTTGAGAGTTTTGCAAGTGTGGGAGTGTGTTTCTTTCAAACTGAGTATCTTTACATCGTTTGCGTATCTTTACTATTCCAATTGTGTATCTTTACATCGTTTGCGTATCTTTACTATTCCACTTGTGTATCTTTTCATTCCTCGTTTAAGTATCTTTCTGTAAGGCTTGCTGATGCGAGTTTCTATTGAATTTGAGAGTTTTGCAAGTGTGGGAGTGTGTTTCTTTCAAACTGAGTATCTTTACATCGTTTGCGTATGTTTACTATTCCAATTGTGTATCTTTACATCGTTTGCGTATCTTTACTATTCCAATTGTGTATCTTTACATCGTTTGCGTATCTTTACTATTCCAATTGTGTATCTTTTCATTTCTCGTTTGAGTATCTTTCTGTAAGGCTTTCTGATGCGAGTTTCTATTGAATTTGAGAGTTTTGCAAGTGTGGGAGTGTGTTTCTTTCAAACTGAGTATCTTTACATCGTTTGCGTATCTTTACTATTCCAATTGTGTATCTTTACATCGTTTGCGTATCTTTACTATTCCAATTGTGTATCTTTTCATTTCTCGTTTGATTATCTTTCTGTAAGGCTTCCGATGCGAGTTTCTATTGTATTTGAGAGTTTTGCAAGTGTGGGAGTGTGTTTCTTTCAAACTGAGTATCTTTACATCGTTTGCGTATCTTTACTATTCCAATTGTGTATCTTTTCATTTCTCGTTTGAGTATCTTTCTGTAAGGCTTCCGATGCGAGTTTCTATTGTATTTGAGAGTTTTGCAAGTGTGGGAGTGTGTTTCTTTCAAACTGAGTATCTTTACATCGTTTGCGTATCTTTACTATTCCAATTGTGTATCTTTACATCGTTTGCGTATCTTTACTATTCCACTTGTGTATCTTTTCATTTCTCGTTTAAGTATCTTTCTGTAAGGCTTTCTGATGCGAGTTTCTATTGAATTTGAGAGTTTTGCAAGTGTGGGAGTGTGTTTCTTTCAAACTGAGTATCTTTACATCGTTTGCGTATCTTTACTATTCAAATTGTGTATCTTTTCATTTCTCGTTTGAGTATCTTTCTGTAAGGCTTTCTCATGCGAGTTTCTATTAAATTTGAGAGTTTTGCAAGTGTGGGAGTGTGTTTCTTTCAAACTCAGTATCTTTACATCGTTTGTGTATCTTTACTATTCCAATTGTGTATCTTTTCATTTCTCGTTTGAGTATCTTTCTGTAAGGCTTTCTGATGCGAGTTTCTATTGAATTTGAGAGTTTTGCAAGTGGGGAGTGTGTTTCTTTCAAACTGAGTATCTTACATCGTTTGCGTATGTTTACTATTCCAATTGTGTATCTTTACATCGTTTGCGTATCTTTACTATTCCAATTGTGTATCTTTTCATTTCTCGTTTGAGTATCTTTCTGTAAGGCTTCTGATGCGAGTTTCTATTGTATTTGAGAGTTTTGCAAGTGTGGGAGTGTGTTTCTTTCAAACGGAGTATCTTTACATCGTTTGCGTATCTTTACTATTCCAATTGTGTATCTTTTCATTTCTCGTTTGAGTATCTTTCTGTAAGGCTTCTGATGCGAGTATCTATTGTATTTAAGAGTTTTGCAAGTGTGGGAGTGTGTTTCTTTCAAACTGAGTATCTTTACATCGTTTGCGTATCTTTACTATTCCAATTGTGTATCTTTACATCGTTTGCGTATCTTTACTATTCCAATTGTGTATCTTTTCATTTCTCATTTGAGTATCTTTCTGTAAGGCTTCTGATGCGAGTTTCTATTGTATTTGAGAGTTTTGCCAGTCTGGGAGTGTGTTTCTTTCAAACTGAGTATCTTTACATCGTTTGCGTATCTTTACTATTCCAATTGTGTATCTTTACATCGTTTGCGTATCTTTACTATTCCAATTGTGTATCTTTTCATTTCTGGTTTGAGTATCTTTCTGTAAGGCTTTCTGATGCGAGTTTCTATTGAATTTGAGAGTTTTGCAAGTGTGGGAGTGTGTTTCTTTCAAACTGAGTATCTTACATCGTTTGCGTATGTTTACTATTGCAATTGTTTATCTTTACATCGTTTGCATATCTTTACTATTCCAATTGTGTATCTTTTCATTTCTCGTTTGGATATCTTTCTGTAAGGCTTCTGATGCGAGTTTCTATTGTATTTGAGAGTTTTGCAAGTGTGGGAGTGTGTTTCTTTCAAACTGAGTATCTTTACATCGTTTGCGTATCTTTACTATTCCAATTGTGTATCTTTTCATTTCTCGTTTGAGTATCTTTCTGTAAGGCTTCTGATGCGAGTATCTATTGTATTTGAGAGTTTTGCAAGTGTGGGAGTGTATTTCTTTCAAACTGAGTATCTTTACATCGTTTGCGTATCTTTACTATTCCAATTGTGTATCTTTACATCGTTTGCGTATCTTTACTATTCCAATTGTGTATCTTTCCATTTCTCGTTTGAGTATCTTTCTGTAAGGCTTCTGATGCGAGTATCTATTGTATTTGAGAGTTTTGCAAGTGTGGGAGTGTGTTTCTTTCAAACTGAGTATCTTTACATCGTTTGCGTATCTTTACTATTCCAATTGTGTATCTTTACATCGTTTGCGTATCTTTACTATTCCAATTGTGTATCTTTTCATTTCTCGTTTGAGTATCTTTCTGTAAGGCTTCTGATGCGAGTTTCTATTGTATTTGAGAGTTTTGCAAGTCTGGGAGTGTGTTTCTTTCAAACTGAGTATCTTTACATCGTTTGCGTATCTTTACTATTCCAATTGTGTATCCTTACATCGTTTGCGTATCTTTACTATTCCAATTGTGTATCTTTTCATTTCTCGTTTCAGTATCTTTCTGTAAGGCTTTCTGATGCGAGTTTCTATTGAATTTGAGAGTTTTGCAAGTGTGGGAGTGTGTTTCTTTCAAACTGAGTATCTTACATCGTTTGCGTATGTTTACTATTCCAATTGTGTATCTTTACATCGTTTGCATATCTTTACTATTCCAATTGTGTATCTTTTCATTTCTCGTTTGAGTATCTTTCTGTAAGGCTTCTGATGCGAGTTTCTATTGTATTTGAGAGTTTTGCGAGTGTGGGAGTGTGTTTCTTTCAAACTGAGTATCTTTACATCGTTTGCGTATCTTTACTATTCCAATTGTGTATCTTTTCATTTCTCGTTTGAGTATCTTTCTGTAAGGCTTTCTGGTGCGAGTTTCTATTGAATTTGAGAGTTTTGCAAGTGTGGGAGTGTGTTTCTTTCAAACTGAGTATCTTACATCGTTTGTGTATGTTTACTATTCCAATTGTGTATCTTTACATCGTTTGCATATCTTTACTATTCCAATTGTGTATCTTTCCATTTCTCGTTTGAGTATCTTTATGTAAGGCTTCTGATGCGAGTATCTATTGTATTTGAGAGTTTTGCAAGTGTGGGAGTGTGTTTCTTTCAAACTGAGTATCTTTACATCGTTTGCGTATCTTTACTATTCCAATTGTGTATCTTTTCATTTCTCGTTTGAGTATCTTTCTGTAATGCTTCTGATGCGAGTTTCTATTGTATTTGAGAGTTTTGCAAGTCTGGGAGTGTGTTTCTTTCAAACTGAGTATCTTTACATCGTTTGCGTATTTTTACTATTCCAATTGTGTATCTTTACATCGTTTGCGTATCTTTACTATTCCGATTGTGTATCTTTTCATTTCTCGTTTCAGTATCTTTCTGTAAGGCTTTCTGATGCGAGTTTCTATTGAATTTGAGAGTTTTGCAAGTGTGGAAGTGTGTTTCTTTCAATTTGAGTATCTTACATCGTTTGCGTATGTTTACTATTCCAATTGTGTATCTTTACATCGTTTGCATATCTTTACTATTCCAATTGTGTATCTTTTCATTTCTCGTTTGAGTATCTTTCTGTAAGGCTTCTGATGCGAGTTTCTATTGTATTTGAGAGTTTTGCGAGTGTGGGAGTGTGTTTCTTTCAAACTGAGTATCTTTACATCGTTTGCGTATCTTTACTATTCCAATTGTGTATCTTTTCATTTCTCGTTTGAGTATCTTTCTGTAAGGCTTCTGATGCGAGTATCTATTGTATTTGAGAGTTTTGCAAGTGTGGGAGTGTATTTCTTTCAAACTGAGTATCTTTACATCGTTTGCGTATCTTTACTATTCCAATTGTGTATCTTTTCATTTCTCGTTTGAGTATCTTTCTGTAAGGCTTCTGATGCGAGTTTCTATTGTATTTGAGAGTTTTGCAAGTGTGGGAGTGTGTTTCTTTCAAACTGAGTATCTTTACATCGTTTGCCTATCTTTACTATTCCAATTGTGTATCTTTTCATTTCTCGTTTGAGTATCTTTCTGTAAAGCTTCTGATGCGAGTTTCTATTGTATTTGAGAGTTTTGCAAGTGTGGGAGTGTGTTTCTTTCAAACTGAGTATCTTTACATCGTTTGCGTATCTTTACTATTCCAATTGTGTATCTTTACATCGTTTGCGTATCTTTACTATTCCAATTGTGTATCTTTTCATTTCTCGTTTGAGTATCTTTCTGTAAGGCTTCTGATGTGAGTTTCTATTGAATTTGAGAGTTTTGCAAGTGTGGGAGTGTGTTTCTTTCAAACTGAGTATCTTTACATCGTTTGCGTATGTTTACTATTCCCATTGTGTATCTTTACATCGTTTGCGTATCTTTACTATTCCAATTGTGTATCTTTTCATTTCTCGTTTGAGTATCTTTCTGTAAGGCTTCCGATGCGAGTTTCTATTGTATTTGAGAGTTTTGCAAGTGTGGGAGTGTGTTTCTTTCAAACTGAGTATCTTTACATCGTTTGCGTATCTTTACTATTCCAATTGTGTATCTTTTCATTTCTCGTTTGAGTATCTTTCTGTAAGGCTTTCTCATGCGAGTTTCTATTGAATTTGAGAGTTTTGCAAGTGTGGGAGTGTGTTTCTTTCAAACTGAGTATCTTTACATCGTTTGCGTATGTTTACTATTCCAATTGTGTATCTTTACATCGTTTGCGTATCTTTACTATTCGAATTGTGTATCTTTTCATTTCTCATTTGAGTATCTTTCTGTAAGGCTTTCTGATGCGAGTTTCTATTGAATTTGAGAGTTTTGCAAGTGTGGGAGTGTATTTCTTTCAAACTGAGTATCTTTACATCGTTTGCGTATCTTTACTATTCCAATTGTGTATCTTTTCATTTCTCGTTTGAGTATCTTTCTGTAAGGCTTCTGATGCGAGTTTCTATTGTATTTGAGAGTTTTGCAAGTGTGGGAGTGTGTTTCTTTCAAACTGAGTATCTTTACATCGTTTGCCTATCTTTACTATTCCAATTGTGTATCTTTTCATTTCTCGTTTGAGTATCTTTCTGTAAAGCTTCTGATGCGAGTTTCTATTGTATTTGAGAGTTTTGCAAGTGTGGGAGTGTGTTTCTTTCAAACTGAGTATCTTAAATCGTTTGCGTATGTTTACTATTCCAATTGTGTATCTTTACATCGTTTGCGTATCTTTACTATTCCAATTGTGTATCTTTTCATTTCTCGTTTGAGTATCTTTCTGTAAGGCTTCTGATGTGAGTTTCTATTGAATTTGAGAGTTTTGCAAGTGTGGGAGTGTGTTTCTTTCAAACTGAGTATCTTTACATCGTTTGCGTATGTTTACTATTCCAATTGTGTATCTTTACATCGTTTGCGTATCTTTACTATTCCAATTGTGTATCTTTTCATTTCTCGTTTGAGTATCTTTCTGTAAGGCTTCCGATGCGAGTTTCTATTGTATTTGAGAGTTTTGCAAGTGTGGGAGTGTGTTTCTTTCAAACTGAGTATCTTTACATCGTTTGCGTATCTTTACTATTCCAATTGTGTATCTTTTCATTTCTCGTTTGAGTATCTTTCTGTAAGGCTTTCTCATGCGAGTTTCTATTGAATTTGAGAGTTTTGCAAGTGTGGGAGTGTGTTTCTTTCAAACTGAGTATCTTTACATCGTTTGCGTATGTTTACTATTCCAATTGTGTATCTTTACATCGTTTGCGTATCTTTACTATTCGAATTGTGTATCTTTTCATTTCTCATTTGAGTATCTTTCTGTAAGGCTTTCTGATGCGAGTTTCTATTGAATTTGAGAGTTTTGCAAGTGTGGGAGTGTGTTTCTTTCAAACTGAGTATCTTTACATCGTTTGCGTATGTTTACTATTCCAATTGTGTATCTTTACATCGTTTGCGTATCTTTACTATTCCAATTGTGTATCTTTTCATTTCTCGTTTGAGTATCTTTCTGTAAGGCTTCCGATGCGAGTTTCTATAGTATTTGAGAGTTTTGCAAGTGTGGGAGTGTGTTTCTTTCAAACTGAGTATCTTTACATCGTTTGCGTATCTTTACTATTCCAATTGTGTATCTTTTCATTTCTCGTTTGAGTATCTTTCTGTAAGGCTTTCTGATGCGAGTTTCTATTGAATTTGAGAGTTTTGCAAGTGTGGGAGTGTGTTTCTTTCAAACTGAGTATCTTTACATCGTTTGCGTATCTTTACTATTCCAATTGTGTATCTTTACATCGTTTGCGTATCTTTACTATTCCAATTGTGTATCTTTTCATTTCTCGTTTGAGTATCTTTCTGTAAGGCTTCCGATGCGAGTTTCTATTGTATTTGAGAGTTTTGCAAGTGTGGGAGTGTGTTTCTTTCAAACTGAATATCTTTACATCGTTTGCGTATCTTTACTATTCCAATTGTGTATCTTTACATCGTTTGCGTATCTTTACTATTCGAATTGTGTATCTTTTCATTTCTCATTTGAGTATCTTTCTGTAAGGCTTTCTGATGCGAGTTTCTATTGAATTTGAGAGTTTTGCAAGTGTGGGAGTGTGTTTCTTTCAAACTGAGTATCTTTACATCGTTTGCGTATCTTTACTATTCCAATTGTGTATCTTTACATCGTTTGCGTATCTTTACTATTCCAATTGTGTATCTTTACGTCGTTTGCGTATCTTTACTATTCCAATTGTGTATCTTTTCATTTCTCGTTTGAGTATCTTTCTGTAAGGCTTTCTGATGCGAGTTTCTATTGAATTTGAGAGTTTTGCAAGTGTGGGAGTGTGTTTCTTTCAAACTGAGTATCTTTACATCGTTTGCGTATCTTTACTATTCCAATTGTGTATCTTTACATCGTTTGCGTATCTTTACTATTCCAATTGTGTATCTTTTCATTTCTCGTTTGAGTATCTTTCTGTAAGGCTTCCGATGCGAGTTTCTATTGTATTTGAGAGTTTTGCAAGTGTGGGAGTGTGTTTCTTTCAAACTGAGTATCTTTACATCGTTTGCGTATGTTTACTATTCCAATTGTGTATCTTTACATCGTTTGCGTATCTTTACTATTCTAATTGTGTATCTTTTCATTTCTCATTTGAGTATCTTTCTGTAAGGCTTTCTGATGCGAGTTTCTATTGAATTTGAGAGTTTTGCAAGTGTGGGAGTGTGTTTCTTTCAAACTGAGTATCTTTACATCGTTTGCGTATGTTTACTATTCCAATTGTGTATCTTTACATCGTTTGCGTATCTTTACTATTCCAATTGTGTATCTTTACATCGTTTGCGTATCTTTACTATTCCAATTGTGTATCTTTTCATTTCTCGTTTGAGTATCTTTCTGTAAGGCTTCCGATGCGAGTTTCTATTGTATTTGAGAGTTTTGCAAGTGTGGGAGTGTGTTTCTTTCAAACTGAGTATCTTTACATCGTTTGCGTATCTTTACTATTCCAATTGTGTATCTTTTCATTTCTCGTTTGAGTATCTTTCTGTAAGGCTTTCTCATGCGAGTTTCTATTGAATTTGAGAGTTTTGCAAGTGTGGGAGTGTGTTTCTTTCAAACTGAGTATCTTTACATCGTTTGCGTATGTTTACTATTCCAATTGTGTATCTTTACATCGTTTGCGTATCTTTACTATTCGAATTGTGTATCTTTTCATTTCTCATTTGAGTATCTTTCTGTAAGGCTTTCTGATGCGAGTTTCTATTGAATTTGAGAGTTTTGCAAGTGTGGGAGTGTGTTTCTTTCAAACTGAGTATCTTTACATCGTTTGCGTATGTTTACTATTCCAATTGTGTATCTTTACATCGTTTGCGTATCTTTACTATTCCAATTGTGTATCTTTTCATTTCTCGTTTGAGTATCTTTCTGTAAGGCTTCCGATCCGAGTTTCTATTGTATTTGAGAGTTTTGCAAGTGTGGGAGTGTGTTTCTTTCAAACTGAGTATCTTTACATCGTTTGCGTATCTTTACTATTCCAATTGTGTATCTTTTCATTTCTCGTTTGAGTATCTTTCTGTAAGGCTTTCTCATGCGAGTTTCTATTGAATTTGAGAGTTTTGCAAGTGTGGGAGTGTGTTTCTTTCAAACTGAGTATCTTTACATCGTTTGCGTATGTTTACTATTCCAATTGTGTATCTTTACATCGTTTGCGTATCTTTACTATTCGAATTGTGTATCTTTTCATTTCTCATTTGAGTATCTTTCTGTAAGGCTTTCTGATGCGAGTTTCTATTGAATTTCAGAGTTTTGCAAGTGTGGGAGTGTGTTTCTTTCAAACTGAGTATCTTTACATCGTTTGCGTATCTTTACTATTCCAATTGTGTATCTTTACATCGTTTGCGTATCTTTACTATTCCAATTGTGTATCTTTTCATTTCTCGTTTGAGTATCTTTCTGTAAGGCTTTCTGATGCGAGTTTCTATTGAATTTGAGAGTTTTGCAAGTGTGGGAGTGTGTTTCTTTCAAACTGAGTATCTTTACATCGTTTGCGTATGTTTACTATTCCAATTGTGTATCTTTACATCGTTTGCGTATCTTTACTATTCCAATTGTGTATCTTTTCATTTCTCGTTTGAGTATCTTTCTGTAAGGCTTCCGATCCGAGTTTCTATTGTATTTGAGAGTTTTGCAAGTGTGGGAGTGTGTTTCTTTCAAACTGAGTATCTTTACATCGTTTGCGTATCTTTACTATTCCAATTGTGTATCTTTTCATTTCTCGTTTGAGTATCTTTCTGTAAGGCTTCTGATGCGAGTTTCTATTGTATTTGAGAGTTTTGCAAGTTTGGGAGTGTGTTTCTTTCAAACTGAGTATCTTTACATCGTTTGCGTATCTTTACTATTCCAATTGTGTATCTTTACATCGTTTGCGTATCTTTACTATTCCAATTGTGTATCTTTTCATTTCTCGTTTCAGTATCTTTCTGTAAGGCTTTCTGATGCGAGTTTCTATTGAATTTGAGAGTTTTGCAAGTGTGGGAGTGTGTTTCTTTCAAACTGAGTATCTTTACATCGTTTGCGTATGTTTACTATTCCAATTGTGTATCTTTACATCGTTTGCGTATCTTTACTATTCCAATTGTGTATCTTTTCATTTCTCGTTTGAGTATCTTTCTGTAAGGCTTCCGATCCGAGTTTCTATTGTATTTGAGAGTTTTGCAAGTGTGGGAGTGTGTTTCTTTCAAACTGAGTATCTTTACATCGTTTGCGTATCTTTACTATTCCAATTGTGTATCTTTTCATTTCTCGTTTGAGTATCTTTCTGTAAGGCTTTCTCATGCGAGTTTCTATTGAATTTGAGAGTTTTGCAAGTGTGGGAGTGTGTTTCTTTCAAACTGAGTATCTTTACATCGTTTGCGTATGTTTACTATTCCAATTGTGTATCTTTACATCGTTTGCGTATCTTTACTATTCGAATTGTGTATCTTTTCATTTCTCATTTGAGTATCTTTCTGT
Source organism: Argentina anserina (assembly GCF_933775445.1). NCBI lineage: Eukaryota > Viridiplantae > Streptophyta > Magnoliopsida > Rosales > Rosaceae > Argentina > Argentina anserina. Next base: position 489,209 of record NW_026089409.1, on the reverse strand, counting down.
AAGGCTTTCTGATGCGAGTTTCTATTGAATTTCAGAGTTTTGCAAGTGTGGGAGTGTGTTTCTTTCAAACTGAGTATCTTTACATCGTTTGCGTATCTTTACTATTCCAATTGTGTATCTTTACATCGTTTGCGTATCTTTACTATTCCAATTGTGTATCTTTTCATTTCTCGTTTGAGTATCTTTCTGTAAGGCTTTCTGATGCGAGTTTCTATTGAATTTGAGAGTTTTGCAAGTGTGGGAGTGTGTTTCTTTCAAACTGAGTATCTTTACATCGTTTGCGTATGTTTACTATTCCAATTGTGTATCTTTACATCGTTTGCGTATCTTTACTATTCCAATTGTGTATCTTTTCATTTCTCGTTTGAGTATCTTTCTGTAAGGCTTCCGATCCGAGTTTCTATTGTATTTGAGAGTTTTGCAAGTGTGGGAGTGTGTTTCTTTCAAACTGAGTATCTTTACATCGTTTGCGTATCTTTACTATTCCAATTGTGTATCTTTTCATTTCTCGTTTGAGTATCTTTCTGTAAGGCTTCTGATGCGAGTTTCTATTGTATTTGAGAGTTTTGCAAGTTTGGGAGTGTGTTTCTTTCAAACTGAGTATCTTTACATCGTTTGCGTATCTTTACTATTCCAATTGTGTATCTTTACATCGTTTGCGTATCTTTACTATTCCAATTGTGTATCTTTTCATTTCTCGTTTCAGTATCTTTCTGTAAGGCTTTCTGATGCGAGTTTCTATTGAATTTGAGAGTTTTGCAAGTGTGGGAGTGTGTTTCTTTCAAACTGAGTATCTTTACATCGTTTGCGTATGTTTACTATTCCAATTGTGTATCTTTACATCGTTTGCGTATCTTTACTATTCCAATTGTGTATCTTTTCATTTCTCGTTTGAGTATCTTTCTGTAAGGCTTCCGATCCGAGTTTCTATTGTATTTGAGAGTTTTGCAAGTGTGGGAGTGTGTTTCTTTCAAACTGAGTATCTTTACATCGTTTGCGTATCTTTACTATTCCAATTGTGTATCTTTTCATTTCTCGTTTGAGTATCTTTCTGTAAGGCTTTCTCATGCGAGTTTCTATTGAATTTGAGAGTTTTGCAAGTGTGGGAGTGTGTTTCTTTCAAACTGAGTATCTTTACATCGTTTGCGTATGTTTACTATTCCAATTGTGTATCTTTACATCGTTTGCGTATCTTTACTATTCGAATTGTGTATCTTTTCATTTCTCATTTGAGTATCTTTCTGTAAGGCTTTCTGATGCGAGTTTCTATTGAATTTCAGAGTTTTGCAAGTGTGGGAGTGTGTTTCTTTCAAACTGAGTATCTTTACATCGTTTGCGTATCTTTACTATTCCAATTGTGTATCTTTACATCGTTTGCGTATCTTTACTATTCCAATTGTGTATCTTTTCATTTCTCGTTTGAGTATCTTTCTGTAAGGCTTTCTGATGCGAGTTTCTATTGAATTTGAGAGTTTTGCAAGTGTGGGAGTGTGTTTCTTTCAAACTGAGTATCTTTACATCGTTTGCGTATCTTTACTATTCCAATTGTGTATCTTTACATCGTTTGCGTATCTTTACTATTCCAATTGTGTATCTTTTCATTTCTCGTTTGAGTATCTTTCTGTAAGGCTTCCGATGCGAGTTTCTATTGTATTTGAGAGTTTTGCAAGTGTGGGAGTGTGTTTCTTTCAAACTGAGTATCTTTACATCGTTTGCGTATCTTTACTATTCCAATTGTGTATCTTTTCATTTCTCGTTTGAGTATCTTTCTGTAAGGCTTCTGATGCGAGTTTCTATTGTATTTGAGAGTTTTGCAAGTTTGGGAGTGTGTTTCTTTCAAACTGAGTATCTTTACATCGTTTGCGTATCTTTACTATTCCAATTGTGTATCTTTACATCGTTTGCGTATCTTTACTATTCCAATTGTGTATCTTTTCATTTCTCGTTTCAGTATCTTTCTGTAAGGCTTTCTGATGCGAGTTTCTATTGAATTTGAGAGTTTTGCAAGTGTGGGAGTGTGTTTCCTTCAAACTGAGTATCTTTACATCGTTTGCGTATGTTTACTATTCCAATTGTGTATCTTTACATCGTTTGCGTATCTTTACTATTCCAATTGTGTATCTTTACATCGTTTGCGTATCTTTACTATTCCAATTGTGTATCTTTTCATTTCTCGTTTGAGTATCTTTCTGTAAGGCTTTCTGATGCGAGTTTCTATTGAATTTGAGAGTTTTGCAAGTGTGGGAGTGTGTTTCTTTCAAACTGAGTATCTTTACATCGTTTGCGTATCTTTAGTATTCCAATTGTGTATCTTTACATCGTTTGCGTATCTTTACTATTCCAATTGTGTATCTTTTCATTTCTCGTTTGAGTATCTTTCTGTAAGGCTTCCGATGCGAGTTTCTATTGTATTTGAGAGTTTTGCAAGTGTGGGAGTGTGTTTCTTTCAAACTGAGTATCTTTACATCGTTTGCGTATCTTTACTATTCCAATTGTGTATCTTTTCATTTCTCGTTTGAGTATCTTTCTGTAAGGCTTTCTCATGCGAGTTTCTATTGAATTTGAGAGTTTTGCAAGTGTGGGAGTGTGTTTCTTTCAAACTGAGTATCTTTACATCGTTTGCGTATGTTTACTATTCCAATTGTGTATCTTTACATCGTTTGCGTATCTTTACTATTCGAATTGTGTATCTTTTCATTTCTCATTTGAGTATCTTTCTGTAAGGCTTTCTGATGCGAGTTTCTATTGAATTTGAGAGTTTTGCAAGTGTGGGAGTGTGTTTCTTTCAAACTGAGTATCTTTACATCGTTTGCGTATGTTTACTATTCCAATTGTGTATCTTTACATCGTTTGCGTATCTTTACTATTCCAATTGTGTATCTTTACATCGTTTGCGTATCTTTACTATTCCAATTGTGTATCTTTTCATTTCTCGTTTGAGTATCTTTCTGTAAGGCTTTCTGATGCGAGTTTCTATTGAATTTGAGAGTTTTGCAAGTGTGGGAGTGTGTTTCTTTCAAACTGAGTATCTTTACATCGTTTGCGTATCTTTACTATTCCAATTGTGTATCTTTACATCGTTTGCGTATCTTTACTATTCCAATTGCGTATCTTTTCATTTCTCGTTTGAGTATCTTTCTGTAAGGCTTCCGATGCGAGTTTCTATTGTATTTGAGAGTTTTGCAAGTGTGGGAGTGTGTTTCTTTCAAACTGAATATCTTTACATCGTTTGCGTATCTTTACTATTCCAATTGTGTATCTTTACATCGTTTGCGTATCTTTACTATTCGAATTGTGTATCTTTTCATTTCTCATTTGAGTATCTTTCTGTAAGGCTTTCTGATGCGAGTTTCTATTGAATTTGAGAGTTTTGCAAGTGTGGGAGTGTGTTTCTTTCAAACTGAGTATCTTTACATCGTTTGCGTATGTTTACTATTCCAATTGTGTATCTTTACATCGTTTGCGTATCTTTACTATTCGAATTGTGTATCTTTTCATTTCTCATTTGAGTATCTTTCTGTAAGGCTTTCTGATGCGAGTTTCTATTGAATTTGAGAGTTTTGCAAGTGTGGGAGTGTGTTTCTTTCAAACTGAGTATCTTTACATCGTTTGCGTATGTTTACTATTCCAATTGTGTATCTTTACATCGTTTGCGTATCTTTACTATTCCAATTGTGTATCTTTTCATTTCTCGTTTGAGTATCTTTCTGTAAGGCTTTCTCATGCGAGTTTCTATTGAATTTGAGAGTTTTGCAAGTGTGGGAGTGTGTTTCTTTCAAACTGAGTATCTTTACATCGTTTGCGTATGTTTACTATTCCAATTGTGTATCTTTACATCGTTTGCGTATCTTTACTATTCGAATTGTGTATCTTTTCATTTCTCATTTGAGTATCTTTCTGTAAGGCTTTCTGATGCGAGTTTCTATTGAATTTGAGAGTTTTGCAAGTGTGGGAGTGTGTTTCTTTCAAACTGAGTATCTTTACATCGTTTGCGTATGTTTACTATTCCAATTGTGTATCTTTACATCGTTTGCGTATCTTTACTATTCCAATTGTGTATCTTTACATCGTTTGCGTATCTTTACTATTCCAATTGTGTATCTTTTCATTTCTCGTTTGAGTATCTTTCTGTAAGGCTTTCTGATGCGAGTTTCTATTGAATTTGAGAGTTTTGCAAGTGTGGGAGTGTGTTTCTTTCAAACTGAGTATCTTTACATCGTTTGCGTATCTTTACTATTCCAATTGTGTATCTTTACATCGTTTGCGTATCTTTACTATTCCAATTGTGTATCTTTTCATTTCTCGTTTGAGTATCTTTCTGTAAGGCTTCTGATGCGAGTTTCTATTGTATTTGAGAGTTTTGCAAGTGTGGGAGTGTGTTTCTTTCAAACTGAATATCTTTACATCGTTTGCGTATCTTTACTATTCCAATTGTGTATCTTTACATCGTTTGCGTATCTTTACTATTCGAATTGTGTATCTTTTCATTTCTCATTTGAGTATCTTTCTGTAAGGCTTTCTGATGCGAGTTTCTATTGAATTTGAGAGTTTTGCAAGTGTGGGAGTGTGTTTCTTTCAAACTGAGTATCTTTACATCGTTTGCGTATGTTTACTATTCCAATTGTGTATCTTTACATCGTTTGCGTATCTTTACTATTCCAATTGTGTATCTTTACATCGTTTGCGTATCTTTACTATTCCAATTGTGTATCTTTTCATTTCTCGTTTGAGTATCTTTCTGTAAGGCTTTCTGATGCGAGTTTCTATTGAATTTGAGAGTTTTGCAAGTGTGGGAGTGTGTTTCTTTCAAACTGAGTATCTTTACATCGTTTGCGTATCTTTACTATTCCAATTGTGTATCTTTACATCGTTTGCGTATCTTTACTATTCCAATTGCGTATCTTTTCATTTCTCGTTTGAGTATCTTTCTGTAAGGCTTCCGATGCGAGTTTCTATTGTATTTGAGAGTTTTGCAAGTGTGGGAGTGTGTTTCTTTCAAACTGAGTATCTTTACATCGTTTGCGTATCTTTACTATTCCAATTGTGTATCTTTACATCGTTTGCGTATCTTTACTATTCCACTTGTGTATCTTTTCATTTCTCGTTTAAGTATCTTTCTGTAAGGCTTGCTGATGCGAGTTTCTATTGAATTTGAGAGTTTTGCAAGTGTGGGAGTGTGTTTCTTTCAAACTGAGTATCTTTACATCGTTTGCGTATCTTTACTATTCCAATTGTGTATCTTTACATCGTTTGCGTATCTTTACTATTCCAATTGTGTATCTTTACATCGTTTGCGTATCTTTACTATTCCAATTGTGTATCTTTTCATTTCTCGTTTGAGTATCTTTCTGTAAGGCTTTCTGATGCGAGTTTCTATTGAATTTGAGAGTTTTGCAAGTGTGGGAGTGTGTTTCTTTCAAACTGAGTATCTTTACATCGTTTGCGTATCTTTACTATTCCAATTGTGTATCTTTACATCGTTTGCGTATCTTTACTATTCCAATTGTGTATCTTTTCATTTCTCGTTTGAGTATCTTTCTGTAAGGCTTCCGATGCGAGTTTCTATTGTATTTGAGAGTTTTGCAAGTGTGGGAGTGTGTTTCTTTCAAACTGAGTATCTTTACATCGTTTGCGTATGTTTACTATTCCAATTGTGTATCTTTACATCGTTTGCGTATCTTTACTATTCGAATTGTGTATCTTTTCATTTCTCATTTGAGTATCTTTCTGTAAGGCTTTCTGATGCGAGTTTCTATTGAATTTGAGAGTTTTGCAAGTGTGGGAGTGTGTTTCTTTCAAACTGAGTATCTTTACATCGTTTGCGTATGTTTACTATTCCAATTGTGTATCTTTACATCGTTTGTGTATCTTTACTATTCCAATTGTGTATCTTTACATCGTTTGCGTATCTTTACTATTCGAATTGTGTATCTTTTCATTTCTCGTTTGAGTATCTTTCTGTAAGGCTTTCTGATGCGAGTTTCTATTGAATTTGAGAGTTTGGCAAGTGTGGGAGTGTGTTTCTTTCAAACTGAGTATCTTTACATCGTTTGCGTATCTTTACTATTGCAATTGTGTATCTTTACATCGTTTGCGTATCTTTACTATTCCAATTGCGTATCTTTTCATTTCTCGTTTGAGTATCTTTCTGTAAGGCTTCCGATGCGAGTTTCTATTGTATTTGAGAGTTTTGCAAGTGTGGGAGTGTGTTTCTTTCAAACTGAGTATCTTTACATCGTTTGCGTATCTTTACTATTCCAATTGTGTATCTTTACATCGTTTGCGTATCTTTACTATTCCACTTGTGTATCTTTTCATTTCTCGTTTAAGTATCTTTCTGTAAGGCTTGCTGATGCGAGTTTCTATTGAATTTGAGAGTTTTGCAAGTGTGGGAGTGTGTTTCTTTCAAACTGAGTATCTTTACATCGTTTGCGTATGTTTACTATTCCAATTGTGTATCTTTACATCGTTTGCGTATCTTTACTATTCCAATTGTGTATCTTTACATCGTTTGCGTATCTTTACTATTCCAATTGTGTATCTTTTCATTTCTCGTTTGAGTATCTTTCTGTAAGGCTTTCTGATGCGAGTTTCTATTGAATTTGAGAGTTTTGCAAGTGTGGGAGTGTGTTTCTTTCAAACTGAGTATCTTTACATCGTTTGCGTATCTTTACTATTCCAATTGTGTATCTTTACATCGTTTGCGTATCTTTACTATTCCAATTGTGTATCTTTTCATTTCTCGTTTGAGTATCTTTCTGTAAGGCTTCCGATGCGAGTTTCTATTGTATTTGAGAGTTTTGCAAGTGTGGGAGTGTGTTTCTTTCAAACTGAGTATCTTTACATCGTTTGCGTATGTTTACTATTCCAATTGTGTATCTTTACATCGTTTGCGTATCTTTACTATTCGAATTGTGTATCTTTTCATTTCTCATTTGAGTATCTTTCCGTAAGGCTTTCTGATGCGAGTTTCTATTGAATTTGAGAGTTTTGCAAGTGTGGGAGTGTGTTTCTTTCAAACTGAGTATCTTTACATCGTTTGCGTATGTTTACTATTCCAATTGTGTATCTTTACATCGTTTGCGTATCTTTACTATTCCAATTGTGTATCTTTACATCGTTTGCGTATCTATACTATTCGAATTGTGTATCTTTTCATTTCTCGTTTGAGTATCTTTCTGTAAGGCTTTCTGATGCGAGTTTCTATTGAATTTGAGAGTTTTGCAAGTGTGGGAGTGTGTTTCTTTCAAACTGAGTATCTTTACATCGTTTGCGTAACTTTACTATTCCAATTGTGTATCGTTACATCGTTTGCGTATCTTTACTATTCCAATTGCGTATCTTTTCATTTCTCGTTTGAGTATCTTTCTGTAAGGCTTCCGATGCGAGTTTCTATTGTATTTGAGAGTTTTGCAAGTGTGGGAGTGTGTTTCTTTCAAACTGAGTATCTTTACATCGTTTGCGTATCTTTACTATTCCAATTGTGTATCTTTACATCGTTTGCGTATCTTTACTATTCCACTTGTGTATCTTTTCATTTCTCGTTTAAGTATCTTTCTGTAAGGCTTGCTGATGCGAGTTTCTATTGAATTTGAGAGTTTTGCAAGTGTGGGAGTGTGTTTCTTTCAAACTGAGTATCTTTACATCGTTTGCGTATCTTTACTATTCCAATTGTGTATCTTTACATCGTTTGCGTATCTTTACTATTCCAATTGTGTATCTTTTCATTTCTCGTTTGAGTATCTTTCTGTAAGGCTTCCGATGCGAGTTTCTATTGTATTTGAGAGTTTTGCAAGTGTGGGAGTGTGTTTCTTCCAAACTGAGTATCTTGACATCGTTTGCGTATCTTTACTATTCCAATTGTGTATCTTTTCATTTCTCGTTTGAGTATCTTTCTGTAAGGCTTTCTCATGCGAGTTTCTATTGAATTTGAGAGTTTTGCAAGTGTGGGAGTGTGTTTCTTTCAAACTGAGTATCTTTACATCGTTTGCGTATGTTTACTATTCCAATTGTGTATCTTTACATCGTTTGCGTATCTTTACTATTCCAATTGTGTATCTTTTCATTTCTCATTTGAGTATCTTTCTGTAAGGCTTTCTGATGCGAGTTTCTATTGAATTTGAGAGTTTTGCAAGTGTGGGAGTGTGTTTCTTTCAAACTGAGTATCTTTACATCGTTTGCGTATGTTTACTATTCCAATTGTGTATTTTTACATCGTTTGTGTATCTTTACTATTCCAATTGTGTATCTTTACATCGTTTGCGTATCTTTACTATTCGAATTGTGTATCTTTTCATTTCTCGTTTGAGTATCTTTCTGTAAGGCTTTCTGATGCGAGTTTCTATTGAATTTGAGAGTTTTGCAAGTGTGGGAGTGTGTTTCTTTCAAACTGAGTATCTTTACATCGTTTGCGTATCTTTACTATTGCAATTGTGTATCTTTACATCGTTTGCGTATCTTTACTATTCCAATTGCGTATCTTTTCATTTCTCGTTTGAGTATCTTTCTGTAAGGCTTCCGATGCGAGTTTCTATTGTATTTGAGAGTTTTGCAAGTGTGGGAGTGTGTTTCTTTCAAACTGAGTATCTTTACATCGTTTGCGTATGTTTACTATTCCAATTGTGTATCTTTACATCGTTTGCGTATCTTTACTATTCCACTTGTGTATCTTTTCATTCCTCGTTTAAGTATCTTTCTGTAAGGCTTGCTGATGCGAGTTTCTATTGAATTTGAGAGTTTTGCAAGTGTGGGAGTGTGTTTCTTTCAAACTGAGTATCTTTACATCGTTTGCGTATGTTTACTATTCCAATTGTGTATCTTTACATCGTTTGCGTATCTTTACTATTCCAATTGTGTATCTTTACATCGTTTGCGTATCTTTACTATTCCAATTGTGTATCTTTTCATTTCTCGTTTGAGTATCTTTCTGTAAGGCTTTCTGATGCGAGTTTCTATTGAATTTGAGAGTTTTGCAAGTGTGGGAGTGTGTTTCTTTCAAACTGAGTATCTTTACATCGTTTGCGTATCTTTACTATTCCAATTGTGTATCTTTTCATTTCTCGTTTGAGTATCTTTCTGTAAGGCTTCTGATGCGAGTATCTATTGTATTTGAGAGTTTTGCAAGTGTGGGAGTGTATTTCTTTCAAATTGAGTATCTTTACATCGTTTGCGTATCTTTACTATTCCAATTGTGTATCTTTACATCGTTTGCGTATCTTTACTATTCCAATTGCGTATCTTTTCATTTCTCGTTTGAGTATATTTCTGTAAGGCTTCCGATGCGAGTTTCTATTGTATTTGAGAGTTTTGCAAGTGTGGGAGTGTGTTTCTTTCAAACTGAGTATCTTTACATCGTTTGCGTATCTTTACTATTCCAATTGTGTATCTTTACATCGTTTGCGTATCTTTACTATTCCACTTGTGTATCTTTTCATTTCTCGTTTAAGTATCTTTCTGTAAGTCTTGCTGATGCGAGTTTCTATTGAATTTGAGAGTTTTGTAAGTGTGGGAGTGTGTTTCTTTCAAACTGAGTATCTTTACATCGTTTGCGTATCTTTACTATTCCAATTGTGTATCTTTACATCGTTTGCGTATCTTTACTATTCCAATTGTGTATCTTTTCATTTCTCGTTTGAGTATCTTTCTGTAAGGCTTCCGATGCGAGTTTCTATTGTATTTGAGAGTTTTGCAAGTGTGGGAGTGTGTTTCTTTCAAACTGAGTATCTTTACATCGTTTGCGTATCTTTACTATTCCAATTGTGTATCTTTTCATTTCTCGTTTGAGTATCTTTCTGTAAGGCTTTCTCATGCGAGTTTCTATTGAATTTGAGAGTTTTGCAAGTGTGGGAGTGTGTTTCTTTCAAACTGAGTATCTTTACATCGTTTGCGTATCTTTACTATTCCAATTGTGTATCTTTACATCGTTTGCGTATCTTTACTATTCCAATTGTGTATCTTTTCATTTCTCGTTTGAGTATCTTTCTGTAAGGCTTTCTGATGCGAGTTTCTATTGGATTCGAGAGTTTTGCAAGTGTGGGAGTGTGTTTCTTTCAAACTGAGTATCTTTACATAGTTTGCGTATCTTTACTATTCCAATTGTGTATCTTTACATCGTTTGCGTATCTTTACTATTCGAATTGTGTATCTTTTCATTTCTCGTTTGAGTATCTTTCTGTAAGGCTTTCTGATGCGAGTTTCTATTGAATTTGAGAGTTTTGCAAGTGTGGGAGTGTGTTTCTTTCAAACTGAGTATCTTTACATCGTTTGCGTATCTTTACTATTGCAATTGTGTATCTTTACATCGTTTGCGTATCTTTACTATTCCAATTGCGTATCTTTTCATTTCTCGTTTGAGTATCTTTCTGTAAGGCTTCCGATGCGAGTTTCTATTGTATTTGAGAGTTTTGCAAGTGTGGGAGTGTGTTTCTTTCAAACTGAGTATCTTTACATCGTTTGCGTATCTTTACTATTCCAATTGTGTATCTTTACATCGTTTGCGTATCTTTACTATTCCACTTGTGTATCTTTTCATTCCTCGTTTAAGTATCTTTCTGTAAGGCTTGCTGATGCGAGTTTCTATTGAATTTGAGAGTTTTGCAAGTGTGGGAGTGTGTTTCTTTCAAACTGAGTATCTTTACATCGTTTGCGTATGTTTACTATTCCAATTGTGTATCTTTTCATTTCTCGTTTGAGTATCTTTCTGTAAGGCTTCTGATGCGAGTATCTATTGTATTTGAGAGTTTTGCAAGTGTGGGAGTGTATTTCTTTCAAATTGAGTATCTTTACATCGTTTGCGTATCTTTACTATTCCAATTGTGTATCTTTAAATCGTTTGCGTATCTTTACTATTCCAATTGTGTATCTTTTCATTTCTCGTTTGAGTATCTTTCTGTAAGGCTTCTGATGCGAGTTTCTATTGTATTTGAGAGTTTTGCAAGTGTGGGAGTGTGTTTCTTTCAAACTGAGTATCTTTACATCGTTTGCGTATCTTTACTATTCCAATTGTGTATCTTTTCATTTCTCGTTTGAGTATCTTTCTGTAAGGCTTCTGATGCGAGTATCTATTGTATTTGAGAGTTTTGCAAGTGTGGGAGTGTGTTTCTTTCAAATTGAGTATCTTTACATCGTTTGCGTATCTTTACTATTCCAATTGTGTATCTTTACATCGTTTGCGTATCTTTACTATTCCAATTGCGTATCTTTTCATTTCTCGTTTGAGTATCTTTCTGTAAGGCTTCCGATGCGAGTTTCTATTGTATTTGAGAGCAAGTGTGGGAGTGTGTTTCTTTCAAACTGAGTATCTTTACATCGTTTGCGTATCTTTACTATTCCAATTGTGTATCTTTACATCGTTTGCGTATCTTTACTATTCCACTTGTGTATCTTTTCATTCCTCGTTTAAGTATCTTTCTGTAAGGCTTGCTGATGCGAGTTTCTATTGAATTTGAGAGTTTTGCAAGTGTGGGAGTGTGTTTCTTTCAAACTGAGTATCTTTACATCGTTTGCGTATGTTTACTATTCCAATTGTGTATCTTTACATCGTTTGCATATCTTTACTATTCCAATTGTGTATCTTTTCATTTCTCGTTTGAGTATCTTTCTGTAAGGCTTTCTGATGCGAGTTTCTATTGAATTTGAGAGTTTTGCAAGTGTGGGAGTGTGTTTCTTTCAAACTGAGTATCTTTACATCGTTTGCGTATGTTTACTATTCCAATTGTGTATCTTTACATCGTTTGCGTATCTTTACTATTCCAATGGTGTATCTTTTCATTTCTCGTTTGAGTATCTTTCTGTAAGGCTTTCTGATGCGAGTTTCTATTGTATTTGAGAGTTTTGCAAGTGTGGGAGTGTGTTTCTTTCAAACTGAGTATCTTTACATCGTTTGCGTATGTTTACTATTCCAATTGTGTATCTTTACATCGTTTGCATATCTTTACTATTCCAATTGTGTATCTTTCCATTTCTCGTTTGAGTATCTTTCTGTAAGGCTTCTGATGCGTGTATCTATTGTATTTGAGAGTTTTGCAAGTGTGGGAGTGTGTTTCTTTCAAACTGAGTATCTTTACATCGTTTGCGTATCTTTACTATTCCAATTGTGTATCTTTTCATTTCTCGTTTGAGTATCTTTCTGTAAGGCTTCTGATGCGAGTTTCTATTGTATTTGAGAGTTTTGCAAGTCTGGGAGTGTGTTTCTTTCAAACTGAGTATCTTTACATCGTTTGCGTATTTTTACTATTCCAATTGTGTATCTTTACATCGTTTGCGTATCTTTACTATTCCGATTGTGTATCTTTTCATTTCTCGTTTCAGTATCTTTCTGTAAGGCTTTCTGATGCGAGTTTCTATTGAATTTGAGAGTTTTGCAAGTGTGGGAGTGTGTTTCTTTCAAACTGAGTATCTTACATCGTTTGCGTATGTTTACTATTCCAATTGTGTATCTTTACATCGTTTGCATATCTTTACTATTCCAATTGTGTATCTTTTCATTTCTCGTTTGAGTATCTTTCTGTAAGGCTTCTGATGCGAGTTTCTATTGTATTTGAGAGTTTTGCGAGTGTGGGAGTGTGTTTCTTTCAAACTGAGTATCTTTACATCGTTTGCGTATCTTTACTATTCCAATTGTGTATCTTTACATCGTTTGCGTATCTTTACTATTCCAATTGTGTATCTTTTCATTTCTCGTTTGAGTATCTTTCTGTAAGGCTTCTGATGCGAGTTTCTATTGTATTTGAGAGTTTTGCAAGTGTGGGAGTGTGTTTCTTTCAAACTGAGTATCTTTACATCGTTTGCGTATCTTTACTATTCCAATTGTGTATCTTTACATCGTTTGCGTATCTTTACTATTCCAATTGTGTATCTTTTCATTTCTCGTTTGAGTATCTTTCTGTAAGGCTTCTGATGCGAGTTTCTATTGTATTTGAGAGTTTTGCAAGTGTGGGAGTGTGTTTCTTTCAAACTGAGTATCGTTACATCGTTTGCGTATCTTTACTATTCCAATTGTGTATCTTTTCATTTCTCGTTTGAGTATCTTTCTGTAAGGCTTCTGATGCGAGTTTCTATTGTATTTGAGAGTTTTGCAAGTCTGGGAGTGTGTTTCTTTCAAACTGAGTATCTTTACATCGTTTGCGTATTTTTACTATTCCAATTGTGTATCTTTTCATTTCTCGTTTGAGTATCTTTCTGTAAGGCTTCTGATGCGAGTATCTATTGTATTTGAGAGTTTTGCAAGTGTGGGAGTGTATTTCTTTCAAACTGAGTATCTTTACATCGTTTCCGTATCTTTACTATTCCAATTGTGTATCTTTTCATTTCTCGTTTGAGTATCTTTCTGTAAGGCTTTCTGATGCGAGTTTCTATTGAATTTGAGAGTTTTGCAAGTGTGGGAGTGTGTTTCTTTCAAACTGAGTATCTTTACATCGTTTGCGTATCTTTACTATTCCAATTGTGTATCTTTTCATTTCTCGTTTGAGTATCTTTCTGTAAAGCTTCTGATGCGAGTTTCTATTGTATTTAAGAGTTTTGCAAGTGTGGGAGTGTGTTTCTTTCAAACTGAGTATCTTAAATCGTTTGCGTATGTTTACTATTCCAATTGTGTATCTTTACATCGTTTGCGTATCTTTACTATTCCAATTGTGTATCTTTTCATTTCTCGTTTGAGTATCTTTCTGTAAGGCTTTCTGATGCGAGTTTCTATTGAATTTGAGAGTTTTGCAAGTGTGGGAGTGTGTTTCTTTCAAACTGAGTATCTTTACATCGTTTGCGTATCTTTACTATTCCAATTGTGTATCTTTTCATTTCTCGTTTGAGTATCTTTCTATAAGGCTTCTGATGCGAGTTTCTATTGTATTTGAGAGTTTTGCAAGTGTGGGAGTGTGTTTCTTTCAAACTGAGTATCTTTACATCGTTTGCGTATCTTTACTATTCCAATTGTGTATCTTTACATCGTTTGCGTATCTTTACTATTCCAATTGTGTATCTTTTCATTTCTCGTTTGAGTATCTTTCTGTAAGGCTTTCTGATGCGAGTTTCTATTGAATTTGAGAGTTTTGCAAGTGTGGGAGTGTGTTTCTTTCAAACTGAGTATCTTTACATCGTTTGCGTATGTTTACTATTCCAATTGTGTATCTTTACATCGTTTGCGTATCTTTACTATTCCAATTGTGTATCTTTTCATTTCTCGTTTGAGTATCTTTCTGTAAGGCTTCTGATGCGAGTTTCTATTGTATTTGAGAGTTTTGCAAGTGTGGTAGTGCGTTTCTTTCAAACTGAGTATCTTTACATCATTTGCGTATCTTTACTATTCCAATTGTGTATCTTTACATCGTTTGCGTATCTTTACTATTCTAATTGTGTATCTTTTCATTTCTCGTTTGAGTATATTTCTGTAAAACTTCTGATGCGAGTTTCTATTGTATTTGAGAGTTTTGCAAGTGTGGGAGTGTGTTTCTTTCAAACTGAGTATCTTTACATCGTTTGCGTATCTTTACTATTCCAATTGTGTATCTTTTCATTTCTCGTTTGAGTATCTTTCTGTAAGGCTTTCTGATGTGAGTTTCTATTGAATTTGAGAGTTTTGCAAGTGTGGGAGTGTGTTTCTTTCAAACTGAGTATCTTAAATCGTTTGCGTATCTTTACATCGTTTGCGTATCTTTACTATTCCAATTGTGTATCTTTTCATTTCTCGTTTGAGTATCTTTCTGTAAGGCTTCGGATGCGAGTTTCTATTGTATTTGAGAGTTTTGCAAGTGTGGGAGTGTGTTTCTTTCAAACTGAGTATCTTTACATCGTTTGCGTATGTTTACTATTCCAATTGTGTATCTTTACATCGTTTGCGTATCTTTACTATTCCAATTGTGTATTTTTTCATTTCTCGTTTGAGTATCTTTCTGTAAGGCTTCTGATGCGAGTTTCTATTGTATTTGAGAGTTTTGCAAGTGTGGGGGTGTGTTTCTTTCAAACTGAGTATCTTTACATCGTTTGCGTATGTTTACTATTCCAATTGTGTATCTTTACATCGTTTGCGTATCTTTACTATTCCAATTGTGTATTTTTTCATTTCTCGTTTGAGTATCTTTCTGTAAGGCTTCTGATGCGAGTTTCTATTGTATTTGAGAGTTTTGCAAGTGTGGTAGTGTGTTTCTTTCAAACTGAGTATCTTTACATCGTTTGCGTATCTTTACTATTCCAATTGTGTATCTTTACATCGTTTGCGTATCTTTACTATTCCAATTGTGTATCTTTTTATTTCTCGTTTGAGTATCTTTCTGTAAGGCTTCTGATGCGAGTTTCTATTGTATTTGAGAATTTTGCAAGTGTGGGAGTGTGTTTCTTTCAAACGGAGTATCTTTACATCGTTTGCGTATCTTTACTATTCCAATTGTGTATCTTTTCATTTCTCGTTTGAGTATCTTTCTGTAAGGCTTTCTGATGCGAGTTTCTTTTGAATTTGAGAGTTTTGCAAGTGTGGGAGTGTGTTTCTTTCAAACTGAGTATCTTTACATCGTTTGCGTATATTTACTATTCCAATTGTGTATCTTTACATCGTTTGCGTATCTTTACTAATTCAATTGTGTATCTTTTCATTTCTCGTTTGAGTATCTTTCTGTAAGGCTTCTGATGCGAGTTTCTATTGTATTTGAGAGTTTTGCAAGTGTGGGAGTGTGTTTCTTTCAAACTGAGTATCTTTACATCGTTTGCGTATCTTTACTATTCCAATTGTGTATCTTTACATCGTTTGCGTATCTTTACTATTCCAATTGTGTATCTTTTCATTTCTCGTTTGAGTATCTTTCTGTAAGGCTTCTGATGCGAGTTTCTATTGTATTTGAGAGTTTTGCAAGTGTGGGAGTGTGTTTCTTTCAAACTGAGTATCGTTACATCGTTTGCGTATCTTTACTATTCAATTGTGTATCTTTTCATTTCTCGTTTGAGTATCTTTCTGTAAGGCTTCTGATGCGAGTTTCTATTGTATTTGAGAGTTTTGCAAGTGTGGGAGTGTGTTTCTTTCAAACTGAGTATCTTTACATCGTTTGCGTATCTTTACTATTCCAATTGTGTATCTTTACATCGTTTGCGTATCTTTACTATTCCAATTGTGTATCTTTTCATTTCTCGTTTGAGTATCTTTCTGTAAGGCTTTCTGATGCGAGTTTCTATTGTATTTGAGAGTTTTGCAAGTGTGGGAGTGTGTTTCTTTCAAACTGAGTATCTTTACATCGTTTGCGTATCTTTACTATTCCAATTGTGTATCTTTACATCGTTTGCGTATCTTTACTATTCCAATTGTGTATCTTTTCATTTCTCGTTTGAGTATCTTTCTGTAAGGCTTTCTGATGCGAGTTTCTTTTGAATTTGAGAGTTTTGCAAGTGTGGGAGTGTGTTTCTTTCAAACTGAGTATCTTTACATCGTTTGCGTATCTTTACTATTCCAATTGTGTATCTTTACATCGTTTGCGTATCTTTACTATTCCAATTGTGTATCTTTTCATTTCTCGTTTGAGTATCTTTCTGTAAGGCTTCTGATGCGAGTTTCTATTGTATTTGAGAGTTTTGCAAGTGTGGGAGTGTGTTTCTTTCAAACTGAGTATCTTTACATCGTTTGCGTATCTTTACTATTCCAATTGTGTATCTTTTCATTTCTCGTTTGAGTATCTTTCTGTAAGGCTTCTGATGCGAGTTTCTATTGTATTTGAGAGTTTTGCAAGTGTGGGAGTGTGTTTCTTTCAAACTGAGTATCTTTACATCGTTTGCGTATCTTTACTATTCCAATTGTGTATCTTTACATCGTTTGCGTATCTTTACTATTCCAATTGTGTATCTTTTCATTTCTCGTTTGAGTATCTTTCTGTAAGGCTTCTGATGCGAGTTTCTATTGTATTTGAGAATTTTGCAAGTGTGGGAGTGTGTTTCTTTCAAACGGAGTATCTTTACATCGTTTGCGTATCTTTACTATTCCAATTGTGTATCTTTTCATTTCTCGTTTGAGTATCTTTCTGTAAGGCTTTCTGATGCGAGTTTCTTTTGAATTTGAGAGTTTTGCAAGTGTGGGAGTGTGTTTCTTTCAAACTGAGTATCTTAAATCGTTTGCGTATCTTTACATCGTTTGCGTATCTTTACTATTCCAATTGTGTATCTTTTCATTTCTCGTTTGAGTATCTTTCTGTAAGGCTTCTGATGCGAGTTTCTATTGTATTTGAGAGGTTTTTAAGTGTGGGAGTGTGTTTCTTTCAAACTGAGTATCTTTACATCGTTTGCGTATGTTTACTATTCCAATTGTGTATCTTTACATCGTTTGCGTATCTTTACTATTCCAATTGTGTATTTTTTCATTTCTCGTTTGAGTATCTTTCTGTAAGGCTTCTGATGCGAGTTTCTATTGTATTTGAGAGTTTTGCAAGTGTGGTAGTGTGTTTCTTTCAAACTGAGTATCTTTACATCGTTTGCGTATCTTTACTATTCCAATTGTGTATCTTTACATCGTTTGCGTATCTTTACTATTCCAATTGTGTATCTTTTCATTTCTCGTTTGAGTATCTTTCTGTAAGGCTTCTGATGCGAGTTTCTATTGTATTTGAGAATTTTGCAAGTGTGGGAGTGTGTTTCTTTCAAACGGAGTATCTTTACATCGTTTGCGTATCTTTACTATTCCAATTGTGTATCTTTTCATTTCTCGTTTGAGTATCTTTCTGTAAGGCTTTCTGATGCGAGTTTCTTTTGAATTTGAGAGTTTTGCAAGTGTGGGAGTGTGTTTCTTTCAAACTGAGTATCTTTACATCGTTTGCGTATATTTACTATTCCAATTGTGTATCTTTACATCGTTTGCGTATCTTTACTATTCCAATTGTGTATCTTTTCATTTCTCGTTTGAGTATCTTTCTGTAAGGCTTCTGATGCGAGTTTCTATTGTATTTGAGAGTTTTGCAAGTGTGGGAGTGTGTTTCTTTCAAACTGAGTATCTTTACATCGTTTGCGTATCTTTACTATTCCAATTGTGTATCTTTACATCGTTTGCGTATCTTTACTATTCCAATTGTGTATCTTTTCATTTCTCGTTTGAGTATCTTTCTGTAAGGCTTCTGATGCGAGTTTCTATTGTATTTGAGAGTTTTGCAAGTGTGGGAGTGTGTTTCTTTCAAACTGAGTATCGTTACATCGTTTGCGTATCTTTACTATTCCAATTGTGTATCTTTACATCGTTTGCGTATCTTTACTATTCTAATTGTGTATCTTTTCATTTCTCGTTTGAGTATATTTCTGTAAAACTTCTGATGCGAGTTTCTATTGTATTTGAGAGTTTTGCAAGTGTGGGAGTGTGTTTCTTTCAAACTGAGTATCTTTACATCGTTTGCGTATCTTTACTATTCCAATTGTGTATCTTTTCATTTCTCGTTTGAGTATCTTTCTGTAAGGCTTTCTGATGTGAGTTTCTATTGAATTTGAGAGTTTTGCAAGTGTGGGAGTGTGTTTCTTTCAAACTGAGTATCTTAAATCGTTTGCGTATCTTTACATCGTTTGCGTATCTTTACTATTCCAATTGTGTATCTTTTCATTTCTCGTTTGAGTATCTTTCTGTAAGGCTTCGGATGCGAGTTTCTATTGTATTTGAGAGTTTTGCAAGTGTGGGAGTATGTTTCTTTCAAACTGAGTATCTTTACATCGTTTGCGTATGTTTACTATTCCAATTGTGTATCTTTACATCGTTTGCGTATCTTTACTATTCCAATTGTGTATTTTTTCATTTCTCGTTTGAGTATCTTTCTGTAAGGCTTCTGATGCGAGTTTCTATTGTATTTGAGAGTTTTGCAAGTGTGGGGGTGTGTTTCTTTCAAACTGAGTATCTTTACATCGTTTGCGTATCTTTACTATTCCAATTGTGTATCTTTACATCGTTTGCGTATCTTTACTATTCCAATTGTGTATCTTTTCATTTCTCGTTTGAGTATCTTTCTGTAAGGCTTCTGATGCGAGTTTCTATTGTATTTGAGAATTTTGCAAGTGTGGGAGTGTGTTTCTTTCAAACGGAGTATCTTTACATCGTTTGCGTATCTTTACTATTCCAATTGTGTATCTTTTCATTTCTCGTTTGAGTATCTTTCTGTAAGGCTTTCTGATGCGAGTTTCTTTTGAATTTGAGAGTTTTGCAAGTGTGGGAGTGTGTTTCTTTCAAACTGAGTATCTTTACATCGTTTGCGTATATTTACTATTCCAATTGTGTATCTTTACATCGTTTGCGTATCTTTACTATTCCAATTGTGTATCTTTTCATTTCTCGTTTGAGTATCTTTCTGTAAGGCTTCTGATGCGAGTTTCTATTGTATTTGAGAGTTTTGCAAGTGTGGGAGTGTGTTTCTTTCAAACTGAGTATCTTTACATCGTTTGCGTATCTTTACTATTCCAATTGTGTATCTTTACATCGTTTGCGTATCTTTACTATTCCAATTGTGTATCTTTTCATTTCTCGTTTGAGTATCTTTCTGTAAGGCTTCTGATGCGAGTTTCTATTGTATTTGAGAGGTTTTTAAGTGTGGGAGTGTGTTTCTTTCAAACTGAGTATCTTTACATCGTTTGCGTATCTTTACTATTCCAATTGTGTATCTTTTCATTTCTCGTTTGAGTATCTTTCTGTAAGGCTTCTGATGCGAGTTTCTATTGTATTTGAGAGTTTTGCAAGTGTGGGAGTGTGTTTCTTTCAAACTGAGTATCTTTACATCGTTTGCGTATCTTTACATCGTTTGCGTATCTTTACTATTCCAATTGTGTATCTTTTCATTTCTCGTTTGAGTATCTTTCTGTAAGGCTTTCTGATGTGAGTTTCTATTGAATTTGAGAGTTTTGCAAGTGTGGGAGTGTGTTTCTTTCAAACTGAGTATCTTAAATCGTTTGCGTATCTTTACATCGTTTGCGTATCTTTACTATTCCAATTGTGTATCTTTTCATTTCTCGTTTGAGTATCTTTCTGTAAGGCTTCTGATGCGAGTTTCTGTTGTATTTGAGAGTTTTGCAAGTGTGGGAGTGTGTTTCTTTCAAACTGAGTATCTTTACATCGTTTGCGTATGTTTACTATTCCAATTGTGTATCTTTACATCGTTTGCGTATCTTTACTATTCCAATTGTGTATTTTTTCATTTCTCGTTTGAGTATCTTTCTGTAAGGCTTCTGATGCGAGTTTCTATTCTATTTGAGAGTTTTGCAAGTGTGGGGGTGTGTTTCTTTCAAACTGAGTATCTTTACATCGTTTGCGTATTTTTACTATTCCAATTGTGTATCTTTACATCGTTTGCGTATCTTTACTATTCCAATTGTGTATCTTTTCATTTCTCGTTTGAGTATCTTTCTGTAAGGCTTCTGATGCGAGTTTCTATTGTATTTGAGAGTTTTGCAAGTGTGGGAGTGTGTTTCTTTCAAACTGAGTATCTTTACATCGTTTGCGTATCTTTACTATTCCAATTGTGTATCTTTACATCGTTTGCGTATCTTTACTATTCCAATTGTGTATCTTTTCATTTCTCGTTTGAGTATCTTTCTGTAAGGCTTCTGATGCGAGTTTCTATTGTATTTGAGAGTTTTGCAAGTGTGGGAGTGTGTTTCTTTCAAACTGAGTATCGTTACATCGTTTGCGTATCTTTACTATTCCAATTGTGTATCTTTTCATTTCTCGTTTGAGTATCTTTCTGTAAGGCTTCTGATGCGAGTTTCTATTGTATTTGAGAGTTTTGCAAGTGTGGGAGTGTGTTTCTTTCAAACTGAGTATCTTTACATCGTTTGCGTATCTTTACTATTCCAATTGTGTATCTTTACATCGTTTGCGTATCTTTACTATTCCAATTGTGTATCTTTTCATTTCTCGTTTGAGTATCTTTCTGTAAGGCTTCTGATGCGAGTTTCTATTGTATTTGAGAGTTTTGCAAGTGTGGGAGTGTGTTTCTTTCAAACTGAGTATCGTTACATCGTTTGCGTATCTTTACTATTCCAATTGTGTATCTTTTCATTTCTCGTTTGAGTATCTTTCTATAAGGCTTCTGATGCGAGTTTCTATTGTATTTGAGAGTTTTGCAAGTGCGGGAGTGTGTTTCTTTCAAACTGAGTATCTTTACATCGTTTGCGTATCTTTACTATTCCAATTGTGTATCTTTACATCGTTTGCGTATCTTTACTATTCCAATTGTGTATCTTTTCATTTCTCGTTTGAGTATCTTTCTGTAAGGCTTTCTGATGCGAGTTTCTATTGTATTTGAGAGTTTTGCAAGTGTGGGAGTGTGTTTCTTTCAAACTGAGTATCTTTACATCGTTTGCGTATCTTTACTATTCCAATTGTGTATCTTTACATCGTTTGTGTATCTTTACTATTCCAATTGTGTATCTTTTCATTTCTCGTTTGAGTATCTTTCTGTAAGGCTTTCTGATGCGAGTTTCTTTTGAATTTGAGAGTTTTGCAAGTGTGGGAGTGTGTTTCTTTCAAACTGAGTATCTTTACATCGTTTGCGTATCTTTACTATTCCAATTGTGTATCTTTACATCGTTTGCGTATCTTTACTATTCCAATTGTGTATCTTTTCATTTCTCGTTTGAGTATCTTTCTGTAAGGCTTTTGATGCGAGTTTCTATTGTATTTGAGAGTTTTGCAAGTGTGGGAGTGTGTTTCTTTCAAACTGAGTATCTTTACATCGTTTGCATATCTTTACTATTCCAATTGTGTATCTTTACATCGTTTGCGTATCTTTACTATTCCAATTGTGTATCTTTTCATTTCTCGTTTGAGTATCTTTCTGTAAGGCTTCTGATGCGAGTTTCTATTGAATTTGAGAGTTTTGCAAGTGTGGGAGTGTGTTTCTTTCAAACTCAGTATCTTTACATCGTTTGCGTATGTTTACTATTCCAATTGTGTATCTTTACATCGTTTGCGTATCTTTACTATTCGAATTGTGTATCTTTTTATTTCTCGTTTGAGTATCTTTCTGTAAGGCTTTCTGATGCGAGTTTCTATTGAATTTGAGAGTTTTGCAAGTGTGGGAGTGTGTTTCTTTCAAACTGAGTATCTTTACATCGTTTGCGTATGTTTACTATTCCAATTGTGTATCTTTACATCGTTTGCGTATCTTTACTATTCCAATGGTGTATCTTTTCATTTCTCGTTTGAGTATCTTTCTGTAAGGCTTTCTGATGCGAGTTTCTATTGTATTTGAGAGTTTTGCAAGTGTGGGAGTGTGTTTCTTTCAAACTGAGTATCTTTACATCGTTTGCGTATGTTTACTATTCCAATTGTGTATCTTTACATCGTTTGCCTATCTTTACTATTCCAATTGTGTATCTTTCCATTTCTCGTTTGAGTATCTTTCTGTAAGGCTTCTGATGCGTGTATCTATTGTATTTGAGAGTTTTGCAAGTGTGGGAGTGTGTTTCTTTCAAACTGAGTATCTTTACATCGTTTGCGTATCTTTACTATTCCAATTGTGTATCTTTTCATTTCTCGTTTGAGTATCTTTCTGTAAGGCTTCTGATGCGAGTTTCTATTGTATTTGAGAGTTTTGCAAGTCTGGGAGTGTGTTTCTTTCAAACTGAGTATCTTTACATCGTTTGCGTATTTTTACTATTCCAATTGTGTATCTTTACATCGTTTGCGTATCTTTACTATTCCGATTGTGTATCTTTTCATTTCTCGTTTCAGTATCTTTCTGTAAGGCTTTCTGATGCGAGTTTCTATTGAATTTGAGAGTTTTGCAAGTGTGGGAGTGTGTTTCTTTCAAACTGAGTATCTTACATCGTTTGCGTATGTTTACTATTCCAATTGTGTATCTTTACATCGTTTGCATATCTTTACTATTCCAATTGTGTATCTTTTCATTTCTCGTTTGAGTATCTTTCTGTAAGGCTTCTGATGCGAGTTTCTATTGTATTTGAGAGTTTTGCGAGTGTGGGAGTGTGTTTCTTTCAAACTGAGTATATTTACATCGTTTGCGTATCTTTACTATTCCAATTGTGTATCTTTTCATTTCTCGTTTGAGTATCTTTCTGTAAGGCTTCTGATGCGAGTATCTATTGTATTTGAGAGTTTTGCAAGTGTGGGAGTGTATTTCTTTCAAACTGAGTATCTTTACATCGTTTGCGTATCTTTACTATTCCAATTGTGTATTTTTTCATTTCTCGTTTGAGTATCTTTCTGTAAGGCTTCTGATGCGAGTTTCTATTGTATTTGAGAGTTTTGCAAGTGTGGGAGTGTGTTTCTTTCAAACTGAGTATCTTTACATCGTTTGCGTATCTTTACTATTCCAATTGTGTATCTTTTCATTTCTCGTTTGAGTATCTTTCTGTAAAGCTTCTGATGCGAGTTTCTATTGTATTTGAGAGTTTTGCAAGTGTGGGAGTGTGTTTCTTTCAAACTGAGTATCTTAAATCGTTTGCGTATGTTTACTATTCCAATTGTGTATCTTTACATCGTTTGCGTATCTTTACTATTCCAATTGTGTATCTTTTCATTTCTCGTTTGAGTATCTTTCTGTAAGGCTTTCTGATGCGAGTTTCTATTGAATTTGAGAGTTTTGCAAGTGTGGGAGTGTGTTTCTTTCAAACTGAGTATCTTTACATCGTTTGCGTATGTTTACTATTCCAATTGTGTATCTTTACATCGTTTGCATATCTTTACTATTCCAATTGTCTATCTTTCCATTTCTCGTTTGAGTATCTTTCTGTAAGGCTTCTGATGCGTGTATCTATTGTATTTGAGAGTTTTGCAAGTGTGGGAGTGTGTTTCTTTCAAACTGAGTATCTTTAGATCGTTTGCGTATCTTTACTATTCCAATTGTGTATCTTTTCATTTCTCGTTTGAGTATCTTTCTGTAAGGCTTCTGATGCGAGTATCTATTGTATTTGAGAGTTTTGCAAGTGTGGGAGTGTGTTTCTTTCAAACTGAGTATCTTTACATCGTTTGCGTATCTTTACTATTCTAATTGTGTATCTTTTCATTTCTCGTTTGAGTATCTTTCTGTAAAGCTTCTGATGCGAGTTTCTATTGTATTTGAGAGTTTTGCAAGTGTGGGAGTGTGTTTCTTTCAAACTGAGTATCTTAAATCGTTTGCGTATGTTTACTATTCCAATTGTGTATCTTTTCATTTCTCGTTTGAGTATCTTTCTGTAAGGCTTCTGATGCGAGTTTCTATTGTATTTGAGAGTTTTGCAAGTGTGGGAGTGTGTTTCTTTCAAACTGAGTATCTTTACATCGTTTGCGTATCTTTACTATTCCAATTGTGTATCTTTACATCGTTTGCGTATCTTTACTATTCCAATTGTGTATCTTTTCATTTCTCGTTTGAGTATCTTTCTGTAAGGCTTCTGATGCGAGTATCTATTGTATTTGAGAGTTTTGCAAGTGTGGGAGTGTGTTTCTTTCAAATTGAGTATCTTTACATCGTTTGCGTATCTTTACTATTCCAATTGTGTATCTTTACATCGTTTGCGTATCTTTACTATTCCAATTGTGTATCTTTACATCGTTTGCGTATCTTTACTATTCCAATTGTGTATCTTTTCATTTCTCGTTTGAGTATCTTTCTGTAAGGCTTTCTGATGCGAGTTTCTATTGTATTTGAGAGTTTTGCAAGTGTGGGAGTGTGTTTCTTTCAAACTGAGTATCTTTACATCGTTTGCGTATCTTTACTATTCCAATTGTGTATCTTTACATCGTTTGCGTATCTTTACTATTCCAATTGTGTATCTTTTCATTTCTCGTTTGAGTATCTTTCTGTAAGGCTTTCTGATGCGAGTTTCTATTGTATTTGAGAGTTTTGCAAGTGTGGGAGTGTGTTTCTTTCAAACTGAGTATCTTTACATCGTTTGCGTATCTTTACTATTCCAATTGTGTATCTTTACATCGTTTGCGTATCTTTACTATTCCAATTGTGTATCTTTTCATTTCTCGTTTGAGTATCTTTCTGTAAGGCTTTCTGATGCGAGTTTCTTTTGAATTTGAGAGTTTTATAAGTGTGGGAGTGTGTTTCTTTCAAACTGAGTATCTTTACATCGTTTGCGTATCTTTACTATTCCAATTGTGTATCTTTACATCGTTTGCGTATCTTTACTATTCCAATTGTGTATCTTTTCATTTCTCGTTTGAGTATCTTTCTGTAAGGCTTTCTGATGCGAGTTTCTTTTGAATTTGAGAGTTTTGCAAGTGTGGGAGTGTGTTTCTTTCAAACTGAGTATCTTTACATCGTTTGCGTATCTTTACTATTCCAATTGTGTATCTTTACATCGTTTGCGTATCTTTACTATTCCAATTGTGTATCTTTTCATTTCTCGTTTGAGTATCTTTCTGTAAGGCTTTCTGATGCGAGTTTCTTTTGAATTTGAGAGTTTTGCAAGTGTGGGAGTGTGTTTCTTTCAAACTGAGTATCTTTACATCGTTTGCGTATCTTTACTATTCCAATTGTGTATCTTTACATCGTTTGCGTATCTTTACTATTCCAATTGTGTATCTTTTCATTTCTCGTTTGAGTATCTTTCTGTAAGGCTTTCTGATGCGAGTTTCTTTTGAATTTGAGAGTTTTGCAAGTGTGGGAGTGTGTTTCTTTCAAACTGAGTATCTTTACATCGTTTGCGTATCTTTACTATTCCAATTGTGTATCTTTACATCGTTTGCGTATCTTTACTATTCCAATGGTGTATCTTTTCATTTCTCGTTTGAGTATCTTTCTGTAAGGCTTTCTGATGCGAGTTTCTATTGTATTTGAGAGTTTTGCAAGTGTGGGAGTGTGTTTCTTTCAAACTGAGTATCTTTACATCGTTTGCGTATGTTTACTATTCCAATTGTGTATCTTTACATCGTTTGCCTATCTTTACTATTCCAATTGTGTATCTTTCCATTTCTCGTTTGAGTATCTTTCTGTAAGGCTTCTGATGCGTGTATCTATTGTATTTGAGAGTTTTGCAAGTGTGGGAGTGTGTTTCTTTCAAACTGAGTATCTTTACATCGTTTGCGTATCTTTACTATTCCAATTGTGTATCTTTTCATTTCTCGTTTGAGTATCTTTCTGTAAGGCTTCTGATGCGAGTTTCTATTGTATTTGAGAGTTTTGCAAGTGTGGGAGTGTGTTTCTTTCAAACTGAGTATCTTTACATCGTTTGCGTATGTTTACTATTCCAATTGTGTATCTTTACATCGTTTGCATATCTTTACTATTCCAATTGTGTATCTTTTCATTTCTCGTTTGAGTATCTTTCTGTAAGGCTTCTGATGCGAGTTTCTATTGTATTTGAGAGTTTTGCGAGTGTGGGAGTGTGTTTCTTTCAAACTGAGTATATTTACATCGTTTGCGTATCTTTACTATTCCAATTGTGTATCTTTTCATTTCTCGTTTGAGTATCTTTCTGTAAGGCTTCTGATGCGAGTATCTATTGTATTTGAGAGTTTTGCAAGTGTGGGAGTGTATTTCTTTCAAACTGAGTATCTTTACATCGTTTGCGTATCTTTACTATTCCAATTGTGTATCTTTTCATTTCTCGTTTGAGTATCTTTCTGTAAGGCTTCTGATGCGAGTTTCTATTGTATTTGAGAGTTTTGCAAGTGTGGGAGTGTGTTTCTTTCAAACTGAGTATCTTTACATCGTTTGCGTATCTTTACTATTCTAATTGTGTATCTTTTCATTTCTCGTTTGAGTATCTTTCTGTAAAGCTTCTGATGCGAGTTTCTATTGTATTTGAGAGTTTTGCAAGTGTGGGAGTGTGTTTCTTTCAAACTGAGTATCTTAAATCGTTTGCGTATGTTTACTATTCCAATTGTGTATCTTTTCATTTCTCGTTTGAGTATCTTTCTGTAAGGCTTCTGATGCGAGTTTCTATTGTATTTGAGAGTTTTGCAAGTGTGGGAGTGTGTTTCTTTCAAACTGAGTATCTTTACATCGTTTGCGTATCTTTACTATTCCAATTGTGTATCTTTACATCGTTTGCGTATCTTTACTATTCCAATTGTGTATCTTTTCATTTCTCGTTTGAGTATCTTTCTGTAAGGCTTCTGATGCGAGTATCTATTGTATTTGAGAGTTTTGCAAGTGTGGGAGTGTGTTTCTTTCAAATTGAGTATCTTTACATCGTTTGCGTATCTTTACTATTCCAATTGTGTATCTTTACATCGTTTGCGTATCTTTACTATTCCAATTGTGTATCTTTACATCGTTTGCGTATCTTTACTATTCCAATTGTGTATCTTTTCATTTCTCGTTTGAGTATCTTTCTGTAAGGCTTTCTGATGCGAGTTTCTATTGTATTTGAGAGTTTTGCAAGTGTGGGAGTGTGTTTCTTTCAAACTGAGTATCTTTACATCGTTTGCGTATCTTTACTATTCCAATTGTGTATCTTTACATCGTTTGCGTATCTTTACTATTCCAATTGTGTATCTTTTCATTTCTCGTTTGAGTATCTTTCCGTAAGGCTTTCTGATGCGAGTTTCTATTGTATTTGAGAGTTTTGCAAGTGTGGGAGTGTGTTTCTTTCAAACTGAGTATCTTTACATCGTTTGCGTATCTTTACTATTCCAATTGTGTATCTTTACATCGTTTGCGTATCTTTACTATTCCAATTGTGTATCTTTTCATTTCTCGTTTGAGTATCTTTCTGTAAGGCTTTCTGATGCGAGTTTCTTTTGAATTTGAGAGTTTTATAAGTGTGGGAGTGTGTTTCTTTCAAACTGAGTATCTTTACATCGTTTGCGTATCTTTACTATTCCAATTGTGTATCTTTACATCGTTTGCGTATCTTTACTATTCCAATTGTGTATCTTTTCATTTCTCGTTTGAGTATCTTTCTGTAAGGCTTTCTGATGCGAGTTTCTTTTGAATTTGAGAGTTTTGCAAGTGTGGGAGTGTGTTTCTTTCAAACTGAGTATCTTTACATCGTTTGCGTATCTTTACTATTCCAATTGTGTATCTTTACATCGTTTGCGTATCTTTACTATTCCAATTGTGTATCTTTTCATTTCTCGTTTGAGTATCTTTCTGTAAGGCTTTCTGATGCGAGTTTCTTTTGAATTTGAGAGTTTTGCAAGTGTGGGAGTGTGTTTCTTTCAAACTGAGTATCTTTACATCGTTTGCGTATCTTTACTATTCCAATTGTGTATCTTTACATCGTTTGCGTATCTTTACTATTCCAATTGTGTATCTTTTCATTTCTCGTTTGAGTATCTTTCTGTAAGGCTTTCTGATGCGAGTTTCTTTTGAATTTGAGAGTTTTGCAAGTGTGGGAGTGTGTTTCTTTCAAACTGAGTATCTTTACATCGTTTGCGTATCTTTACTATTCCAATTGTGTATCTTTACATCGTTTGCGTATCTTTACTATTCCAATGGTGTATCTTTTCATTTCTCGTTTGAGTATCTTTCTGTAAGGCTTTCTGATGCGAGTTTCTATTGTATTTGAGAGTTTTGCAAGTGTGGGAGTGTGTTTCTTTCAAACTGAGTATCTTTACATCGTTTGCGTATGTTTACTATTCCAATTGTGTATCTTTACATCGTTTGCCTATCTTTACTATTCCAATTGTGTATCTTTCCATTTCTCGTTTGAGTATCTTTCTGTAAGGCTTCTGATGCGTGTATCTATTGTATTTGAGAGTTTTGCAAGTGTGGGAGTGTGTTTCTTTCAAACTGAGTATCTTTACATCGTTTGCGTATCTTTACTATTCCAATTGTGTATCTTTTCATTTCTCGTTTGAGTATCTTTCTGTAAGGCTTCTGATGCGAGTTTCTATTGTAGTTGAGAGTTTTGCAAGTGTGGGAGTGTGTTTCTTTCAAACTGAGTATCTTTACATCGTTTGCGTATGTTTACTATTCCAATTGTGTATCTTTACATCGTTTGCATATCTTTACTATTCCAATTGTGTATCTTTTCATTTCTCGTTTGAGTATCTTTCTGTAAGGCTTCTGATGCGAGTTTCTATTGTATTTGAGAGTTTTGCGAGTGTGGGAGTGTGTTTCTTTCAAACTGAGTATATTTACATCGTTTGCGTATCTTTACTATTCCAATTGTGTATCTTTTCATTTCTCGTTTGAGTATCTTTCTGTAAGGCTTCTGATGCGAGTATCTATTGTATTTGAGAGTTTTGCAAGTGTGGGAGTGTATTTCTTTCAAACTGAGTATCTTTACATCGTTTGCGTATCTTTACTATTCCAATTGTGTATCTTTTCATTTCTCGTTTGAGTATCTTTCTGTAAGGCTTCTGATGCGAGTTTCTATTGTATTTGAGAGTTTTGCAAGTGTGGGAGTGTGTTTCTTTCAAACTGAGTATCTTTACATCGTTTGCGTATCTTTACTATTCTAATTGTGTATCTTTTCATTTCTCGTTTGAGTATCTTTCTGTAAAGCTTCTGATGCGAGTTTCTATTGTATTTGAGAGTTTTGCAAGTGTGGGAGTGTGTTTCTTTCAAACTGAGTATCTTAAATCGTTTGCGTATGTTTACTATTCCAATTGTGTATCTTTACATCGTTTGCGTATTTTTACTATTCCAATTGTGTATCTTTTCATTTCTCGTTTGAGTATCTTTCTGTAAGGCTTTCTGATGCGAGTTTCTATTGAATTTGAGAGTTTTGCAAGTGTGGGAGTGTGTTTCTTTCAAACTGAGTATCCTTACATCGTTTGCGTATCTTTACTATTCCAATTGTGTATCTTAACATCGTTTGCGTATCTTTACTATTCCAATTGTGTATCTTTTCATTTCTCGTTTGAGTATCTTTCTGTAAGGCTTCTGATGCGAGTTTCTATTGTATTTGAGAGTTTTGCAACTGTGGGAGTGTGTTTCTTTCAAACGGAGTATCTTTACATCGTTTGCGTATCTTTACTATTCCAATTGTGTATCTTTTCATTTCTCGTTTGAGTATCTTTCTGTAAGGCTTCTGATGCGAGTATCTATTGTATTTGAGAGTTTTGCAAGTGTGGGAGTGTATTTCTTTCAAACTGAGTATCTTTACATCGTTTGCGTATCTTTACTATTCCAATTGTGTATCTTTACATCGTTTGTGTATCTTTACTATTCCAATTGTGTATCTTTTCATTTCTCGTTTGAGTATCTTTCTGTAAGGCTTTCTGATGCGAGTTTCTATTGAATTTGAGAGTTTTGCAAGTGTGGGAGTGTGTTTCTTTCAAACTGAGTATCTTTACATCGTTTGCGTATGTTTACTATTCCAATTGTGTATCTTTACATCGTTTGCGTATCTTTACTATTCCAATGGTGTATCTTTTCATTTCTCGTTTGAGTATCTTTCTGTAAGGCTTTCTGATGCGAGTTTCTATTGTATTTGAGAGTTTTGCAAGTGTGGGAGTGTGTTTCTTTCAAACTGAGTATCTTTACATCGTTTGCGTATGTTTACTATTCCAATTGTGTATCTTTACATCGTTTGCCTATCTTTACTATTCCAATTGTGTATCTTTCCATTTCTCGTTTGAGTATCTTTCTGTAAGGCTTCTGATGCGTGTATCTATTGTATTTGAGAGTTTTGCAAGTGTGGGAGTGTGTTTCTTTCAAACTGAGTATCTTTACATCGTTTGCGTATCTTTACTATTCCAATTGTGTATCTTTTCATTTCTCGTTTGAGTATCTTTCTGTAAGGCTTCTGATGCGAGTTTCTATTGTATTTGAGAGTTTTGCAAGTCTGGGAGTGTGTTTCTTTCAAACTGAGTATCTTTACATCGTTTGCGTATTTTTACTATTCCAATTGTGTATCTTTACATCGTTTGCGTATCTTTACTATTCCGATTGTGTATCTTTTCATTTCTCGTTTCAGTATCTTTCTGTAAGGCTTTCTGATGCGAGTTTCTATTGAATTTGAGAGTTTTGCAAGTGTGGGAGTGTGTTTCTTTCAAACTGAGTATCTTACATCGTTTGCGTATGTTTACTATTCCAATTGTGTATCTTTACATCGTTTGCATATCTTTACTATTCCAATTGTGTATCTTTTCATTTCTCGTTTGAGTATCTTTCTGTAAGGCTTCTGATGCGAGTTTCTATTGTATTTGAGAGTTTTGCGAGTGTGGGAGTGTGTTTCTTTCAAACTGAGTATATTTACATCGTTTGCGTATCTTTACTATTCCAATTGTGTATCTTTTCATTTCTCGTTTGAGTATCTTTCTGTAAGGCTTCTGATGCGAGTATCTATTGTATTTGAGAGTTTTGCAAGTGTGGGAGTGTGTTTCTTTCAAACTGAGTATCTTTACATCGTTTGCGTATCTTTACTATTCTAATTGTGTATCTTTTCATTTCTCGTTTGAGTATCTTTCTGTAAAGCTTCTGATGCGAGTTTCTATTGTATTTGAGAGTTTTGCAAGTGTGGGAGTGTGTTTCTTTCAAACTGAGTATCTTAAATCGTTTGCGTATGTTTACTATTCCAATTGTGTATCTTTACATCGTTTGCGTATTTTTACTATTCCAATTGTGTATCTTTTCATTTCTCGTTTGAGTATCTTTCTGTAAGGCTTTCTGATGCGAGTTTCTATTGAATTTGAGAGTTTTGCAAGTGTGGGAGTGTGTTTCTTTCAAACTGAGTATCCTTACATCGTTTGCGTATCTTTACTATTCCAATTGTGTATCTTAACATCGTTTGCGTATCTTTACTATTCCAATTGTGTATCTTTTCATTTCTCGTTTGAGTATCTTTCTGTAAGGCTTCTGATGCGAGTTTCTATTGTATTTGAGAGTTTTGCAACTGTGGGAGTGTGTTTCTTTCAAACGGAGTATCTTTACATCGTTTGCGTATCTTTACTATTCCAATTGTGTATCTTTTCATTTCTCGTTTGAGTATCTTTCTGTAAGGCTTCTGATGCGAGTATCTATTGTATTTGAGAGTTTTGCAAGTGTGGGAGTGTATTTCTTTCAAACTGAGTATCTTTACATCGTTTGCGTATCTTTACTATTCCAATTGTGTATCTTTACATCGTTTGTGTATCTTTACTATTCCAATTGTGTATCTTTTCATTTCTCGTTTGAGTATCTTTCTGTAAGGCTTTCTGATGCGAGTTTCTATTGAATTTGAGAGTTTTGCAAGTGTGGGAGTGTGTTTCTTTCAAACTGAGTATCTTTACATCGTTTGCGTATGTTTACTATTCCAATTGTGTATCTTTACATCGTTTGCGTATCTTTACTATTCCAATGGTGTATCTTTTCATTTCTCGTTTGAGTATCTTTCTGTAAGGCTTTCTGATGCGAGTTTCTATTGTATTTGAGAGTTTTGCAAGTGTGGGAGTGTGTTTCTTTCAAACTGAGTATCTTTACATCGTTTGCGTATGTTTACTATTCCAATTGTGTATCTTTACATCGTTTGCCTATCTTTACTATTCCAATTGTGTATCTTTCCATTTCTCTTTTTAGTATCTTTCTGTAAGGCTTCTGATGCGTGTATCTATTGTATTTGAGAGTTTTGCAAGTGTGGGAGTGTGTTTCTTTCAAACTGAGTATCTTTACATCGTTTGCGTATCTTTACTATTCCAATTGTGTATCTTTTCATTTCTCGTTTGAGTATCTTTCTGTAAGGCTTCTGATGCGAGTTTCTATTGTATTTGAGAGTTTTGCAAGTCTGGGAGTGTGTTTCTTTCAAACTGAGTATCTTTACATCGTTTGCGTATTTTTACTATTCCAATTGTGTATCTTTACATCGTTTGCGTATCTTTACTATTCCGATTGTGTATCTTTTCATTTCTCGTTTCAGTATCTTTCTGTAAGGCTTTCTGATGCGAGTTTCTATTGAATTTGAGAGTTTTGCAAGTGTGGGAGTGTGTTTCTTTCAAACTGAGTATCTTACATCGTTTGCGTATGTTTACTATTCCAATTGTGTATCTTTACATCGTTTGCATATCTTTACTATTCCAATTGTGTATCTTTTCATTTCTCGTTTGAGTATCTTTCTGTAAGGCTTCTGATGCGAGTTTCTATTGTATTTGAGAGTTTTGCGAGTGTGGGAGTGTGTTTCTTTCAAACTGAGTATATTTACATCGTTTGCGTATCTTTACTATTCCAATTGTGTATCTTTTCATTTCTCGTTTGAGTATCTTTCTGTAAGGCTTCTGATGCGAGTATCTATTGTATTTGAGAGTTTTGCAAGTGTGGGAGTGTATTTCTTTCAAACTGAGTATCTTTACATCGTTTGCGTATCTTTACTATTCCAATTGTGTATCTTTTCATTTCTCGTTTGAGTATCTTTCTGTAAGGCTTCTGATGCGAGTTTCTATTGTATTTGAGAGTTTTGCAAGTGTGGGAGTGTGTTTCTTTCAAACTGAGTATCTTTACATCGTTTGCGTATCTTTACTATTCCAATTGTGTATCTTTACATCGTTTGCGTATCTTTACTATTCCAATTATGTATCTTTTCATTTCTCGTTTGAGTATCTTTCTGTAAGGCTTCTGATGCGAGTTTCTATTGAATTTGAGAGTTTTGCAAGTGTGGGAGTGTGTTTCTTTCAAACTCAGTATCTTTACATCGTTTGCGTATGTTTACTATTCCAATTGTGTATCTTTACATCGTTTGCGTATCTTTACTATTCGAATTGTGTATCTTTTTATTTCTCGTTTGAGTATCTTTCTGTAAGGCTTTCTGATGCGAGTTTCTATTGAATTTGAGAGTTTTGCAAGTGTGGGAGTGTGTTTCTTTCAAACTGAGTATCTTTACATCGTTTGCGTATGTTTACTATTCCAATTGTGTATCTTTACATCGTTTGCGTATCTTTACTATTCCAATGGTGTATCTTTTCATTTCTCGTTTGAGTATCTTTCTGTAAGGCTTTCTGATGCGAGTTTCTATTGTATTTGAGAGTTTTGCAAGTGTGGGAGTGTGTTTCTTTCAAACTGAGTATCTTTACATCGTTTGCGTATGTTTACTATTCCAATTGTGTATCTTTACATCGTTTGACTATCTTTACTATTCCAATTGTGTATCTTTCCATTTCTCGTTTGAGTATCTTTCTGTAAGGCTTCTGATGCGTGTATCTATTGTATTTGAGAGTTTTGCAAGTGTGGGAGTGTGTTTCTTTCAAACTGAGTATCTTTACATCGTTTGCGTATCTTTACTATTCCAATTGTGTATCTTTTCATTTCTCGTTTGAGTATCTTTCTGTAAGGCTTCTGATGCGAGTTTCTATTGTATTTGAGAGTTTTGCAAGTCTGGGAGTGTGTTTCTTTCAAACTGAGTATCTTTACATCGTTTGCGTATTTTTACTATTCCAATTGTGTATCTTTACATCGTTTGCGTATCTTTACTATTCCGATTGTGTATCTTTTCATTTCTCGTTTCAGTATCTTTCTGTAAGGCTTTCTGATGCGAGTTTCTATTGAATTTGAGAGTTTTGCAAGTGTGGGAGTGTGTTTCTTTCAAACTGAGTATCTTACATCGTTTGCGTATGTTTACTATTCCAATTGTGTATCTTTACATCGTTTGCATATCTTTACTATTCCAATTGTGTATCTTTTCATTTCTCGTTTGAGTATCTTTCTGTAAGGCTTCTGATGCGAGTTTCTATTGTATTTGAGAGTTTTGCGAGTGTGGGAGTGTGTTTCTTTCAAACTGAGTATATTTACATCGTTTGCGTATCTTTACTATTCCAATTGTGTATCTTTTCATTTCTCGTTTGAGTATCTTTCTGTAAGGCTTCTGATGCGAGTATCTATTGTATTTGAGAGTTTTGCAAGTGTGGGAGTGTATTTCTTTCAAACTGAGTATCTTTACATCGTTTGCGTATCTTTACTATTCCAATTGTGTATCTTTTCATTTCTCGTTTGAGTATCTTTCTGTAAGGCTTCTGATGCGAGTTTCTATTGTATTTGAGAGTTTTGCAAGTGTGGGAGTGTGTTTCTTTCAAACTGAGTATCTTTACATCGTTTGCGTATCTTTACTATTCCAATTGTGTATCTTTTCATTTCTCGTTTGAGTATCTTTCTGTAAAGCTTCTGATGCGAGTTTCTATTGTATTTGAGAGTTTTGCAAGTGTGGGAGTGTGTTTCTTTCAAACTGAGTATCTTTACATCGTTTGCGTATCTTTACTATTCCAATTGTGTATCTTTACATCGTTTGCGTATCTTTACTATTCCAATTGTGTATCTTTTCATTTCTCGTTTGAGTATCTTTCTGTAAGGCTTTCTGATGCGAGTTTCTTTTGAATTTGAGAGTTTTGCAAGTGTGGGAGTGTGTTTCTTTCAAACTGAGTATCTTTACATCGTTTGCGTATCTTTACTATTCCAATTGTGTATCTTTACATCGTTTGCGTATCTTTACTATTCCAATTGTGTATCTTTTCATTTCTCGTTTGAGTATCTTTCTGTAAGGCTTTCTGATGCGAGTTTCTTTTGAATTTGAGAGTTTTGCAAGTGTGGGAGTGTGTTTCTTTCAAACTGAGTATCTTTACATCGTTTGCGTATCTTTACTATTCCAATTGTGTGTCTTTACATCGTTTGCGTATCTTTACTATTCCAATTGTGTATCTTTTCATTTCTCGTTTGAGTATCTTTCTGTAAGGCTTTTGATGCGAGTTTCTATTGTATTTGAGAGGTTTGCAAGTGTGGGAGTGTGTTTCTTTCAAACTGAGTATCTTTACATCGTTTGCATATCTTTACTATTCCAATTGTGTATCTTTACATCGTTTGCGTATCTTTACTATTCCAATTGTGTATCTTTTCATTTCTCGTTTGAGTATCTTTCTGTAAGGCTTCTGATGTGATAGGAGCACTTTGTGCTACGTTCTTAATATGTTTTTACCTCCATTTGTACTTTGCTTAACCCTTATTGTTGTAATATCGAGTCATTGAGTCACAATAGGAGTCTTGGATGGTTATGGATGTGTTTTTGTGCTTAAACGAGTTTAAAACGAAGAATTGGTCTAGAGTCCTAGTTTGAGTAGGAATCCTTATAGGACTAGGAAACCTAGTTGAATTAGGAGTCTTCATCTTTCTATGTTTTGGTCGCATTGGCGATATCTTGAGAGTCATGTTTGCATTAGGAATCCTTGTTAGACTAGGAAACGTACCATTCTGGAAAGTCCTACTTGAACTCAAACTCTTATTACGAAACTTTCCTAAATGAACTTCCTTGTTCTAGTAACTTACTTATTCTAGTAAGTTTCCTTTTTGCAAATTAGAAACTTTCCTAATCTAGTCGAGCTCATCTATTACATGTGTCTTTTTAAGACAACTAATGTCTAGATTAGGACATGATTTTCGAATGGATTATCTCTTACTTATGTTTTCTTTTCTTATTTTCAGATTTAAGAGATAATTGCAAGGTAATTAAATGATTCAGCCGTGCAAGGTGGGAGATGAAGATAAGGCACGAATTGGAGAGGAGATAGGAGTCCATGCCGTGCATGACACTTGAGAGAAAATAGAGATCAGCCGTGCCTATTCAAATCAGCCAAGGATAAGGAGTCATGTCGTGTATAGAAGAGTTATACAAGGGGAAGAGGTATTCAGCCGTGCCTTATCAATTCAGCAACTAAAAAGGAGCCCATGCCGTGCAGCCCATGAGAGAATCAAGGAGATAAGAGCTTGTTCTACAAGGAAAACAAGGAGAGCCATTCGATGCATTCATTGAGGAGAGATCACAGCCGTGTATTGATGGACCAAGCAGCCCGAAACCCTAGCAGCCTCTCCCTTGCTTCCTCTATATATAGCTCGGCCTCCCTTCAGAAAATGCATCTCCATTCTTCCACAAACACAGCCGAATTGCTGCCCAAACACAACCAGAAAATTCAAGCCACAAAACCTTCATCCATCATCACCAAACCGTGCTCATCTTCCTCCTCTCCCAAATCGAATCCATTCTTGCCGAATCCTAGAAGGTTTCTAAAGTGTGATTCATCCATGGCTTGTAATTTTTCTTTTGGTTTTCTGCAATTTTCGATTTCATTGTATGAATTCTTGGATGTGATTTTCGGTTTTATATATGAAGAACATAAATTCAGACTTCTTTGGTTTTATGTTTTGATTGTATGAATTCATGAGATTTGTATGTTTGCTGTGTATAATGACATAGGGGCAGTAGGTTTCGAAATAATTTTAGGTTTTATTTCAATTAGTTCCTTGAACTTATACATCTAAATCAATGCTTGAGGAAGCCAAGGCCATGGTTCTCCTAGGGTTGCGATTTAATTCACCAAAGTGTTCTTCGATTGAATATGCGCTTCGTGTTTCAATTATGGATACTTATATAGGGCTGTGATAGTTCTAGGAATTTGCATGCTTAATCAAGATGAGTGACGCCATGCTTGCTTACATGTCTCCAATTCGACTTAATGTGCTTATGTGCTACTTTGTGTTTAACTAGTACGCTTCGTTATGTTGAACTCTTTTTAGCATATGTTTAGGATTGAACGCTTCGTTGATTCTAGATAAATAAGAAGTCTTAACGATTAGATGAACCGCTTCGGACTCTAATTAGAATTGGAATTGAAATGGACTTAAGAAGAATCGAAATAATTTGCTGTCTATATGTTATTCTATGCATGTCATACATGTTTCTTGAGTAGAATTCGTGTTTAGGTTATGTGATAAATGGTTGATCAATTGTATATAAGTAATTTAGGATTTATTTTAAGTTGTAGTTTTAGAATCCAACTCAAATCTCCCAATAACATGATAAGTGTTGAGGCCCTTTTGATTCCCCGGACTGAACGATCCCTGCTTATTCTATACTAACGATGATGTTTTACAGGGTATTTTATAGACGTTCTAACAAAACGCTCTATCATGATGCGAGTTTCTATTGAATTTGAGAGTTTTGCAAGTGTGGGAGTGTGTTTCTTTCAAACTCAGTATCTTTACATCGTTTGCGTATGTTTACTATTCCAATTGTGTATCTTTACATCGTTTGCGTATCTTTACTATTCGAATTGTGTATCTTTTTATTTCTCGTTTGAGTATCTTTCTGTAAGGCTTTCTGATGCGAGTTTCTATTGAATTTGAGAGTTTTGCAAGTGTGGGAGTGTGTTTCTTTCAAACTGAGTATCTTTACATCGTTTGCGTATGTTTACTATTCCAATTGTGTATCTTTACATCGTTTGCGTATCTTTACTATTCCAATGGTGTATCTTTTCATTTCTCGTTTGAGTATCTTTCTGTAAGGCTTTCTGATGCGAGTTTCTATTGTATTTGAGAGTTTTGCAAGTGTGGGAGTGTGTTTCTTTCAAACTGAGTATCTTTACATCGTTTGCGTATGTTTACTATTCCAATTGTGTATCTTTACATCGTTTGCCTATCTTTACTATTCCAATTGTGTATCTTTCCATTTCTCGTTTGAGTATCTTTCTGTAAGGCTTCTGATGCGTGTATCTATTGTATTTGAGAGTTTTGCAAGTGTGGGAGTGTGTTTCTTTCAAACTGAGTATCTTTACATCGTTTGCGTATCTTTACTATTCCAATTGTGTATCTTTTCATTTCTCGTTTGAGTATCTTTCTGTAAGGCTTCTGATGCGAGTTTCTATTGTATTTGAGAGTTTTGCAAGTCTGGGAGTGTGTTTCTTTCAAACTGAGTATCTTTACATCGTTTGCGTATTTTTACTATTCCAATTGTGTATCTTTACATCGTTTGCGTATCTTTACTATTCCGATTGTGTATCTTTTCATTTCTCGTTTCAGTATCTTTCTGTAAGGCTTTCTGATGCGAGTTTCTATTGAATTTGAGAGTTTTGCAAGTGTGGGAGTGTGTTTCTTTCAAACTGATTATCTTACATCGTTTGCGTATGTTTACTATTCCAATTGTGTATCTTTACATCGTTTGCGTATCTTTACTATTCCAATTGTGTATCTTTTCATTTCTCGTTTGAGTATCTTTCTGTAAGGCTTCTGATGCGAGTTTCTATTGTATTTGAGAGTTTTGCGAGTGTGGGAGTGTGTTTCTTTCAAACTGAGTATATTTACATCGTTTGCGTATCTTTACTATTCCAATTGTGTATCTTTTCATTTCTCGTTTGAGTATCTTTCTGTAAGGCTTCTGATGCGAGTATCTATTGTATTTGAGAGTTTTGCAAGTGTGGGAGTGTATTTCTTTCAAACTGAGTATCTTTACATCGTTTGCGTATCTTTACTATTCCAATTGTGTATCTTTTCATTTCTCGTTTGAGTATCTTTCTGTAAGGCTTCTGATGCGAGTTTCTATTGTATTTGAGAGTTTTGCAAGTGTGGGAGTGTGTTTCTTTCAAACTGAGTATCTTTACATCGTTTGCGTATCTTTACTATTCCAATTGTGTATCTTTTCATTTCTCGTTTGAGTATCTTTCTGTAAAGCTTCTGATGCGAGTTTCTATTGTATTTGAGAGTTTTGCAAGTGTGGGAGTGTGTTTCTTTCAAACTGAGTATCTTAAATCGTTTGCGTATGTTTACTATTCCAATTGTGTATCTTTACATCGTTTGCGTATCTTTACTATTCCAATTGTGTATCTTTTCATTTCTCGTTTGAGTATCTTTCTGTAAGGCTTTCTGATGCGAGTTTCTATTGAATTTGAGAGTTTTGCAAGTGTGGGAGTGTGTTTCTTTCAAACTGAGTATCTTTACATCGTTTGCGTATGTTTACTATTCCAATTGTGTATCTTTACATCGTTTGCATATCTTTACTATTCCAATTGTGTATCTTTCCATTTCTCGTTTGAGTATCTTTCTGTAAGGCTTCTGATGCGTGTATCTATTGTATTTGAGAGTTTTGCAAGTGTGGGAGTGTGTTTCTTTCAAACTGAGTATCTTACATCGTTTGCGTATGTTTACTATTCCAATTGTGTATCTTTACATCGTTTGCATATCTTTACTATTCCAATTGTGTATCTTTTCATTTCTCGTTTGAGTATCTTTCTGTAAGGCTTCTGATGCGAGTTTCTATTGTATTTGAGAGTTTTGCGAGTGTGGGAGTGTGTTTCTTTCAAACTGAGTATATTTACATCGTTTGCGTATCTTTACTATTCCAATTGTGTATCTTTTCATTTCTCGTTTGAGTATCTTTCTGTAAGGCTTCTGATGCGAGTATCTATTGTATTTGAGAGTTTTGCAAGTGTGGGAGTGTATTTCTTTCAAACTGAGTATCTTTACATCGTTTGCGTATCTTTACTATTCCAATTGTGTATCTTTTCATTTCTCGTTTGAGTATCTTTCTGTAAGGCTTCTGATGCGAGTTTCTATTGTATTTGAGAGTTTTGCAAGTGTGGGAGTGTGTTTCTTTCAAACTGAGTATCTTTACATCGTTTGCGTATCTTTACTATTCTAATTGTGTATCTTTTCATTTCTCGTTTGAGTATCTTTCTGTAAAGCTTCTGATGCGAGTTTCTATTGTATTTGAGAGTTTTGCAAGTGTGGGAGTGTGTTTCTTTCAAACTGAGTATCTTAAATCGTTTGCGTATGTTTACTATTCCAATTGTGTATCTTTACATCGTTTGCGTATTTTTACTATTCCAATTGTGTATCTTTTCATTTCTCGTTTGAGTATCTTTCTGTAAGGCTTTCTGATGCGAGTTTCTATTGAATTTGAGAGTTTTGCAAGTGTGGGAGTGTGTTTCTTTCAAACTGAGTATCCTTACATCGTTTGCGTATCTTTACTATTCCAATTGTGTATCTTTTCATTTCTCGTTTGAGTATCTTTCTGTAAGGCTTCTGATGCGAGTTTCTATTGTATTTGAGAGTTTTGCAACTGTGGGAGTGTGTTTCTTTCAAACGGAGTATCTTTACATCGTTTGCGTATCTTTACTATTCCAATTGTGTATCTTTTCATTTCTCGTTTGAGTATCTTTCTGTAAGGCTTCTGATGCGAGTATCTATTGTATTTGAGAGTTTAACAAGTGTGGGAGTGTATTTCTTTCAAACTGAGTATCTTTACATCGTTTGCGTATCTTTACTATTCCAATTGTGTATCTTTACATCGTTTGTGTATCTTTACTATTCCAATTGTGTATCTTTTCATTTCTCGTTTGAGTATCTTTCTGTAAGGCTTTCTGATGCGAGTTTCTATTGAATTTGAGAGTTTTGCAAGTGTGGGAGTGTGTTTCTTTCAAACTGAGTATCTTTACATCGTTTGCGTATGTTTACTATTCCAATTGTGTATCTTTACATCGTTTGCGTATCTTTACTATTCCAATGGTGTATCTTTTCATTTCTCGTTTGAGTATCTTTCTGTAAGGCTTTCTGATGCGAGTTTCTATTGTATTTGAGAGTTTTGCAAGTGTGGGAGTGTCTTTCTTTCAAACTGAGTATCTTTACATCGTTTGCGTATGTTTACTATTCTAATTGTGTATCTTTACATCGTTTGCATATCTTTACTATTCCAATTGTGTATCTTTCCATTTCTCGTTTGAGTATCTTTCTGTAAGGCTTCTGATGCGTGTATCTATTGTATTTGAGAGTTTTGCAAGTGTGGGAGTGTGTTTCTTTCAAACTGAGTATCTTTACATCGTTTGCGTATCTTTACTATTCCAATTGTGTATCTTTTCATTTCTCGTTTGAGTATCTTTCTGTAAGGCTTCTGATGCGAGTTTCTATTGTATTTGAGAGTTTTGCAAGTCTGGGAGTGTGTTTCTTTCAAACTGAGTATCTTTACATCGTTTGCGTATTTTTACTATTCCAATTGTGTATCTTTACATCGTTTGCGTATCTTTACTATTCCGATTGTGTATCTTTTCATTTCTCGTTTCAGTATCTTTCTGTAAGGCTTTCTGATGCGAGTTTCTATTGAATTTGAGAGTTTTGCAAGTGTGGGAGTGTGTTTCTTTCAAACTGAGTATCTTACATCGTTTGCGTATGTTTACTATTCCAATTGTGTATCTTTACATCGTTTGCATATCTTTACTATTCCAATTGTGTATCTTTTCATTTCTCGTTTGAGTATCTTTCTGTAAAGCTTCTGATGCGAGTTTCTATTGTATTTGAGAGTTTTGCAAGTGTGGGAGTGTGTTTCTTTCAAACTGAGTATCTTAAATCGTTTGCGTATGTTTACTATTCCAATTGTGTATCTTTACATCGTTTGCGTATCTTTACTATTCCAATTGCGTATCTTTTCATTTCTCGTTTGAGTATCTATCTGTAAGGCTTCTGATGCGAGTTTCTATTGTATTTGAGAGTTTTGCAAGTGTGGGAGTGTGTTTCTTTCAAACTGAGTATCTTTACATCGTTTGCGTATCTTTACTATTCCAATTGTGTATCTTTACATCGTTTGCGTATCTTTACTATTCCAATTGTGTATCTTTTCATTTCTCGTTTGAGTATCTTTCTGTAAGGCTTCTGATGCGAGTATCTATTGTATTTGAGAGTTTTGCAAGTGTGGGAGTGTGTTTCTTTCAAACTGAGTATCTTTACATCGTTTGCGTATCTTTACTATTCCAATTGTGTATCTTTTCATTTCTCGTTTGAGTATCTTTCTCTAAGGCTTCTGATGTGAGTATCTATTGTATTTGAGAGTTTTGCAAGTGTGGGAGTGTATTTCTTTCAAACTGAGTATCTTTACATCGTTTGCGTATCTTTACTATTCCAATTGTGTATCTTTACATCGTTTGCGTATCTTTACTATTCCAATTGTGTATCTTTTCATTTCTCGTTTGAGTATCTTTCTGTAAGGCTTCTGATGCGAGTTTCTATTGTATTTGAGAGTTTTGCAAGTGTGGGAGTGTGTTTCTTTCAAACTGAGTATCTTTACATCGTTTGCGTATCTTTACTATTCCAATTGTGTATCTTTACATCGTTTGCGTATCTTTACTATTCCAATTGTGTATCTTTTCATTTCTCGTTTGAGTATCTTTCTGTAAGGCTTCTGATGCGAGTATCTATTGTATTTGAGAGGTTTGCAAGTGTGGGAGTGTGTTTCTTTCAAACTGAGTATCTTTACATCGTTTGCGTATCTTTACTATTCCAATTGTGTATCTTTACATCGTTTGCGTATCTTTACTATTCCAATTGTGTATCTTTTCATTTCTCGTTTAAGTATCTTTCTGTAAGGCTTCTGATGCGAGTTTCTATTGAATTTGAGAGTTTTGCAAGTGTGGGAGTGTGTTTCTTTCAAACTGAGTATCTTAAATCGTTTGCGTATCTTTACTATTCCAATTGTGTATCTTTACATCGTTTGCGTATCTTTACTATTCCAATTGTGTACCTTTTCATTTCTCGTTTGAGTATCTTTCTGTAAGGCTTCTGATGCGAGTTTCTATTGTATTTGAGAGTTTTGCAAGTGTGGGAGTGTGTTTCTTTCAAACTGAGTATCTTTACATCGTTTGCGTATCTTTACTATTCCAATTGTGTATCTTTACATCGTTTGCGTATCTTTACTATTCCAATTGTGTATCTTTTCATTTCTCGTTTGAGTATCTTTCTGTAAGGCTTCTGATGCGAGTATCTATTGTATTTGAGAGTTTTGCAAGTGTGGGAGTGTATTTCTTTCAAACTGAGTATCTTTACATCGTTTGCGTATCTTTACTATTCCAATTGTGTATCTTTACATCGTTTGTGTATCTTTACTATTCCAATTGTGTATCTTTTCATTTCTCGTTTGAGTATCTTTCTGTAAGGCTTTCTGATGCGAGTTTCTATTGAATTTGAGAGTTTTGCAAGTGTGGGAGTGTGTTTCTTTCAAACTGAGTATCTTTACATCGTTTGCGTATGTTTACTATTCCAATTGTGTATCTTTACATCGTTTGCGTATCTTTACTATTCCAATGGTGTATCTTTTCATTTCTCGTTTGAGTATCTTTCTGTAAGGCTTTCTGATGCGAGTTTCTATTGTATTTGAGAGTTTTGCAAGTGTGGGAGTGTGTTTCTTTCAAACTGAGTATCTTTACATCGTTTGCGTATGTTTACTATTCCAATTGTGTATCTTTACATCGTTTGCATATCTTTACTATTCCAATTGTGTATCTTTCCATTTCTCGTTTGAGTATCTTTCTGTAAGGCTTCTGATGCGTGTATCTATTGTATTTGAGAGTTTTGCAAGTGTGGGAGTGTGTTTCTTTCAAACTGAGTATCTTTACATCGTTTGCGTATCTTTACTATTCCAATTGTGTATCTTTTCATTTCTCGTTTGAGTATCTTTCTGTAAGGCTTCTGATGCGAGTTTCTATTGTATTTGAGAGTTTTGCAAGTCTGGGAGTGTGTTTCTTTCAAACTGAGTATCTTTACATCGTTTGCGTATTTTTACTATTCCAATTGTGTATCTTTACATCGTTTGCGTATCTTTACTATTCCGATTGTGTATCTTTTCATTTCTCGTTTCAGTATCTTTCTGTAAGGCTTTCTGATGCGAGTTTCTATTGAATTTGAGAGTTT
Organism: Argentina anserina; assembly: GCF_933775445.1. Taxonomy (NCBI): domain Eukaryota; kingdom Viridiplantae; phylum Streptophyta; class Magnoliopsida; order Rosales; family Rosaceae; genus Argentina; species Argentina anserina. The sequence continues at coordinate 444,978 of NW_026089409.1, read as the reverse complement.
TGCAAGTGTGGGAGTGTGTTTCTTTCAAACTGAGTATCTTACATCGTTTGCGTATGTTTACTATTCCAATTGTGTATCTTTACATCGTTTGCATATCTTTACTATTCCAATTGTGTATCTTTTCATTTCTCGTTTGAGTATCTTTCTGTAAAGCTTCTGATGCGAGTTTCTATTGTATTTGAGAGTTTTGCAAGTGTGGGAGTGTGTTTCTTTCAAACTGAGTATCTTAAATCGTTTGCGTATGTTTACTATTCCAATTGTGTATCTTTACATCGTTTGCGTATCTTTACTATTCCAATTGCGTATCTTTTCATTACTCGTTTGAGTATCTTTCTGTAAGGCTTCTGATGCGAGTTTCTATTGTATTTGAGAGTTTTGCAAGTGTGGGAGTGTGTTTCTTTCAAACTGAGTATCTTTACATCGTTTGCGTATCTTTACTATTCCAATTGTGTATCTTTACATCGTTTGCGTATCTTTACTATTCCAATTGTGTATCTTTTCATTTCTCGTTTGAGTATCTTTCTGTAAGGCTTCTGATGCGAGTATCTATTGTATTTGAGAGTTTTGCAAGTGTGGGAGTGTGTTTCTTTCAAACTGAGTATCTTTACATCGTTTGCGTATCTTTACTATTCCAATTGTGTATCTTTTCATTTCTCGTTTGAGTATCTTTCTGTAAGGCTTCTGATGTGAGTATCTATTGTATTTGAGAGTTTTGCAAGTGTGGGAGTGTATTTCTTTCAAACTGAGTATCTTTACATCGTTTGCGTATCTTTACTATTCCAATTGTGTATCTTTACATCGTTTGCGTATCTTTACTATTCCAATTGTGTATCTTTTCATTTCTCGTTTGAGTATCTTTCTGTAAGGCTTCTGATGCGAGTTTCTATTGTATTTGAGAGTTTTGCAAGTGTGGGAGTGTGTTTCTTTCAAACTGAGTATCTTTACATCGTTTGCGTATCTTTACTATTCCAATTGTGTATCTTTACATCGTTTGCGTATCTTTACTATTCCAATTGTGTATCTTTTCATTTCTCGTTTGAGTATCTTTCTGTAAGGCTTCTGATGCGAGTATCTATTGTATTTGAGAGTTTTGCAAGTGTGGGAGTGTGTTTCTTTCAAACTGAGTATCTTTACATCGTTTGCGTATCTTTACTATTCCAATTGTGTATCTTTACATCGTTTGCGTATCTTTACTATTCCAATTGTGTATCTTTTCATTTCTCGTTTAAGTATCTTTCTGTAAGGCTTCTGATGCGAGTTTCTATTGAATTTGAGAGTTTTGCAAGTGTGGGAGTGTGTTTCTTTCAAACTGAGTATCTTAAATCGTTTGCGTATCTTTACTATTCCAATTGTGTATCTTTACATCGTTTGCGTATCTTTACTATTCCAATTGTGTACCTTTTCATTTCTCGTTTGAGTATCTTTCTGTAAGGCTTCTGATGCGAGTTTCTATTGTATTTGAGAGTTTTGCAAGTGTGGGAGTGTGTTTCTTTCAAACTGAGTATCTTTACATCGTTTGCGTATCTTTACTATTCCAATTGTGTATCTTTACATCGTTTGCGTATCTTTACTATTCCAATTGTGTATCTTTTCATTTCTCGTTTGAGTATCTTTCTGTAAGGCTTCTGATGCGAGTATCTATTGTATTTGAGAGTTTTGCAAGTCTGGGAGTGTGTTTCTTTCAAACTGAGTATCTTTACATCGTTTGCGTATCTTTACTATTCCAATTGTGTATCTTTACATCGTTTGCGTATCTTTACTATTCCAATTGTGTACCTTTTCATTTCTCGTTTGAGTATCTTTCTGTAAGGCTTCTGATGCGAGTTTCTATTGAATTTGAGAGTTTTGCAAGTGTGGGAGTGTGTTTCTTTCAAACTGAGTATCTTAAATCGTTTGCGTATCTTTACTATTCCAATTGTGTATCTTTACATCGTTTGCGTATCTTTACTATTCCAATTGTGTATCTTTTCATTTCTCGTTTGAGTATCTTTCTGTAAGGCTTCTGATGCGAGTTTCTATTGTATTTGAGAGTTTTGCAAGTGTGGGAGTGTGTTTCTTTCAAACTGAGTATCTTTACATCGTTTGCGTATCTTTACTATTCCAATTGTGTATCTTTACATCGTTTGCGTATCTTTACTATTCCAATTGTGTATCTTTTCATTTCTCGTTTGAGTATCTTTCTGTAAGGCTTCTGATGCGAGTATCTATTGTATTTGAGAGTTTTGCAAGTCTGGGAGTGTGTTTCTTTCAAACTGAGTATCTTTACATCGTTTGCGTATCTTTACTATTCCAATTGTGTATCTTTTCATTTCTCGTTTGAGTATCTTCTGTAAGGCTTTCTGATGCGAGTTTCTATTGAATTTGAGAGTTTTCCAAGTGTGGGAGTGTGTTTCTTTCAAACTGAGTATCTTTACATCGTTTGCGTATCTTTACTATTCCAATTGTGTATCTTTTCATTTCTCGTTTGAGTATCTTTCTGTAAGGCTTTCTGATGCGAGTTTCTATTGAATTTGAGAGTTTTGCAAGTGTGGGAGTGTGTTTCTTTCAAACTGAGTATCTTTACATCGTTTGCGTATCTTTACTATTCCAATTGTGTATCTTTTCATTTCTCGTTTGAGTATCTTTCTGTAAGGCTTCTGATGCGAGTTTCTATTGTATTTGAGAGTTTTGCAAGTGTGGGAGTGTGTTTCTTTCAAACTGAGTATCTTTACATCGTTTGCGTATCTTTACTATTCCAATTGTGTATCTTTACATCGTTTGCATATCTTTACTATTCCAATTGTGTATTTTTTCATTTCTCGTTTGAGTATCTTTCTGTAAGGCTTCTGATGCGAGTTTCTATTGTATTTGAGAGTTTTGCAAGTGTGGGGGTGTGTTTCTTTCAAACTGAGTATCTTTACATCGTTTGCGTATCTTTACTATTCCAATTGTGTATCTTTACATCGTTTGCGTATCTTTACTATTCCAATTGTGTATCTTTTCATTTCTCGTTTGAGTATCTTTCTGTAAGGCTTTCTGATGCGAGTTTCTATTGAATTTGAGAGTTTTGCAAGTGTGGGAGTGTGTTTCTTTCAAACTGAGTATCTTTACATCGTTTGCGTATCTTTACTATTCCAATTGTGTATCTTTTCATTTCTCGTTTGAGTATCTTTCTGTAAGGCTTCTGATGTGAGTATCTATTGTATTTGAGAGTTTTGCAAGTGTGGGAGTGTATTTCTTTCAAACTGAGTATCTTTACATCGTTTGCGTATCTTTACTATTCCAATTGTGTATCTTTACATCGTTTGCGTATCTTTACTATTCCAATTGTGTATCTTTTCATTTCTCGTTTGAGTATCTTTCTGTAAGGCTTCTGATGCGAGTTTCTATTGTATTTGAGAGTTTTGCAAGTGTGGGAGTGTGTTTCTTTCAAACTGAGTATCTTTACATCGTTTGCGTATCTTTACTATTCCAATTGTGTATCTTTACATCGTTTGCGTATCTTTACTATTCCAATTGTGTATCTTTTCATTTCTCGTTTGAGTATCTTTCTGTAAGGCTTCTGATGCGAGTTTCTATTGAATTTGAGAGTTTTGCAAGTGTGGGAGTGTGTTTCTTTCAAACTGAGTATCTTACATCGTTTGCGTATCTTTACTATTCCAATTGTGTATCTTTACATCGTTTGCGTATCTTTACTATTCCAATTGTGTATCTTTTCATTTCTCGTTTGAGTATCTTTCTGTAAGGCTTCTGATGCGAGTTTCTATTGTATTTGAGAGTTTTGCAAGTGTGGGAGTGTGTTTCTTTCAAACTGAGTATCTTTACATCGTTTGCGTATCTTTACTATTCCAATTGTGTATCTTTACATCGTTTGCGTATCTTTACTATTCCAATTGTGTATCTTTTCATTTCTCGTTTGAGTATCTTTCTGTAAGGCTTCTGATGCGAGTATCTATTGTATTTGAGAGTTTTGCAAGTCTGGGAGTGTGTTTCTTTCAAACTGAGTATCTTTACATCGTTTGCGTATCTTTACTATTCCAATTGTGTATCTTTTCATTTCTCGTTTGAGTATCTTTCTGTAAGGCTTTCTGATGCGAGTTTCTATTGAATTTGAGAGTTTTGCAAGTGTGGGAGTGTGTTTCTTTCAAACTGAGTATCTTTACATCGTTTGCGTATCTTTACTATTCCAATTGTGTATCTTTTCATTTCTCGTTTGAGTATCTTTCTGTAAGGCTTCTGATGCGAGTTTCTATTGTATTTGAGAGTTTTGCAAGTGTGGGAGTGTGTTTCTTTCAAACTGAGTATCTTTACATCGTTTGCGTATCTTTACTATTCCAATTGTGTATCTTTACATCGTTTGCGTATCTTTACTATTCCAATTGTGTATCTTTTCATTTCTCGTTTGAGTATCTTTCTGTAAGGCTTTCTGATGCGAGTTTCTATTGTATTTGAGAGTTTTGCAAGTGTGGGAGTGTGTTTCTTTCAAACTGAGTATCTTTACATCGTTTGCGTATCTTTACTATTCCAATTGTGTATCTTTTCATTTCTCGTTTGAGTATCTTTCTATAAGGCTTCTGATGCGAGTTTCTATTGTATTTGAGAGTTTTGCAAGTGTGGGGGTGTGTTTCTTTCAAACTGAGTATCTTTACATCGTTTGCGTATCTTTACTATTCCAATTGTGTATCTTTACATCGTTTGCGTATCTTTACTATTCCAATTGTGTATCTTTTCATTTCTCGTTTGAGTATCTTTCTGTAAGGCTTTCTGATGCGAGTTTCTATTGAATTTGAGAGTTTTGCAAGTGTGGGAGTGTGTTTCTTTCAAACTGAGTATCTTAAATCGTTTGCGTATCTTTACTATTCCAATTATGTATCTTTACATCGTTTGCGTATCTTTACTATTCCAATTGTGTATCTTTTCATTTCTCGTTTGAGTATCTTTCTGTAAGGCTTCTGATGCGAGTTTCTATTGTATTTGAGAGTTTTGCAAGTGTGGGAGTGTGTTTCTTTCAAACTGAGTATCTTTACATCGTTTGCGTATGTTTACTATTCCAATTGTGTATCTTTACATCGTTTGCGTATCTTTACTATTCCAATTGTGTATCTTTTCATTTCTCATTTGAGTATCTTTCTGTAAGGCTTCTGATGCGAGTTTCTATTGTATTTGAGAGTTTTGCAAGTCTGGGAGTGTGTTTCTTTCAAACTGAGTATCTTTACATCGTTTGCGTATCTTTACTATTCCAATTGTGTATCTTTTCATTTCTCGTTTGAGTATCTTTCTGTAAGGCTTCTGATGCGAGTTTCTATTGTATTTGAGAGTTTTGCAAGTGTGGGGGTGTGTTTCTTTCAAACTGAGTATCTTTACATCGTTTGCGTATCTTTACTATTCCAATTGTGTATCTTTACATCGTTTGCGTATCTTTACTATTCCAATTGTGTATCTTTTCATTTCTCGTTTGAGTATCTTTCTGTAAGGCTTTCTGATGCGAGTTTCTATTGAATTTGAGAGTTTTGCAAGTGTGGGAGTGTGTTTCTTTCAAACTGAGTATCTTAAATCGTTTGCGTATCTTTACTATTCCAATTGTGTATCTTTACATCGTTTGCGTATCTTTACTATTCCAATTGTGTATCTTTTCATTTCTCGTTTGAGTATCTTTCTGTAAGGCTTTCTGATGCGAGTTTCTATTGAATTTGAGAGTTTTGCAAGTGTGGGAGTGTGTTTCTTTCAAACTGAGTATCTTTACATCGTTTGCGTATCTTTACTATTCCAATTGTGTATCTTTTCATTTCTCGTTTGAGTATCTTTCTGTAAGGCTTCTGATGCGAGTTTCTATTGTATTTGAGAGTTTTGCAAGTGTGGGAGTGTGTTTCTTTCAAACTGAGTATCTTTACATCGTTTGCGTATCTTTACTATTCCAATTGTGTATCTTTACATCGTTTGCGTATCTTTACTATTCCAATTGTGTATTTTTTCATTTCTCGTTTGAGTATCTTTCTGTAAGGCTTCTGATGCGAGTTTCTATTGTATTTGAGAGTTTTGCAAGTGTGGGGGTGTGTTTCTTTCAAACTGAGTATCTTTACATCGTTTGCGTATCTTTACTATTCCAATTGTGTATCTTTACATCGTTTGCGTATCTTTACTATTCCAATTGTGTATCTTTTCATTTCTCGTTTGAGTATCTTTCTGTAAGGCTTTCTGATGCGAGTTTCTATTGAATTTGAGAGTTTTGCAAGTGTGGGAGTGTGTTTCTTTCAAACTGAGTATCTTTACATCGTTTGCGTATCTTTACTATTCCAATTGTGTATCTTTTCATTTCTCGTTTGAGTATCTTTCTATAAGGCTTCTGATGCGAGTTTCTATTGTATTTGAGAGTTTTGCAAGTGTGGGGGTGTGTTTCTTTCAAACTGAGTATCTTTACATCGTTTGCGTATCTTTACTATTCCAATTGTGTATCTTTACATCGTTTGCGTATCTTTACTATTCCAATTGTGTATCTTTTCATTTCTCGTTTGAGTATCTTTCTGTAAGGCTTTCTGATGCGAGTTTCTATTGAATTTGAGAGTTTTGCAAGTGTGGGAGTGTGTTTCTTTCAAACTGAGTATCTTTACATCGTTTGCGTATGTTTACTATTCCAATTGTGTATCTTTACATCGTTTACGTATCTTTACTATTCCAATTGTGTATCTTTTCATTTCTCGTTTGAGTATCTTTCTGTAAGGCTTCTGATGCGAGTTTCTATTGTATTTGAGAGTTTTGCAAGTCTGGGAGTGTGTTTCTTTCAAACTGAGTATCTTAAATCGTTTGCGTATGTTTACTATTCCAATTGTGTATCTTTACATCGTTTGCGTATCTTTACTATTCCAATTGCGTATCTTTTCATTACTCGTTTGAGTATCTTTCTGTAAGGCTTCTGATGCGAGTTTCTATTGTATTTGAGAGTTTTGCAAGTGTGGGAGTGTGTTTCTTTCAAACTGAGTATCTTTACATCGTTTGCGTATCTTTACTATTCCAATTGTGTATCTTTACATCGTTTGCGTATCTTTACTATTCCAATTGTGTATCTTTTCATTTCTCGTTTGAGTATCTTTCTGTAAGGCTTCTGATGCGAGTATCTATTGTATTTGAGAGTTTTGCAAGTGTGGGAGTGTGTTTCTTTCAAACTGAGTATCTTTACATCGTTTGCGTATCTTTACTATTCCAATTGTGTATCTTTTCATTTCTCGTTTGAGTATCTTTCTGTAAGGCTTCTGATGTGAGTATCTATTGTATTTGAGAGTTTTGCAAGTGTGGGAGTGTATTTCTTTCAAACTGAGTATCTTTACATCGTTTGCGTATCTTTACTATTCCAATTGTGTATCTTTACATCGTTTGCGTATCTTTACTATTCCAATTGTGTATCTTTTCATTTCTCGTTTGAGTATCTTTCTGTAAGGCTTCTGATGCGAGTTTCTATTGTATTTGAGAGTTTTGCAAGTGTGGGAGTGTGTTTCTTTCAAACTGAGTATCTTTACATCGTTTGCGTATCTTTACTATTCCAATTGTGTATCTTTACATCGTTTGCGTATCTTTACTATTCCAATTGTGTATCTTTTCATTTCTCGTTTGAGTATCTTTCTGTAAGGCTTCTGATGCGAGTATCTATTGTATTTGAGAGTTTTGCAAGTGTGGGAGTGTGTTTCTTTCAAACTGAGTATCTTTACATCGTTTGCGTATCTTTACTATTCCAATTGTGTATCTTTACATCGTTTGCGTATCTTTACTATTCCAATTGTGTATCTTTTCATTTCTCGTTTAAGTATCTTTCTGTAAGGCTTCTGATGCGAGTTTCTATTGAATTTGAGAGTTTTGCAAGTGTGGGAGTGTGTTTCTTTCAAACTGAGTATCTTAAATCGTTTGCGTATCTTTACTATTCCAATTGTGTATCTTTACATCGTTTGCGTATCTTTACTATTCCAATTGTGTACCTTTTCATTTCTCGTTTGAGTATCTTTCTGTAAGGCTTCTGATGCGAGTTTCTATTGTATTTGAGAGTTTTGCAAGTGTGGGAGTGTGTTTCTTTCAAACTGAGTATCTTTACATCGTTTGCGTATCTTTACTATTCCAATTGTGTATCTTTACATCGTTTGCGTATCTTTACTATTCCAATTGTGTATCTTTTCATTTCTCGTTTGAGTATCTTTCTGTAAGGCTTCTGATGCGAGTATCTATTGTATTTGAGAGTTTTGCAAGTCTGGGAGTGTGTTTCTTTCAAACTGAGTATCTTTACATCGTTTGCGTATCTTTACTATTCCAATTGTGTATCTTTACATCGTTTGCGTATCTTTACTATTCCAATTGTGTATCTTTTCATTTCTCGTTTAAGTATCTTTCTGTAAGGCTTCTGATGCGAGTTTCTATTGAATTTGAGAGTTTTGCAAGTGTGGGAGTGTGTTTCTTTCAAACTGAGTATCTTAAATCGTTTGCGTATCTTTACTATTCCAATTGTGTATCTTTACATCGTTTGCGTATCTTTACTATTCCAATTGTGTATCTTTTCATTTCTCGTTTGAGTATCTTTCTGTAAGGCTTCTGATGCGAGTTTCTATTGTATTTGAGAGTTTTGCAAGTGTGGGAGTGTGTTTCTTTCAAACTGAGTATCTTTACATCGTTTGCGTATCTTTACTATTCCAATTGTGTATCTTTACATCGTTTGCGTATCTTTACTATTCCAATTGTGTATCTTTTCATTTCTCGTTTGAGTATCTTTCTGTAAGGCTTCTGATGCGAGTATCTATTGTATTTGAGAGTTTTGCAAGTCTGGGAGTGTGTTTCTTTCAAACTGAGTATCTTTACATCGTTTGCGTATCTTTACTATTCCAATTGTGTATCTTTTCATTTCTCGTTTGAGTATCTTTCTGTAAGGCTTTCTGATGCGAGTTTCTATTGAATTTGAGAGTTTTCCAAGTGTGGGAGTGTGTTTCTTTCAAACTTAGTATCTTTACATCGTTTGCGTATCTTTACTATTCCAATTGTGTATCTTTTCATTTCTCGTTTGAGTATCTTTCTGTAAGGCTTTCTGATGCGAGTTTCTATTGAATTTGAGAGTTTTGCAAGTGTGGGAGTGTGTTTCTTTCAAACTGAGTATCTTTACATCGTTTGCGTATCTTTACTATTCCAATTGTGTATCTTTTCATTTCTCGTTTGAGTATCTTTCTGTAAGGCTTCTGATGCGAGTTTCTATTGTATTTGAGAGTTTTGCAAGTGTGGGAGTGTGTTTCTTTCAAACTGAGTATCTTTACATCGTTTGCGTATCTTTACTATTCCAATTGTGTATCTTTACATCGTTTGCGTATCTTTACTATTCCAATTGTGTATTTTTTCATTTCTCGTTTGAGTATCTTTCTGTAAGGCTTCTGATGCGAGTTTCTATTGTATTTGAGAGTTTTGCAAGTGTGGGGGTGTGTTTCTATCAAACTGAGTATCTTTACATCGTTTGCGTATCTTTACTATTCCAATTGTGTATCTTTACATCGTTTGCGTATCTTTACTATTCCAATTGTGTATCTTTTCATTTCTCGTTTGAGTATCTTTCTGTAAGGCTTTCTGATGCGAGTTTCTATTGAATTTGAGAGTTTTGCAAGTGTGGGAGTGTGTTTCTTTCAAACTGAGTATCTTTACATCGTTTGCGTATCTTTACTATTCCAATTGTGTATCTTTTCATTTCTCGTTTGAGTATCTTTCTGTAAGGCTTCTGATGTGAGTATCTATTGTATTTGAGAGTTTTGCAAGTGTGGGAGTGTATTTCTTTCAAACTGAGTATCTTTACATCGTTTGCGTATCTTTACTATTCCAATTGTGTATCTTTACATCGTTTGCGTATCTTTACTATTCCAATTGTGTATCTTTTCATTTCTCGTTTGAGTATCTTTCTGTAAGGCTTCTGATGCGAGTTTCTATTGTATTTGAGAGTTTTGCAAGTGTGGGAGTGTGTTTCTTTCAAACTGAGTATCTTTACATCGTTTGCGTATCTTTACTATTCCAATTGTGTATCTTTACATCGTTTGCGTATCTTTACTATTCCAATTGTGTATCTTTTCATTTCTCGTTTGAGTATCTTTCTGTAAGGCTTCTGATGCGAGTTTCTATTGAATTTGAGAGTTTTGCAAGTGTGGGAGTGTGTTTCTTTCAAACTGAGTATCTTAAATCGTTTGCGTATCTTTACTATTCCAATTGTGTATCTTTACATCGTTTGCGTATCTTTACTATTCCAATTGTGTATCTTTTCATTTCTCGTTTGAGTATCTTTCTGTAAGGCTTCTGATGCGAGTTTCTATTGTATTTGAGAGTTTTGCAAGTGTGGGAGTGTGTTTCTTTCAAACTGAGTATCTTTACATCGTTTGCGTATCTTTACTATTCCAATTGTGTATCTTTACATCGTTTGCGTATCTTTACTATTCCAATTGTGTATCTTTTCATTTCTCGTTTGAGTATCTTTCTGTAAGGCTTCTGATGCGAGTTTCTATTGAATTTGAGAGTTTTGCAAGTGTGGGAGTGTGTTTCTTTCAAACTGAGTATCTTAAATCGTTTGCGTATCTTTACTATTCCAATTGTGTATCTTTACATCGTTTGCGTATCTTTACTATTCCAATTGTGTACCTTTTCATTTCTCGTTTGAGTATCTTTCTGTAAGGCTTCTGATGCGAGTTTCTATTGTATTTGAGAGTTTTGCAAGTGTGGGAGTGTGTTTCTTTCAAACTGAGTATCTTTACATCGTTTGCGTATCTTTACTATTCCAATTGTGTATCTTTACATCGTTTGCGTATCTTTACTATTCCAATTGTGTATCTTTTCATTTCTCGTTTGAGTATCTTTCTGTAAGGCTTCTGATGCGAGTATCTATTGTATTTGAGAGTTTTGCAAGTCTGGGAGTGTGTTTCTTTCAAACTGAGTATCTTTACATCGTTTGCGTATCTTTACTATTCCAATTGTGTATCTTTACATCGTTTGCGTATCTTTACTATTCCAATTGTGTATCTTTTCATTTCTCGTTTAAGTATCTTTCTGTAAGGCTTCTGATGCGAGTTTCTATTGAATTTGAGAGTTTTGCAAGTGTGGGAGTGTGTTTCTTTCAAACTGAGTATCTTAAATCGTTTGCGTATCTTTACTATTCCAATTGTGTATCTTTACATCGTTTGCGTATCTTTACTATTCCAATTGTGTATCTTTTCATTTCTCGTTTGAGTATCTTTCTGTAAGGCTTCTGATGCGAGTTTCTATTGTATTTGAGAGTTTTGCAAGTGTGGGAGTGTGTTTCTTTCAAACTGAGTATCTTTACATCGTTTGCGTATCTTTACTATTCCAATTGTGTATCTTTACATCGTTTGCGTATCTTTACTATTCCAATTGTGTATCTTTTCATTTCTCGTTTGAGTATCTTTCTGTAAGGCTTCTGATGCGAGTATCTATTGTATTTGAGAGTTTTGCAAGTCTGGGAGTGTGTTTCTTTCAAACTGAGTATCTTTACATCGTTTGCGTATCTTTACTATTCCAATTGTGTATCTTTTCATTTCTCGTTTGAGTATCTTTCTGTAAGGCTTTCTGATGCGAGTTTCTATTGAATTTGAGAGTTTTCCAAGTGTGGGAGTGTGTTTCTTTCAAACTTAGTATCTTTACATCGTTTGCGTATCTTTACTATTCCAATTGTGTATCTTTTCATTTCTCGTTTGAGTATCTTTCTGTAAGGCTTTCTGATGCGAGTTTCTATTGAATTTGAGAGTTTTGCAAGTGTGGGAGTGTGTTTCTTTCAAACTGAGTATCTTTACATCGTTTGCGTATCTTTACTATTCCAATTGTGTATCTTTTCATTTCTCGTTTGAGTATCTTTCTGTAAGGCTTCTGATGCGAGTTTCTATTGTATTTGAGAGTTTTGCAAGTGTGGGAGTGTGTTTCTTTCAAACTGAGTATCTTTACATCGTTTGCGTATCTTTACTATTCCAATTGTGTATCTTTACATCGTTTGCGTATCTTTACTATTCCAATTGTGTATTTTTTCATTTCTCGTTTGAGTATCTTTCTGTAAGGCTTCTGATGCGAGTTTCTATTGTATTTGAGAGTTTTGCAAGTGTGGGGGTGTGTTTCTATCAAACTGAGTATCTTTACATCGTTTGCGTATCTTTACTATTCCAATTGTGTATCTTTACATCGTTTGCGTATCTTTACTATTCCAATTGTGTATCTTTTCATTTCTCGTTTGAGTATCTTTCTGTAAGGCTTTCTGATGCGAGTTTCTATTGAATTTGAGAGTTTTGCAAGTGTGGGAGTGTGTTTCTTTCAAACTGAGTATCTTTACATCGTTTGCGTATCTTTACTATTCCAATTGTGTATCTTTTCATTTCTCGTTTGAGTATCTTTCTGTAAGGCTTCTCGTTTGAGTATCTATTGTATTTGAGAGTTTTGCAAGTGTGGGAGTGTATTTCTTTCAAACTGAGTATCTTTACATCGTTTGCGTATCTTTACTATTCCAATTGTGTATCTTTACATCGTTTGCGTATCTTTACTATTCCAATTGTGTATCTTTTCATTTCTCGTTTGAGTATCTTTCTGTAAGGCTTCTGATGCGAGTTTCTATTGTATTTGAGAGTTTTGCAAGTGTGGGAGTGTGTTTCTTTCAAACTGAGTATCTTTACATCGTTTGCGTATCTTTACTATTCCAATTGTGTATCTTTACATCGTTTGCGTATCTTTACTATTCCAATTGTGTATCTTTTCATTTCTCGTTTGAGTATCTTTCTGTAAGGCTTCTGATGCGAGTTTCTATTGAATTTGAGAGTTTTGCAAGTGTGGGAGTGTGTTTCTTTCAAACTGAGTATCTTAAATCGTTTGCGTATCTTTACTATTCCAATTGTGTATCTTTACATCGTTTGCGTATCTTTACTATTCCAATTGTGTATCTTTTCATTTCTCGTTTGAGTATCTTTCTGTAAGGCTTCTGATGCGAGTTTCTATTGTATTTGAGAGTTTTGCAAGTGTGGGAGTGTGTTTCTTTCAAACTGAGTATCTTTACATCGTTTGCGTATCTTTACTATTCCAATTGTGTATCTTTACATCGTTTGCGTATCTTTACTATTCCAATTGTGTATCTTTTCATTTCTCGTTTGAGTATCTTTCTGTAAGGCTTCTGATGCGAGTATCTATTGTATTTGAGAGTTTTGCAAGTCTGGGAGTGTGTTTCTTTCAAACTGAGTATCTTTACATCGTTTGCGTATCTTTACTATTCCAATTGTGTATCTTTTCATTTCTCGTTTGAGTATCTTTCTGTAAGGCTTTCTGATGCGAGTTTCTATTGAATTTGAGAGTTTTGCAAGTGTGGGAGTGTGTTTCTTTCAAACTGAGTATCTTTACATCGTTTGCGTATCTTTACTATTCCAATTGTGTATCTTTTCATTTCTCGTTTGAGTATCTTTCTGTAAGGCTTCTGATGCGAGTTTCTATTGTATTTGAGAGTTTTGCAAGTGTGGGAGTGTGTTTCTTTCAAACTGAGTATCTTTACATCGTTTGCGTATCTTTACTATTCCAATTGTGTATCTTTACATCGTTTGCGTATCTTTACTATTCCAATTGTGTATCTTTTCATTTCTCGTTTGAGTATCTTTCTGTAAGGCTTCTGATGCGAGTTTCTATTGTATTTGAGAGTTTTGCAAGTGTGGGAGTGTGTTTCTTTCAAACTGAGTATCTTTACATCGTTTGCGTATCTTTACTATTCCAATTGTGTATCTTTACATCGTTTGCGTATCTTTACTATTCCAATTGTGTATCTTTTCATTTCTCGTTTGAGTATCTTTCTGTAAGGCTTTCTGATGCGAGTTTCTATTGAATTTGAGAGTTTTGCAAGTGTGGGAGTGTGTTTCTTTCAAACTGAGTATCTTTACATCGTTTGCGTATCTTTACTATTCCAATTGTGTATCTTTTCATTTCTCGTTTGAGTATCTTTCTATAAGGCTTCTGATGCGAGTTTCTATTGTATTTGAGAGTTTTGCAAGTGTGGGGGTGTGTTTCTTTCAAACTGAGTATCTTTACATCGTTTGCGTATCTTTACTATTCCAATTGTGTATCTTTACATCGTTTGCGTATCTTTACTATTCCAATTGTGTATCTTTTCATTTCTCGTTTGAGTATCTTTCTGTAAGGCTTTCTGATGCGAGTTTCTATTGAATTTGAGAGTTTTGCAAGTGTGGGAGTGTGTTTCTTTCAAACTGAGTATCTTAAATCGTTTGCGTATCTTTACTATTCCAATTATGTATCTTTACATCGTTTGCGTATCTTTACTATTCCAATTGTGTATCTTTTCATTTCTCGTTTGAGTATCTTTCTGTAAGGCTTCTGATGCGAGTTTCTATTGTATTTGAGAGTTTTGCAAGTGTGGGAGTGTGTTTCTTTCAAACTGAGTATCTTTACATCGTTTGCGTATGTTTACTATTCCAATTGTGTATCTTTACATCGTTTGCGTATCTTTACTATTCCAATTGTGTATCTTTTCATTTCTCATTTGAGTATCTTTCTGTAAGGCTTCTGATGCGAGTTTCTATTGTATTTGAGAGTTTTGCAAGTCTGGGAGTGTGTTTCTTTCAAACTGAGTATCTTTACATCGTTTGCGTATCTTTACTATTCCAATTGTGTATCTTTTCATTTCTCGTTTGAGTATCTTTCTGTAAGGCTTCTGATGCGAGTTTCTATTGTATTTGAGAGTTTTGCAAGTGTGGGGGTGTGTTTCTTTCAAACTGAGTATCTTTACATCGTTTGCGTATCTTTACTATTCCAATTGTGTATCTTTACATCGTTTGCGTATCTTTACTATTCCAATTGTGTATCTTTTCATTTCTCGTTTGAGTATCTTTCTGTAAGGCTTTCTGATGCGAGTTTCTATTGAATTTGAGAGTTTTGCAAGTGTGGGAGTGTGTTTCTTTCAAACTGAGTATCTTAAATCGTTTGCGTATCTTTACTATTCCAATTGTGTATCTTTACATCGTTTGCGTATCTTTACTATTCCAATTGTGTATCTTTTCATTTCTCGTTTGAGTATCTTTCTGTAAGGCTTTCTGATGCGAGTTTCTATTGAATTTGAGAGTTTTGCAAGTGTGGGAGTGTGTTTCTTTCAAACTGAGTATCTTTACATCGTTTGCGTATCTTTACTATTCCAATTGTGTATCTTTTCATTTCTCGTTTGAGTATCTTTCTGTAAGGCTTCTGATGCGAGTTTCTATTGTATTTGAGAGTTTTGCAAGTGTGGGAGTGTGTTTCTTTCAAACTGAGTATCTTTACATCGTTTGCGTATCTTTACTATTCCAATTGTGTATCTTTACATCGTTTGCGTATCTTTACTATTCCAATTGTGTATTTTTTCATTTCTTGTTTGAGTATCTTTCTGTAAGGCTTCTGATGCGAGTTTCTATTGTATTTGAGAGTTTTGCAAGTGTGGGGGTGTGTTTCTTTCAAACTGAGTATCTTTACATCGTTTGCGTATCTTTACTATTCCAATTGTGTATCTTTACATTGTTTGCGTATCTTTACTATTCCAATTGTGTATCTTTTCATTTCTCGTTTGAGTATCTTTCTGTAAGGCTTTCTGATGCGAGTTTCTATTGAATTTGAGAGTTTTGCAAGTGTGGGAGTGTGTTTCTTTCAAACTGAGTATCTTTACATCGTTTGCGTATCTTTACTATTCCAATTGTGTATCTTTTCATTTCTCGTTTGAGTATCTTTCTATAAGGCTTCTGATGCGAGTTTCTATTGTATTTGAGAGTTTTGCAAGTGTGGGGGTGTGTTTCTTTCAAACTGAGTATCTTTACATCGTTTGCGTATCTTTACTATTCCAATTGTGTATCTTTACATCGTTTGCGTATCTTTACTATTCCAATTGTGTATCTTTTCATTTCTCGTTTGAGTATCTTTCTGTAAGGCTTTCTGATGCGAGTTTCTATTGAATTTGAGAGTTTTGCAAGTGTGGGAGTGTGTTTCTTTCAAACTGAGTATCTTAAATCGTTTGCGTATGTTTACTATTCCAATTGTGTATCTTTACATCGTTTGCGTATTTTTACTATTCCAATTGTGTATCTTTTCATTTCTCGTTTGAGTATCTTTCTGTAAGGCTTTCTGATGCGAGTTTCTATTGAATTTGAGAGTTTTGCAAGTGTGGGAGTGTGTTTCTTTCAAACTTAGTATCCTTACATCGTTTGCGTATCTTTACTATTCCAATTGTGTATCTTTTCATTTCTCGTTTGAGTATCTTTCTATAAGGCTTCTGATGCGAGTTTCTATTGTATTTGAGAGTTTTGCAAGTGTGGGGGTGTGTTTCTTTCAAACTGAGTATCTTTACATCGTTTGCGTATCTTTACTATTCCAATTGTGTATCTTTACATCGTTTGCGTATCTTTACTATTCCAATTGTGTATCTTTTCATTTCTCGTTTGAGTATCTTTCTGTAAGGCTTTCTGATGCGAGTTTCTATTAAATTTGAGAGTTTTGCAAGTGTGGGAGTGTGTTTCTTTCAAACTGAGTATCTTAAATCGTTTGCGTATCTTTACTATTCCAATTATGTATCTTTACATCGTTTGCGTATCTTTACTATTCCAATTGTGTATCTTTTCATTTCTCGTTTGAGTATCTTTCTGTAAGGCTTCTGATGCGAGTTTCTATTGTATTTGAGAGTTTTGCAAGTGTGGGAGTGTATTTCTTTCAAACTGAGTATCTTTACATCGTTTGCGTATCTTTACTATTCCAATTGTGTATCTTTACATCGTTTGCGTATCTTTACTATTCCAATTGTGTATCTTTTCATTTCTCGTTTGAGTATCTTTCTGTAAGGCTTCTGATGCGAGTTTCTATTGTATTTGAGAGTTTTGCAAGTGTGGGAGTGTGTTTCTTTCAAACTGAGTATCTTTACATCGTTTGCGTATCTTTACTATTCCAATTGTGTATCTTTACATCGTTTGCGTATCTTTACTATTCCAATTGTGTATCTTTTCATTTCTCGTTTGAGTATCTTTCTGTAAGGCTTCTGATGCGAGTTTCTATTGTATTTGAGAGTTTTGCAAGTGTGGGAGTGTGTTTCTTTCAAACTGAGTATCTTTACATCGTTTGCGTATCTTTACTATTCCAATTGTGTATCTTTACATCGTTTGCGTATCTTTACTATTCCAATTGTGTATTTTTTCATTTCTCGTTTGAGTATCTTTCTGTAAGGCTTCTGATGCGAGTTTCTATTGTATTTGAGAGTTTTGCAAGTGTGGGGGTGTGTTTCTTTCAAACTGAGTATCTTTACATCGTTTGCGTATCTTTACTATTCCAATTGTGTATCTTTTCATTTCTCGTTTGAGTATCTTTCTGTAAGGCTTTCTGATGCGAGTTTCTATTGAATTTGAGAGTTTTGCAAGTGTGGGAGTGTGTTTCTTTCAAACTGAGTATCTTTACATCGTTTGCGTATCTTTACTATTCCAATTGTGTATCTTTTCATTTCTCGTTTGAGTATCTTTCTATAAGGCTTCTGATGCGAGTTTCTATTGTATTTGAGAGTTTTGCAAGTGTGGGGGTGTGTTTCTTTCAAACTGAGTATCTTTACATCGTTTGCGTATCTTTACTATTCCAATTGTGTATCTTTACATCGTTTGCGTATCTTTACTATTCCAATTGTGTATCTTTTCATTTCTCGTTTGAGTATCTTTCTGTAAGGCTTTCTGATGCGAGTTTCTATTGAATTTGAGAGTTTTGCAAGTGTGGGAGTGTGTTTCTTTCAAACTGAGTATCTTAAATCGTTTGCGTATCTTTACTATTCCAATTGTGTATCTTTACATCGTTTGCGTATCTTTACTATTCCAATTGTGTATCTTTTCATTTCTCGTTTGAGTATCTTTCTGTAAGGCTTCTGATGCGAGTTTCTATTGTATTTGAGAGTTTTGCAAGTGTGGGAGTGTGTTTCTTTCAAACTGAGTATCTTTACATCGTTTGCGTATGTTTACTATTCCAATTGTGTATCTTTACATCGTTTGCGTATCTTTACTATTCCAATTGTGTATCTTTTCATTTCTCGTTTGAGTATCTTTCTGTAAGGCTTCTGATGCGAGTTTCTATTGTATTTGAGAGTTTTGCAAGTGTGGGGGTGTATTTCTTTCAAATTGAGTATCTTTACATCGTTTGCGTATCTTTACTATTCCAATTGTGTATCTTTACATCGTTTGCGTATCTTTACTATTCCAATTGTGTATCTTTTCATTTCTCGTTTGAGTATCTTTCTGTAAGGCTTTCTGATGCGAGTTTCTATTGAATTTGAGAGTTTTGCAAGTGTGGGAGTGTGTTTCTTTCAAACTGAGTATCTTAAATCGTTTGCGTATCTTTACTATTCCAATTGTGTATCTTTACATCGTTTGCGTATCTTTACTATTCCAATTGTGTATCTTTTCATTTCTCGTTTGAGTATCTTTCTGTAAGGCTTCTGATGCGAGTTTCTATTGTATTTGAGAGTTTTGCAAGTGTGGGAGTGTGTTTCTTTCAAACTGAGTATCTTTACATCGTTTGCGTATGTTTACTATTCCAATTGTGTATCTTTACATCGTTTGCGTATCTTTACTATTCCAATTGTGTATCTTTTCATTTCTCGTTTGAGTATCTTTCTGTAAGGCTTCTGATGCGAGTTTCTATTGAATTTGAGAGTTTTGCAAGTGTGGGAGTGTGTTTCTTTCAAACTGAGTTTCTTTACATCGTTTGCGTATCTTTACTATTCCAATTGTGTATCTTTACATCGTTTGCGTATCTTTACTATTCCAATTGTGTATTTTTTCATTTCTCGTTTGAGTATCTTTCTGTAAGGCTTCTGATGCGAGTTTCTATTGTATTTGAGAGTTTTGCAAGTGTGGGGGTGTGTTTCTTTCAAACTGAGTATCTTTACATCGTTTGCGTATCTTTACTATTCCAATTGTGTATCTTTACATCGTTTGCGTATCTTTACTATTCCAATTGTGTATCTTTTCATTTCTCGTTTGAGTATCTTTCTGTAAGGCTTTCTGATGCGAGTTTCTATTGAATTTGAGAGTTTTGCAAGTGTGGGAGTGTGTTTCTTTCAAACTGAGTATCTTTACATCGTTTGCGTATCTTTACTATTCCAATTGTGTATCTTTTCATTTCTCGTTTGAGTATCTTTCTATAAGGCTTCTGATGCGAGTTTCTATTGTATTTGAGAGTTTTGCAAGTGTGGGGGTGTGTTTCTTTCAAACTGAGTATCTTTACATCGTTTGCGTATCTTTACTATTCCAATTGTGTATCTTTACATCGTTTGCGTATCTTTACTATTCCAATTGTGTATCTTTTCATTTCTTGTAATAACCCGATTTTTCGGGACGAGTCATTATACTTTTCCTAAGTTATAAGTTTTCGAAAATATGAAATCGTGTTCGTTCCATTTTGTAACGTCGGGAATCGAAAACGAAAACGTTATCGGAACGCTTAATTTGAAAAACGTTACGTTTCCGTAACAAATATATCGACTTTTATTCCGTCGATCGTTGATGAAAACTTTCTTCACGAAAGTTGTAGAGCTCGTCGATACGAGTGCGTGGACATGTGACGCGTTTGAATCGGACATCGGAGGTGGAAGTTATTAACGATGTAATTTAGTTTCCGATTTAGAAACGGGTATATATAGAACTTTTTCTGTTAGGGTTTCCAATTGTGGAAATCCATTTCTTTCATTCTCTCACCGCCTCCCTCCTTTCCCCTCTCCTCTCTCTCTCCTTCGGTCCTCCCTCTCCCTCTCGACCCGAGCTCCTCCTTCTCCCTCTCGACCCCGAGCTTCTCTCTCTCTCTCTCTCTCTCTCTCTCTCACTCTCTCTCGGACCGAGCTCACTCTCCCTCATTTCTTTTCTCCTTCTGTTTTTCTTCCTTCACCGAGACCACGCCGTCTCCTTCTCCTCCGCCTAGCGCCACCCTCCGGCGAGCCCAACACACGCAGTACCACCATCTTGATCGCCTTTTCATCCTCTTCCAAGCCATGTTCCTCGATCATCCGTTGCACCCACGAATTGGTGAGATTTAAATCAAGGCAGTCGAACACCACCGAGGAAGCTCATCACCCCGGCAGATTTCGACGATGTTTTCCTTCCTCCTTTGGGTGAGCTTGCCTAAACTATTCATACCCAATCTAATGTTTATTTCAATTTGATGAACCATGGACTAATCTCTCTTGTTCCTCCCCTTTTTCTGGGTTCATCACCGTCGGTACACCACCATCACCGTCACCCTTCTTCTTGTCGAAATTGAGAGCTCCTCTGCCCCTAATTGATCTAAAAGCAATCACAGCCATCCAAGGGACAGTGGCCATGAAGAAGGAGGACTGCAGCAACTCGGATTGGAGTCAAGGACAGAGCAGCATCCTCGGCTTGCATTTTTAGTGCTTCAGGTGGCAATTCCGCTCCTAACCCTCTAATTGATGTTTTTCAGTTCTTGTGAAGGCTATATTGATGTTGTGTACCGAATTGGAAGTGTTAGATTAAGCTTTTGGAGGCCGGAGTAGTGATCGGAGACAATGGGGTGAATTCCCCTGTTTTTACCATTTTACGGTTTACCTTTTTACCATTTTACTGTGATGTGAAATGACAAAAATGCCCATGGCAGAAAAGTTACTGTTTTACTATTTACTTTTACGGTTTTATCCTAAAATTACCATCAGTAAAAGTAAAAAGTAATTTTGTAAAAGGGTAATTTAGTAAATTTTATTTACTGAATTTGTATTTACATTTAAATCGTACGTATACGTACAGAAATACGTATTAATATTTATACGTACAGAAATACGTATTAATATTTATACGTACGGAAATACGTATTAATATTTAATACGTACAGAAATACGTATTATTATTTATACGTACAGAAATACGTATTAATTGAGTATTGTACAGTAACCGTGAATAGTGAACAGTGAACAGTAACTTCGTATAACCAAAATTGCTGAACAGTAACCGTTTATTACTGTTTTGGCATTTAAAGGTTTACGAAACGATTCTAAATTCTTTTCTTATTCTTTTAAGGTGATCGTTAAATCGAGGAAAGGAATTAGCATCGCGAATTGTGGAATTACGCTCAAGTCAATAAGGTGAGTAAAATCTCACTGAATTACGAATCTACCTTCGTGGTGATTCAACATTTTTACAAGTGTGTTTATCAGATGAATTACAACATGTATATAATTTTGTGGACTACATATATACAGTATAATGGTAATAAGTACATATATATATATAGTTCATTAAATTACGTACTGTTATTAATTCATTAAAAATAGTCATTTCGGTGACAGAAAAATTGTGCATGTGTGTGATTTAAATGGTACGATATGATGTGAGATTATCGTACGTAATTTTCAGGTGTTTATGAAATATGACATGTATAGGATATAGTGGACTATGTATATATTGTATAAATGGTAAATAAGTACGAATATATATAGTTTGCTATATAATATACTGTTATGATTTTTATTGTGGATATATCGTGAAAGTTTTAAAACGTACAATATGATGTGTGATTATTGTACATGATTTATCACGGAAAATGTGAAATATTGTGATTTGTCTTCGGACGTGATGTGTGGTACAATATGATGTGAGATTATTGTACATGTGAGGCAAGTCGGAACCTAGCCTTTGGCCGGGCGAAGGTTACGATACAGTTAGAGCTCTAGTCTGTCTGCCATAGTACTACATGTGAGGTAACGGGTGGTTATCTGCTCATGAGTACTCAGTTTGTTTGGATGTTGGGTAGCGGGTGGTTACCCAATATCAGCTTAGTACGGCATGTGAGATAACGGGTGGTTATCTGTTCATGAGTACTCAGATTGTTTTGGATGTTGGGTAGCGGGTGGTTACCCAATATCAGTTTAGTACTGCATGTGAGGTAACGGGTGGTTATCTGCTCATGGGTACTCAGATTGTTTTGGATGTTGGGTAGCGGGTGGCTATCCAATATCGGCGGTGTATTACGAGAGGGGTAACAGATGTGTACCAGCGTTCTTGGTACCCGTATTATAAATGCATTTGGGTAACCAGAAGGGTTACTTAATTTCTCATGAGCGCTTCGTTTTCTTTGGGACAACCAGATGGGCCGTCCACTGACTCATGAGTGCATTTATATTTGTTTTGATTGTGGATTTTCATATATTTTGATATGCGAGTTATATATTTTCATTTTACTCATACGAGCTGTAAAGCTTACCGGGTTTGTGTTTACAATCCCGGTGCACCAATTCGATGGTGTAGTGGATAACTCCGCAGGTGTGGATTAGCGGGAATTGACGGACCGCTCAGAGGGCTTGAAGTTAGTTATCTCCAGCTTGTGTGACTATTTTGTGAGAAATTGTGAGGATTATTACATTTCCAACTTACGCAATGTAAATTATAAATTTGGGTTGTAATAATTGGTTTTCTGAGGTGTATTGAAAACTCAGTGATGATCCGCTGTGCACTTAAATAATTTCATTTTCATTGAGATTGTTATTGGTGTTCTAACGACTTTGAGATTTTGAGTTTTTAGGCTCGAAATTTTAGGGTCGTTACAGTTGGTATCAGAGCCTAAGTGCGTATTTGGCGATTATCAATACCATCCAGGAGCGATGATCCGACTGCAGGCGGGCTCCCATCACATGCTCCTCGGTATAGATATGTTGTCGGGTACGCGAGAGTGTTAGGAGCCATACCTTATGGTTTGGTCCTGTAGAGAGTATTGTGACGATACTCTGATGATTCACCTTCTTCTGAAATTTCATGATTGATATTAGTTGGATCTATTTTGTCGAATTCGAGACTTCACATGTATGACTAAGTGCTAATTGTTGAATGGTGATGAATTTGGAAAAAAAAGGGTTGTGAACAGGGCCGAGGAAGGACGAGAGGTCGCGGCCGAGTTAGGGCTGCAGGCCGAGTCCGCAATATGGAGAACCTTTATGAGGGGGCTGCTCCACTGGAGAGACAAGTTGATCTTGTTGCTATCATTAGAGACGATAGTCGTGTGTTGAGGTTGATCACAGACATGAGTGAGCTGCTAGTGCTGTCATTTCATGACGCTCGGATCATATGGTAGCGGACCATTGGATCAGAGTATTGGGACTTACTTGGTGATGATTGAGTACTCTGAGTTAGAGAAGAGGATGATAGCCACATTCATTTATTGATAGTTGGAGGGGTTAGGATTGATTCCTACGCCTATGGGAAACTCTTTATGTGTCACTTCGCTTTTGGAGTGTTCCTCGAAATTGGAGACAATGAACGGCTTGTCCTACTGTGATTGGAAGTAGAGAGTACTCTGCATATTTGATAGTGATTCCGGACCACACTATGATGTGATCTGAGGAATTGATTGGTTGAGGCCGCAGTACGCGGTGATTGATTGTGTTGACGTGATGAGTTCTTTCATAGACCCAGGATACCAGAGTTTCGTATCTGTGCCTCGAGTCGGATAATGCCATGATAGCTAGAATCTTGGCAAATGTGGAGTTTGTGGATCTAGAAGCAGCTATCACAAACATTGTTCTACTATTCGAGTATAGTGAGGTGTTTCAGGAGATACCGAGTTACCTTCTTCGAGAGTTGTTGAATTCTTTAGTGATGATGTGCTTGGTATAGCATCTGTAACAAAGGCGCCTTATGGGATTGGGAAAGAACGAGTTTAAAGAATTGAAAGAGCAGATAGATGACATATTAGACCTAGGGTTCATCAAACCTAGTGTCTCAGCTTGAGTGGTGCCGGTGTTATTCGTGAATAAGAAAGAAGTCTCATGCGGTTGAGTGTGAAGTAAAGGGGAATGATTAGGGTGACCATCAAGACTATGTATCATTTACCTAGGATTGATGATGTGTGTGATACGTCCTTAAGGTGGTGATACAATTATTAAACTGAGATTCACATTACGTCGTTGTTACGTTCTAACTCGTTTTGTTTCGGACTTTGACAATTGAAGTTACACATTGTTCTTGGCTGAGCAAGAAATCTAATGTGTTAAAGAGATTTCATTTTGACGTCACGAATTAATTATTTTGCTAGATGAGCATTTAATTGAGAATGCTGATCTTTCAGGATTTAAATATTTTGGTGTTGGGGATTGGAACTTCACAATGCCACAGGTCCAAATGAGACGCAATGGCGGTGAAGTGACTCTATCGAAGGTAAGGTATGAGATGACCTTAGCTTAATGATGTTTTAACGATTTGGTCGTGACAAGTACCTTCTAACTGGTAAAGAAATGGTTGAGGACTAAATTTTCTTTTCAACTGCAAGTGGTGTTAGTATTGGAGACTTAGAGGTTCTTTTCCTCTATGCATCATATTGTTTATTTTTGGATAAGGGAAAGTTGACTGAAGTGTTCAACAAGGGATACATTTTACAATAAAGAGTAATCAATTATATTACTACTTGCAGAGAAGTTATTTTGGCCGAATGCGTTGACCATGAGGGTTCTTAATGAAAGTAAAGAAACAACTGTTTAGAGTGGTGGTATAGCAATCATCTTGGGTTAGTCTGGAGGAGATGGTGGACCCAACATCAGGATTCAGTTGTTGAATTGTTTACTGAATTTATTGTATTACGACTGTGGGAAAAATCAATACTATGGATGATGCCACTGGGGCGTTGTGTGGGACCATGGGGCATACATTTGAGGTAGGCATGAACCAAGGGGTATGGGATATCTCAGTTGTGGTTGTGTTTATTTTGCACTGTAATTCCATCTAATTTTCATGTTCCACTAACGGGAGATAAATATTTTCTTCACCTGTCCTGCGACTTGAAGCAGATAGCTGTAACTTCTTTTTCGACGGTGAGTTTTGGTGAGGGTGATAGGATGCATGATGCGTCGCTCTTGTGATAACGGCGGTGATTCTCTACTGGCTTGTGAGAATAGTAGTCAAATCTCTGGTGAACTGTTCGAGAGTAATTCTTAATCAAAGGTAGGGTTATGTTGTGGTCGTGGACTCAGTGAGTTAAGACCCTTATCGAGTTACCATTACAAAGGAGGTGCTGGATGAGTAACATGCACAACAACCTTTGATGATTGTAAAAGATAATCATGAACGGAGATTGTTTGTAGATTGGAAGGAATGGTAGATTCATGGTTCTAGTGATGGGTTGAGGTGAAATCATAACTGTACGGTTGTGGATATAAGTACGATTTCCTTGGAAACCGATCTGTGTGATGCAAGTAGTAGGTATGTGTTAAATATTTATTTTGACTCGTGTTAGATATTGAGAGTCTTGACCATGCATAGTGGGTGGGCAAGCTCATGACGGGAGAATTGTCTGATAACTGCAAGGGAGGGGTGAATTAGACAAAGGGGTATGTTGACATCTCTACCGAGACCACCATTATGTTTTGGTGACTCACATGTGGCTGTTAATGTTAGAACACGTGACGGATTGGGTGTTGGAAGAGAGTTGAGGCAATGGAGGACATGCTGATAGCATATATACTGGATATTATAGGTAACTGGGAAGATCATTTGAGGATCGATTGAGTGCTTACAACGACAGTTACCATTCCAGCATCGGCATGATACCCTATGAGGCACTTAAGGTAGACCATGTCGATCACCTACCTGTTGGGCCAAAGTTGGGTGTAGTGAGATTTGACAAGAAAGAAAAGTTGGCGGAGGTATGTCGGGCCTTTGAGATTCTCGAGAAGGTGGGAAAACTAGCCTTGCCTACTAGCATGTCGGACGTTTACAATGTTTTCTACATTTCCATGTTGAGGAAGTATGATCCTGATGTGTCGCATATGTGATCGATCATAACACCATTGAGGTGAAGGAAAAGGCCACCTTTGTGGTTGAGCCGGTTCGTATCCTGGATAGGTCCACAAAGAAGCTTCGGAGGAAAGATGTGGAGCTAGTCAAGGTATTGTGGAGTCACCACAATGAGGGTGATGCATCATGGGAGCTAGAGTCAGACATGATGACCAGATATCCACTGTTATTTGTTGAGTGAGATTGAATTTCGGGACGAAATTCCTTTAAGGGGGGTAGAATGTAATAACCCGATTTTTCGGGACGAGTCATTATACTTTTCCTAAGTTATAAGTTTTCGAAAATATGAAATCGTGTTCGTTCCATTTTGTAACGTCGGGAATCGAAAACGAAAACGTTATCGGAACGCTTAATTTGAAAAACGTTACGTTTCCGTAACAAATATATCGACTTTTATTCCGTCGATCGTTGATGAAAACTTTCTTCACGAAAGTTGTAGAGCTCGTCGATACGAGTGCGTGGACATGTGACGCGTTTGAATCGGACATCGGAGGTGGAAGTTATTAACGATGTAATTTAGTTTCCGATTTAGAAACGGGTATATATAGAACTTTTTCTGTTAGGGTTTCCAATTGTGGAAATCCATTTCTTTCATTCTCTCACCGCCTCCCTCCTTTCCCCTCTCCTCTCTCTCTCCTTCGGTCCTCCCTCTCCCTCTCGACCCGAGCTCCTCCTTCTCCCTCTCGACCCCGAGCTTCTCTCTCTCTCTCTCTCTCTCTCTCTCTCTCTCACTCTCTCTCGGACCGAGCTCACTCTCCCTCATTTCTTTTCTCCTTCTGTTTTTCTTCCTTCACCGAGACCACGCCGTCTCCTTCTCCTCCGCCTAGCGCCACCCTCCGGCGAGCCCAACACACGCAGTACCACCATCTTGATCGCCTTTTCATCCTCTTCCAAGCCATGTTCCTCGATCATCCGTTGCACCCACGAATTGGTGAGATTTAAATCAAGGCAGTCGAACACCACCGAGGAAGCTCATCACCCCGGCAGATTTCGACGATGTTTTCCTTCCTCCTTTGGGTGAGCTTGCCTAAACTATTCATACCCAATCTAATGTTTATTTCAATTTGATGAACCATGGACTAATCTCTCTTGTTCCTCCCCTTTTTCTGGGTTCATCACCGTCGGTACACCACCATCACCGTCACCCTTCTTCTTGTCGAAATTGAGAGCTCCTCTGCCCCTAATTGATCTAAAAGCAATCACAGCCATCCAAGGGACAGTGGCCATGAAGAAGGAGGACTGCAGCAACTCGGATTGGAGTCAAGGACAGAGCAGCATCCTCGGCTTGCATTTTTAGTGCTTCAGGTGGCAATTCCGCTCCTAACCCTCTAATTGATGTTTTTCAGTTCTTGTGAAGGCTATATTGATGTTG
Organism: Argentina anserina; assembly: GCF_933775445.1. Lineage (NCBI taxonomy): Eukaryota > Viridiplantae > Streptophyta > Magnoliopsida > Rosales > Rosaceae > Argentina > Argentina anserina. The sequence continues at coordinate 417,813 of NW_026089409.1, read as the reverse complement.
TGTACCGAATTGGAAGTGTTAGATTAAGCTTTTGGAGGCCGGAGTAGTGATCGGAGACAATGGGGTGAATTCCCCTGTTTTTACCATTTTACGGTTTACCTTTTTACCATTTTACTGTGATGTGAAATGACAAAAATGCCCATGGCAGAAAAGTTACTGTTTTACTATTTACTTTTACGGTTTTATCCTAAAATTACCATCAGTAAAAGTAAAAAGTAATTTTGTAAAAGGGTAATTTAGTAAATTTTATTTACTGAATTTGTATTTACATTTAAATCGTACGTATACGTACAGAAATACGTATTAATATTTATACGTACAGAAATACGTATTAATATTTATACGTACGGAAATACGTATTAATATTTAATACGTACAGAAATACGTATTATTATTTATACGTACAGAAATACGTATTAATTGAGTATTGTACAGTAACCGTGAATAGTGAACAGTGAACAGTAACTTCGTATAACCAAAATTGCTGAACAGTAACCGTTTATTACTGTTTTGGCATTTAAAGGTTTACGAAACGATTCTAAATTCTTTTCTTATTCTTTTAAGGTGATCGTTAAATCGAGGAAAGGAATTAGCATCGCGAATTGTGGAATTACGCTCAAGTCAATAAGGTGAGTAAAATCTCACTGAATTACGAATCTACCTTCGTGGTGATTCAACATTTTTACAAGTGTGTTTATCAGATGAATTACAACATGTATATAATTTTGTGGACTACATATATACAGTATAATGGTAATAAGTACATATATATATATAGTTCATTAAATTACGTACTGTTATTAATTCATTAAAAATAGTCATTTCGGTGACAGAAAAATTGTGCATGTGTGTGATTTAAATGGTACGATATGATGTGAGATTATCGTACGTAATTTTCAGGTGTTTATGAAATATGACATGTATAGGATATAGTGGACTATGTATATATTGTATAAATGGTAAATAAGTACGAATATATATAGTTTGCTATATAATATACTGTTATGATTTTTATTGTGGATATATCGTGAAAGTTTTAAAACGTACAATATGATGTGTGATTATTGTACATGATTTATCACGGAAAATGTGAAATATTGTGATTTGTCTTCGGACGTGATGTGTGGTACAATATGATGTGAGATTATTGTACATGTGAGGCAAGTCGGAACCTAGCCTTTGGCCGGGCGAAGGTTACGATACAGTTAGAGCTCTAGTCTGTCTGCCATAGTACTACATGTGAGGTAACGGGTGGTTATCTGCTCATGAGTACTCAGTTTGTTTGGATGTTGGGTAGCGGGTGGTTACCCAATATCAGCTTAGTACGGCATGTGAGATAACGGGTGGTTATCTGTTCATGAGTACTCAGATTGTTTTGGATGTTGGGTAGCGGGTGGTTACCCAATATCAGTTTAGTACTGCATGTGAGGTAACGGGTGGTTATCTGCTCATGGGTACTCAGATTGTTTTGGATGTTGGGTAGCGGGTGGCTATCCAATATCGGCGGTGTATTACGAGAGGGGTAACAGATGTGTACCAGCGTTCTTGGTACCCGTATTATAAATGCATTTGGGTAACCAGAAGGGTTACTTAATTTCTCATGAGCGCTTCGTTTTCTTTGGGACAACCAGATGGGCCGTCCACTGACTCATGAGTGCATTTATATTTGTTTTGATTGTGGATTTTCATATATTTTGATATGCGAGTTATATATTTTCATTTTACTCATACGAGCTGTAAAGCTTACCGGGTTTGTGTTTACAATCCCGGTGCACCAATTCGATGGTGTAGTGGATAACTCCGCAGGTGTGGATTAGCGGGAATTGACGGACCGCTCAGAGGGCTTGAAGTTAGTTATCTCCAGCTTGTGTGACTATTTTGTGAGAAATTGTGAGGATTATTACATTTCCAACTTACGCAATGTAAATTATAAATTTGGGTTGTAATAATTGGTTTTCTGAGGTGTATTGAAAACTCAGTGATGATCCGCTGTGCACTTAAATAATTTCATTTTCATTGAGATTGTTATTGGTGTTCTAACGACTTTGAGATTTTGAGTTTTTAGGCTCGAAATTTTAGGGTCGTTACATTTCTCGTTTGAGTATCTTTCTGTAAGGCTTTCTGATGCGAGTTTCTATTGAATTTGAGAGTTTTGCAAGTGTGGGAGTGTGTTTCTTTCAAACTGAGTATCTTAAATCGTTTGCGTATCTTTACTATTCCAATTGTGTATCTTTACATCGTTTGCGTATCTTTACTATTCCAATTGTGTATCTTTTCATTTCTCGTTTGAGTATCTTTCTGTAAGGCTTCTGATGCGAGTTTCTATTGTATTTGAGAGTTTTGCAAGTGTGGGAGTGTGTTTCTTTCAAACTGAGTATCTTTACATCGTTTGCGTATGTTTACTATTCCAATTGTGTATCTTTACATCGTTTGCGTATCTTTACTATTCCAATTGTGTATCTTTTCATTTCTCGTTTGAGTATCTTTCTGTAAGGCTTCTGATGCGAGTTTCTATTGTATTTGAGAGTTTTGCAAGTCTGGGAGTGTGTTTCTTTCAAACTGAGTATCTTTACATCGTTTGCGTATCTTTACTATTCCAATTGTGTATCTTTTCATTTCTCGTTTGAGTATCTTTCTGTAAGGCTTCTGATGCGAGTTTCTATTGTATTTGAGAGTTTTGCAAGTGTGGGGGTGTGTTTCTTTCAAACTGAGTATCTTTACATCGTTTGCGTATCTTTACTATTCCAATTGTGTATCTTTACATCGTTTGCGTATCTTTACTATTCCAATTGTGTATCTTTTCATTTCTCGTTTGAGTATCTTTCTGTAAGGCTTTCTGATGCGAGTTTCTATTGAATTTGAGAGTTTTGCAAGTGTGGGAGTGTGTTTCTTTCAAACTGAGTATCTTAAATCGTTTGCGTATCTTTACTATTCCAATTGTGTATCTTTACATCGTTTGCGTATCTTTACTATTCCAATTGTGTATCTTTTCATTTCTCGTTTGAGTATCTTTCTGTAAGGCTTCTGATGCGAGTTTCTATTGTATTTGAGAGTTTTGCAAGTGTGGGAGTGTGTTTCTTTCAAACTGAGTATCTTTACATCGTTTGCGTATGTTTACTATTCCAATTGTGTATCTTTACATCGTTTGCGTATCTTTACTATTCCAATTGTGTATCTTTTCATTTCTCGTTTGAGTATCTTTCTGTAAGGCTTCTGATGCGAGTTTCTATTGTATTTGAGAGTTTTGCAAGTCTGGGAGTGTGTTTCTTTCAAACTGAGTATCTTTACATCGTTTGCGTATCTTTACTATTCCAATTGTGTATCTTTTCATTTCTCGTTTGAGTATCTTTCTGTAAGGCTTCTGATGCGAGTTTCTATTGTATTTGAGAGTTTTGCAAGTGTGGGGGTGTGTTTCTTTCAAACTGAGTATCTTTACATCGTTTGCGTATCTTTACTATTCCAATTGTGTATCTTTACATCGTTTGCGTATCTTTACTATTCCAATTGTGTATCTTTTCATTTCTCGTTTGAGTATCTTTCTGTAAGGCTTTCTGATGCGAGTTTCTATTGAATTTGAGAGTTTTGCAAGTGTGGGAGTGTGTTTCTTTCAAACTGAGTATCTTAAATCGTTTGCGTATCTTTACTATTCCAATTGTGTATCTTTACATCGTTTGCGTATCTTTACTATTCCAATTGTGTATCTTTTCATTTCTCGTTTGAGTATCTTTCTGTAAGGCTTCTGATGCAAGTTTCTATTGTATTTGAGAGTTTTGCAAGTGTGGGAGTGTGTTTCTTTCAAACTGAGTATCTTTACATCGTTTGCGTATGTTTACTATTCCAATTGTGTATCTTTACATCGTTTGCGTATCTTTACTATTCCAATTGTGTATCTTTTCATTTCTCGTTTGAGTATCTTTCTGTAAGGCTTCTGATGCGAGTTTCTATTGTATTTGAGAGTTTTGCAAGTCTGGGAGTGTGTTTCTTTCAAACTGAGTATCTTTACATCGTTTGCGTATCTTTACTATTCCAATTGTGTATCTTTTCATTTCTCGTTTGAGTATCTTTCTGTAAGGCTTCTGATGCGAGTTTCTATTGTATTTGAGAGTTTTGCAAGTGTGGGGGTGTGTTTCTTTCAAACTGAGTATCTTTACATCGTTTGCGTATCTTTACTATTCCAATTGTGTATCTTTACATCGTTTGCGTATCTTTACTATTCCAATTGTGTATCTTTTCATTTCTCGTTTGAGTATCTTTCTGTAAGGCTTTCTGATGCGAGTTTCTATTGAATTTGAGAGTTTTGCAAGTGTGGGAGTGTGTTTCTTTCAAACTGAGTATCTTAAATCGTTTGCGTATCTTTACTATTCCAATTGTGTATCTTTACATCGTTTGCGTATCTTTACTATTCCAATTGTGTATCTTTTCATTTCTCGTTTGAGTATCTTTCTGTAAGGCTTATGATGCGAGTTTCTATTGTATTTGAGAGTTTTGCAAGTGTGGGAGTGTGTTTCTTTCAAACTGAGTATCTTTACATCGTTTGCGTATGTTTACTATTCCAATTGTGTATCTTTACATCGTTTGCGTATCTTTACTATTCCAATTGTGTATCTTTTCATTTCTCGTTTGAGTATCTTTCTGTAAGGCTTCTGATGCGAGTTTCTATTGTATTTGAGAGTTTTGCAAGTGTGGGAGTGTGTCTCTTTTAAACTGAGTATCTTTACATCGTTTGCGTATGTTTACTATTCCAATTGTGTATCTTTACATCGTTTGCGTATCTTTACTATTCCAATTGTGTATCTTTTCATTTCTCGTTTGAGTATCTTTCTGTAAGGCTTCTGATGCGAGTTTCTATTGTATTTGAGAGTTTTGCAAGTCTGGGAGTGTGTTTCTTTCAAACTGAGTATCTTTACATCGTTTGCGTATCTTTACTATTCCAATTGTGTATCTTTTCATTTCTCGTTTGAGTATCTTTCTGTAAGGCTTTCTGATGCGAGTTTCTATTGAATTTGAGAGTTTTGCAAGTGTGGGAGTGTGTTTCTTTCAAACTGAGTATCTTTACATCGTTTGCGTATCTTTACTATTCCAATTGTGTATCTTTTCATTTCTCGTTTGAGTATCTTTCTGTAAGGCTTCTGATGCGAGTTTCTATTGTATTTGAGAGTTTTGCAAGTGTGGGGGTGTGTTTCTTTCAAACTGAGTATCTTTACATCGTTTGCGTATCTTTACTATTCCAATTGTGTATCTTTACATCGTTTGCGTATCTTTACTATTCCAATTGTGTATCTTTTCATTTCTCGTTTGAGTATCTTTCTGTAAGGCTTTCTGATGCGAGTTTCTATTGAATTTGAGAGTTTTGCAAGTGTGGGAGTGTTTTTCTTTCAAACTGAGTATCTTAAATCGTTTGCGTATCTTTACTATTCCAATTGTGTATCTTTACATCGTTTGCGTATCTTTACTATTCCAATTGTGTATCTTTTCATTTCTCGTTTGAGTATCTTTCTGTAAGGCTTCTGATGCGAGTTTCTATTGTATTTGAGAGTTTTGCAAGTGTGGGGGTGTGTTTCTTTCAAACTGAGTATCTTTACATCGTTTGCGTATCTTTACTATTCCAATTGTGTATCTTTACATCGTTTGCGTATCTTTACTATTCCAATTGTGTATCTTTTCATTTCTCGTTTGAGTATCTTTCTGTAAGGCTTCTGATGCGAGTTTCTATTGTATTTGAGAGTTTTGCAAGTGTGGGAGTGTGTTTCTTTCAAACTGAGTATCTTTACATCGTTTGCGTATGTTTACTATTCCAATTGTGTATCTTTACATCGTTTGCGTATCTTTACTATTCCAATTGTGTATCTTTTCATTTCTCGTTTGAGTATCTTTCTGTAAGGCTTCTGATGCGAGTTTCTATTGTATTTGAGAGTTTTGCAAGTCTGGGAGTGTGTTTCTTTCAAACTGAGTATCTTTACATCGTTTGCGTATCTTTACTATTCCAATTGTGTATCTTTTCATTTCTCGTTTGAGTATCTTTCTGTAAGGCTTCTGATGCGAGTTTCTATTGTATTTGAGAGTTTTGCAAGTGTGGGGGTGTGTTTCTTTCAAACTGAGTATCTTTACATCGTTTGCGTATCTTTACTATTCCAATTGTGTATCTTTACATCGTTTGCGTATCTTTACTATTCCAATTGTGTATTTTTTCATTTCTCGTTTGAGTATCTTTCTTTAAGGCTTCTGATGCGAGTTTCTATTGTATTTGAGAGTTTTGCAAGTGTGGGGGTGTGTTTCTTTCAAACTGAGTATCTTTACATCGTTTGCGTATCTTTACTATTCCAATTGTGTATCTTTACATCGTTTGCGTATCTTTACTATTCCAATTGTGTATCTTTTCATTTCTCGTTTGAGTATCTTTCTGTAAGGCTTTCTGATGCGAGTTTCTATTGAATTTGAGAGTTTTGCAAGTGTGGGAGTGTGTTTCTTTCAAACTGAGTATCTTAAATCGTTTGCGTATCTTTACTATTCCAATTGTGTATCTTTACATCGTTTGCGTATCTTTACTATTCCAATTGTGTATCTTTTCATTTCTCGTTTGAGTATCTTTCTGTAAGGCTTTCTGATGCGAGTTTCTATTGAATTTGAGAGTTTTGCAAGTGTGGGAGTGTGTTTCTTTCAAACTGAGTATCTTTACATCGTTTGCGTATCTTTACTATTCCAATTGTGTATCTTTTCATTTCTCGTTTGAGTATCTTTCTGTAAGGCTTCTGATGCGAGTTTCTATTGTATTTGAGAGTTTTGCAAGTGTGGGAGTGTGTTTCTTTCAAACTGAGTATCTTTACATCGTTTGCGTATCTTTACTATTCCAATTGTGTATCTTTACATCGTTTGCGTATCTTTACTATTCCAATTGTGTATTTTTTCATTTCTCGTTTGAGTATCTTTCTGTAAGGCTTCTGATGCGAGTTTCTATTGTATTTGAGAGTTTTGCAAGTGTGGGAGTGTGTTTCTTTCAAACTGAGTATCTTTACATCGTTTGCGTATGTTTACTATTCCAATTGTGTATCTTTACATCGTTTGCGTATCTTTACTATTCCAATTGTGTATTTTTTCATTTCTCGTTTGAGTATCTTTCTGTAAGGCTTTCTGATGCGAGTTTCTATTGAATTTGAGAGTTTTGCAAGTGTGGGAGTGTGTTTCTTTCAAACTGAGTATCTTTACATCGTTTGCGTATGTTTACTATTCCAATTGTGTATCTTTACATCGTTTACGTATCTTTACTATTCCAATTGTGTATCTTTTCATTTCTCGTTTGAGTATCTTTCTGTAAGGCTTCTGATGCGAGTTTCTATTGTATTTGAGAGTTTTGCAAGTGTGGGAGTGTGTTTCTTTCAAACTGAGTATCTTTACATCGTTTGCGTATCTTTACTATTCCAATTGTGTATCTTTTCATTTCTCGTTTGAGTATCTTTCTGTAAGGCTTTCTGATGCGAGTTTCTATTGAATTTGAGAGTTTTGCAAGTGTGGGAGTGTGTTTCTTTCAAACTGAGTATCTTTACATCGTTTACGTATCTTTACTATTCCAATTGTGTATCTTTTCATTTCTCGTTTGAGTATCTTTCTGTAAGGCTTCTGATGCGAGTTTCTATTGTATTTGAGAGTTTTGCAAGTCTGGGAGTGTGTTTCTTTCAAACTGAGTATCTTTACATCGTTTGCGTATCTTTACTATTCCAATTGTGTATCTTTTCATTTCTCGTTTGAGTATCTTTCTGTAAGGCTTTCTGATGCGAGTTTCTATTGAATTTGAGAGTTTTGCAAGTGTGGGAGTGTGTTTCTTTCAAACTGAGTATCTATACATCGTTTGCGTATCTTTACTATTCCAATTGTGTATTTTTTCATTTCTCGTTTGAGTATCTTTCTGTAAGGCTTCTGATGCGAGTTTCTATTGTATTTGAGAGTTTTGCAAGTGTGGGAGTGTGTTTCTTTCAAACTGAGTATCTTTACATCGTTTGCGTATCTTTACTATTCCAATTGTGTATCTTTACATCGTTTGCGTATCTTTACTATTCCAATTGTGTATTTTTTCATTTCTCGTTTGAGTATCTTTCTGTAAGGCTTCTGATGCGAGTTTCTATTGTATTTGAGAGTTTTGCAAGTGTGGGGGTGTGTTTCTTTCAAACTGAGTATCTTTACATCGTTTGCGTATCTTTACTATTCCAATTGTGTATCTTTACATCGTTTGCGTATCTTTACTATTCCAATTGTGTATCTTTTCATTTCTCGTTTGAGTATCTTTCTGTAAGGCTTTCTGATGCGAGTTTCTATTGAATTTGAGAGTTTTGCAAGTGTGGGAGTGTGTTTCTTTCAAACTGAGTATCTTTACATCGTTTGCGTATCTTTACTATTCCAATTGTGTATCTTTTCATTTCTCGTTTGAGTATCTTTCTATAAGGCTTCTGATGCGAGTTTCTATTGTATTTGAGAGTTTTGCAAGTGTGGGGGTGTGTTTCTTTCAAACTGAGTATCTTTACATCGTTTGCGTATCTTTACTATTCCAATTGTGTATCTTTACATCGTTTGCGTATCTTTACTATTCCAATTGTGTATCTTTTCATTTCTCGTTTGAGTATCTTTCTGTAAGGCTTTCTGATGCGAGTTTCTATTGAATTTGAGAGTTTTGCAAGTGTGGGAGTGTGTTTCTTTCAAACTGAGTATCTTAAATCGTTTGCGTATCTTTACTATTCCAATTATGTATCTTTACATCGTTTGCGTATCTTTACTATTCCAATTGTGTATCTTTTCATTTCTCGTTTGAGTATCTTTCTGTAAGGCTTCTGATGCGAGTTTCTATTGTATTTGAGAGTTTTGCAAGTGTGGGAGTGTGTTTCTTTCAAACTGAGTATCTTTACATCGTTTGCGTATGTTTACTATTCCAATTGTGTATCTTTACATCGTTTGCGTATCTTTACTATTCCAATTGTGTATCTTTTCATTTCTCGTTTGAGTATCTTTCTGTAAGGCTTCTGATGCGAGTTTCTATTGTATTTGAGAGTTTTGCAAGTCTGGGAGTGTGTTTCTTTCAAACTGAGTATCTTTACATCGTTTGCGTATCTTTACTATTCCAATTGTGTATCTTTTCATTTCTCGTTTGAGTATCTTTCTGTAAGGCTTTCTGATGCGAGTTTCTATTGAATTTGAGAGTTTTGCAAGTGTGGGAGTGTGTTTCTTTCAAACTGAGTATCTTTACATCGTTTGCGTATCTTTACTATTCCAATTGTGTATCTTTTCATTTCTCGTTTGAGTATCTTTCTGTAAGGCTTCTGATGCGAGTTTCTATTGTATTTGAGAGTTTTGCAAGTGTGGGGGTGTGTTTCTTTCAAACTGAGTATCTTTACATCGTTTGCGTATCTTTACTATTCCAATTGTGTATCTTTACATCGTTTGCGTATCTTTACTATTCCAATTGTGTATCTTTTCATTTCTCGTTTGAGTATCTTTCTGTAAGGCTTTCTGATGCGAGTTTCTATTGAATTTGAGAGTTTTGCAAGTGTGGGAGTGTTTTTCTTTCAAACTGAGTATCTTAAATCGTTTGCGTATCTTTACTATTCCAATTGTGTATCTTTACATCGTTTGCGTATCTTTACTATTCCAATTGTGTATCTTTTCATTTCTCGTTTGAGTATCTTTCTGTAAGGCTTCTGATGCGAGTTTCTATTGTATTTGAGAGTTTTGCAAGTGTGGGGGTGTGTTTCTTTCAAACTGAGTATCTTTACATCGTTTGCGTATCTTTACTATTCCAATTGTGTATCTTTACATCGTTTGCGTATCTTTACTATTCCAATTGTGTATCTTTTCATTTCTCGTTTGAGTATCTTTCTGTAAGGCTTCTGATGCGAGTTTCTATTGTATTTGAGAGTTTTGCAAGTGTGGGAGTGTGTTTCTTTCAAACTGAGTATCTTTACATCGTTTGCGTATGTTTACTATTCCAATTGTGTATCTTTACATCGTTTGCGTATCTTTACTATTCCAATTGTGTATCTTTTCATTTCTCGTTTGAGTATCTTTCTGTAAGGCTTCTGATGCGAGTTTCTATTGTATTTGAGAGTTTTGCAAGTCTGGGAGTGTGTTTCTTTCAAACTGAGTATCTTTACATCGTTTGCGTATCTTTACTATTCCAATTGTGTATCTTTTCATTTCTCGTTTGAGTATCTTTCTGTAAGGCTTCTGATGCGAGTTTCTATTGTATTTGAGAGTTTTGCAAGTGTGGGGGTGTGTTTCTTTCAAACTGAGTATCTTTACATCGTTTGCATATCTTTACTATTCCAATTGTGTATCTTTACATCGTTTGCGTATCTTTACTATTCCAATTGTGTATCTTTTCATTTCTCGTTTGAGTATCTTTCTGTAAGGCTTTCTGATGCGAGTTTCTATTGAATTTGAGAGTTTTGCAAGTGTGGGAGTGTGTTTCTTTCAAACTGAGTATCTTAAATCGTTTGCGTATCTTTACTATTCCAATTGTGTATCTTTACATCGTTTGCGTATCTTTACTATTCCAATTGTGTATCTTTTCATTTCTCGTTTGAGTATCTTTCTGTAAGGCTTCTGATGCGAGTTTCTATTGTATTTGAGAGTTTTGCAAGTGTGGGAGTGTGTTTCTTTCAAACTGAGTATCTTTACATCGTTTGCGTATGTTTACTATTCCAATTGTGTATCTATACATCGTTTGCGTATCTTTACTATTCCAATTGTGTATCTTTTCATTTCTCGTTTGAGTATCTTTCTGTAAGGCTTCTGATGCGAGTTTCTATTGTATTTGAGAGTTTTGCAAGTCTGGGAGTGTGTTTCTTTCAAACTGAGTATCTTTACATCGTTTGCGTATCTTTACTATTCCAATTGTGTATCTTTTCATTTCTCGTTTGAGTATCTTTCTGTAAGGCTTCTGATGCGAGTTTCTATTGTATTTGAGAGTTTTGCAAGTGTGGGGGTGTGTTTCTTTCAAACTGAGTATCTTTACATCGTTTGCGTATCTTTACTATTCCAATTGTGTATCTTTACATCGTTTGCGTATCTTTACTATTCCAATTGTGTATCTTTTCATTTCTCGTTTGAGTATCTTTCTGTAAGGCTTTCTGATGCGAGTTTCTATTGAATTTGAGAGTTTTGCAAGTGTGGGAGTGTGTTTCTTTCAAACTGAGTATCTTAAATCGTTTGCGTATCTTTACTATTCCAATTGTGTATCTTTACATCGTTTGCGTATCTTTACTATTCCAATTGTGTATCTTTTCATTTCTCGTTTGAGTATCTTTCTGTAAGGCTTCTGATGCGAGTTTCTATTGTATTTGAGAGTTTTGCAAGTGTGGGAGTGTGTTTCTTTCAAACTGAGTATCTTTACATCGTTTGCGTATGTTTACTATTCCAATTGTGTATCTTTACATCGTTTGCGTATCTTTACTATTCCAATTGTGTATCTTTTCATTTCTCGTTTGAGTATCTTTCTGTAAGGCTTCTGATGCGAGTTTCTATTGTATTTGAGAGTTTTGCAAGTGTGGGAGTGTGTCTCTTTCAAACTGAGTATCTTTACATCGTTTGCGTATGTTTACTATTCCAATTGTGTATCTTTACATCGTTTGCGTATCTTTACTATTCCAATTGTGTATCTTTTCATTTCTCGTTTGAGTATCTTTCTGTAAGGCTTCTGATGCGAGTTTCTATTGTATTTGAGAGTTTTGCAAGTCTGGGAGTGTGTTTCTTTCAAACTGAGTATCTTTACATCGTTTGCGTATCTTTACTATTCCAATTGCGTATCTTTTCATTTCTCGTTTGAGTATCTTTCTGTAAGGCTTTCTGATGCGAGTTTCTATTGAATTTGAGAGTTTTGCAAGTGTGGGAGTGTGTTTCTTTCAAACTGAGTATCTTAAATCGTTTGCGTATCTTTACTATTACAATTGTGTATCTTTACATCGTTTGCGTATCTTTACTATTCCAATTGTGTATCTTTTCATTTCTCGTTTGAGTATCTTTCTGTAAGGCTTCTGATGCGAGTTTCTATTGTATTTGAGAGTTTTGCAAGTGTGGGGGTGTGTTTCTTTCAAACTGAGTATCTTTACATCGTTTGCGTATCTTTACTATTCCAATTGTGTATCTTTACATCGTTTGCGTATCTTTACTATTCCAATTGTGTATCTTTTCATTTCTCGTTTGAGTATCTTTCTGTAAGGCTTCTGATGCGAGTTTCTATTGTATTTGAGAGTTTTGCAAGTGTGGGAGTGTGTTTCTTTCAAACTGAGTATCTTTACATCGTTTGCGTATGTTTACTATTCCAATTGTGTATCTATACATCGTTTGCGTATCTTTACTATTCCAATTGTGTATCTTTTCATTTCTCGTTTGAGTATCTTTCTGTAAGGCTTCTGATGCGAGTTTCTATTGTATTTGAGAGTTTTGCAAGTCTGGGAGTGTGTTTCTTTCAAACTGAGTATCTTTACATCGTTTGCGTATCTTTACTATTCCAATTGTGTATCTTTTCATTTCTCGTTTGAGTATCTTTCTGTAAGGCTTCTGATGCGAGTTTCTATTGTATTTGAGAGTTTTGCAAGTGTGGGGGTGTGTTTCTTTCAAACTGAGTATCTTTACATCGTTTGCGTATCTTTACTATTCCAATTGTGTATCTTTACATCGTTTGCGTATCTTTACTATTCCAATTGTGTATCTTTTCATTTCTCGTTTGAGTATCTTTCTGTAAGGCTTTCTGATGCGAGTTTCTATTGAATTTGAGAGTTTTGCAAGTGTGGGAGTGTGTTTCTTTCAAACTGAGTATCTTAAATCGTTTGCGTATCTTTACTATTCCAATTGTGTATCTTTACATCGTTTGCGTATCTTTACTATTCCAATTGTGTATCTTTTCATTTCTCGTTTGAGTATCTTTCTGTAAGGCTTCTGATGCGAGTTTCTATTGTATTTGAGAGTTTTGCAAGTGTGGGAGTGTGTTTCTTTCAAACTGAGTATCTTTACATCGTTTGCGTATGTTTACTATTCCAATTGTGTATCTTTACATCGTTTGCGTATCTTTACTATTCCAATTGTGTATCTTTTCATTTCTCGTTTGAGTATCTTTCTGTAAGGCTTCTGATGCGAGTTTCTATTGTATTTGAGAGTTTTGCAAGTGTGGGAGTGTGTCTCTTTCAAACTGAGTATCTTTACATCGTTTGCGTATGTTTACTATTCCAATTGTGTATCTTTACATCGTTTGCGTATCTTTACTATTCCAATTGTGTATCTTTTCATTTCTCGTTTGAGTATCTTTCTGTAAGGCTTCTGATGCGAGTTTCTATTGTATTTGAGAGTTTTGCAAGTCTGGGAGTGTGTTTCTTTCAAACTGAGTATCTTTACATCGTTTGCGTATCTTTACTATTCCAATTGCGTATCTTTTCATTTCTCGTTTGAGTATCTTTCTGTAAGGCTTTCTGATGCGAGTTTCTATTGAATTTGAGAGTTTTGCAAGTGTGGGAGTGTGTTTCTTTCAAACTGAGTATCTTAAATCGTTTGCGTATCTTTACTATTCCAATTGTGTATCTTTACATCGTTTGCGTATCTTTACTATTCCAATTGTGTATCTTTTCATTTCTCGTTAGAGTAACTTTCTGTAAGGCTTCTGATGCGAGTTTCTATTGTATTTGAGAGTTTTGCAAGTGTGGGGGTGTGTTTCTTTCAAACTGAGTATCTTTACATCGTTTGCGTATCTTTACTATTCCAATTGTGTATCTTTACATCGTTTGCGTATCTTTACTATTCCAATTGTGTATCTTTTCATTTCTCGTTTGAGTATCTTTCTGTAAGGCTTTCTGATGCGAGTTTCTATTGAATTTGAGAGTTTTGCAAGTGTGGGAGTGTGTTTCTTTCAAACTGAGTATCTTTACATCGTTTGCGTATCTTTACTATTCCAATTGTGTATCTTTTCATTTCTCGTTTGAGTATCTTTCTATAAGGCTTCTGATGCGAGTTTCTATTGTATTTGAGAGTTTTGCAAGTGTGGGGGTGTGTTTCTTTCAAACTGAGTATCTTTACATCGTTTGCGTATCTTTACTATTCCAATTGTGTATCTTTACATCGTTTGCGTATCTTTACTATTCCAATTGTGTATCTTTTCATTTCTCGTTTGAGTATCTTTCGGTAAGGCTTTCTGATGCGAGTTTCTATTGAATTTGAGAGTTTTGCAAGTGTGGGAGTGTGTTTCTTTCAAACTGAGTATCTTAAATCGTTTGCGTATCTTTACTATTCCAATTGTGTATCTTTACATCGTTTGCGTATCTTTACTATTCCAATTGTGTATCTTTTCATTTCTCGTTTGAGTATCTTTCTGTAAGGCTTCTGATGCGAGTTTCTATTGTATTTGAGAGTTTTGCAAGTGTGGGAGTGTGTTTCTTTCAAACTGAGTATCTTTACATCGTTTGCGTATGTTTACTATTCCAATTGTGTATCTTTTCATTTCTCGTTTGAGTATCTTTCTGTAAGGCTTTCTGATGCGAGTTTCTATTGAATTTGAGAGTTTTGCAAGTGTGGGGGTGTGTTTCTTTCAAACTGAGTATCTTTACATCGTTTGCGTATCTTTACTATTCCAATTGTGTATCTTTACATCGTTTGCGTATCTTTACTATTCCAATTGTGTATCTTTTCATTTCTCGTTTGAGTATCTTTCTGTAAGGCTTTCTGATGCGAGTTTCTATTGAATTTGAGAGTTTTGCAAGTGTGGGAGTGTGTTTCTTTCAAACTGAGTATCTTAAATCGTTTGCGTATCTTTACTATTCCAATTGTGTATCTTTACATCGTTTGCGTATCTTTACTATTCCAATTGTGTATCTTTTCATTTCTCGTTTGAGTATCTTTCTGTAAGGCTTCTGATGCGAGTTTCTATTGTATTTGAGAGTTTTGCAAGTGTGGGAGTGTGTTTCTTTCAAACTGAGTATCTTTACATCGTTTGCGTATGTTTACTATTCCAATTGTGTATCTTTACATCGTTTGCGTATCTTTACTATTCCAATTGTGTATCTTTTCATTTCTCGTTTGAGTATCTTTCTGTAAGGCTTCTGATGCGAGTTTCTATTGTATTTGAGAGTTTTGCAAGTGTGGGAGTGTGTCTCTTTCAAACTGAGTATCTTTACATCGTTTGCGTATGTTTACTATTCCAATTGTGTATCTTTACATCGTTTGCGTATCTTTACTATTCCAATTGTGTATCTTTTCATTTCTCGTTTGAGTATCTTTCTGTAAGGCTTCTGATGCGAGTTTCTATTGTATTTGAGAGTTTTGCAAGTCTGGGAGTGTGTTTCTTTCAAACTGAGTATCTTTACATCGTTTGCGTATCTTTACTATTCCAATTGCGTATCTTTTCATTTCTCGTTTGAGTATCTTTCTGTAAGGCTTTCTGATGCGAGTTTCTATTGAATTTGAGAGTTTTGCAAGTGTGGGAGTGTGTTTCTTTCAAACTGAGTATCTTAAATCGTTTGCGTATCTTTACTATTCCAATTGTGTATCTTTACATCGTTTGCGTATCTTTACTATTCCAATTGTGTATCTTTTCATTTCTCGTTTGAGTATCTTTCTGTAAGGCTTCTGATGCGAGTTTCTATTGTATTTGAGAGTTTTGCAAGTGTGGGGGTGTGTTTCTTTCAAACTGAGTATCTTTACATCGTTTGCGTATCTTTACTATTCCAATTGTGTATCTTTACATCGTTTGCGTATCTTTACTATTCCAATTGTGTATCTTTTCATTTCTCGTTTGAGTATCTTTCTGTAAGGCTTTCTGATGCGAGTTTCTATTGAATTTGAGAGTTTTGCAAGTGTGGGAGTGTGTTTCTTTCAAACTGAGTATCTTTACATCGTTTGCGTATCTTTACTATTCCAATTGTGTATCTTTTCATTTCTCGTTTGAGTATCTTTCTATAAGGCTTCTGATGCGAGTTTCTATTGTATTTGAGAGTTTTGCAAGTGTGGGGGTGTGTTTCTTTCAAACTGAGTATCTTTACATCGTTTGCGTATCTTTACTATTCCAATTGTGTATCTTTACATCGTTTGCGTATCTTTACTATTCCAATTGTGTATCTTTTCATTTCTCGTTTGAGTATCTTTCGGTAAGGCTTTCTGATGCGAGTTTCTATTGAATTTGAGAGTTTTGCAAGTGTGGGAGTGTGTTTCTTTCAAACTGAGTATCTTAAATCGTTTGCGTATCTTTACTATTCCAATTGTGTATCTTTACATCGTTTGCGTATCTTTACTATTCCAATTGTGTATCTTTTCATTTCTCGTTTGAGTATCTTTCTGTAAGGCTTCTGATGCGAGTTTCTATTGTATTTGAGAGTTTTGCAAGTGTGGGAGTGTGTTTCTTTCAAACTGAGTATCTTTACATCGTTTGCGTATGTTTACTATTCCAATTGTGTATCTTTTCATTTCTCGTTTGAGTATCTTTCTGTAAGGCTTTCTGATGCGAGTTTCTATTGAATTTGAGAGTTTTGCAAGTGTGGGAGTGTGTTTCTTTCAAACTGAGTATCTTAAATCGTTTGCGTATCTTTACTATTCCAATTGTGTATCTTTACATCGTTTGCGTATCTTTACTATTCCAATTGTGTATCTTTACATCGTTTGCGTATCTTTACTATTCCAATTGTGTATCTTTTCATTTCTCGTTTGAGTATCTTTCTGTAAGGCTTCTGATGCGAGTTTCTATTGTATTTGAGAGTTTTGCAACTGTGGGAGTGTGTTTCTTTCAAACTGAGTATCTTTACATCGTTTGCGTATGTTTACTATTCCAATTGTGTATCTTTTCATTTCTCGTTTGAGTATCTTTCTGTAAGGCTTTCTGATGCGAGTTTCTATTGTATTTGAGAGTTTTGCAAGTGTGGGAGTGTGTCTCTTTCAAACTGAGTATCTTTACATCGTTTGCGTATGTTTACTATTCCGATTGTGTATCTTTACATCGTTTGCGTATCTTTACTATTCCAATTGTGTATCTTTTCATTTCTCGTTTGAGTATCTTTCTGTAAGGCTTCTGATGCGAGTTTCTATTGTATTTGAGAGTTTTGCAAGTCTGGGAGTGTGTTTCTTTCAAACTGAGTATCTTTACATCGTTTGCGTATCTTTACTATTCCAATTGTGTATCTTTTCATTTCTCGTTTGAGTATCTTTCTGTAAGGCTTTCTGATGCGAGTTTCTATTGAATTTGAGAGTTTTGCAAGTGTGGGAGTGTGTTTCTTTCAAACTGAGTATCTTTACATCGTTTGCGTATCTTTACTATTCCAATTGTGTATCTTTTCATTTCTCGTTTGAGTATCTTTCTGTAAGGCTTCTGATGCGAGTTTCTATTGTATTTGAGAGTTTTGCAAGTGTGGGAGTGTGTTTCTTTCAAACTGAGTATCTTTACATCGTTTGCGTATGTTTACTATTCCAATTGTGTATCTATACATCGTTTGCGTATCTTTACTATTCCAATTGTGTATCTTTTCATTTCTCGTTTGAGTATCTTTCTGTAAGGCTTCTGATGCGAGTTTCTATTGTATTTGAGAGTTTTGCAAGTCTGGGAGTGTGTTTCTTTCAAACTGAGTATCTTTACATCGTTTGCGTATCTTTACTATTCCAATTGTGTATCTTTTCATTTCTCGTTTGAGTATCTTTCTGTAAGGCTTCTGATGCGAGTTTCTATTGTATTTGAGAGTTTTGCAAGTGTGGGGTTGTGTTTCTTTCAAACTGAGTATCTTTACATCGTTTGCGTATCTTTACTATTCCAATTGTGTATCTTTACATCGTTTGCGTATCTTTACTATTCCAATTGTGTATCTTTTCATTTCTCGTTTGAGTATCTTTCTGTAAGGCTTTCTGATGCGAGTTTCTATTGAATTTGAGAGTTTTGCAAGTGTGGGAGTGTGTTTCTTTCAAACTGAGTATCTTAAATCGTTTGCGTATCTTTACTATTCCAATTGTGTATCTTTACATCGTTTGCGTATCTTTACTATTCCAATTGTGTATCTTTTCATTTCTCGTTTGAGTATCTTTCTGTAAGGCTTCTGATGCGAGTTTCTATTGTATTTGAGAGTTTTGCAAGTGTGGGAGTGTGTTTCTTTCAAACTGAGTATCTTTACATCGTTTGCGTATGTTTACTATTCCAATTGTGTATCTTTACATCGTTTGCGTATCTTTACTATTCCAATTGTGTATCTTTTCATTTCTCGTTTGAGTATCTTTCTGTAAGGCTTCTGATGCGAGTTTCTATTGTATTTGAGAGTTTTGCAAGTGTGGGAGTGTGTCTCTTTCAAACTGAGTATCTTTACATCGTTTGCGTATGTTTACTATTCCAATTGTGTATCTTTACATCGTTTGCGTATCTTTACTATTCCAATTGTGTATCTTTTCATTTCTCGTTTGAGTATCTTTCTGTAAGGCTTCTGATGCGAGTTTCTATTGTATTTGAGAGTTTTGCAAGTCTGGGAGTGTGTTTCTTTCAAACTGAGTATCTTTACATCGTTTGCGTATCTTTACTATTCCAATTGCGTATCTTTTCATTTCTCGTTTGAGTATCTTTCTGTAAGGCTTTCTGATGCGAGTTTCTATTGAATTTGAGAGTTTTGCAAGTGTGGGAGTGTGTTTCTTTCAAACTGAGTATCTTAAATCGTTTGCGTATCTTTACTATTCCAATTGTGTATCTTTACATCGTTTGCGTATCTTTACTATTCCAATTGTGTATCTTTTCATTTCTCGTTTGAGTATCTTTCTGTAAGGCTTCTGATGCGAGTTTCTATTGTATTTGAGAGTTTTGCAAGTGTGGGGGTGTGTTTCTTTCAAACTGAGTATCTTTACATCGTTTGCGTATCTTTACTATTCCAATTGTGTATCTTTACATCGTTTGCGTATCTTTACTATTCCAATTGTGTATCTTTTCATTTCTCGTTTGAGTATCTTTCTGTAAGGCTTTCTGATGCGAGTTTCTATTGAATTTGAGAGTTTTGCAAGTGTGGGAGTGTGTTTCTTTCAAACTGAGTATCTTTACATCGTTTGCGTATCTTTACTATTCCAATTGTGTATCTTTTCATTTCTCGTTTGAGTATCTTTCTATAAGGCTTCTGATGCGAGTTTCTATTGTATTTGAGAGTTTTGCAAGTGTGGGGGTGTGTTTCTTTCAAACTGAGTATCTTTACATCGTTTGCGTATCTTTACTATTCCAATTGTGTATCTTTACATCGTTTGCGTATCTTTACTATTCCAATTGTGTATCTTTTCATTTCTCGTTTGAGTATCTTTCGGTAAGGCTTTCTGATGCGAGTTTCTATTGAATTTGAGAGTTTTGCAAGTGTGGGAGTGTGTTTCTTTCAAACTGAGTATCTTAAATCGTTTGCGTATCTTTACTATTCCAATTGTGTATCTTTACATCGTTTGCGTATCTTTACTATTCCAATTGTGTATCTTTTCATTTCTCGTTTGAGTATCTTTCTGTAAGGCTTCTGATGCGAGTTTCTATTGTATTTGAGAGTTTTGCAAGTGTGGGAGTGTGTTTCTTTCAAACTGAGTATCTTTACATCGTTTGCGTATGTTTACTATTCCAATTGTGTATCTTTTCATTTCTCGTTTGAGTATCTTTCTGTAAGGCTTTCTGATGCGAGTTTCTATTGAATTTGAGAGTTTTGCAAGTGTGGGAGTGTGTTTCTTTCAAACTGAGTATCTTAAATCGTTTGCGTATCTTTACTATTCCAATTGTGTATCTTTACATCGTTTGCGTATCTTTACTATTCCAATTGTGTATCTTTACATCGTTTGCGTATCTTTACTATTCCAATTGTGTATCTTTTCATTTCTCGTTTGAGTATCTTTCTGTAAGGCTTCTGATGCGAGTTTCTATTGTATTTGAGAGTTTTGCAAGTGTGGGAGTGTGTTTCTTTCAAACTGAGTATCTTTACATCGTTTGCGTATGTTTACTATTCCAATTGTGTATCTTTTCATTTCTCGTTTGAGTATCTTTCTGTAAGGCTTTCTGATGCGAGTTTCTATTGAATTTGAGAGTTTTGCAAGTGTGGGAGTGTGTTTCTTTCAAACTGAGTATCTTAAATCGTTTGCGTATCTTTACTATTCCAATTGTGTATCTTTACATCGTTTGCGTATCTTTACTATTCCAATTGTGTATCTTTTCATTTCTCGTTTGAGTATCTTTCTGTAAGGCTTCTGATGCGAGTTTCTATTGTATTTGAGAGTTTTGCAAGTGTGGGGGTGTGTTTCTTTCAAACTGAGTATCTTTACATCGTTTGCGTATCTTTACTATTCCAATTGTGTATCTTTACATCGTTTGCGTATCTTTACTATTCCAATTGTCTATCTTTTCATTTCTCGTTTGAGTATCTTTCTGTAAGGCTTTCTGATGCGAGTTTCTATTGAATTTGAGAGTTTTGCAAGTGTGGGAGTGTGTTTCTTTCAAACTGAGTATCTTTACATCGTTTGCGTATCTTTACTATTCCAATTGTGTATCTTTTCATTTCTCGTTTGAGTATCTTTCTATAAGGCTTCTGATGCGAGTTTCTATTGTATTTGAGAGTTTTGCAAGTGTGGGGGTGTGTTTCTTTCAAACTGAGTATCTTTACATCGTTTGCGTATCTTTACTATTCCAATTGTGTATCTTTACATCGTTTGCGTATCTTTACTATTCCAATTGTGTATCTTTTCATTTCTCGTTTGAGTATCTTTCTGTAAGGCTTTCTGATGCGAGTTTCTATTGAATTTGAGAGTTTTGCAAGTGTGGGAGTGTGTTTCTTTCAAACTGAGTATCTTAAATCGTTTGCGTATCTTTACTATTCCAATTGTGTATCTTTACATCGTTTGCGTATCTTTACTATTCCAATTGTGTATCTTTTCATTTCTCGTTTGAGTATCTTTCTGTAAGGCTTCTGATGCGAGTTTCTATTGTATTTGAGAGTTTTGCAAGTGTGGGAGTGTGTTTCTTTCAAACTGAGTATCTTTACATCGTTTGCGTATGTTTACTATTCCAATTGTGTATGTTTACATCGTTTGCGTATCTTTACTATTCCAATTGTGTATCTTTTCATTTCTCGTTTGAGTATCTTTCTGTAAGGCTTCTGATGCGAGTTTCTATTGTATTTGAGAGTTTTGCAAGTGTGGGAGTGTGTTTCTTTCAAACTGAGTATCTTTACATCGTTTGCGTATGTTTACTATTCCAATTGTGTATCTTTACATCGTTTGCGTATCTTTACTATTCCAATTGTGTATCTTTTCATTTCTCGTTTGAGTATCTTTCTGTAAGGCTTCTGATGCGAGTTTCTATTGTATTTGAGAGTTTTGCAAGTCTGGGAGTGTGTTTCTTTCAAACTGAGTATCTTTACATCGTTTGCGTATCTTTACTATTCCAATTGTGTATCTTTTCATTTCTCGTTTGAGTATCTTTCTGTAAGGCTTCTGATGCGAGTTTCTATTGTATTTGAGAGTTTTGCAAGTGTGGGGGTGTGTTTCTTTCAAACTGAGTATCTTTACATCGTTTGCGTATCTTTACTATTCCAATTGTGTATCTTTACATCGTTTGCGTATCTTTACTATTCCAATTGTGTATCTTTTCATTTCTCGTTTGAGTATCTTTCTGTAAGGCTTTCTGATGCGAGTTTCTATTGAATTTGAGAGTTTTGCAAGTGTGGGAGTGTGTTTCTTTCAAACTGAGTATCTTAAATCGTTTGCGTATCTTTACTATTCCAATTGTGTATCTTTACATCGTTTGCGTATCTTTACTATTCCAATTGTGTATCTTTTCATTTCTCGTTTGAGTATCTTTCTGTAAGGCTTCTGATGCGAGTTTCTATTGTATTTGAGAGTTTTGCAAGTGTGGGAGTGTGTTTCTTTCAAACTGAATATCTTTACATCGTTTGCGTATGTTTACTATTCCAATTGTGTATCTTTACATCGTTTGCGTATCTTTACTATTCCAATTGTGTATCTTTTCATTTCTCGTTTCAGTATCTTTCTGTAAGGCTTCTGATGCGAGTTTCTATTGTATTTGAGAGTTTTGCAAGTCTGGGAGTGTGTTTCTTTCAAACTGAGTATCTTTACATCGTTTGCGTATCTTTACTATTCCAATTGTGTATCTTTTCATTTCTCGTTTGAGTATCTTTCTGTAAGGCTTCTGATGCGAGTTTCTATTGTATTTGAGAGTTTTGCAAGTGTGGGGGTGTGTTTCTTTCAAACTGAGTATCTTTACATCGTTTGCGTATCTTTACTATTCCAATTGTGTATCTTTACATCGTTTGCGTATCTTTACTATTCCAATTGTGTATCTTTTCATTTCTCGTTTGAGTATCTTTCTGTAAGGCTTTCTGATGCGAGTTTCTATTGAATTTGAGAGTTTTGCAAGTGTGGGAGTGTGTTTCTTTCAAACTGAGTATCTTACATCGTTTGCGTATCTTTACTATTCCAATTGTGTATCTTTACATCGTTTGCGTATCTTTACTATTCCAATTGTGTATCTTTTCATTTCTCGTTTGAGTATCTTTCTGTAAGGCTTCTGATGCGAGTTTCTATTGTATTTGAGAGTTTTGCAAGTGTGGGAGTGTGTTTCTTTCAAACTGAGTATCTTTACATCGTTTGCGTATGTTTACTATTCCGATTGTGTATCTTTACATCGTTTGCGTATCTTTACTATTCCAATTGTGTATCTTTTCATTTCTCGTTTGAGTATCTTTCTGTAAGGCTTTCTGATGCGAGTTTCTATTGTATTTGAGAGTTTTGCAAGTGTGGGAGTGTGTCTCTTTCAAACTGAGTATCTTTACATCGTTTGCGTATGTTTACTATTCCGATTGTGTATCTTTACATCGTTTGCGTATCTTTACTATTCCAATTGTGTATCTTTTCATTTCTCGTTTGAGTATCTTTCTGTAAGGCTTCTGATGCGAGTTTCTATTGTATTTGAGAGTTTTGCAAGTCTGGGAGTGTGTTTCTTTCAAACTGAGTATCTTTACATCGTTTGCGTATCTTTACTATTCCAATTGTGTATCTTTTCATTTCTCGTTTGAGTATCTTTCTGTAAGGCTTTCTGATGCGAGTTTCTATTGAATTTGAGAGTTTTGCAAGTGTGGGAGTGTGTTTCTTTCAAACTGAGTATCTTTACATCGTTTGCGTATCTTTACTATTCCAATTGTGTATCTTTTCATTTCTCGTTTGAGTATCTTTCTGTAAGGCTTCTGATGCGAGTTTCTATTGTATTTGAGAGTTTTGCAAGTGTGGGGGTGTGTTTCTTTCAAACTGAGTATCTTTACATCGTTTGCGTATCTTTACTATTCCAATTGTGTATCTTTACATCGTTTGCGTATCTTTACTATTCCAATTGTGTATCTTTTCATTTCTCGTTTGAGTATCTTTCTGTAAGGCTTTCTGATGCGAGTTTCTATTGAATTTGAGAGTTTTGCAAGTGTGGGAGTGTGTTTCTTTCAAACTGAGTATCTTAAATCGTTTGCGTATCTTTACTATTCCAATTGTGTATCTTTACATCGTTTGCGTATCTTTACTATTCCAATTGTGTATCTTTTCATTTCTCGTTTGAGTATCTTTCTGTAAGGCTTCTGATGCGAGTTTCTATTGTATTTGAGAGTTTTGCAAGTGTGGGAGTGTGTTTCTTTCAAACTGAGTATCTTTACATCGTTTGCGTATCTTTACTATTCCAATTGTGTATCTTTACATCGTTTGCGTATCTTTACTATTCCAATTGTGTATCTTTTCATTTCACGTTTGAGTATCTTTCTGTAAGGCTTTCTGATGCGAGTTTCTATTGAATTTGAGAGTTTTGCAAGTGTGGGAGTGTGTTTCTTTCAAACTGAGTATCTTAAATCGTTTGCGTATCTTTACTATTCCAATTGTGTATCTTTACATCGTTTGCGTATCTTTACTATTCCAATTGTGTATCTTTTCATTTCTCGTTTGAGTATCTTTCTGTAAGGCTTCTGATGCGAGTTTCTATTGTATTTGAGAGTTTTGCAAGTGTGGGAGTGTGTTTCTTTCAAACTGAGTATCTTTACATCGTTTGCGTATGTTTACTATTCCAATTGTGTATCTTTACATCGTTTGCGTATCTTTACTATTCCAATTGTGTATCTTTTCATTTCTCGTTTGAGTATCTTTCTGTAAGGCTTCTGATGCGAGTTTCTATTGTATTTGAGAGTTTTGCAAGTGTGGGAGTGTGTTTCTTTCAAACTGAGTATCGTTACATCGTTTGCGTATGTTTACTATTCCAATTGTGTATCTTTACATCGTTTGCGTATCTTTACTATTCCAATTGTGTATCTTTTCATTTCTCGTTTGAGTATCTTTCTGTAAGGCTTCTGATGCGAGTTTCTATTGTATTTGAGAGTTTTGCAAGTCTGGGAGTGTGTTTCTTTCAAACTGAGTATCTTTACATCGTTTGCGTATCTTTACTATTCCAATTGTGTATCTTTTCATTTCTCGTTTGAGTATCTTTCTGTAAGGCTTCTGATGCGAGTTTCTATTGTATTTGAGAGTTTTGCAAGTGTGGGGGTGTGTTTCTTTCAAACTGAGTATCTTTACATCGTTTGCGTATCTTTACTATTCCAATTGTGTATCTTTACATCGTTTGCGTATCTTTACTATTCCAATTGTGTATCTTTTCATTTCTCGTTTGAGTATCTTTCTGTAAGGCTTCTGATGCGAGTTTCTATTGTATTTGAGAGTTTTGCAAGTGTGGGAGTGTGTTTCTTTCAAACTGAGTATCTTTACATCGTTTGCGTATCTTTACTATTCCAATTGTGTATCTTTACATCGTTTGCGTATCTTTACTATTCCAATTGTGTATCTTTTCATTTCTCGTTTGAGTATCTTTCTGTAAGGCTTTCTGATGCGAGTTTCTATTGAATTTGAGAGTTTTGCAAGTGTGGGAGTGTGTTTCTTTCAAACTGAGTATCTTAAATCGTTTGCGTATCTTTACTATTCCAATTGTGTATCTTTACATCGTTTGCGTATCTTTACTATTCCAATTGTGTATCTTTTCATTTCTCGTTTGAGTATCTTTCTGTAAGGCTTCTGATGCGAGTTTCTATTGTATTTGAGAGTTTTGCAAGTGTGGGAGTGTGTTTCTTTCAAACTGAATATCTTTACATCGTTTGCGTATGTTTACTATTCCAATTGTGTATCTTTACATCGTTTGCGTATCTTTACTATTCCAATTGTGTATCTTTTCATTTCTCGTTTGAGTATCTTTCTGTAAGGCTTCTGATGCGAGTTTCTATTGTATTTGAGAGTTTTGCAAGTCTGGGAGTGTGTTTCTTTCAAACTGAGTATCTTTACATCGTTTGCGTATCTTTACTATTCCAATTGTGTATCTTTTCATTTCTCGTTTGAGTATCTTTCTGTAAGGCTTCTGATGCGAGTTTCTATTGTATTTGAGAGTTTTGCAAGTGTGGGGGTGTGTTTCTTTCAAACTGAGTATCTTTACATCGTTTGCGTATCTTTACTATTCCAATTGTGTATCTTTACATCGTTTGCGTATCTTTACTATTCCAATTGTGTATCTTTTCATTTCTCGTTTGAGTATCTTTCTGTAAGGCTTTCTGATGCGAGTTTCTATTGAATTTGAGAGTTTTGCAAGTGTGGGAGTGTGTTTCTTTCAAACTGAGTATCTTAAATCGTTTGCGTATCTTTACTATTCCAATTGTGTATCTTTACATCGTTTGCGTATCTTTACTATTCCAATTGTGTATCTTTTCATTTCTCGTTTGAGTATCTTTCTGTAAGGCTTCTGATGCGAGTTTCTATTGTATTTGAGAGTTTTGCAAGTGTGGGAGTGTGTTTCTTTCAAACTGAGTATCTTTACATCGTTTGCGTATGTTTACTATTCCGATTGTGTATCTTTACATCGTTTGCGTATCTTTACTATTCCAATTGTGTATCTTTTCATTTCTCGTTTGAGTATCTTTCTGTAAGGCTTTCTGATGCGAGTTTCTATTGTATTTGAGAGTTTTGCAAGTGTGGGAGTGTGTCTCTTTCAAACTGAGTATCTTTACATCGTTTGCGTATGTTTACTATTCCGATTGTGTATCTTTACATCGTTTGCGTATCTTTACTATTCCAATTGTGTATCTTTTCATTTCTCGTTTGAGTATCTTTCTGTAAGGCTTCTGATGCGAGTTTCTATTGTATTTGAGAGTTTTGCAAGTCTGGGAGTGTGTTTCTTTCAAACTGAGTATCTTTACATCGTTTGCGTATCTTTACTATTCCAATTGTGTATCTTTTCATTTCTCGTTTGAGTATCTTTCTGTAAGGCTTTCTGATGCGAGTTTCTATTGAATTTGAGAGTTTTGCAAGTGTGGGAGTGTGTTTCTTTCAAACTGAGTATCTTTACATCGTTTGCGTATCTTTACTATTCCAATTGTGTATCTTTTCATTTCTCGTTTGAGTATCTTTCTGTAAGGCTTCTGATGCGAGTTTCTATTGTATTTGAGAGTTTTGCAAGTGTGGGGGTGTGTTTCTTTCAAACTGAGTATCTTTACATCGTTTGCGTATCTTTACTATTCCAATTGTGTATCTTTACATCGTTTGCGTATCTTTACTATTCCAATTGTGTATCTTTTCATTTCTCGTTTGAGTATCTTTCTGTAAGGCTTTCTGATGCGAGTTTCTATTGAATTTGAGAGTTTTGCAAGTGTGGGAGTGTGTTTCTTTCAAACTGAGTATCTTAAATCGTTTGCGTATCTTTACTATTCCAATTGTGTATCTTTACATCGTTTGCGTATCTTTACTATTCCAATTGTGTATCTTTTCATTTCTCGTTTGAGTATCTTTCTGTAAGGCTTCTGATGCGAGTTTCTATTGTATTTGAGAGTTTTGCAAGTGTGGGAGTGTGTTTCTTTCAAACTGAGTATCTTTACATCGTTTGCGTATCTTTACTATTCCAATTGTGTATCTTTACATCGTTTGCGTATCTTTACTATTCCAATTGTGTATCTTTTCATTTCACGTTTGAGTATCTTTCTGTAAGGCTTTCTGATGCGAGTTTCTATTGAATTTGAGAGTTTTGCAAGTGTGGGAGTGTGTTTCTTTCAAACTGAGTATCTTAAATCGTTTGCGTATCTTTACTATTCCAATTGTGTATCTTTACATCGTTTGCGTATCTTTACTATTCCAATTGTGTATCTTTTCATTTCTCGTTTGAGTATCTTTCTGTAAGGCTTCTGATGCGAGTTTCTATTGTATTTGAGAGTTTTGCAAGTGTGGGAGTGTGTTTCTTTCAAACTGAGTATCTTTACATCGTTTGCGTATGTTTACTATTCCAATTGTGTATCTTTACATCGTTTGCGTATCTTTACTATTCCAATTGTGTATCTTTTCATTTCTCGTTTGAGTATCTTTCTGTAAGGCTTCTGATGCGAGTTTCTATTGTATTTGAGAGTTTTGCAAGTGTGGGAGTGTGTTTCTTTCAAACTGAGTATCGTTACATCGTTTGCGTATGTTTACTATTCCAATTGTGTATCTTTACATCGTTTGCGTATCTTTACTATTCCAATTGTGTATCTTTTCATTTCTCGTTTGAGTATCTTTCTGTAAGGCTTCTGATGCGAGTTTCTATTGTATTTGAGAGTTTTGCAAGTCTGGGAGTGTGTTTCTTTCAAACTGAGTATCTTTACATCGTTTGCGTATCTTTACTATTCCAATTGTGTATCTTTTCATTTCTCGTTTGAGTATCTTTCTGTAAGGCTTCTGATGCGAGTTTCTATTGTATTTGAGAGTTTTGCAAGTGTGGGGGTGTGTTTCTTTCAAACTGAGTATCTTTACATCGTTTGCGTATCTTTACTATTCCAATTGTGTATCTTTACATCGTTTGCGTATCTTTACTATTCCAATTGTGTATCTTTTCATTTCTCGTTTGAGTATCTTTCTGTAAGGCTTCTGATGCGAGTTTCTATTGTATTTGAGAGTTTTGCAAGTGTGGGAGTGTGTTTCTTTCAAACTGAGTATCTTTACATCGTTTGCGTATCTTTACTATTCCAATTGTGTATCTTTTCATTTCTCGTTTGAGTATCTTTCTGTAAGGCTTTCTGATGCGAGTTTCTATTGAATTTGAGAGTTTTGCAAGTGTGGGAGTGTGTTTCTTTCAAACTGAGTATCTTTACATCGTTTGCGTATCTTTACTATTCCAATTGTGTATCTTTACATCGTTTGCGTATCTTTACTATTCCAATTGTGTATCTTTTCATTTCTCGTTTGAGTATCTTTCTGTAAGGCTTCTGATGCGAGTTTCTATTGTATTTGAGAGTTTTGCAAGTGTGGGGGTGTGTTTCTTTCAAACTGAGTATCTTTACATCGTTTGCGTATCTTTACTATTCCAATTGTGTATCTTTACATCGTTTGCGTATCTTTACTATTCCAATTGTGTATCTTTTCATTTCTCGTTTGAGTATCTTTCTGTAAGGCTTCTGATGCGAGTTTCTATTGTATTTGAGAGTTTTGCAAGTGTGGGGGTGTGTTTCTTTCAAACTGAGTATCTTTACATCGTTTGCGTATCTTTACTATTCCAATTGTGTATCTTTACATCGTTTGCGTATCTTTACTATTCCAATTGTGTATCTTTTCATTTCTCGTTTGAGTATCTTTCTGTAAGGCTTTCTGATGCGAGTTTCTATTGAATTTGAGAGTTTTGCAAGTGTGGGAGTGTGTTTCTTTCAAACTGAGTATCTTAAATCGTTTGCGTATCTTTACTATTCCAATTGTGTATCTTTACATCGTTTGCGTATCTTTACTATTCCAATTGTGTATCTTTTCATTTCTCGTTTGAGTATCTTTCTGTAAGGCTTCTGATGCGAGTTTCTATTGTATTTGAGAGTTTTGCAAGTGTGGGAGTGTGTTTCTTTCAAACTGAGTATCTTTACATCGTTTGCGTATGTTTACTATTCCAATTGTGTATCTTTACATCGTTTGCGTATCTTTACTATTCCAATTGTGTATCTTTTCATTTCTCGTTTGAGTATCTTTCTGTAAGGCTTCTGATGCGAGTTTCTATTGTATTTGAGAGTTTTGCAAGTGTGGGAGTGTGTTTCTTTCAAACTGAGTATCTTTACATCGTTTGCGTATGTTTACTATTCCAATTGTGTATCTTTACATCGTTTGCGTATCTTTACTATTCCAATTGTGTATCTTTTCATTTCTCGTTTGAGTATCTTTCTGTAAGGCTTCTGATGCGAGTTTCTATTGTATTTGAGAGTTTTGCAAGTCTGGGAGTGTGTTTCTTTCAAACTGAGTATCTTTACATCGTTTGCGTATCTTTACCATTCCAATTGTGTATCTTTTCATTTCTCGTTTGAGTATCTTTCTGTAAGGCTTCTGATGCGAGTTTCTATTGTATTTGAGAGTTTTGCAAGTGTGGGGGTGTGTTTCTTTCAAACTGAGTATCTTTACATCGTTTGCGTATCTTTACTATTCCAATTGTGTATCT
This sequence comes from Argentina anserina, assembly GCF_933775445.1. NCBI lineage: Eukaryota > Viridiplantae > Streptophyta > Magnoliopsida > Rosales > Rosaceae > Argentina > Argentina anserina. The sequence continues at coordinate 388,367 of NW_026089409.1, read as the reverse complement.
TTACATCGTTTGCGTATCTTTACTATTCCAATTGTGTATCTTTTCATTTCTCGTTTGAGTATCTTTCTGTAAGGCTTTCTGATGCGAGTTTCTATTGAATTTGAGAGTTTTGCAAGTGTGGGAGTGTGTTTCTTTCAAACTGAGTATCTTAAATCGTTTGCGTATCTTTACTATTCCAATTGTGTATCTTTACATCGTTTGCGTATCTTTACTATTCCAATTGTGTATCTTTTCATTTCTCGTTTGAGTATCTTTCTGTAAGGCTTCTGATGCGAGTTTCTATTGTATTTGAGAGTTTTGCAAGTGTGGGAGTGTGTTTCTTTCAAACTGAGTATCTTTACATCGTTTGCGTATCTTTACTATTCCAATTGTGTATCTTTACATCGTTTGCGTATGTTTACTATTCCAATTGTGTATCTTTTCATTTCTCGTTTGAGTATCTTTCTGTAAGGCTTTCTGATGCGAGTTTCTATTGTATTTGAGAGTTTTGCAAGTGTGGGAGTGTGTTTCTTTCAAACTGAGTATCTTTACATCGTTTGCGTATGTTTACTATTCCAATTGTGTATCTTTACATCGTTTGCGTATGTTTACTATTCCAATTGTGTATCTTTTCATTTCTCGTTTGAGTATCTTTCTGTAAGGCTTCTGATGCGAGTTTCTATTGTATTTGAGAGTTTTGCAAGTGTGGTAGTGTGTTTCTTTCAAACTGAGTATCTTTACATCGTTTGCGTATCTTTACTATTCCAATTGTGTATCTTTACATCGTTTGCGTATCTTTACTATTCCAATTGTGTATCTTTTCATTTCTCGTTTGAGTATCTTTCTGTAAGGCTTCTGAAGCGAGTTTCTATTGTATTTGAGAGTTTTGCCAGTGTGGGAGTGTGTTTCTTTCAAACTGAGTATCGTTACATCGTTTGCGTATCTTTACTATTCCAATTGTGTATCTTTTCATTTCTCATTTGAGTATCTTTCTGTAAGGCTTTCTCATGCGAGTTTCTATTGAATTTGAGAGTTTTGCAAGTGTGGGAGTGTGTTTCTTTCAAACTGAATATCTTTACATCGTTTGCGTATCTTTACTATTCCAATTGTGTATCTTTACATCGTTTGCGTATCTTTACTATTCCAATTGTGTATCTTTTCATTTCTCGTTTGAGTATCTTTCTGTAAGGTTTTCTGATGCGAGTTTCTATTGAATTTAAGAGTTTTGCAAGTGTGGGAGTGTGTTTCTTTCAAACTGAGTATCTTTACATCGTTTGCGTATCTTTACTATTCCAATTGTGTATCTTTACATCGTTTGCGTATCTTTACTATTCCAATTGTGTATCTTTTCATTTCTCGTTTGAGTATCTTTCTGTAAGGCTTCTGATGCGAGTTTCTATTGTATTTGAGAGTTTTGCAAGTGTGGGGGTGTGTTTCTTTCAAACTGAGTATCTTTACATCGTTTGCGTATCTTTACTATTCCAATTGTGTATCTTTACATCGTTTGCGTATCTTTACTATTCCAATTGTGTATCTTTTCATTTCTCGTTTGAGTATCTTTCTGTAAGGCTTTCTGATGCGAGTTTCTATTGAATTTGAGAGTTTTGCAAGTGTGGGAGTGTGTTTCTTTCAAACTGAGTATCTTAAATCGTTTGCGTATCTTTACTATTCCAATTGTGTATCTTTACATCGTTTGCGTATCTTTACTATTCCAATTGTGTATCTTTTCATTTCTCGTTTGAGTATCTTTCTGTAAGGCTTCTGATGCGAGTTTCTATTGTATTTGAGAGTTTTGCAAGTGTGGGAGTGTGTTTCTTTCAAACTGAGTATCTTTACATCGTTTGCGTATGTTTACTATTCCAATTGTGTATCTTTACATCGTTTGCGTATCTTTACTATTCCAATTGTGTATCTTTTCATTTCTCGTTTGAGTATCTTTCTGTAAGGCTTCTGATGCGAGTTTCTATTGTATTTGAGAGTTTTGCAAGTGTGGGAGTGTGTTTCTTTCAAACTGAGTATCTTTACATCGTTTGCGTATGTTTACTATTCCAATTGTGTATCTTTACATCGTTTGCGTATCTTTACTATTCCAATTGTGTATCTTTTCATTTCTCGTTTGAGTATCTTTCTGTAAGGCTTCTGATGCGAGTTTCTATTGTTTTTGAGAGTTTTGCAAGTCTGGGAGTGTGTTTCTTTCAAACTGAGTATCTTTACATCGTTTGCGTATCTTTACTATTCCAATTGTGTATCTTTTCATTTCTCGTTTGAGTATCTTTCTGTAAGGCTTCTGATGCGAGTTTCTATTGTATTTGAGAGTTTTGCAAGTGTGGGGGTGTGTTTCTTTCAAACTGAGTATCTTTACATCGTTTGCGTATCTTTACTATTCCAATTGTGTATCTTTACATCGTTTGCGTATCTTTACTATTCCAATTGTGTATCTTTTCATTTCTCGTTTGAGTATCTTTCTGTAAGGCTTTCTGATGCGAGTTTCTATTGAATTTGAGAGTTTTGCAAGTGTGGGAGTGTGTTTCTTTCAAACTGAGTATCTTATATCGTTTGCGTATCTTTACTATTCCAATTGTGTATCTTTACATCGTTTGCGTATCTTTACTATTCCAATTGTGTATCTTTTCATTTCTCGTTTGAGTATCTTTCTGTAAGGCTTCTGATGCGAGTTTCTATTGTATTTGAGAGTTTTGCAAGTGTGGGAGTGTGTTTCTTTCAAACTGAGTATCTTTACATCGTTTGCGTATCTTTACTATTCCAATTGTGTATCTTTACATCGTTTGCGTATGTTTACTATTCCAATTGTGTATCTTTTCATTTCTCGTTTGAGTATCTTTCTGTAAGGCTTTCTGATGCGAGTTTCTATTGTATTTGAGAGTTTTGCAAGTGTGGGAGTGTGTTTCTTTCAAACTGAGTATCTTTACATCGTTTGCGTATGTTTACTATTCCAATTGTGTATCTTTACATCGTTTGCGTATGTTTACTATTCCAATTGTGTATCTTTTCATTTCTCGTTTGAGTATCTTTCTGTAAGGCTTCTGATGCGAGTTTCTATTGTATTTGAGAGTTTTGCAAGTGTGGTAGTGTGTTTCTTTCAAACTGAGTATCTTTACATCGTTTGCGTATCTTTACTATTCCAATTGTGTATCTTTACATCGTTTGCGTATCTTTACTATTCCAATTGTGTATCTTTTCATTTCTCGTTTGAGTATCTTTCTGTAAGGCTTCTGATGCGAGTTTCTATTGTATTTGAGAGTTTTGCCAGTGTGGGAGTGTGTTTCTTTCAAACTGAGTATCGTTACATCGTTTGCGTATCTTTACTATTCCAATTGTGTATCTTTTCATTTCTCATTTGAGTATCTTTCTGTAAGGCTTTCTCATGCGAGTTTCTATTGAATTTGAGAGTTTTGCAAGTGTGGGAGTGTGTTTCTTTCAAACTGAATATCTTTACATCGTTTGCGTATCTTTACTATTCCAATTGTGTATCTTTACATCGTTTGCGTATCTTTACGATTCCAATTGTGTATCTTTTCATTTCTCGTTTGAGTATCTTTCTGTAAGGTTTTCTGATGCGAGTTTCTATTGAATTTGAGAGTTTTGCAAGTGTGGGAGTGTGTTTCTTTCAAACTGAGTATCTTTACATCGTTTGCGTATCTTTACTATTCCAATTGTGTATCTTTACATCGTTTGCGTATCTTTACTATTCCAATTGTGTATCTTTTCATTTCTCGTTTGAGTATCTTTCTGTAAGGCTTTCTGATGCGAGTTTCTTTTGAATTTGAGAGTTTTGCAAGTGTGGGAGTGTGTTTCTTTCAAACTGAATATCTTTACATCGTTTGCGTATCTTTACTATTCCAATTGTGTATCTTTACATCGTTTGCGTATCTTTACTATTCCAATTTTGTATCTTTTCATTTCTCGTTTGAGTATCTTTCTGTAAGGCTTCTGATGCGAGTTTCTATTGTATTTGAGAGTTTTGCAAGTGTGGGAGTGTGTTTCTTTCAAACTGAGTATCTTTACATCGTTTGCGTATGTTTACTATTCCAATTGTGTATCTTTACATCGTTTGCGTATGTTTACTATTCCAATTGTGTATCTTTTCATTTCTCGTTTGAGTATCTTTCTGTAAGGCTTCTGATGCGAGTTTCTATTGTATTTGAGAGTTTTGCAAGTGTGGTAGTGTGTTTCTTTCAAACTGAGTATCTTTACATCGTTTGCGTATCTTTACTATTCCAATTGTGTATCTTTTCATTTCTCGTTTGAGTATCTTTCTGTAAAGCTTCTGATGCGAGTTTCTATTGTATTTGAGAGTTTTGCAAGTGTGGGAGTGTGTTTCTTTCAAACTGAGTATCTTTACATCGTTTGCGTATCTTTACTATTCCAATTGTGTATCTTTTCATTTCTCGTTTGAGTATCTTTCTGTAAGGCTTTCTGATGCGAGTTTCTATTGAATTTGGGAGTTTTGCAAGTGTGGGGGTGTGTTTCTTTCAAACTGAGTATCTTTACATCGTTTGCGTATCTTTACTATTCCAATTGTGTATCTTTACATCGTTTGCGTATCTTTACTATTCCAATTGTGTATCTTTTCATTTCTCGTTTGAGTATCTTTCTGTAAGGCTTCTGATGCGAGTTTCTATTGTATTTGAGAGTTTTGCAAGTGTGGGAGTGTGTTTCTTTCAAACTGAGTATCTTTACATCGTTTGCGTATCTTTACTATTCCAATTGTGTATCTTTTCATTTCTCGTTTGAGTATCTTTCTGTAAGGCTTTCTGATGCGAGTTTCTATTGAATTTGAGAGTTTTGCAAGTGTGGGAGTGTGTTTCTTTCAAACTGAGTATCTTTACATCGTTTGCGTATCTTTACTATTCCAATTGTGTATCTTTACATCGTTTGCGTATCTTTACTATTCCAATTGTGTATCTTTTCATTTCTCGTTTGAGTATCTTTCTGTAAGGCTTCTGATGCGAGTTTCTATTGTATTTGAGAGTTTTGCAAGTGTGGGGGTGTGTTTCTTTCAAACTGAGTATCTTTACATCGTTTGCGTATCTTTACTATTCCAATTGTGTATCTTTACATCGTTTGCGTATCTTTACTATTCCAATTGTGTATCTTTTCATTTCTCGTTTGAGTATCTTTCTGTAAGGCTTCTGATGCGAGTTTCTATTGTATTTGAGAGTTTTGCAAGTGTGGGAGTGTGTTTCTTTCAAACTGAGTATCTTTACATCGTTTGCGTATCTTTACTATTCCAATTGTGTATCTTTACATCGTTTGCGTATCTTTACTATTCCAATTGTGTATCTTTTCATTTCACGTTTGAGTATCTTTCTGTAAGGCTTTCTGATGCGAGTTTCTATTGAATTTGAGAGTTTTGCAAGTGTGGGAGTGTGTTTCTTTCAAACTGAGTATCTTAAATCGTTTGCGTATCTTTACTATTCCAATTGTGTATCTTTACATCGTTTGCGTATCTTTACTATTCCAATTGTGTATCTTTTCATTTCTCGTTTGAGTATCTTTCTGTAAGGCTTCTGATGCGAGTTTCTATTGTATTTGAGAGTTTTGCAAGTGTGGGAGTGTGTTTCTTTCAAACTGAGTATCTTTACATCGTTTGCGTATGTTTACTATTCCAATTGTGTATCTTTACATCGTTTGCGTATCTTTACTATTCCAATTGTGTATCTTTTCATTTCTCGTTTGAGTATCTTTCTGTAAGGCTTCTGATGCGAGTTTCTATTGTATTTGAGAGTTTTGCAAGTGTGGGAGTGTGTTTCTTTCAAACTGAGTATCGTTACATCGTTTGCGTATGTTTACTATTCCAATTGTGTATCTTTACATCGTTTGCGTATCTTTACTATTCCAATTGTGTATCTTTTCATTTCTCGTTTGAGTATCTTTCTGTAAGGCTTCTGATGCGAGTTTCTATTGTATTTGAGAGTTTTGCAAGTCTGGGAGTGTGTTTCTTTCAAACTGAATATCTTTACATCGTTTGCGTATCTTTACTATTCCAATTGTGTATCTTTACATCGTTTGCGTATCTTTACTATTCCAATTGTGTATCTTTTCATTTCTGGTTTGAGTATCTTTCTGTAAGGTTTTCTGATGCGAGTTTCTATTGAATTTGAGAGTTTTGCAAGTGTGGGAGTGTGTTTCTTTCAAACTGAGTATCTTTACATCGTTTGCGTATCTTTACTATTCCAATTGTGTATCTTTACATCGTTTGCGTATCTTTACTATTCCAATTGTGTATCTTTTCATTTCTCGTTTGAGTATCTTTCTGTAAGGCTTTCTGATGCGAGTTTCTTTTGAATTTGAGAGTTTTGCAAGTGTGGGAGTGTGTTTCTTTCAAACTGAGTATCTTTACATCGTTTGCGTATCTTTACTATTCCAATTGTGTATCTTTACATCGTTTGCGTATGTTTACTATTCCAATTGTGTATCTTTTCATTTCTCGTTTGAGTATCTTTCTGTAAGGCTTTCTGATGCGAGTTTCTATTGTATTTGAGAGTTTTGCAAGTGTGGGAGTGTGTTTCTTTCAAACTGAGTATCTTTACATCGTTTGCGTATGTTTACTATTCCAATTGTGTATCTTTACATCGTTTGCGTATGTTTACTATTCCAATTGTGTATCTTTTCATTTCTCGTTTGAGTATCTTTCTGTAAGGCTTCTGATGCGAGTTTCTATTGTATTTGAGAGTTTTGCAAGTGTGGTAGTGTGTTTCTTTCAAACTGAGTATCTTTACATCGTTTGCGTATCTTTACTATTCCAATTGTGTATCTTTACATCGTTTGCGTATCTTTACTATTCCAATTGTGTATCTTTTCATTTCTCGTTTGAGTATCTTTCTGTAAGGCTTCTGATGCGAGTTTCTATTGTATTTGAGAGTTTTGCCAGTGTGGGAGTGTGTTTCTTTCAAACTGAGTATCGTTACATCGTTTGCGTATCTTTACTATTCCAATTGTGTATCTTTTCATTTCTCATTTGAGTATCTTTCTGTAAGGCTTTCTCATGCGAGTTTCTATTGAATTTGAGAGTTTTGCAAGTGTGGGAGTGTGTTTCTTTCAAACTGAATATCTTTACATCGTTTGCGTATCTTTACTATTCCAATTGTGTATCTTTACATCGTTTGCGTATCTTTACTATTCCAATTGTGTATCTTTTCATTTCTCGTTTGAGTATCTTTCTGTAAGGTTTTCTGATGCGAGTTTCTATTGAATTTGAGAGTTTTGCAAGTGTGGGAGTGTGTTTCTTTCAAACTGAGTATCTTTACATCGTTTGCGTATCTTTACTATTCCAATTGTGTATCTTTACATCGTTTGCGTATCTTTACTATTCCAATTGTGTATCTTTTCATTTCTCGTTTGAGTATCTTTCTGTAAGGCTTTCTGATGCGAGTTTCTTTTGAATTTGAGAGTTTTGCAAGTGTGGGAGTGTGTTTCTTTCAAACTGAATATCTTTACATCGTTTGCGTATCTTTACTATTCCAATTGTGTATCTTTACATCGTTTGCGTATCTTTACTATTCCAATTGTGTATCTTTTCATTTCTCGTTTGAGTATCTTTCTGTAAGGCTTCTGATGCGAGTTTCTATTGTATTTGAGAGTTTTGCAAGTGTGGGAGTGTGTTTCTTTCAAACTGAGTATCTTTACATCGTTTGCGTATGTTTACTATTCCAATTGTGTATCTTTACATCGTTTGCGTATGTTTACTATTCCAATTGTGTATCTTTTCATTTCTCGTTTGAGTATCTTTCTGTAAGGCTTCTGATGCGAGTTTCTATTGTATTTGAGAGTTTTGCAAGTGTGGTAGTGTGTTTCTTTCAAACTGAGTATCTTTACATCGTTTGCGTATCTTTACTATTCCAATTGTGTATCTTTTCATTTCTCGTTTGAGTATCTTTCTGTAAAGCTTCTGATGCGAGTTTCTATTGTATTTGAGAGTTTTGCAAGTGTGGGAGTGTGTTTCTTTCAAACTGAGTATCTTTACATCGTTTGCGTATCTTTACTATTCCAATTGTGTATCTTTTCATTTCTCGTTTGAGTATCTTTCTGTAAGGCTTTCTGATGCGAGTTTCTATTGAATTTGGGAGTTTTGCAAGTGTGGGAGTGTGTTTCTTTCAAACTGAGTATCTTTACATCGTTTGCGTATCTTTACTATTCCAATTGTGTATCTTTACATCGTTTGCGTATCTTTACTATTCCAATTGTGTATCTTTTCATTTCTCGTTTGAGTATCTTTCTGTAAGGCTTCTGATGCGAGTTTCTATTGTATTTGAGAGTTTTGCAAGTGTGGGAGTGTGTTTCTTTCAAACTGAGTATCTTTACATCGTTTGCGTATCTTTACTATTCCAATTGTGTATCTTTACATCGTTTGCGTATCTTTACTATTCCAATTGTGTATCTTTTCATTTCTCGTTTGAGTATCTTTCTGTAAGGCTTTCTGATGCGAGTTTCTTTTGAATTTGAGAGTTTTGCAAGTGTGGGAGTGTGTTTCTTTCAAACTGAGTATCTTTACATCGTTTGCGTATGTTTACTATTCCAATTGTGTATCTTTACATCGTTTGCGTATGTTTACTATTCCAATTGTGTATCTTTTCATTTCTCGTTTGAGTATCTTTCTGTAAGGCTTTCTGATGCGAGTTTCTATTGTATTTGAGAGTTTTGCAAGTGTGGGAGTGTGTTTCTTTCAAACTGAGTATCTTTACATCGTTTGCGTATGTTTACTATTCCAATTGTGTATCTTTACTGATGATTGCTCGATTACTCGACATCAATATTTAACCCTGTATGCATCGTAAGTAGTATAAAGCAAGAGGGTATCGTTCACAAACCGGGGATCCAGCCAGGGCTTAGGATCACATCAATTAACACGAATTCATAAAGATATAAATGGTTTGATATAGATTTCGGATCAAAGATAACAACAGAAAATAAAACCTAAGCTAATATATACATGTGATCAACCAACCAACACATAAGCAATCACCACAACAAATCATATAAAGCTAACGAAAACAAGTTCTAGTTCTCCTTTAAGAGTCATGCCGAGACACTATCATGAATAACTAAGGTTGGATCATGCAATTAGGGTTCTAAGCAGTAACCTAAACACATAGACACTTAACACATTCGATTCATTCCAAGCGGTCTTAATCGAAATCTAACATACTTATCCTACCATGCAATTCCAAAGCCACGCATATTGAATTCATTAAGCATATCACCTACTTAACCCCCAATCATGCAATTTCGAAAATCACTTAGAAAAGATAAACATGTTCATAGCATAAGTCATAAATCCAACAACCTAAATATCATGCTACAAGCGTATACATAACATAAAGATATCGAAATCATTCAATAACAAGGCACGGCAGAAACCAAAATTCATAGAACTAAAAACCTAAAATCGCAACTTTACATAATTTGAAACAAGTAACTATCTCATAGACAAAATTGAAACAAGTTTACAATACCAAATCGCATACTCATCCAAGAACAAGAACAAAACCAAAACCGAATTGAATAAAGAGAGAATCATGGTTACACTTTATAAATCAAGCAATCCACAAGTGTAGCCGAGACTTCTATGGATGAAACCTTCTTCACAAGCGTGCTTGAAGGCTATTGATAGGTGGGGAATGATGGAATCGGTTTTAGGATTTCTTGGAATGGTGAAGGATGAATTCGGCAGAGCTATGGCTGTGTTTTTGTGTAGGGTTGATGATGTTGCTGAATGGAGAGGCCGGCCTCTATATATAGAGGTTTAGGAAGCCTTCTTGCCGTGCCAAAAGGAAATAGAATCCAATTGGGAAACTGAAATCCTCTTTGTTATGGATTTGATTTATGTACTCCATATCCAACTTGATGTAGGAAACCAAGTCCAATAGGGAGATCTCTTTAAGGGCTGCACGGCAATCTCTTGGTCCAACTAGGAGTAGCTAGGCCGGCCTCCTCTTCTCCTTGTTCAACTCGAATATGATTTCCTTGTTCAACTAGGAATGCATCTCGGCACTCTTCTTTCTTTCCAAATATGATTTGTCTTTCCTGAAAAGAAATCGTCGATTAAGGAATAGGAAAGAATGAAAATAGGAAAGTAGAGTCCTAGTCGAGTAAGGAATCCTAGCTCAATCAGGAGTTCTAACACTTAGCACAATTTCATCATCAAATCATCTAAAATCGAAATAGCTCTACCTATAACATACATATGACAAATATGAACTTAAAACAACTAAATAAGAAGTAACAAAGCATAAGAATAGGACATATAAACATTAAGAACGTCACACTTTGTGCTCCTATCAACAACCCCACACTTAGACTTTGCTAGTCCCTTAGCAAACACTAAAAACGAAAATCAAAACATAATACGAAATCAATACACTAAAGCTAACGACACAACATTCTAATGCCTTCAACATTTTGTCTCAGAGATCTTCAAACTCATAGCATCAAGAATAACACTCCATCGAAATAGATAAGATGAATTCAATGGTTAATACACATGAAATTTCGTTTAACAAGTAAGACATGGCAGAAACAAAGGTGAAATTAAGCTCGACATGTTCAAAACAAGTTCAAATTCAACTCACATAGGATATGCACTCCAAATCTTTTCTCTCAATAACATGGCATATGCTTAAAAGCTTTTCACACACAAGAGTTATGAACATAGTGAAATCGAAAAACCTCATGAAAGATACCAATCATATGCACAAATGAACCCAAACCATAAGCTTACTTATGAAACAAACTCCACAAATCAAGAGTTACTCATTTTAAGAATCATGCGGATCTTTAGAAAAGGGATAGGCTAGGCTCGGCATGGATATATTTTTCAGGGTAAAGGAATCACAAAGGTCATCCTTAAGACTTAGCAGAGCAAAACATCCACCTTATGTCGCCATACTCCATAAAACAAGGGCCAAATATCATCATGTTGGACCCATCTTCACTTTAAACATTGTGAAAACGAACAAAGGCTAAAGTATAACATTATTGAGCCTTCAACAAATACATCAAAACTCCAAATTCACCAAAAACAAGATGTATGCCGAGATCTCTTCATCATTCTAGTCACACTTTTTCATTTTTTTTTTCCTTTTCTTGCCGTGTATATTGAATCTTTTCTTTTCATTCTCTTTTCACGGCATAACATACATACAATAGCGTAACCCCACACTTGAATCCAATCATCACTCCATATTAACATCCAAAAATCGGCTCTGCCAAGCCTCAAAGACAAAGTAGAGATATAACTATACTAAGCAAGGATATAACATGTTGGTAATGAAAGAAAAGGCTTAACGTAGGCTCAAATGGGTTAATACTAAGGTGTCCCAAGCAGGGCTCAAATAGGGATATACGGATTTTTGGCTTAAGTGGTGGAAATCCTAAAAAGATCCAACAATCCTTTTCAAAATCAGAGTATATTATGACATAAAGCTTCGAAAGTTTCACAAAGTAAGTTCTAGCATTCTCTAGTTCATTGCAATTCTATGGCATATGAATTGATCAAAATAGATGTAATGAGGTTATAAAGCCAAGAAACGATAGAATAAACTCTCCAAAGAAAGACACAAGTATATGGCTCGAATCTCACATAGGTTACATGAATTCAAACAAGTAAGGAACATGCTCATTCTGTACCTAAGTTTCAAAATCCTCATCTACTACATGTTCGTACAAAATCTACACATCGATTAACCATCAAATAACAATGAAGTTCATTCCAATATCATGATCATCTATCAACCACAAATTCAAAGATCAACTCATCCTAGACAGTCAAAGGCATACCTAGGACTCAAAACAACAACTACTTAACAAAACACTTAAAAAACGAAAAACAAACTCAAAAATTCAACTAAAAATCGGAAATCAAAATCAAAACAACAAAATTGAAACACATAAGCATCAAACACTAGATTTCAACGAATGATGTATACCCCACCCCACACTTAAAACTTACATTGCCCTCAATGTACAATATGATAAGCAACGAAAATTAAAAAGAGATAAGGGTTAAGAAAATGCAAACACTCGTTGATGGCTCCTTCATTGGCTTAAGTTTAGAGTCTATAGCCTAGACTTCTTCATTTGCATCCACTAAAAGAATACGACATGTTCATCCTCCTCATCATCTGAAGATATGATCATGATGTCGTCATTATCCTCCTCATCTTCACTCGAGTCCGAATCACTGCTCTTATAGCTCGAATCAAATTCTTCCTTCAAACTCGGATCTTCTTCTTCCTCTTCCTCTTCCTCATTGACACGGCTGTAAGACTCCCCCTCTTCAATTGTAAGTTCTTTGCTCTTTTCCTTAGAGCTAGCACGAATGTCCTCAACAAGATCCTTTAACTCCCTATGCGATTTTGCCAATTCCAAAATCGATTGTTGCATTTCATTGATCATCTTGTCTCGGTGGTGCTCTGCCCTTGTAGGTGTAGTCTTAACTCTAGCCGGTCTACCTTTCCTTTTCATGCCAACCAGAGGTTTCAAATGGTCTCTAGTGTTCCCATACTTCCTAGCTTTCCTTCCATCCAACTCCACACCTTTGAACCGAGAAGTACCACTCACCCTAGAGCATGACATCGAAACCAAACTATCCCTTCTTTCTCCAAGTACTCCAATATGCATGATCCTATCTCCTACCTCAAGGTTCATGAAGCCTCTTGGTGAAAACGAATCCATGTACTCTTGATAATCCCTTAGCAAACCTTGGTAGAAAGTACTAGTCAACGCATGTTGGTTCATGTCATGGTCTAACGGTGCTACTACCTCTTGAAATCTCTTTAAGTACTTGTGGTAGGGCTCATCATCTTCTTGTTTGCATGCTTGAATCATCTCTCTCATCCTTGCTCTTCTTGCCGTGAGCAAGAATTCCTTGAGGAATGCTTCTTTAAGCTCATCCCATGATCGGATGGAATTTTCAGGAATAGTGTGCAACCATTCTCTTGCTTTGTCAACTAAAGTGAACGGAAACACCTCAAGATACAATAACTCCAAGTCTCCACGTTCCATGGACTGAATAGCTTGTTGCACCTTCGACTCAAAAAGAAATATATGGACATCAGCCTTCTCAATCTTAAACCCTCTAAAGATCGGCATGGTCTTCAGAATTTTGTATGTGACCTCCATACGATTATGATTATGCCTAAGAGCCGGCAACACAATGCATCTAGGATGAAATGCAGGGCTGTCCTTCTCTGGAAACATATTCTCTTCATGAAACGCAAACACCTCCATTGCACACTTGAAAATCTTCTTGTGACTTGATTGAACCGAATGTGGTAGTCTTCTTCTCCTTCTTATGAACTTGTGAATTTTCAGAAACAGGATGCACAATTATGTTGAACCCGTGCTCTCTATATATAGAGCAATCTCAATCCTTTTCCATGAGGTAGAAAGAAACCTACAAGGACATAGAAACCTTCTCCCACTCCCACTTGGAATCCAAGTCCGAATGAGACTTCTCCATTGAGGACACACGGCATGGCTTCTCCTACTTCAACTATGACTTCTTTTCACAGCAACTTCCCTTTCCTAACTCAACTAGGAATCCATCTCTCCCTCTACATTGGAAATCCCAATCCGGATGGAAATCTCCTTCTTGATGACACACGGCCGCTTTCCTTGTTCAACTAGGAGTGTCATGGCCACTCCTCTCCTAGTCCAACTAGGAATTGATCTTGTCATCTCCTTAATCTACTCCATGGATCCATTAAGAATCGATGGTAGCTTCAACCTATTGGGGAATGCATACAAGGAAGAACATTAGTTGAAACTAATCCACATGAGTTAGAAAAACTTACCTTTGTCATGCACGGCATGATCAATTTGGGACAAGGATACGGCATCCTTGTCTTTGGAAGGCACGGCCTTCTTTGGTGGTGGCACGAGAGTGTCGAACTCTCTCACTCTTCGTATAAAAGAATACAAAAATCATACAAGAAAGATACAAGGTTTTGTTGAAAAATCATACAAGAAACATACAAGGTTTGGTTTTAAAAAAAAAAATTTCACAAAAGTCTTTCAATCAATTACATACTTCTACATTCCTAAGTCATTCAAACAATTAAATGATCGATTGATTCTAAGTTGTAAACCAAGGTGGACGTGCGGCCTAAGTATGGATGCCTAGACACAAACTCATGCAAACTCGAGAGCTAGCATGAAGGGTTAAGGCTAATATTAACAAAAGGGACTTTACCTATTCCGTTCGATTTACAACCTACAGCAATCATTCACTCAAGCACCAAAACAACAACCTAAGATACATTACTATATGTTCAACGAAATAAGATAAGAATATACAAATGTACAATATGAACAATGAATTCGCATTAAAAGTTAGGGATCCATCTCTTATGGATCCCCGGCAACGGCGCCATTTGATGATTGCTCGATTACTCGACATCAATATTTAACCCTGTAAGCATCGTAAGTAGTATAAAGCAAGAGGGTATCGTTCACAAACCGGGGATCCAGCCAGGGCTTAGGATCACATCAATTAACACGAATTCATAAAGATATAAATGGTTTGATATAGATTTCGGATCAAAGATAACAACAGAAAATAAAACATAAGCTAATATATACATGTGATCAACCAACCAACACATAAGCAATCACCACAACAAATCATATAAAGCTAACGAAAACAAGTTCTAGTTCTCCTTTAAGAGTCATGCCGAGACACTATCATGAATAACTAAGGTTGGATCATGCAATTAGGGTTCTAAGCAGTAACCTAAACACATAGACACTTAACACATTCGATTCATTCCAAGCGGTCTTAATCGAAATCTAACATACTTATCCTACCATGCAATTCCAAAGCCACGCATATTGAATTCATTAAGCATGTCACCTACTTAACCCCCAATCATGCAATTTCGAAAATCACATAGAAAAGATAAACATGTTCATAGCATAAGTCATAAATCCAACAACCTAAATATCATGCTACAAGCGTATACATAACATAAAGATATCGAAATCATTCAATAACAAGGCACGGCAGAAACCAAAATTCATAGAACTAAAAACCTAAAATCGCAACTTTACATAATTTGAAACAAGTAACTATCTCATAGACAAAATTGAAACAAGTTTACAATACCAAATCGCATACTCATCCAAGAACAAGAACAAAACCAAAACCGAATTGAATAAAGAGAGAATCATGGTTACACTTTATAAATCAAGCAATCCACAAGTGTAGCCGAGACTTCTATGGATGAAACCTTCTTCACAAGCGTGCTTGAAGGCTATTGATAGGTGGGGAATGATGGAATCGGTTTTAGGATTTCTTGGAATGGTGAAGGATGAATTCGGCAGAGCTATGGCTGTGTTTTTGTGTAGGGTTGATGATGTTGCTGAATGGAGAGGCCGGCCTCTATATATAGAGGTTTAGGAAGCCTTCTTGCCGTGCCAAAAGGAAATAGAATCCAATTGGGAAACTGAAATCCTCTTTGTTATGGATTTGATTTATGTACTCCATATCCAACTTGATGTAGGAAACCAAGTCCAATAGGGAGATCTCTTTAAGGGCTGCACGGCAATCTCTTGGTCCAACTAGGAGTAGCTAGGCCGGCCTCCTCTTCTCCTTGTTCAACTCGAATATGATTTCCTTGTTCAACTAGGAATGCATCTCGGCACTCTTCTTTCTTTCCAAATATGATTTGTCTTTCCTGAAAAGAAATCGTCGATTAAGGAATAGGAAAGAATGAAAATAGGAAAGTAGAGTCCTAGTCGAGTAAGGAATCCTAGCTCAATCAGGAGTTCTAACACTTAGCACAATTTCATCATCAAATCATCTAAAATCGAAATAGCTCTACCTATAACATACATATGACAAATATGAACCTAAAACAACTAAATAAGAAGTAACAAAGCATAAGAATAGGACATATAAACATTCAGAACGTCACACTTTGTGCTCCTATCATTTACATGGTTTGCGTATGTTTACTATTCCAATTGTGTATCTTTTCATTTCTCGTTTGAGTATCTTTCTGTAAGGCTTCTGATGCGAGTTTCTATTGTATTTGAGAGTTTTGCAAGTGTGGTAGTGTGTTTCTTTCAAACTGAGTATCTTTACATCGTTTGCGTATCTTTACTATTCCAATTGTGTATCTTTACATCGTTTGCGTATCTTTACTATTCCAATTGTGTATCTTTTCATTTCTCGTTTGAGTATCTTTCTGTAAGGCTTCTGATGCGAGTTTCTATTGTATTTGAGAGTTTTGCCAGTGTGGGAGTGTGTTTCTTTCAAACTGAGTATCGTTACATCGTTTGCGTATCTTTACTATTCCAATTGTGTATCTTTTCATTTCTCGTTTGAGTATCTTTCTGTAAGGCTTTCTCATGCGAGTTTCTATTGAATTTGAGAGTTTTGCAAGTGTGGGAGTGTGTTTCTTTCAAACTGAATATCTTTACATCGTTTGCGTATCTTTACTATTCCAATTGTGTATCTTTACATCGTTTGCGTATCTTTACTATTCCAATTGTGTATCTTTTCATTTCTCGTTTGAGTATCTTTCTGTAAGGTTTTCTGATGCGAGTTTCTATTGAATTTGAGAGTTTTGCAAGTGTGGGAGTGTGTTTCTTTCAAACTGAGTATCGTTACATCGTTTGCGTATCTTTACTATTCCAATTGTGTATCTTTTCATTTCTCGTTTGAGTATCTTTCTGTAAGGCTTTCTCATGCGAGTTTCTACTGAATTTGAGAGTTTTGCAAGTGTGGGAGTGTGTTTCTTTCAAACTGAATATCTTTACATCGTTTGCGTATCTTTACTATTCCAATTGTGTATCTTTACATCGTTTGCGTATCTTTACTATTCCAATTGTGTATCTTTTCATTTCTCGTTTGAGTATCTTTCTGTAAGGTTTTCTGATACGAGTTTCTATTGAATTTGAGAGTTTTGCAAGTGTGGGAGTGTGTTTCTTTCAAACTGAGTATCTTTACATCGTTTGCGTATCTTTACTATTCCAATTGTGTATCTTTACATCGTTTGCGTATCTTTACTATTCCAATTGTGTATCTTTACATCGTTTGCGTATCTTTACTATTCCAATTGTGTATCTTTTCATTTCTCGTTTGAGTATCTTTCTGTAAGGCTTTCTGATGCGAGTTTCTATTGAATTTGAGAGTTTTGCAAGTGTGGGAGTGTGTTTCTTTCAAACTGAGTATCTTTACATCATTTGCGTATCTTTACTATTCCAATTGTGTATCTTTACATCGTTTGCGTATCTTTACTATTCCAATTGTGTATCTTTTCATTTCTCGTTTAAGTATCTTTCTGTAAGGCTTCTGATGCGAGTTTCTATTGAATTTGAGAGTTTTGCAAGTGTGGGAGTGTGTTTCTTTCAAACTGAGTATCTTTACATCGTTTGCGTATCTTTACTATTCCAATTGTGTGTCTTTACATCGTTTGCGTATCTTTACTATTCCAATTGTGTATCTTTTCCTTTCTCGTTTGAGTATTTTTCTGTAAGGCTTTCTGATGCGAGTTTCTATTGAATTTGAGAGTTTTGCAAGTGTGGGAGTGTGTTTCTTTCAAACTGAGTATCTTTACATCGTTTGCGTATGTTTACTATTCCAATTGTGTATCTTTACATCGTTTGCGTATCTTTACTATTCCAATTGTGTCTCTTTTAATTTCTCGTTTGAGTATCTTTCTGTAAGGCTTCTGATGCGAGTTTCTATTGTATTTGAGAGTTTTGCAAGTGTGGTAGTGTGTTTCTTTCAAACTGAGTATCTTTACATCGTTTGCGTATCTTTACTATTCCAATTGTGTATCTTTACATCGTTTGCGTATCTTTACTATTCCAATTGTGTATCTTTTCATTTCTCGTTTGAGTATCTTTCTGTAAAGCTTCTGATGCGAGTTTCTATTGTATTTGAGAGTTTTGCAAGTGTGGGACTGTGTTTCTTTCAAACTGAGTATCTTTACATCGTTTGCGTATCTTTACTATTCCAATTGTGTATCTTTTCATTTCTCGTTTGAGTATCTTTCTGTAAAGCTTCTGATGCGAGTTTCTATTGTATTTGAGAGTTTTGCAAGTGTGGGAGTGTGTTTCTTTCAAACTGAGTATCTTTACATCGTTTGCGTATCTTTACTATTCCAATTGTGTATCTTTTCATTTCTCGTTTGAGTATCTTTCTGTAAAGCTTCTGATGCGAGTTTCTATTGTATTTGAGAGTTTTGCAAGTGTGGGAGTGTGTTTCTTTCAAACTGAGTATCTTTACATCGTTTGCGTATCTTTACTATTCCAATTGTGTATCTTTTCATTTCTCGTTTGAGTATCTTTCTGTAAGGCTTTCTGATGCGAGTTTCTATTGAATTTGAGAGTTTTGCAAGTGTGGGAGTGTGTTTCTTTCAAACTGAGTATCCTTACATCGTTTGCGTATCTTTACTATTCCAATTGTGTATCTTAACATCGTTTGCGTATCTTTACTATTCCAATTGTGTATCTTTTCATTTCTCGTTTGAGTATCTTTCTGTAAGGCTTCTGATGCGAGTTTCTTTTGTATTTGAGAGTATGCAAGTGTGGGAGTGTGTTTTTTTCAAACTGAGTATCTTTACATCGTTTGCGTATCTTTACTATTCCAATTGTGTATCTTTACATCGTTTGCGTATCTTTACTATTCCAATTGTGTATCTTTTCATTTCTCGTTTCAGTATCTTTCTGTAAGGCTTTCTGATGCGAGTTTCTATTGAATTTTAGAGTTTTGAAAGTGTGGGAGTGTGTTTCTTTCAAACTGAGTATCTTTACATCGTTTGCGTATGTTTACTATTCCAATTGTGTATCGTAACATCGTTTGCGTATGTTTACTATTCCAATTGTGTATCTTTACATCGTTTGCGTATCTTTACTATTCCAATTGTGTCTCTTTTAATTTCTCGTTTGAGTATCTTTCTGTAAGGCTTCTGATGCGAGTTTCTATTGTATTTGAGAGTTTTGCAAGTGTGGTAGTGTGTTTCTTTCAAACTGAGTATCTTTACATCGTTTGCGTATCTTTACTATTCCAATTGTGTATCTTTACATCGTTTGCGTATCTTTACTATTCCAATTGTGTATCTTTTCATTTCTCGTTTGAGTATCTTTCTGTAAAGCTTCTGATGCGAGTTTCTATTGTATTTGAGAGTTTTGCAAGTGTGGGAGTGTGTTTCTTTCAAACTGAGTATCTTTACATCGTTTGCGTATCTTTACTATTCCAATTGTGTATCTTTTCATTTCTCGTTTGAGTATCTTTCTGTAAAGCTTCTGATGCGAGTTTCTATTGTATTTGAGAGTTTTGCAAGTGTGGGAGTGTGTTTCTTTCAAACTGAGTATCTTTACATCGTTTGCGTATCTTTACTATTCCAATTGTGTATCTTTACATCGTTTGCGTATCTTTACTATTCCAATTGTGTATCTTTACATCGTTTGCGTATCTTTACTATTCCAATTGTGTATCTTTTCATTTCTCGTTTAAGTATCTTTCTGTAAGGCTTCTGATGCGAGTTTCTATTGAATTTGAGAGTTTTGCAAGTGTGGGAGTGTGTTTCTTTCAAACTGAGTATCTTTACATCGTTTGCGTATCTTTACTATTCCAATTGTGTATCTTTACATCGTTTGCGTATCTTTACTATTCCAATTGTGTATCTTTTCATTTCTCGTTTGAGTATCTTTCTGTAAGGCTTCTGATGCGAGTTTCTATTGTATTTGAGAGTTTTGCAAAACTGGGAGTGTGTTTCTTTCAAACTGAGTATCTTTACATCGTTTGCGTATCTTTACTATTCCAATTGTGTATCTTTACATCGTTTGCGTATCTTTACTATTCCAATTGTGTATCTTTTCCTTTCTCGTTTGAGTATTTTTCTGTAAGGCTTTCTGATGCGAGTTTCTATTGAATTTGAGAGTTTTGCAAGTGTGGGAGTGTGTTTCTTTCAAACTGAGTATCTTTACATCGTTTGCGTATGTTTACTATTCCAATTGTGTATCTTTACATCGTTTGCGTATCTTTACTATTCCAATTGTGTCTCTTTTAATTTCTCGTTTGAGTATCTTTCTGTAAGGCTTCTGATGCGAGTTTCTTTTGTATTTGAGAGTATGCAAGTGTGGGAGTGTGTTTCTTTCAAACTGAGTATCTTTACATCGTTTGCGTATCTTTACCATTCCAATTGTGTATCTTTACATCGTTTGCGTATCTTTACTATTCCAATTGTGTATCTTTTCATTTCTCGTTTCAGTATCTTTCTGTAAGGCTTTCTGATGCGAGTTTCTATTGAATTTGAGAGTTTTGCAAGTGTGGGAGTGTGTTTCTTTCAAACTGAGTATCTTTACATCGTTTGCGTATGTTTACTATTCCAATTGTGTATCTTTACATCGTTTGCGTATGTTTACTATTCCAATTGTGTATCTTTACATCGTTTGCGTATCTTTACTATTCCAATTGTGTCTCTTTTAATTTCTCGTTTGAGTATCTTTCTGTAAGGCTTCTGATGCGAGTTTCTATTGTATTTGAGAGTTTTGCAAGTGTGGTAGTGTGTTTCTTTCAAACTGAGTATCTTTACATCGTTTGCGTATCTTTACTATTCCAATTGTGTATCTTTACATCGTTTGCGTATCTTTACTATTCCAATTGTGTATCTTTTCATTTCTCGTTTGAGTATCTTTCTGTAAGGTTTTCTGATGCGAGTTTCTATTGAATTTGAGAGTTTTGCAAGTGTGGGAGTGTGTTTCTTTCAAACTGAGTATCGTTACATCGTTTGTGTATCTTTACTATTCCAATTGTGTATCTTTTCATTTCTCGTTTGAGTATCTTTCTGTAAGGCTTTCTCATGCGAGTTTCTATTGAATTTGAGAGTTTTGCAAGTGTGGGAGTGTGTTTCTTTCAAACTGAATATCTTTACATCGTTTGCGTATCTTTACTATTCCAATTGTGTATCTTTACATCGTTTGCGTATCTTTACTATTCCAATTGTGTATCTTTTCATTTCTCGTTTGAGTATCTTTCTGTAAGGTTTTCTGATGCGAGTTTCTATTGAATTTGAGAGTTTTGCAAGTGTGGGAGTGTGTTTCTTTCAAACTGAGTATCTTTACATCGTTTGCGTATCTTTACTATTCCAATTGTGTATCTTTACATCGTTTGCGTATCTTTACTATTCCAATTGTGTATCTTTTCATTTCTCGTTTGAGTATCTTTCTGTAAGGTTTTCTGATGCGAGTTTCTATTGAATTTGAGAGTTTTGCAAGTGTGGGAGTGTGTTTCTTTCAAACTGAGTATCTTTACATCGTTTGCGTATCTTTACTATTCCAATTGTGTATCTTTACATCGTTTGCGTATCTTTACTATTCCAATTGTGTATCTTTTCATTTCTCGTTTGAGTATCTTTCTGTAAGGCTTTCTGATGCGAGTTTCTATTGAATTTGAGAGTTTTGCAAGTGTGGGAGTGTGTTTCTTTCAAACTGAGTATCTTTACATCATTTGCGTATCTTTACTATTCCAATTGTGTATCTTTACATCGTTTGCGTATCTTTACTATTCCAATTGTGTATCTTTTCATTTCTCGTTTAAGTATCTTTCTGTAAGGCTTCTGATGCGAGTTTCTATTGAATTTGAGAGTTTTGCAAGTGTGGGAGTGTGTTTCTTTCAAACTGAGTATCTTTACATCGTTTGCGTATCTTTACTATTCCAATTGTGTGTCTTTACATCGTTTGCGTATCTTTACTATTCCAATTGTGTATCTTTTCCTTTCTCGTTTGAGTATTTTTCTGTAAGGCTTTCTGATGCGAGTTTCTATTGAATTTGAGAGTTTTGCAAGTGTGGGAGTGTGTTTCTTTCAAACTGAGTATCTTTACATCGTTTGCGTATGTTTACTATTCCAATTGTGTATCTTTACATCGTTTGCGTATCTTTACTATTCCAATTGTGTCTCTATTAATTTCTCGTTTGAGTATCTTTCTGTAAGGCTTCTGATGCGAGTTTCTATTGTATTTGAGAGTTTTGCAAGTGTGGTAGTGTGTTTCTTTCAAACTGAGTATCTTTACATCGTTTGCGTATCTTTACTATTCCAATTGTGTATCTTTACATCGTTTGCGTATCTTTACTATTCCAATTGTGTATCTTTTCATTTCTCGTTTGAGTATCTTTCTGTAAAGCTTCTGATGCGAGTTTCTATTGTATTTGAGAGTTTTGCAAGTGTGGGAGTGTGTTTCTTTCAAACTGAGTATCTTTACATCGTTTGCGTATCTTTACTATTCCAATTGTGTATCTTTTCATTTCTCGTTTGAGTATCTTTCTGTAAAGCTTCTGATGCGAGTTTCTATTGTATTTGAGAGTTTTGCAAGTGTGGGAGTGATAGAGCGTTCGGTTAGAACGTCTATAAAATACCCTGAAAAACATCATCGTTAGTATAGAATAAGCAGGGATCGTTCAGTCCGGGGAATCAAAAGGGCCTCAACACTTATCATGTTATTGGGGGATTTGATTTGGATTCTAAAACTAAAACGTAAAATAAATCCTAAATTACTTATATACAATTGATCAACCACTCATCACATAACCAAAACACGAATTCTACTCAAGAAACATGTATGACATGCATAGAACAACATATAGGCAGCAAGTATTTTCGATTCTTCTTAAGTCCATTTCAATTCCAATTCTAATTAGAGTCCGAAGCGGTTCATCTAATCGTTAAGACTTCTTAATTATTTAGAATCAACGAAGCGTTCAATCCTAAACATATGCTAAAGAGAGTTCAACATAACGAAGCGTACTAGTTAAACAACAAAGTAGCACATAAGCACATTAAGTCGAATTGGAGACATGTAAGCAAGCATGGCGTCACTCATCTTGATTAAACATGCAAATTCCTAGAACTATCACAGCCCTATATAAGTAGCAATAATTGAGACACGAAGCGCATAACTCGATCAAATACTACTTTGGTGAATTAAATCGCAACCTTAGGAGAACCATGGCCTTGGCTTCCTCAAGCATTGATTTAGATGCACAAATTCAAGGAATAAATTAAAATAAAACCTAAATAGAAATCGAAAACCTGCTGCCCATAGATGCTACACACGGCATACACACATATCTCATGAGTTCATGCAATCAAAACATAAAACCAAAGAAGTCTGAATTTATGTTGTTCATATATGAAACCGAAAATAACATCCAATGATTCATACAATGAATTCAAAATTTGCAGAAAATAAAAAGAAAGATTACAAGTCATGGATGAATCACACATTAGAAACCTTCTAGGATGAAGCAAGGATGAATTCGAATTGGTGGAGGAGGAAGATGAGCACGACTTGGTGATGATGGATGAAGGTTTTTTGCTTGAATTTTCTGGATGTTCTTGGGCAGCAATTCGACTTTGTTTGTGAGAGAATGGAGATGGTGAATTGTGAGGGAGGCCATGCCTTTTATAGAGGAAGGAGGAGAGGAGGGGCTGCTAGGGTTTTGAATGGGCTGATCCATGTATTTCCTTTTTTTTTCTTTTCTTTCCTTCTCGATTGAATGATGATCATCTTTGTTGGTCACATGCATTCTCCCTTCTTCTAGACCACATGCATTCTTCAGAATTATCTCTTTGTTCTCTCCTTCCTTTTTCTTCTTTTGTTTCCTTCTTTTCTTATTCTTTCCATTTAATGGCTGGATGAACCTTCCCTCCTTTAAGGCTGCATACTTCTTCCTTTTCATCTTATTCAGAAACTAAATTACTTCTTTCCTTTTTGTCCTTTTGTTTCATTCTTCTCCTCTTTCTTTCCATAATTTCCAAGCCATTATCTCTCATTTAATTCTGAAATAATGAAAGAAAATAATAAATATAAATCACAAATGTTACAGAAATGTTGTAATATCCCACATCGGCCAACGGAGAGGGGGTGATGCGCTTATATGTACATGCCCACCTCTATCTAACGCGAGGCCTTTTGGGGGCTCAACGGCTTCGGAGAAGAGGAGAACTCCGAAGTTAAGCATGCTTGGCCCAGGTCAATCCTAGGATGGGTGACCCGCTGGGAAGGTGCTTCTGAGCTCCCAAAAACAAAACCGTGAGGGCTATGCCCAAAGCGGACAATATCGTGTTACGGCGGAGCGGTCCGGGTTGTGACATTTGGTATCAGAGCCACTCTGCCGTGTGGTGCGAGTGTGCCGACGAGGGCGTCGGACTCCCAAGGGGGGTGGATTGTAATATCCCACATCGGCCAACGGAGAGGGGGTGATGCGCTTATATGTACATGCCCACCTCTATCTAACGCGAGGCCTTTTGGGGGCTCAACGGCTTCGGAGAAGAGGAGAACTCCGAAGTTAAGCATGCTTGGCCCAGGTCAATCCTAGGATGGGTGACCCGCTGGGAAGGTGCTTCTGAGCTCCCAAAAACAAAACCGTGAGGGCTATGCCCAAAGCGGACAATATCGTGTTACGGCGGAGCGGTCCGGGTTGTGACAAATGTCGAATAATAAAAATCCTAACCAAACTAGGTTTCCTAGTTCGACAAGGAATACTACTCTATAGCACTCTCGACAATTTCTGCATTTTACATCCGTTTTAGCACCAAAAGGGAACGAGCGTCACTAAAGACTCCTAACTCGACTCAATGACTATATACTACAATAATAAGGGCTAAGTAAAGTACGAATGGAGGTAAAAACATGTTAAGAACGTCGCACAAAGTGCTCCTATCAACTACCCCACACTTGGCTTTTGCTAGTCCCTTAGCAAAACAAAACAAAACTACACAAAACACTATTGCCCCTAAATGATTGCCTCAGAATCTCAAAACACATAGCTTTCAAGTTTAAGCATTTGCATGTAAGCACATAAATTCCAAGTTTCATAAACATGTTTCATAGTATGAATAAGTAAGAAATGAGACAATAGGCACATAACATGTTTAGTCAATCCAATCCTCCTCACAAGGCATACTCTCTTCTTTTCACTCAGATTCATGGTTATGATTCACACACAAGTATATGCAAGAGAAAGGATAATAAAGCATCAAATAGCCTGCATATTTCATCAAATGAAAGCACTTTGTGAATAACAAAAGGAAAACCTCATTTAACAACTAAGTGCACAAATGGACCAAAACCATATGCTCAACTCTTGTGATCGTCTCCACAAACCAAGATTTGCTCATTTTAAGAATCATTAGGATCATTTGATAAGGGTGAATGGTTAGGCTTAGCTAAAGGCATGGAATATCAAGGAATCACAAAGGTAATCCTATAGACTTAGCAGAGTAAACACCATCCTTATGACACCACACACCATCAATGGCCAAATATAACAAGTTGGGCCCAAACATCATTTTAACCACAAAGTGAACATGGACAAAGGTCAAATAAACATTTTTAGACCTTCAATTCAACTCAACTCCAAATCACAAATGGAAGACAACATCTTTTCTTTCCTTTTCATGTATTGCCGATCTCATCATTTTTTTCATTCATCATCATTTTTTCCTTTTCTTTTTTCGGCATTTGCTTAAAAGCTTGTTCATATTTTCTTTTCTCATGTCTTCCACCCCACACTTATTTCATGCATCATCACAACATCATCTCAAAAATAGTTCTGCCAAGTCTATAGGACAAGGTAGAGGTAATTATACTAAGCATGGAGATAACATAGGTGATGAAGAAAAGGCTCAATGTAGGCTCAAATGGGGTTCAACTAAAGGGTCCCAAACAGGGCACATATAGGGATACATGGCTGTTTGGCTAAGGTGGTGGTAATCCTAGAAGTGATCCATAAATCCCTTTCAAAATCAGAGCATTTTATGACTTAAAAGTTTCAACAATCACAAAAGATGAGTTCTAGTAAATTCTAGAGTCCATTAAAAGCTATGGCACATAGTCATTGAATATGCAAAGAATAATGAGGTTCACAAAACAACCACGAAATTTCATATTATCACTCAAGAAGAAACACTACCAGAATAAATGACTTAAGGGAGGAAATTATTTCGTCACCTAAGCACACATAGGCCTGACAAAAGAACTTAGGGGACGAAAGTTTCCTCGCCTTAGAATCGTCGCTTTAGGTGGGTCGTGTAACGTCTTAGACGAGGCACTGTATCAAATTCGTCGTCTAAGTAGAAAATTAGCCGACGACAACTCTTTCGTCCTGTTTATATCTACTTGACGAATAAGTTTGTCTTCTAAGATCTATTATGACGAGAAGATCTACACTTAGGTGACGAATATAGTGGTCATTTTGAATTTAAGTCGACGAAATTGTTCGTGATGTAAAATTTTAAGAGACTATTTTTGAGACGACGGAATTTTGCTTTTCGTGAGGTAAGCTTGTTTGCTTAGGCGACGAAACTATTAAAAACCTCATTTATCATATAAATTGTTTAATTACTAAATTTAATGTATAAATAAAGAGCACAACAAATTACTTAATATTTAATTTATAAATATATTTGTTCATACAAAGTAGGTAATATATAAGTAGTTAACAAGTTTTATCCTAGGTCATATACAAAAGGAAGGAATCTGCTGACATTTGATTACAATGTATGAATGAAAACACATACTCTTCACTGTTATGATGCAGATGCAGCTTCCCTAATCAACTATTAACAAAAATGCCAAGGATAGAGTCTATGACACTAGTTAGCTACCACCACCACTGAGGGAGTTTGTAATTGGTTGAGATGGATTGCTTGCAGTCCACATCTCCTCCAAACGCTTGATACGCTCCATGGCCTCTAGATTCTTCTCCTTAGCCTTTTGGGCGTCTTCCTTGGCTTCTCGGGCCTCTTGCTCGGCTCGTGTGAGTCGCTCTTTGGTCTCTCGGCCTTCCTCTTCCAAACGTGCAGCCCTACTTAAAGCCTCTTGAACAATCGCATTTGTCGATGTTGAGGATTGACCACATGCAGTGGAAGAATTTGATGATTGAGAGGTGACACCAAAAGTTGCTCTTCCCACACCCCGAACCTCATTTTTGTTTCGTGGTCCTAATGCATTTATAAAAACTTCAACTTGTGTCGGCTCATCAAAATAGTGTACAATTTGGTCATCGGGAACCTCAAACTCATCCCTCACTTTGGCTGTCACCCTATCAACCTCCTGTCTGATCTTTTGCTGCATTTAATTTGAAAAATGCATATATTGGTACACACATATATAATCACATTCATCAACTAGTTGATTGTTGCACACACATACAGTAGATGATTAAAGCACACATATTTGTACCTATGTCAACATGATTCTTTTTTTTTACCCAATCACCAAGGAAGGTAGACAACACAAATGATAAATGTAATGTTGTTGAGCTCAATAAGAGCTAAGCTATACCCCTGATCTTAATCATGATTAAACCTCCATGTAAAACACAAATGCATGCTAAAGAATCTTTTTGTTTCTTTTGATATAGATTACAGAATGACTTTGTTGGATAGTTGGATATCCTAACCCATTTGGTCACTTCCTGCTTTAGAGTCAATCACAAAGACATACCTAATTAATCAGCTACCATGTTTTCCATGTATACTCAAGTTAGCTAAACTGATTCTAACATATGCACCCTTCTATCTTATTTCATATTAAAGCTACCAATGCCAAACCTAGTTTACTCTTTATTTTTCCAAATCACAGTGATATTTTCTTGATGTGAGACCTAATTAAATTACAAAAACTGAATACATTCATATGAACAAGCAAATGCATATAATTATTCACATATTTCAACAAACAAGTGCCAACTTACTATATTTTTAATTGCTTCCGGGTGATCAGCAGGATACACAAGCTCGTAATTCTTAAGTAGGGCCATCGGTTCCCCCTTTTTCTTCAACTCAAGCGCCCCATAGATAAAAGGTGTCGGGCCTGTTGTGTGGTGCAATTTCTTCTCACCCCGGTTCTTGGTGTTGGCTTCCGATCGCTTCTGCATATGACAATAGCAAATATAAGAACTAACAGTCCCAAATTTGTTACAGTACCAGCATCAAATTTATTACAGTAACAACAACAAATATAAGAACTAACAGTAGCAAATGTCAGTGCAAATATAAGAACTAACAATCCCAAATTTGTCACAGTAGCAGTAGCATCAAATTTGTTATAGTAACAGCAGCAAATATAAGAACTAACAGTAGCCTATGTCAGTAGCAAAAATAAGAACAAACAGTCCCAAACTTGATCATGAAATAGCAAATTTGTTATAATGACAACAATTGTAACCTTCACTAGTTGATCATGAAAATAAATTAGCAAAGCAAGGAAATTAATATACCTTGAACTCAGGAGATTCAAAGTGTCCTAACATCCACTTCCACTCCTCCTTTCTATGTTTAAACTCTTTTGGTATTACATCAGGAGTTTCCTTATTGCGGTTTGTTTTGATCCAGCTCTTCCATTTACAATAGATTGAGGCAGCATGGTCGTGGATCCACTTGACCATCTTCTTATCATTCCAATCAATGTCATAATATAACTGCAAGTCATATATAAATATTTCAGCCCAATTCATGGTATATTAATTTGTTTGATACAAATACTTAAGACAAAAACAGTTTCTTGAGTTTTAAGACAAAAACAGTTTGTTTGATACAAAACACATTGAAGACTTGGTTTTAGCTAACCTTGAGTTCATCTAGCAGCTTCTCCCTCTCTTCATCCTCATGCTCCCACCAAGAAGGTTTTGTCATGGAAATAATGTCTCTCACAATGTGGCCTACATCATGAGTAAGCCAGCTATTTTTACCTCTAGTGTTTGGTCCGTGCAAAAACTCGCTGTCGAAGATAATTTTAACCTTCTCACCATGCACTCTCCAATGGTCATAGGCTTTTAATCCTTTCACCAACCCCCGAATGCGTTTTGGGGGTGGTGCTGCCACAAAAAAAAAAGCAACAATTAATCGCATGGTATACTTAAAGGGAATTCATAAAAATAGGCTTAAAAGGATTTTATATACACTTAAACGCATATTACCTCCATCTTCACGAGGACGAGGTAAGCGTCGAATACTGTAGGTGCCTTCGTCATTACTTTCAGGATCTGAATCTGATGCACCAGGGTCTGAACTGTCAATAGGGAGCGGGGGAGGGATAGGTGGTCTTGAACCAGGGGCTGGTGGTGTCCTTATTGGCTGTTCAGGGCCCTTTACTGAGCTGGCCATCTTGAAGAAGCGCTCAAATGCCTCTTGTTGTTGTTTTCTCTTCCCATTCGTTTGCGGCATAATTCCTGTACTTCCAATCACATAATCACAATCACAAACAAAAAAACAGTCATCCCACAGGAAAGTAAAGAAACAAGCATATATACAACTGCTGGAATGAGTATGAAAAAAAAACATAACAATTCAGTTCAGTTCTTGCCAAGGATAACATTAATTAACACATAAACACACATTTCCCACATCAAACCAGCTGTTCATTTAATAATAACAATCGAAACTTCAACTCCCTCTAATGTTTCAATTCTGAAACAATCAATAAAGCAATATCACAACCCTCATATAGAAAAAAAGAAGAACCCATTTCAATTTGGGAAACCCAGATTTCAAATTCAAAGCTTAAGTAGTTTTGTAGTTCATTCTGATTCGATTCAGTCAAAGAATATATGGAAGAAAGAACAACAACCCAATGATAGACTCTCCCTGATAAGAAATAAGAAATCGATTATAAGATTTTACCTTCTCTGGTAGACTCTCCTTGAAATCGATTTGATTCAAAGATTGGGTGCAGGTTTCGATTCAAAGATTTGGGTTGGAGGTGACAGGATCGACCTTCATTAGCTTGTCGATGGAGGTGATCGATTTAGTTGCTGGGTTCTGAAATGATGTGTTGCGATAAGGTTTTGGGGATTTTGAGAATGAGAGAGAGAAAGAGTCGAAGTGAGGATGAAAGTGTGATATATTAGGGGTTTTGATCTATCTAGCCAAGTATAAATTTTCGTCCCAAAAAAAATGGGGGAAATTAAACCGCCAAATATTTTGGCCACATAGCTTACGAAAATGTAATTGTTCGTCGGCTAAGTTTGCCGGTACTGTTCATGTATAGGTGACGAGCTCAGAATAGGGTGAATTATACCTTTTCGGAAAGGGAACGGCGCCAGAAATCAAACTCGTAGCTTTGCCACGACATGTGTGCTTTTTCGGGCATCGGAGGTCGTTTAGGCCCTCAAAATCAGCTTTTAGTGTTTTTCGAAATTATTTTGGATTTTGTTTTTGTTTGGATTTTATTTTATTTTAACCCATGGGTTTGATTAGGCTTATATTAGCACCCTAGGGTTTCATTTTAGTATTTAAGTCACCTCTGATCTTATGGTTGTATGAGAAACCTTAGTCTTGTGGATTCGAGTCGACTGCCGTTAATTGATTCTAATGGATTAGTAAGTTTTGTTGCATTAGTTTTAATCATCACTCTAGTGTATACTAAAACATTCATATATAATATTAAGGGTTTTAAATATTATTACACTTAATTAATATTGAAAAAAGAAACTAAAGTCGTTAATTAATTAATTGTCTTCATTCCAATCCTCATCTTCTGTATCATTTGCCTCTGATTCCGTTGTGTACGATTCATTAAAGATGTCGTCTTCTGAAGCATAATTTCCTTCATCAATGGCACCATGGTCTCCCTGCCTATTTTGAGATGTAGATTCGTTTGGGATTGTGATGAATTGATCTCCTTGCACGAAGTGTAAGTGGTTGTTGATGCGAATATCATCTAAACCACATATTTGAGATGGGGAAGGCTCTTGATATGGTTCATGAACTTCATCGTTGTCCTCTTCATCATCAAGTTCTTCACCGCCAGAAAGTGTGGTCTCACTCCATATATTCCTATGTGACATAAAGTTAACTACTTTCCAAGGAGGGCCAGCTTTAGGATCATCAAGATAGAACACTTGTTTTGCCATGGTGGCGAGAATAAACGGCTCAGTGTCGTACCAGCTTGTCTCTGTATTCACTGATAACATACCATAATCCATCTTCGTACTCCTCGGCACATTCGGATTAGTATTGAACCATTTACACTTGAACAGTACAACGCTCATATTTCCATACATTAACTCGACAACGGCAAGTAGCACTCCGTAGTAGGGAAAGTTGTCCCCATGTACCATGACCCCATAGTTTTGGGTTTTGTGGTTTATATCTCGTTGAAGTGTTACAAACTTCACGCCGTTGACAAAACATCCCGCATGTACACTGTGGTGTTTTGGCTTGCATGCCAAATGGTACAATTCGGGTGTGCACCATTCACTATTCTGTTGTCTTAGGCTTCTCATCTACAAAATGGTGTAATAAATACATTATAAGTGAAATTATTAAAATGGACAATTATTTTGCAAGCTTGTGAATAAACGTACCCATGTTAGAAAGTAATCAGGAAACTTTCTTTTATGTGTCACGTTAGGCCTCCGATCTCTTGGATTGGCTTTAATGAGCTTCAAATGCTCATCAAGGAAATACTGAGCTTCTTTGCAGTGTTGTAGTACACACCAATGAGCTTCAGCTAGCTCAGGATCACTTAATCTCTCAAAATTTGGTAAAGTACCAAAGTGTCGTACCTCTCCTGAAACAACTGAAAGATTGAAGTGTTGTCTGGTACTAGCCATGGTTGAAGATTCCGCCCCATCACTATTTTGGAGATATAAGTTGCAATAGATCACACATTCATCTGCAATGTATGACTCCGCTATTGATCCTTCTGGGTTACTCTTGCTTTTACATAATCTTTTGTACTGCCCCAGTTGTCTGAAATTACACAATTAGTATATATAGTGTTGTTGTGAAGTGTAATTAAGGGCATAAAAAATGATGTAAAGATTTGCACCTTTCTTGGGGGTACATCCAGGTGCAGTGTACTGGACCAGAAAGCAAGATTTGTTCAGGAAGATGGACCATCAGGTGGATCATAATGACAAAGAAAGCGGGCGGAAAAACCCGCTCCAATTTGCACAAGATGTACACAATGTCTTCTTTCAATATAAGAACTTCTGACTTCTTGAGCTCTTTAGCGCATAGCTTTTGAAAGAACCGACAGAGTGCTATTATAGGTTCCACCACATCTGGATGCAAATAGGGTCGAATTATAACTGGAAGAAGTCGTTGCAACAAAACATGACAGTCATGAGTCTTCAATCCGCAAAACTTATTTTCTCGCTCTCTAATGCACCGAGATATATTACCTGCATACCCATGAGGATACTTTACTCCTTTAAACCAGGTGAATACATGTCTCTTCAAAGTTGGATGCACAGTGTAAGGAGCAAGAGGTAATTTCGTCACTGACCCCTTCTTTATTGGCCACAAATGTTCTCGTATTCGTAGCTTCTTTAGATCCTCGCGCGCTTTCACAGTATCCTTATTACCGTATTTAAGACTAAGAGTTGTTCCCATAATGATATTAGCTACATTCCCCTCTATGTGCATGACATCTAGGGCGTGTCTCAATACTGATTTCGACCAATAAGGTAAATCATAGAATCTACTTTTGTGTGTAAAACACATCATATCATCTGGGCGAGTTGTTCCCGTTATAGCAGGATCACCACTCAACACTCCAAAATCAAATGAGTTCAGCATCTCCAAAATTTCATCACCAGACCACACTCGGGGTTTAGTACGAAACTCGACTGTGCCATCAAATCCTTCTACATCCTGCCGCCACGAGTGGTCAATTGGAAGCCATCTTCGGTGACCCAAGTAACACACCTTCCCAGCATGCCAATCAGAATGAACTTCATTCAAGCAGACCGGACATGCTTTGTACCCATGCACAGCTTGAGACGACAACATCCCATAACCAGGAAAATCACTTATAGTCCACATAACCGCTGCTCTCATAATGAATGAACTTCCACTGTGCCTGTCAAAAGTAAGGACTCCATTTTCCCATAATTTTAACAACTCATCGATCAATGGTTCCATATACACATCTAAACACTTTCCAGGAGACTTAGGACCAGGAATTAACAAAGACATCATACTAAATTCCTTCTTCATACACATCCAAGGAGGCAGGTTGTACGGCACAAGAATAACAGGCCATGTACTATGAGCCAAACTCATACTTCCAAAGGGATTGAATCCGTCTGTTGCAAGCCCGAGTCTTACATTTCGAACATCTGCTGCAAAATCAGGGAATGATCTATCAAAGGTTTTCCAAGCCTCGCCATCTGCAGGGTGTCTCAAAGTATCATCATCTACCCTTCTTTCCCCATGCCATCTCATTTCACTTGAAGTGTGTCTAGACATATACAAACGCTTTAGCCTCGGAATCAAAGGGAAATGACGAAGCACCTTTACTGGAACACTGTTTTCCTTAACTGTACCTTCCTTCCACCTCGACTCGAAGCATATTGGACATTCATCAAGCTCTGCTCTCGTTTTGTAAAACAGAACACAATCATTCTTGCACGCATGTATTTTATCATAGCCTAGGCCAAGGTCACCCAAAATCTTGTGCACCTTGTAATAACTATCAGGGAGATTGTTTGGTTGAGGAAGCATATTCTTAACATTCTTCAACATATTGTCAAAAGCCTCATTTGACCACCTGTTCTTCACTTTAAGCTGCATTTGTGACAAAATGGTCCCCAAAACAGTCTGAGGACTACCATCATATAGTGGAATCTGAACTCGTGCAAGCAGTCTAGTATACTTATCATAATCATGAGTGTTGGTGTACGGAAGCACATGAACTGTGTCAGTAGTTGTATCATAAATTGCATCTTCCTCATGCGTTGGAGCAAATGTAGGAAAACTGTCATGTAGAATGTTTATAGCTGGGTTCAAATGATCAGGCTCGAAACTACCACCAGATGTTCTGTCATAAGTAGGTTCATGATCAGCTACTTCGCCGTGCTTACTCCATGTTGTATAACTACGCATTATACCATTGTTACTTAGGTGGTCATACATTTTTTTTATAGTCTTCCACTTGGTATTGAGACATTTTAAGCACGGACACCTATGTTGTTTCTTTCCATCACCATGTTCATGTACAAACTGTAGAAAATCAAGGACTCCTTGTTGGTACTCAATGCTCTCCTTTGGTAAATGTATCCAACTCTTGTCTTTGTCCATATCCTGTTAATTACATATGAGAGATACAACAAATAATCACAAATCAAGTGTCACAAATACAAAATATTGTATTTTCTTTGATCTTGTTCATCACCTTATGCCTCCAGTTAGGGTCCTAATCCTAGTCAAGAGCACAACACATTTTTTCATATTTCGTATAATTTTTAAATATTCGATTTTAGTCCTCGGAAAATTTTGACAGCATCTCCCTATAGTTTCCAAGTGCACAAATATCTATACCTAGCTAGATGCACATAAGGTACAGTATTGGGAGACCCTATCAAAATATATATACCCATGCACGATCAAAATCGAATACTCAAGAATTATACGAAATGTGAATCAAAGTCTTGTGCTCTTGAAATAGGACAATTCAAAAATTATATATGATTCTTAAACGAGATTTCTAAGGAGTAGTATATATATATATATATAACAAATCATAAATTAAATAACATAAATTTCATAATACAAAAACAATTCTTTATATTAACTAATTTAACTTAATTCATAATTAAATAACATAAATTTAAAAAATTCTACACAAATCAATATAACTTCACAACAATCAAGAATGAGTATGTATAATTAATACACACAAATAACATAATCACACAAAAATGCAATCAATATATGCCTGGTATTGTTCAAGGAATAGTACTAATTAGAAAAATGGATGATATGGTAAGAAAGAATGAGAAAGAGAAGATACCAAGTTAGAATCCGATGGGTAATGATAGACTAAGCTGAGGATAAACCCGATTTGAAGAATTGAACATCTAACACTGAAAATCGCCGGAAATTTGTGTGGGAGAAAATTATCATGTTCATTCCTTTTTTTTCACGATCTGGAAACAGAACCTGCACTTATAGTCATTATTGAAGACTTAGGTTAGGAACATTTTCCTCCCTTAAGACTTTTCATTCGTCCCCTAAGAAATACCTTAGGAGACAAAAGCATATTCGTCGTTTAAGCCGTAAGCACACGACAAAAGCTATTTGTTTGTCGTGTAAAAAGCATATTCTTAAACGAGAAAATCCTCTCTCGTCGCCTAACAGACTATTTAGGGGAGAAAATGCTTTGTCGTCGCCGAACTAACTACTTAGATGACGAAAGCTATTTTGCGTCGTTTAATCACCTATCCAGGCGACGAAAATTATTTCTTAAGAGGCGAGAATTATTGTGTCGTCTAACAAAGTCTTAGGTGACGAAGATTTTTCCTTTTCCTAGCCTAAGTGTTTTTTTCTGGTAGTGAAAGCATATATAGGCTCAAAAACTCACAGGTTATTATGGACTTAAACTAACCAAACATGTATGTCATATTACATTCAATCAAAATCTCACATTTTCATACCAAATCCACATTATCAATGAAACTTACAATTCAATTCTTATGAAATGCAAAACCATCATCTATGCATTTAGAGACATAATCATCCTAGACTTTAGGGGCATCCTAAGACAAAACAACGCAATTTTTTTTTTCGAGTGTTTAAACATTTTTACGAATTTTTTTTTTCTTTTTCGTTTATATCATGAAATCAAAGCAAAAATCAACAAACAATGATCATGCAACTCTACCCCACACTTAGAAAATTACATTGTCCTCAATGTAAGCTCAATAATTAGAATGTAATTCATAAGTATAGACTAAGATCACACATCAACACATATACAATTCAACCATAAGAGTGAAGGGATAAGAAAATGCAAACTCCCGTAGATGACTCCTCCACAGGTACGGTTGAAATGGGTTGCCTCCCATGCAGCGCTTAACTTTTATAGTCCTTTAGCCTAGACTCTGCACTTCTTTTTAAGTTGTAGGCCACGCCACTTAGAGTTCTACACCTCCAAATTTGTGCCTCTTTGACTATCAAAACTCAATCATGTTCACCCACTCTTAAACTACATCGTATCAAGAAAAAGAACATTAGAAGAGTGAACATGGGAACTCAAAGAATAAGTTAGTATAATGTTAATGATTAAATAAAAGTTAGTATGAGTTAAATTAAATGCAAATCACGAATCAAAAGTTAGAGTGTGGTGGAACTCCGCTTCTTGCAACACTTGTCGTCCTTCCCAAGTCATTGAGAGCTTCAATCAACTGTTAACAATAGAATTCTCCAACTCTTTCTTAAAATCACTATCTGGCAACTAAGGTATACAAAGACACACAAAATGTTAGTGATTAAGTATAAAATGAAATAAAAGAAATGTTAGCAATTGAATACAAATATAGTTAAACTTAAAGACAATTTTTTTTTTCGAAATCTACAAGTGTATGAGTAATACTAAGTTTAATTGATTTTATTCACACACAATCCTAAAATTTAAGGTACGTGGAGCAGAGGAGCTAACTGTGCAATGGACTGAAACAGCCTAAGGTAAGGGTCTTACTTTATCCGATATACCTTAAAAATTAGAATATCATTTTCTTTTGAAACTATATACATCTATTTATACAAAGTTATTTTCTAAGTTATAAAGCGAGATGGACGTGCGGCCTAAGTACGTCGTCTAGACACAAACTCATTCCTTTGTTTCAGAAGGCTTGATAGCTAGAATCAGAGATAGTCACAAGGCAGGACTCATTTGTTGGACACCACGGGGGCCACAACCTCGAAAGGATGCTTTCCCAATCGACTCCATCACCGAGATGTATGTCAGTCTATGGGCCTCTGAGATCCAATTTTGTAAACCTTGAACCAGGGTAATGAAAATAGCAAGCCCCTTACTCAGCTCGGAATAACTTTGTGTGTTAGACTGCTCGCAAAGTGTTAATAAAAGCCGCCCTCAACCCCAAGTGACCTTTGCAAGGTACAAATGGAGGGTTAAGGCTAATATTAACAAAATGGACTTTACCTATTCCGTTCACCTTATAACTTACAATAAACTAAGCATAAATAAATATTTAGCTTCCATTAAAATTTAACTAAGTATAACAAGTATCCTATATGTATACTACGACAACAAGGAAACAAATAACAACTTCTTAACAAACACAAATTCTATCACAAATACAAGATTTACGAATTCAAATTTTTTTTTATATTTTCGGGTTACTGTTCACAGATGCACTATCTACGATTATTGTTCACATATACATATTAACCAAAATACAATTATACAATTCACAATATAGCACAAAATTAACACTTCAAAGCATTGAGAATTAATCAATTCCCCGGCAACGGCGCCAAAATGATAGAGCGTTCGGTTAGAACGTCTATAAAATACCCTGAAAAACATCATCGTTAGTATAGAATAAGCAGGGATCGTTCAGTCCGGGGAATCAAAAGGGCCTCAACACTTATCATGTTATTGGGGGATTTGATTTGGATTCTAAAACTAAAACGTAAAATAAATCCTAAATTACTTATATACAATTGATCAACCACTCATCACATAACCAAAACACGAATTCTACTCAAGAAACATGTATGACATGCATAGAACAACATATAGGCAGCAAGTATTTTCGATTCTTCTTAAGTCCATTTCAATTCCAATTCTAATTAGAGTCCGAAGCGGTTCATCTAATCGTTAAGACTTCTTAATTATTTAGAATCAACGAAGCGTTCAATCCTAAACATATGCTAAAGAGAGTTCAACATAACGAAGCGTACTAGTTAAACAACAAAGTAGCACATAAGCACATTAAGTCGAATTGGAGACATGTAAGCAAGCATGGCGTCACTCATCTTGATTAAACATGCAAATTCCTAGAACTATCACAGCCCTATATAAGTAGCAATAATTGAGACACGAAGCGCATAACTCGATCAAATACTACTTTGGTGAATTAAATCGCAACCTTAGGAGAACCATGGCCTTGGCTTCCTCAAGCATTGATTTAGATGCACAAATTCAAGGAATAAATTAAAATAAAACCTAAATAGAAATCGAAAACCTGCTGCCCATAGATGCTACACACGGCATACACACATATCTCATGAGTTCATGCAATCAAAACATAAAACCAAAGAAGTCTGAATTTATGTTGTTCATATATGAAACCGAAAATAACATCCAATGATTCATACAATGAATTCAAAATTTGCAGAAAATAAAAAGAAAGATTACAAGTCATGGATGAATCACACATTAGAAACCTTCTAGGATGAAGCAAGGATGAATTCGAATTGGTGGAGGAGGAAGATGAGCACGACTTGGTGATGATGGATGAAGGTTTTTTGCTTGAATTTTCTGGATGTTCTTGGGCAGCAATTCGACTTTGTTTGTGAGAGAATGGAGATGGTGAATTGTGAGGGAGGCCATGCCTTTTATAGAGGAAGGAGGAGAGGAGGGGCTGCTAGGGTTTTGAATGGGCTGATCCATGTATTTCCTTTTTTTTTCTTTTCTTTCCTTCTCGATTGAATGATGATCATCTTTGTTGGTCACATGCATTCTCCCTTCTTCTAGACCACATGCATTCTTCAGAATTATCTCTTTGTTCTCTCCTTCCTTTTTCTTCTTTTGTTTCCTTCTTTTCTTATTCTTTCCATTTAATGGCTGGATGAACCTTCCCTCCTTTAAGGCTGCATACTTCTTCCTTTTCATCTTATTCAGAAACTAAATTACTTCTTTCCTTTTTCTCCTTTTGTTTCATTCTTCTCCTCTTTCTTTCCATAATTTCCAAGCCATTATCTCTCATTTAATTCTGAAATAATGAAAGAAAATAATAAATATAAATCACAAATGTTACAGAAATGTCGAATAATAAAAATCCTAACCAAACTAGGTTTCCTAGTTCGACAAGGAATACTACTCTATAGCACTCTCGACAATTTCTGCATTTTACATCCGTTTTAGCACCAAAAGGGAACGAGCGTCACTAAAGACTCCTAACTCGACTCAATGACTATATACTACAATAATAAGGGCTAAGTAAAGTACGAATGGAGGTAAAAACATGTTAAGAACGTCGCACAAAGTGCTCCTATCAGGGAGTGTGTTTCTTTCAAACTGAGTATCTTTACATCGTTTGCGTATCTTTACTATTCCAATTGTGTATCTTTTCATTTCTCGTTTGAGTATCTTTCTGTAAAGCTTCTGATGCGAGTTTCTATTGTATTTGAGAGTTTTGCAAGTGTGGGAGTGTGTTTCTTTCAAACTGAGTATCTTTACATCGTTTGCGTATCTTTACTATTCCAATTGTGTATCTTTTCATTTCTCGTTTGAGTATCTTTCTGTAAGGCTTTCTGATGCGAGTTTCTATTGAATTTGAGAGTTTTGCAAGTGTGGGAGTGTGTTTCTTTCAAACTGAGTATCCTTACATCGTTTGCGTATCTTTACTATTCCAATTGTGTATCTTAACATCGTTTGCGTATCTTTACTATTCCAATTGTGTATCTTTTCATTTCTCGTTTGAGTATCTTTCTGTAAGGCTTCTGATGCGAGTTTCTTTTGTATTTGAGAGTTTTGCAAGTGTGGGAGTGTGTTTCTTTCAAACTGAGTATCTTTACATCGTTTGCGTATCTTTACTATTCCAATTGTGTATCTTTACATCGTTTGCGTATCTTTACTATTCCAATTGTGTATCTTTTCATTTCTCGTTTGAGTATCTTTCTGTAAGGCTTCTGATGCGAGTTTCTATTGTATTTGAGAGTTTTGCAAGTGTGGGAGTGTGTTTCTTTCAAACTGAGTATCTTTACATCGTTTGCGTATCTTTACTATTCCAATTGTGTATCTTTACTATTCCAATTGTGTATCTTTTCATTTCTCGTTTAAGTATCTTTCTGTAAGGCTTCTGATGCGAGTTTCTATTGAATTTGAGAGTTTTTCAAGTGTGGGAGTGTGTTTCTTTCAAACTGAGTATCTTTACATCGTTTGCGTATCTTTACTATTCCAATTGTGTATCTTTACATCGTTTGCGTATCTTTACTATTCCAATTGTGTATCTTTTCATTTCTCGTTTGAGTATCTTTCTGTAAGGCTTCTGATGCGAGTTTCTTTTGTATTTGAGAGTATGCAAGTGTGGGAGTGTGTTTCTTTCAAACTGAGTATCTTTACATCGTTTGCGTATCTTTACTATTCCAATTGTGTATCTTTACATCGTTTGCGTATCTTTACTATTCCAATTGTGTATCTTTTCATTTCTCGTTTCAGTATCTTTCTGTAAGGCTTTCTGATGCGAGTTTCTATTGAATTTGAGAGTTTTGCAAGTGTGGGAGTGTGTTTCTTTCAAACTGAGTATCTTTACATCGTTTGCGTATGTTTACTATTCCAATTGTGTATCTTTACATCGTTTGCGTATGTTTACTATTCCAATTGTGTATCTTTACATCGTTTGCGTATCTTTACTATTCCAATTGTGTCTCTTTTAATTTCTCGTTTGAGTATCTTTCTGTAAGGCTTCTGATGCGAGTTTCTATTGTATTTGAGAGTTTTGCAAGTGTGGTAGTGTGTTTCTTTCAAACTGAGTATCTTTACATCGTTTGCGTATCTTTACTATTCCAATTGTGTATCTTTTCATTTCTCGTTTGAGTATCTTTCTGTAAAGCTTCTGATGCGAGTTTCTATTGTATTTGAGAGTTTTGCAAGTGTGGGAGTGTGTTTCTTTCAATCTGAGTATCTTTACATCGTTTGCGTATCTTTACTATTCCAATTGTGTATCTTTTCATTTCTCGTTTGAGTATCTTTCTGTAAAGCTTCTGATGCGAGTTTCTATTGTATTTGAGAGTTTTGCAAGTGTGGGAGTGTGTTTCTTTCAAACTGAGTATCTTTACATCGTTTGCGTATCTTTACTATTCCAATTGTGTATCTTTTCATTTCTCGTTTGAGTATCTTTCTGTAAAGCTTCTGATGCGAGTTTCTATTGTATTTGAGAGTTTTGCAAGTGTGGGAGTGTGTTTCTTTCAAACTGAGTATCTTTACATCGTTTGCGTATCTTTACTATTCCAATTGTGTATCTTTTCATTTCTCGTTTGAGTATCTTTCTGTAAGGCTTTCTGATGCGAGTTTCTATTGAATTTGAGAGTTTTGCAAGTGTGGGAGTGTGTTTCTTTCAAACTGAGTATCTTTACATCGTTTGCGTATCTTTACTATTCCAATTGTGTATCTTTTCATTTCTCGTTTGAGTATCTTTCTGTAAGGCTTTCTGATGCGAGTTTCTATTGAATTTGAGAGTTTTGCAAGTGTGGGAGTGTGTTTCTTTCAAACTGAGTATCTTTACATCGTTTGCGTATGTTTACTATTCCAATTGTGTATCTTTACATCGTTTGCGTATCTTTACTATTCCAATTGTGTATCTTTTCATTTCTCGTTTGAGTATCTTTCTGTAAGGCTTCTGATGCGAGTTTCTATTGTATTTGAGAGTTTTGCAAGACTGGGAGTGTGTTTCTTTCAAACTGAGTATCTTTACATCGTTTGCGTATCTTTACTATTCCAATTGTGTATCTTTACATCGTTTGCGTATCTTTACTATTCCAATTGTGTATCTTTTCATTTCTCGTTTCAGTATCTTTCTGTAAGGCTTTCTGATGCGAGTTTCTATTGAATTTGAGAGTTTTGCAAGTGTGGGAGTGTGTTTCTTTCAAACTGAGTATCCTTACATCGTTTGCGTATCTTTACTATTCCAATTGTGTATCTTAACATCGTTTGCGTATCTTTACTATTCCAATTGTGTATCTTTTCATTTCTCGTTTGAGTATCTTTCTGTAAGGCTTCTGATGCGAGTTTCTTTTGTATTTGAGAGTTTTGCAAGTGTGGGAGTGTGTTTCTTTCAAACTGAGTATCTTTACATCGTTTGCGTATCTTTACTATTCCAATTGTGTATCTTTACATCGTTTGCGTATCTTTACTATTCCAATTGTGTATCTTTTCATTTCTCGTTTGAGTATCTTTCTGTAAGGCTTCTGATGCGAGTTTCTATTGTATTTGAGAGTTTTGCAAGTGTGGGAGTGTGTTTCTTTCAAACTGAGTATCTTTACATCGTTTGCGTATCTTTACTATTCCAATTGTGTATCTTTACATCGTTTGCGTATCTTTACTATTCCAATTGTGTATCTTTTCATTTCTCGTTTGAGTATCTTTCTGTAAGGCTTCTGATGCGAGTTTCTATTGTATTTGAGAGTTTTGCAAGTGTGGGAGTGTGTTTCTTTCAAACTGAGTATCTTTACATCGTTTGCGTATCTTTACTATTCCAATTGTGTATCTTTACATCGTTTGCGTATCTTTACTATTGCAATTGTGTATCTTTTCATTTCTCGTTTAAGTATCTTTCTGTAAGGCTTCTGATGCGAGTTTCTATTGAATTTGAGAGTTTTGCAAGTGTGGGAATGTGTTTCTTTCAAACTGAGTATCTTTACATCGTTTGCGTATCTTTACTATTCCAATTGTGTATCTTTACATCGTTTGCGTATCTTTACTATTCCAATTGTGTATCTTTTCATTTCTCGTTTGAGTATCTTTCTGTAAGGCTTCTGATGCGAGTTTCTATTGTATTTGAGAGTTTTGCAAGACTGGGAGTGTGTTTCTTTCAAACTGAGTATCTTTACATCGTTTGCGTATCTTTACTATTCCAATTGTGTATCTTTACATCGTTTGCGTATCTTTACTATTCCAATTGTGTATCTTTTCCTTTCTCGTTTGAGTATTTTTCTGTAAGGCTTTCTGATGCGAGTTTCTATTGAATTTGAGAGTTTTGCAAGTGTGGGAGTGTGTTTCTTTCAAACTGAGTATCTTTACATCGTTTGCGTATCTTTACTATTCCAATTGTGTATCTTTACATCGTTTGCGTATCTTTACTATTCCAATTG
The DNA here is from genome assembly GCF_933775445.1 of Argentina anserina. NCBI lineage: Eukaryota > Viridiplantae > Streptophyta > Magnoliopsida > Rosales > Rosaceae > Argentina > Argentina anserina. Next base: position 345,561 of record NW_026089409.1, on the reverse strand, counting down.
TGTCTCTTTTAATTTCTCGTTTGAGTATCTTTCTGTAAGGCTTCTGATGCGAGTTTCTATTGTATTTGAGAGTTTTGCAAGTGTGGTAGTGTGTTTCTTTCAAACTGAGTATCTTTACATCGTTTGCGTATCTTTACTATTCCAATTGTGTATCTTTACATCGTTTGCGTATCTTTACTATTCCAATTGTGTATCTTTTCATTTCTCGTTTGAGTATCTTTCTGTAAAGCTTCTGATGCGAGTTTCTATTGTATTTGAGAGTTTTGCAAGTGTGGGAGTGTGTTTCTTTCAAACTGAGTATCTTTACATCGTTTGCGTATCTTTACTATTCCAATTGTGTATCTTTTCATTTCTCGTTTGAGTATCTTTCTGTAAAGCTTCTGATGCGAGTTTCTATTGTATTTGAGAGTTTTGCAAGTGTGGGAGTGTGTTTCTTTCAAACTGAGTATCTTTACATCGTTTGCGTATCTTTACTATTCCAATTGTGTATCTTTTCATTTCTCGTTTGAGTATCTTTCTGTAAAGCTTCTGATGCGAGTTTCTATTGTATTTGAGAGTTTTGCAAGTGTGGGAGTGTGTTTCTTTCAAACTGAGTATTTTTACATCGTTTGCGTATCTTTACTATTCCAATTGTGTATCTTTTCATTTCTCGTTTGAGTATCTTTCTGTAAGGCTTTCTGATGCGAGTTTCTATTGAATTTGAGAGTTTTGCAAGTGTGGGAGTGTGTTTCTTTCAAACTGAGTATCCTTACATCGTTTGCGTATCTTTACTATTCCAATTGTGTATCTTAACATCGTTTGCGTATCTTTACTATTCCAATTGTGTATCTTTTCATTTCTCGTTTGAGTATCTTTCTGTAAGGCTTCTGATGCGAGTTTCTTTTGTATTTGAGAGTTTTGCAAGACTGGGAGTGTGTTTCTTTCAAACTGAGTATCTTTACATCGTTTGCGTATCTTTACTATTCCAATTGACTATCTTTGCAAGTGTGGGAGTGTGTTTCTTTCAAACTGAGTATCTTTACATCGTTTGAGTATCTTTACTATTTCAATTGTGTATCTTTTCATTTCTCGTTTGAGTATCTTTCTGTATGGCTTCTGATGCGAGTTTCTATTGTATTTGACAGTTTTGCAAGTGTGGGAGTGTGTTTCTTTCAAACTGAGTATCTTTACATCGTTTGCGTATCTTTACTATTCCAATTGTGTATCTTTTCATTTCTCGTTTGAGTATCTTTCTGTAAGGCTTTCTGATGCGAGTTTCTATTGAATTTGAGAGTTTTGCAAGTGTGGGAGTGTGTTTCTTTCAAACTGAGTATCTTTACATCGTTTGCGTATCTTTACTATTCCAATTGTGTATCTTTTCATTTCTCGTTTGAGTATCTTTCTGTAAGGCTTCTGATGCGAGTTTCTATTGTATTTGAGAGTTTTGCAAGTGTGAGAGTGTGTTTCTTTCAAACTGAGTATCTTTACATCGTTTGCGTATCTTTACTATTCCAATTGTGTATCTTTTCATTTCTCGTTTGAGTATCTTTCTGTAAGGCTTCTGATGCGAGTATCTATTGTATTTGAGAGTTTTGCAAGTGTGGGAGTGTGTTTCTTTCAAACTGAGTATCTTTACATCGTTTGCGTATCTTTACTATTCCAATTGTGTATATTTACATCGTTTGCGTATCTTTACTATTCCAATTGTGTATCTTTTCATTTCTCGTTTGAGTATCTTTCTGTAAGGCTTCTGATGCGAGTTTCTATTGTATTTGAGAGTTTTGCAAGTGTGGGAGTGTGTTTCTTTCAAACTGAGTATCTTTACATCGTTTGCGTATCTTTACTATTCCAATTGTGTATCTTTACATCGTTTGCGTATCTTTACTATTCCAATTGTGTATCTTTTCATTTCTCGTTTGAGTATCTTTCTGTAAAGCTTCTGATGCGAGTTTCTATTGTATTTGAGAGTTTTGCAAGTGTGGGAGTGTGTTTCTTTCAAACTGAGTATCTTTACATCGTTTGCGTATCTTTACTATTCCAATTGTGTATCTTTTCATTTCTCGTTTGAGTATCTTTCTGTAAGGCTTTCTGATGCGAGTTTCTATTGAATTTGAGAGTTTTGCAAGTGTGGGAGTGTGTTTCTTTCAAACTGAGTATCTTTACATCGTTTGCGTATCTTTACTATTCCAATTGTGTATCTTTACATCGTTTGCGTATCTTTACTATTCCAATTGTGTATCTTTTCATTTCTCGTTTGAGTATCTTTCTGTAAGGCTTTCTCATGCGAGTTTCTATTGAATTTGAGAGTTTTGCAAGTGTGGGAGTGTGTTTCTTTCAAACTGAGTATCTTTACATCGTTTGCGTATGTTTACTATTCCAATTGTGTATCTTTACATCGTTTGCGTATCTTTACTATTCGAATTGTGTATCTTTTCATTTCTCGTTTGAGTATCTTTCTGTAAGGCTTTCTGATGCGAGTTTTGATAGGAGCACAAAGTGTGACGTTCTTAATGTTTATATGCCCTATTCTTATGCTTTGTTACTTCTTATTTAGTTGTTTTAGGTTCATTTTTGTTATATGTGTGTTATAGGTAGAGCTATTTCGATTTTAGATGATTTGATGATGAAATTGTGCTAAGTGTTAGAACTCCTGATTGAGCTAGGATTCCTTACTCGACTAGGACTCTACTTTCCTATTTTCATTCTTTCCTATTCCTTAATCGACGATTTCTTTTCAGGAAAGACAAATCATATTTGGAAAGAAATGAGAGTTGCCGAGTTGCATTCCTGGTTGAACAAGGAAATCATATTCGAGTTGAAGAAGGAGAAGAGGAGGCCGGCCTAGCTACTCCTAGTTGGATCAAGAAATTGCCGTGCAGCCCTTAAAGAGATCTCCCTATTGAACTTGGTTTCCTACATCAAGTTGGATATGGAGTACATAAATCAAATCCATAACAAAGAGGATTTCAGTTTCCCAATTGGATTCTATTTCCTTTTGGCACGCAAGAAGGCTTCCTACACCTCTATATATAGAGGCCGGCCTCTCCATTCAGCAACATCATCAACCCTACACAAAAACACAGCCATAGCTCTGCCGAATTCATCCTTCACCATTCCAAGAAATCCTAAAACCGATTCCACCATTCCTCACCTATCAATAGCCTTCAAGCACGCTTGTGAAGAAGGTTTCATCCATAGAAGTCTCGGCTACACTTGTGGATTGCTTGATTTATAAAGTGTAACCATGATTCACTCTTGTTTAATTTCGGTTTTGGTTTTATTCTTGTTCATGGATGAAGTTGCGATTTGGTTAGTGTAGTCTTGTATCAATTTTGTCTATGAAATAGCTACTTGACTCAATTTATATAAAGGATTCGAAAATTGTTTAGGTTTTATGGAATTTCTGTTTTGGTTTTCTGCCGAATGTATGTATGTATGATTGAATTTCGATGCCTATGTGTTATGACTATGCTTGTAGCATGATATTTAGGTTGTTGGATTAAAGACTTATGCTAAGAACATGTTTATTCTTGTTTATGTGATTTTCGAATTGCATGGTTGTTGGTTAAGTAAGTGACATACTTGATGAATTCAATGTGCATGGCTTTGGGATTACATGATTAAGATGAACATGTTAGAATTTCGATTATGGCTGCTTGGTTGTGATTGAATGTGTTAAGTGTCTATGAGTTTAGGTTACTGCTTAGAACCCTAAATGCATGATCCATCCTTGGTGATTTATTGCATAGTCTCGGCATGATGCTATAAGAAAGACATGAAGCTTGTTTCGATTCCCTCTATGTGATTTGTTTTGGTGATTGTTTATGTGTTGGTTGGTTGATCACATGTTTATATTAGTTTAGGTTTTATTTACTGTTTTTATGATTCAATCCAAAATCTATATCAAACCTTAAAACCTTTATGAATTCATGTAAGTGTTGTGATCCTAAGCCCTGGCTGGATCCCCGGTTTGTGAACGATACCCTCTTGCTTTATACTACTTACGATGCTTACAGGGTTAAATATTGATGTCGAGTAATCGACCATTCATCAAATGGCGCCGTTGCCGGGGATCCATTAGAGATGGATCCCTAACTTTTACTACGAATTCATTGTTTATATTGTACATTTGTATATTCTCAATCTTATTCTTATTTCGTGTAACATATAGTAATGTATATTAGGTTGATTGTTTTGGTGCTTGAGTGAATGATTGTTGTAGGTTGTAAATCGAACGGAATAGGTAAAGTCCCTTTTGTTAATATTAGCCTTAACCCTTCATGCTAGCTCTCGAGTTTGCATGAGGTCGAGGGCGGCTTTTATTAACACTTGGAGATTTGTCTAACACATGAGGTTAAGTCCAGCTGAGTAAGGGGCACGCTCTTTTATTACTCTGGTGCATGGGACCAAAATTGGATCTCAGAGAACTACTGACTGACATACATCTCGGTGATGGAGTCGATAGGGAGTTCGCTCTCCGTAGTTCAACAAATGAGTCCTACCATGTTCACTATCTCTGATTGAGCTAAAGGCCTTCTGAAACAAAGACTTGATCTTGTGTCTAGGCATCCATACTTAGGCCGCACGTCCACCTTGATTTACAACTTAGAATCAATCGATCATTCAATCATTAAAATAGCAAAAAGAACTTGTGAATTGTATGAACTTGTGAAAACGTAAAGAACTAACTCTTGTAAACTTGACATAGTTGCCGTGTCCTTCCCCTTAAGTGTGCGTGTGTGTGACTAAGGGAAGGCACGAATTTTATGTATCCATTATGTATTCTTCATGGCTAACTCGTTACCTTTCATATAAATAGGTACTATGCATGTCCGAATTTTCTAAGAAGACACAAGAGCTCAAGGATCGAATTCAAGCACTTAGAGATTTAAACAACTCTTTCATAAGTAGACCTTTGAATTTCGAAACATCTCCAAGCAATTCAATCTTAAACTCTTCACCTAGATCAGAAGAAGAGGAAGATCTGTCCTTTCCATTCGTCTTCAATTCAGACTTAGACACAATTGCGGGCCGTGACATAATTCCTGTTGGTGCTCCAATGGCACTTAAGAATGCATTCATTCCTACCACCCCGGAATCACCCTCATGCATTGCTTTCACTCCACCTGATGAAGCTAACTTCTCCATTCCCGTTCAATTGCTTGGGCAGCTGCCTAAGTACTCTGGCTCTTCAATGGAAGACCCTAATGTTCACCTTAGGGAGTTCTTGGACATTTGCAAGCTCCAATCGATTCATCATCTTTCTCAAGAAGGCTTGAGATTGCTTTTGTTCCCATTTACCCTTAAGGATGATGCTAAACGTTGGTTATATTCTTTGCCTGCAGGAATCATCACTACATGGGACGAAATGACTAGGAGGTTCTTGAAGCAATTCTTCCCTGCTCAACTCACGAAAAGACTTAGGAGGGAGATTCAGAACTTCACTCAAAAAGATGGTGATTCACTCTATGAGGCTTGGGAGGAATTTCAGGAACTACAAAGGAAGTGCCCTCACCATGGTATTTCGTTGGATGACTTGGTACAATTCTTCTATGAAGGACTCGACACCACCAATAAGAGCATGGTGGACTCGGCATGTGGCTGCACATTCATGAACAAAACCGGTCAAGAAGCTTACACCTTGATCGATGACTTGGCTGACAACAATCGCCAATTTAGTTCCAAGGAGAAGAGAGGAAGCAAGAGCCGTGGGGTGTATGATGTTGATGCAAGGAATCAGATGGCGACTTTAGAAAGGAAGCTTGACGTGCTAGTCAAGGCATTCAATGGTTCGAGCATCAACCCTCAAGCATGCGGCATTTGTTCTTTCAAAGACCACACGACTGACAATTGTCCAAATGGTGCAATGACTGAAGAAGAGTTGAACTTTATGGGGCAACAAAGGCCTAGGTACGATCCATATTCGAACACATACAACCCTGGACTTAGAGATCATCCAAATTTTCGTTGGAGCAACAATGCTCAACCATCCAATGCTCAAGGTCAAGGACCTCGTCCTTCAGGTTTGTTTGTGAGGCCTCAGGTACCTCAAGGTTCTGCTCCCTTTAACTCTAATGTTCATGGTTCGAATAATGCATCTTCACCTAATTATGATGAACTTTTGAAGTCTCTTGCTCAAGGGCAACAAAATCTAAACTCTGCTACTCAAGCTTTAGTTACAGGTCAACAAGCTCATTCTAAGGATATAACCGAGCTTAAGAAGCAGATGGGACAAGTGATCGATTTCATGGGCAAGATCCATGAAGGAGGGAAGTTGCCGAGCCAAACTGAGCCTAATCCGAATGTGAAGGCCATGGTGACACGAAGTGGGAGGACCTTGGATGCTCCAATGCAGCAACACAAGAAGGCCGTGCCTTCTAAAGGTAAGGAGGCCGAGAATTACAATGCCAAAGACTTAGAGAAGGACCCTGCCTCCTCTAAAGCCAATGATGCCGTGCCTCCACCAAAAGAAGATCGTGCTTTGCATGACAAAGGTAAGGATCCTAACTCTAGTGGTTTGGTTTCAACTAATGATCTTCCTCGTGTTCCCTTCCCTAGTAGATTTGCAAAGCAAAAGAAGGATGACTCTGATCAAGCCATGCTCGACATTTTCAAGAAGGTGGAAGTGAACATGCCTCTTATTGAATGCATACAACAAAATCCTAAGTATGCTAAGTTTTTGAAAGAATTGTGCACCAATAAGAGGATGACTCGAGAGAAGGAGGTTGTTACAATGAGTGAGACGGTTTCTGCCGTGCTCCAAAGAAAGCTACCACCAAAGCTTAAGGATCCAGGGAGTTTTTCTATCCCTTGTACAATCGGAAACATGACATTTGAAAAGATAATGTTAGACTTAGGTGCATCTATCAATGTAATGCCGCACTATATCTATGAGAACCTAGGTCTAGGTGATTTGAAACGTGATAATGTTGTGATTCGATTGGCTGATTGTTCCAACAAAGTCCCTTTGGGCTATGTTGAAGATGTTCTTGTGCAGGTTTCGAGCTTGATCTTTCCTGCCGACTTCTATGTCATTGACATGGAACCAACGGAGGCAGATGACAAGGAGGTTCCTATCTTGTTAGGCCGCCCCTTCATGAGGACTGCACGAACGAAAATAGATGTGTTTAGTGGATCACTCACCTTTGAGTTCGATGGTGAAGTGATTAGCTTCAACATCTTTGAAGCTATGAGGTATCCTCTTTCGGAGTTAAGTGATTGTTTTTCAGTTGACATACTTGATTCCCTTGCAGATAACTATCTAGATACCTTGACAAATGACGAGTTGGCACTCACTATTGCCCAAGGGGCCAGATTCACAAGTGATAGCTCGAACATTTCGGTGCTAGAAGCTAAAAATGCCGTGCCATCTTTCATTCATGAAACCGTGACCTCCCTTGAGGTTGCACGAGAGGTAAGTTTTGTCTCTCCTAGTCCAATTCTCTTAACTACTAACAAGAATCTTCCTTCTGTGGTGCAAGCTCCGAAGCTTGATCTTAAGGTTCTTCCGGACCACTTGAAGTATGCGTTTCTAGGAGAAGAGGATACATTGCCCGTGATCATTTCATCTGCACTAGATGAGGAGCAAGAAGAGAGATTGATTGAAGTGTTGAAGAGACACAAGACGGCAATAGGATGGACCTTAGCCGACATCAAGGGGATAAGTCCTACCATGTGTGTGCATCGAATATTGCTAGAAGATGGTGCCAAACCAACCAAGGAAGGTCAGAGACGCCTTCACCCACCAATGATGCAAGTTGTAAAGGATGAAATCACCAAGTTGCACGATTGTGGCGTGATCTACCCCATCTCGGATAGTAGGTGGATCTCTCCTATTCAAGTTGTGCCAAAGAAGTCAGGCATCACGGTGGTGAAGAACAAGGACAACGAGTTGGTGCCTCAAAGGACAGTGACCGGACATAGAGTATGTATTGACTATAGGAAGCTCAATGCGACAACAAGGAAGGACCACATGCCATTGCCATTCATTGATCAAATGCTTGAGAGGTTAGCTGGTCACTCTTTCTATTGTTTCCTTGATGGATATAGTGGATACAACCAAATAAGTGTTGCGGAAGAAGATCAAGAGAAGACTACGTTCACATGCCCTTTTGGTACGTTTGCTTATCGTCGCATGCCTTTTGGTTTATGCAACGCCCCAGGTACGTTTCAACGTTGTATGTATCACATTTTCTCTGAGTATATTGGTTCCAAAATTGAAGTTTTCATGGATGATTTTTCTGTCTATGGTGAAGATTTCGAAACTTGCCTTGAAAATGTTGAACTAGTGCTTAAACGTTGTGAAGAAACTAACTTGGTTTTGAATTGGGAAAAATGTCACTTTATGGTCACGCAAGGCATTGTCTTAGGTCATATTGTTTCATCTAGAGGAATTGAGGTTGATAAGTCTAAAATAGATCTTGTGCGTCACTTACCCCTCCCCACGAGTGTGAGAGATGTTCGATCGTTTCTTGGACATGCAGGTTTCTATCGTAGGTTTATCAAGGACTTTTCCAAGATTGCGAGACCAATGAGTTCATTGCTTCAAAAAGACGTTCCATTTCACTTTGATGATGATTGCAAGCATGCATTCGAGACTTTGAAGAAGCTCCTAACTTCAGCACCGATCATGGCACCGCCGGATTGGTCCTTGCCATTCGAGTTGATGTGTGATGCCTCCGACTATGCAGTTGGAGCCGTGCTAGGGCAGAGGAAGGACAAGCAGCCCTACGCCATCTATTATGCCTCACGAACACTCAATGATGCTCAACAAAACTACACCACAACTGAAAAAGAACTTCTTGCCGTGATCTTTGCTCTAGATAAGTTTCGTTCTTACTTACTTCAATCTAAAGTTATTGTTTACACTGACCATGCAGCTTTGAAGTATTTAATGACAAAGAAGGATGCCAAACCGAGATTGATTCGATGGATTCTTCTACTCCAAGAGTTTGATCTCGAGATCAAGGACAAGAAGGGAAGTGACAATGTTGTGGCGGATCATTTGAGTCGTTTGGTAAGAGATGCCGAGCCCTTGGCCATCCAAGAGAGCTTTCCGGACGAGCAACTCTTTCGAGTTGAGGTAAGTGAGCCATGGTATGCAGATATTGTCAATTATCTTGTTTCTAAGCAATTTCCTGATACATTATCGCATGCACAAAAGAATAGACTAAAGGCATTAGCTAAGTATTATGTTTGGGATGAACCATACTTGTGGAAACATTGTGTTGATCAAATCATTAGGAGGTGTGTCCCTGAACATGAACATCATTCTATACTTACGTTTTGCCATTCTGAATCTTGTGGAGGACATTTTGGTTCACGTAGGACTGCTCTTAAGGTGTTAGAATGTGGTTTCTTTTGGCCTACGATTTTTAAAGATGCATATCATTTTTGCATGACTTGTGATAGATGCCAACGCATGGGAAACTTAGGATCTAGAGATCAAATGCCTATGACACCGATTATATATGTCGAAATTTTTGATTGTTGGGGTATTGATTTCATGGGACCTTTTCCTAGCTCAAATGGTTTCTTATACATACTCGTTTGTGTTGACTATGTTTCGAAATGGGTGGAAGCAAAGGCCACCCGGACTAATGATTCTCGAGTTGTTGCAGATTTCCTTCGTTCTAACATTTTCTCTAGGTTTGGTATGCCGAGAGTTATCATTAGTGATGGAGGATCTCACTTTTGCAACCGGACCATTGAGGCGTTGTTGAAGAAGTATGGAATCAAGCATAAGGTTGCTACGCCTTATCACCCTCAAACAAGTGGACAATTAGAGCTATCTAATCGTGAGATCAAGAGAATTTTAGAGAAGTCTGTTGGACCATCACGCAAGGATTGGTCTCAACGATTGGATGATGCTCTTTGGGCCTATAGGACGGCATACAAGACTCCCCTAGGCATGTCACCATTTCGACTAGTCTATGGCAAGGCGTGCCATCTTCCTGTGGAGCTTGAACATCGTGCATGGTGGGCTGTGAAGAATTTTAACATGGACATTGATGAGGCCGGATTACATAGGAAGTTGCAATTGCATGAGCTTGAAGAGATTAGGAATGAGGCCTATGATTCGGCAATGGTTTACAAGGAGAAGACTAAGACATTCCATGACCGCATGATTAGGAAGAAACACTTTGTCGTTGGGCAGAAAGTTCTTTTATTTAATTCTCGACTTAGATTGTTTCCGGGCAAGCTCCGTTCTAGGTGGCTTGGACCGTTTGTTGTTACTAATGTTTTTCCTTCTGATGCTATTCAGATCAAAAGCATGGTGCATGGAAAGGAATTCACGGTCAATGGACATCGCTTGAAGCCGTACTATGACAATTTCGTGGAACACAATGTGGAGGAGACGTCTCTCCTGGATCCTACGGCAAGCAAGTGATGATTTGAAGATAGTCTAGGCTATAGACTCTAAACTTAAGCCAATGAAGGAGCCATCAACGAGTGTTTGGATTTTCTTATCCCTTAACTCTTTCTAATTTTCGTTGCTTATCATATTGTACATTGAGGGCAATGTAAGTTTTAAGTGTGGGGTGGGGTTTACATCATTCGTTGAATTCTATTGTTTGATGCTTATGTGTTTCAATTCTATGTTTTGATTTTCGAAATCTTAGTGTCATTTTGGTTCTGTTTTTCGATTTTTAAGTTGTTTAGTTGTTTTGTTGTTGTTTTGAGTCCTAGGTATGCCTTTAACTGTCTAGGATGAGTTGATCTTTGAATTTATGGTTGATAGATGATCATGATATTGGAATGAACTTCATTGTTATTTGATGGTTAATCGATGTGTAGATTTTGTACGAACATGTAGTAGATGAGGATTTTGAAACTTAGGTACAGAATGAGCATGTTCCTTACTTGTTTGAATTCATGTAACCTATGTGAGATTCGAGCCATATACTTGTGCCTTTCTTTGGAGAGTTTTATTCTATCGTTTCTTGGCTTTATAACCTCATTACATCTATGTTGATCAATTCATATGCCATAGAATTGCAATGAACTAGAGAATGCTAGAACTTACTTTGTGAAACTTTCGAAGCTTTATGTCATAATATACTCTGATTTTGAAAAGGATTGTTGGATCTTGTTAGGATTTCCACCACTTAAAGCCAAAAAGCCGTATATCCCTAATTGAGCCCTGCTTGGGACACCTTAGTGTTTACCCCTTTGAGCCTACGTTAAGCCTTTTCTTTCATTACCAACATGTTATATCCTTGCTTAGTATAGTTATATCTCTACCTTGTCTTTGAGGCTTGGCAGAGCCGATTGTGGATGTTAATATGGAGTGATGATTTGATTCAAGTATGGGGTTATGCTATTGTATGTATGTTATGCCGTGAAAAGAGTATGAAAAAGAGGAAAAAAGGTATTGATGCCGTGAGAAACAGAAAAGAAAAGATATATGGCACGGCAAGAAAAGAAAGAAAAATATGAAAGAAAGTATGATGAAAGATCTCGGCATACATACTTGTTTATGTGAATTTGGAGTTGTGATGTATTTTGTTGAAGGCTCAATAATGTTATACTTTAGCCTTTGTTCATTTTCACAATGTTTAAAGTGATGAATGGGTCCAACATGAGGATATTTGGCCCTTGTTTTATGGAGTATGGCGACATAAGGTGGATGTTTTGCTCTGCTAAGTCTTGAGGATGACCTTTGTGATTCCTTTTACCTTGAAAATAATACCCATGCCGAGCCTAACTATCCCTTTTCTAAAGATCCGCATGATTCTTAAAATGAGTAGCTCTTGGTTTGTGGAGTTTGTTTCATAAGTAAGCTTATGGTTTGGGTTCATTTGTGCATATGATTGGTATCTTTCATGAGGTTTTCGATTTCACTATGTTCATAACTCTTGTGTGTGAAAAGCTTTTAAGCATATGCCAAGTTCTTGAGAGAAAAGATTTGGAGTGCATATCCTTTGTGAGTTGAATTTGAACTTGTTTTGAACATGTTGAGCTTAATTTCATCTTTGTTTCTGCCATGTCTTACTTGTTAAACGAAATTTCATGTTTATTAACCATTGAATTCATCTTATCTATTTCGATTGAATGCTATTCTTGATGCTATGAGTTTGAAGATCTCTGAGACAAAATGTTGAAGGCATTAGAATGTTGTGTCGTTAGCTTTAGTGTATTGATTTCGTATTATGTTTTGATTTTCGTTTTTAGTGTTTGCTAAGGGACTAGCAAAGTCTAAGTGTGGGGTTGTTGATAGGAGCACAAAGTGTGACGTTCTTAATGTTTATATGCCCTATTCTTATGCTTTGTTACTTCTTATTTAGTTGTTTTAGGTTCATTTTTGTTATATGTATGTTATAGGTAGAGCTATTTCGATTTTAGATGATTTGATGATGAAATTGTGCTAAGTGTTAGAACTCCTGATTGAGCTAGGATTCCTTACTCGACTAGGACTCTACTTTCCTATTTTCATTCTTTCCTATTCCTTAATCGACGATTTCTTTTCAGGAAAGACAAATCATATTTGGAAAGAAAGGAGAGTTGCCGAGTTGCATTCCTGGTTGAACAAGGAAATCATATTCGAGTTGAAGAAGGAGAAGAGGAGGCCGGCCTAGCTACTCCTAGTTGGATCAAGAAATTGCCGTGCAGCCCTTAAAGAGATCTCCCTATTGAACTTGGTTTCCTACATCAAGTTGGATATGGAGTACATAAATCAAATCCATAACAAAGAGGATTTCAGTTTCCCAATTGGATTCTATTTCCTTTTGGCACGCAAGAAGGCTTCCTACACCTCTATATATAGAGGCCGGCCTCTCCATTCAGCAACATCATCAACCCTACACAAAAACACAGCCATAGCTCTGCCGAATTCATCCTTCACCATTCCAAGAAATCCTAAAACCGATTCCACCATTCCTCACCTATCAATAGCCTTCAAGCACGCTTGTGAAGAAGGTTTCATCCATAGAAGTCTCGGCTACACTTGTGGATTGCTTGATTTATAAAGTGTAACCATGATTCACTCTTGTTTAATTTCGGTTTTGGTTTTATTCTTGTTCATGGATGAAGTTGCGATTTGGTTAGTGTAGTCTTGTATCAATTTTGTCTATGAAATAGCTACTTGACTCAATTTATATAAAGGATTCGAAAATTGTTTAGGTTTTATGGAATTTCTGTTTTGGTTTTCTGCCGAATGTATGTATGTATGATTGAATTTCGATGCCTATGTGTTATGACTATGCTTGTAGCATGATATTTAGGTTGTTGGATTAAAGACTTATGCTAAGAACATGTTTATTCTTGTTTATGTGATTTTCGAATTGCATGGTTGTTGGTTAAGTAAGTGACATACTTGATGAATTCAATGTGCATGGCTTTGGGATTACATGATTAAGATGAACATGTTAGAATTTCGATTATGGCTGCTTGGTTGTGATTGAATGTGTTAAGTGTCTATGAGTTTAGGTTACTGCTTAGAACCCTAAATGCATGATCCATCCTTGGTGATTTATTGCATAGTCTCGGCATGATGCTATAAGAAAGACATGAAGCTTGTTTCGATTCCCTCTATGTGATTTGTTTTGGTGATTGTTTATGTGTTGGTTGGTTGATCACATGTTTATATTAGTTTAGGTTTTATTTACTGTTTTTATGATTCAATCCAAAATCTATATCAAACCTTAAAACCTTTATGAATTCATGTAAGTGTTGTGATCCTAAGCCCTGGCTGGATCCCCGGTTTGTGAACGATACCCTCTTGCTTTATACTACTTACGATGCTTACAGGGTTAAATATTGATGTCGAGTAATCGACCATTCATCAAGTTTCTATTGAATTTGAGAGTTTTGCAAGTGTGGGAGTGTGTTTCTTTCAAACTGAGTATCTTTACATCGTTTGCGTATGTTTACTATTCCAATTGTGTATCTTTACATCGTTTGCGTATCTTTACTATTCCAATTGTGTATCTTTTCATTTCTCGTTTGAGTATCTTTCTGTAAGGCTTTCTGATGCGAGTTTCTATTGAATTTGAGAGTTTTGCAAGTGTGGGAGTGTGTTTCTTTCAAACTGAGTATCTTTACATCGTTTGCGTATGTTTACTATTCCAATTGTGTATCTTTACATCGTTTGCGTATCTTTACTATTCCAATTGTGTATCTTTTCATTTCTCGTTTGAGTATCTTTCTGTAAGGCTTTCTGATGCGAGTTTCTATTGAATTTGAGAGTTTTGCAAGTGTGGGAGTGTGTTTCTTTCAAACTGAGTATCTTTACATCGTTTGCGTATGTTTACTATTCCAATTGTGTATCTTTACATCGTTTGCGTATGTTTACTATTCCAATTGTGTATCTTTTCATTTCTCGTTTGAGTATCTTTCTGTAAGGCTTCTGATGCGAGTTTCTATTGTATTTGAGAGTTTTGCAAGTGTGGGAGTGTGTTTCTTTCAAACTGAGTATCTTTACATCGTTTGCGTATCTTACTATTCCAATTGTGTATCTTTACATCGTTTGCGTATCTTTACTATTCCAATTGTGTATCTTTTCATTTCTCGTTTGAGTATCTTTCTGTAAGGCTTTCTGATGCGAGTTTCTATTGAATTTGAGAGTTTTGCAAGTGTGGGAGTGTGTTTCTTTCAAACTGAGTATCTTTACATCGTTTGCGTATCTTTACTATTCCAATTGTGTATCTTTTCATTTCTCGTTTGAGTATCTTTCTGTAAGGCTTTCTGATGCGAGTTTCTATTGAATTTGAGAGTTTTGCAAGTGTGGGAGTGTGTTTCTTTCAAACTGAGTATCTTTACATCGTTTGCGTATCTTTACTATTCCAATTGTGTATCTTTTCATTTCTCGTTTGAGTATCTTTCTGTAAGGCTTTCTGATGCGAGTATCTATTGAATTTGAGAGTTTTGCAAGTGTGGGAGTGTGTTTCTTTCAAACTGAGTATCTTTACATCGTTTGCGTATCTTTACTATTCCAATTGTGTGTCTTTACATCGTTTGCGTATCTTTACTATTCCAATTGTGTATCTTTTCATATCTCGTTTGAGTATCTTTCTGTAAGGCTTCTGATGCGAGTATCTATTGTATTTGAGAGTTTTGCAAGTGTGGGAGTGTGTTTCTTTCAAACTGAGTATCTTTACATCGTTTGCGTATCTTTACTATTCCAATTGTGTATATTTACATCGTTTGCGTATCTTTACTATTCCAATTGTGTATCTTTTCATTTCTCGTTTCAGTATCTTTCTGTAAGGCTTTCTGATGCGAGTTTCTATTGAATTTGAGAGTTTTGCAAGTGTGGGAGTGTGTTTCTTTCAAACTGAGTATCTTTACATCGTTTGCGTATCTTTACTATTCCAATTGTGTATCTTTACATCGTTTGCGTATCTTTACTATTCCAATGGTGTATCTTTTAATTTCTCGTTTGAGTATCTTTCTGTAAGGCTTCTGATGCGAGTTTCTATTGTATTTGAGAGTTTTGCAAGAGTGGGAGTGTGTTTCTTTCAAACT
This sequence comes from Argentina anserina, assembly GCF_933775445.1. Lineage (NCBI taxonomy): Eukaryota > Viridiplantae > Streptophyta > Magnoliopsida > Rosales > Rosaceae > Argentina > Argentina anserina. The sequence continues at coordinate 330,117 of NW_026089409.1, read as the reverse complement.
GAGTATCTTTACATCGTTTGCGTATCTTTACTATTCCAATTGTGTATCTTTACATCGTTTGCGTATCTTTACTATTCCAATTGTGTATCTTTTCCTTTCTCGTTTGAGTATTTTTCTGTAAGGCTTTCTGATGCGAGTTTCTATTGAATTTGAGAGTTTTGCAAGTGTGGGAGTGTGTTTCTTTCAAACTGAGTATCTTTACATCGTTTGCGTATGTTTACTATTCCAATTGTGTATCTTTACATCGTTTGCGTATCTTTACTATTCCAATTGTGTATCTTTTCATTTCTCGTTTGAGTATTTTTCTGTAAGACTTTCTGATGCGAGTTTCTATTGAATTTGAGAGTTTTGCAAGTGTGGGAGTGTGTTTCTTTCAAACTGAGTATCTTTACATCGTTTGCGTATGTTTACTATTCCAATTGTGTATCTTTACATCGTTTGCGTATCTTTACTATTCCAATTGTGTATCTTTTCATTTCTCGTTTGAGTATCTTTCTGTAAGGCTTCTGATGCGAATTTCTATTGTATTTGAGAGTTTTGCAAGTGTGGGAGTGTGTTTCTTTCAAACTGAGTATCTTTACATCGTTTGCGTATCTTTACTATTCCAATTGTGTATCTTTTCATTTCTCGTTTGAGTATCTTTCTGTAAGGCTTCTGATGCGAGTTTCTATTGTATTTGAGAGTTTTGCAAGTGTGGGAGTGTGTTTCTTTCAAACTGAGTATCTTTACATCGTTTGAGTATCTTTACTATTTCAATTGTGTATCTTTTCATTTCTCGTTTGAGTATCTTTCTGTATGGCTTCTGATGCGAGTTTCTATTGTATTTGAAAGTTTTGCAAGTGTGGGAGTGTGTTTCTTTCAAACTGAGTATCTTTACATCGTTTGCGTATCTTTACTATTCCAATTGTGTATCTTTTCATTTCTCGTTTGAGTATCTTTCTGTAAGGCTTTCTGATGCGAGTTTCTATTGAATTTGAGAGTTTTGCAAGTGTGGGAGTGTGTTTCTTTCAAACTGAGTATCTTTACATCGTTTGCGTATCTTTACTATTCCAATTGTGTATCTTTTCATTTCTCGTTTGAGTATCTTTCTGTAAGGCTTCTGATGCGAGTTTCTATTGTATTTGAGAGTTTTGCAAGTGTGAGAGTGTGTTTCTTTCAAACTGAGTATCTTTACATCGTTTGCGTATCTTTACTATTCCAATTGTGTATCTTCTCATTTCTCGTTTGAGTATCTTTCTGTAAGGCTTCTGATGCGAGTATCTATTGTATTTGAGAGTTTTGCAAGTGTGGGAGTGTGTTTCTTTCAAACTGAGTATCTTTACATCGTTTGCGTATCTTTACTATTCCAATTCTGTATATTTACATCGTTTGCGTATCTTTACTATTCCAATTGTGTATCTTTTCATTTCTCGTTTGAGTATCTTTCTGTAAGGCTTCTGATGCGAGTTTCTATTGTATTTGAGAGTTTTGCAAGTGTGGGAGTGTGTTTCTTTCAAACTGAGTATCTTTACATCGTTTGCGTATCTTTACTATTCCAATTGTGTATCTTTACATCGTTTGCGTATCTTTACTATTCCAATTGTGTATCTTTTCATTTCTCGTTTGAGTATCTTTCTGTAAAGCTTCTGATGCGAGTTTCTATTGTATTTGAGAGTTTTGCAAGTGTGGGAGTGTGTTTCTTTCAAACTGAGTATCTTTACATCGTTTGCGTATCTTTACTATTCCAATTGTGTATCTTTTCATTTCTCGTTTGAGTATCTTTCTGTAAGGCTTTCTGATGCGAGTTTCTATTGAATTTGAGAGTTTTGCAAGTGTGGGAGTGTGTTTCTTTCAAACTGAGTATCTTTACATCGTTTGCGTATCTTTACTATTTCAGTTGTGTATCTTTTCATTTCTCGTTTGAGTATCTTTCTGTATGGCTTCTGATGCGAGTTTCTATTGTATTTGAGAGTTTTGCAAGTGTGGGAGTGTGTTTCTTTCAAACTGAGTATCTTTACATCGTTTGCGTATCTTTACTATTCCAATTATGTATCTTTACATCGTTTGCGTATCTTTACTATTCCAATTGTGTATCTTTACATCGTTTGCGTATCTTTACTATTCCAATTGTGTATCTTTTCATTTCTCGTTTGAGTATCTTTCTGTAAGGCTTCTGATGCGAGTTTCTATTGTAGTTGAGAGTTTTGCAAGTGTGGGAGTGTGTTTCTTTCAAACTGAGTATCTTTACATCGTTTGCGTATCTTTACTATTCCAATTGTGTATCTTTACATCGTTTGCGTATCTTTACTATTCCAATTGTGTATCTTTTCATTTCTCGTTTGAGTATCTTTCTGTAAGGCTTCTGATGCGAGTTTCTATTGTATTTGAGAGTTTTGCAAGTGTGAGAGTGTGTTTCTTTCAAACTGAGTATCTTTACATCGTTTGCGTATCTTTACTATTCCAATTGTGTATCTTTTCATTTCTCGTTTGAGTATCTTTCTGTAAGGCTTTCTGATGCGAGTTTCTATTGAATTTGAGAGTTTTGCAAGTGTGGGAGTGTGTTTCTTTCAAACTGAGTATCTTTACATCGTTTGCGTATCTTTACTATTTCAATTGTGTATCTTTTCATTTCTCGTTTGAGTATCTTTCTGTATGGCTTCTGATGCGAGTTTCTATTGTATTTGAGAGTTTTGCAAGTGTGGGAGTGTGTTTCTTTCAAACTGAGTATCTTTACATCGTTTGCGTATCTTTACTATTTCAATTGTGTATCTTTTCATTTCTCGTTTGAGTATCTTTCTGTAAGACTTTCTGATGCGAGTTTCTATTGAATTTGAGAGTTTTGCAAGTGTGGGAGTGTGTTTCTTTCAAACTGAGTATCTTTACATCGTTTGCGTATGTTTACTATTCCAATTGTGTATCTTTACATCGTTTGCGTATCTTTACTATTCCAATTGTGTATCTTTTCATTTCTCGTTTGAGTATCTTTCTGTAAGGCTTCTGATGCGAATTTCTATTGTATTTGAGAGTTTTGCAAGTGTGGGAGTGTGTTTCTTTCAAACTGAGTATCTTTACATCGTTTGCGTATGTTTACTATTCCAATTGTGTATCTTTACATCGTTTGCGTATGTTTACTATTCCAATTGTGTATCTTTTCATTTCTCGTTTGAGTATCTTTCTGTAAGGCTTCTGATGCGAGTTTCTATTGTATTTGAGAGTTTTGCAAGTGTGGTAGTGTGTTTCTTTCAAACTGAGTATCTTTACATCGTTTGCGTATCTTACTATTCCAATTGTGTATCTTTACATCGTTTGCGTATCTTTACTATTCCAATTGTGTATCTTTTCATTTCTCGTTTGAGTATCTTTCTGTAAGGCTTTCTGATGCGAGTTTCTATTGAATTTGAGAGTTTTGCAAGTGTGGGAGTGTGTTTCTTTCAAACTGAGTATCTTTACATCGTTTGCGTATCTTTACTATTCCAATTGTGTATCTTTTCATTTCTCGTTTGAGTATCTTTCTGTAAGGCTTTCTGATGCGAGTTTCTATTGAATTTGAGAGTTTTGCAAGTGTGGGAGTGTGTTTCTTTCAAACTGAGTATCTTTACATCGTTTGCGTATCTTTACTATTCCAATTGTGTATCTTTTCATTTCTCGTTTGAGTATCTTTCTGTAAGGCTTTCTGATGCGAGTATCTATTGAATTTGAGAGTTTTGCAAGTGTGGGAGTGTGTTTCTTTCAAACTGAGTATCTTTACATCGTTTGCGTATCTTTACTATTCCAATTGTGTATATTTACATCGTTTGCGTATCTTTACTATTCCAATTGTGTATCTTTTCATTTCTCGTTTCAGTATCTTTCTGTAAGGCTTTCTGATGCGAGTTTCTATTGAATTTGAGAGTTTTGCAAGTGTGGGAGTGTGTTTCTTTCAAACTGAGTATCTTTACATCGTTTGCGTATCTTTACTATTCCAATTGTGTATCTTTACATCGTTTGCGTATCTTTACTATTCCAATGGTGTATCTTTTAATTTCTCGTTTGAGTATCTTTCTGTAAGGCTTCTGATGCGAGTTTCTATTGTATTTGAGAGTTTTGCAAGAGTGGGAGTGTGTTTCTTTCAAACTGAGTATCTTTACATCGTTTGCGTATCTTTACTATTCCAATTGTGTATCTTTACATCGTTTGCGTATCTTTACTATTCCAATTGTGTATCTTTTCCTTTCTCGTTTGAGTATTTTTCTGTAAGGCTTTCTGATGCGAGTTTCTATTGAATTTGAGAGTTTTGCAAGTGTGGGAGTGTGTTTCTTTCAAACTGAGTATCTTTACATCGTTTGCGTATGTTTACTATTCCAATTGTGTATCTTTACATCGTTTGCGTATCTTTACTATTCCAATTGTGTATCTTTTCATTTCTCGTTTGAGTATTTTTCTGTAAGACTTTCTGATGCGAGTTTCTATTGAATTTGAGAGTTTTGCAAGTGTGGGAGTGTGTTTCTTTCAAACTGAGTATCTTTACATCGTTTGCGTATGTTTACTATTCCAATTGTGTATCTTTACATCGTTTGCGTATCTTTACTATTCCAATTGTGTATCTTTTCATTTCTCGTTTGAGTATCTTTCTGTAAGGCTTCTGATGCGAATTTCTATTGTATTTGAGAGTTTTGCAAGTGTGGGAGTGTGTTTCTTTCAAACTGAGTATCTTTACATCGTTTGCGTATCTTTACTATTCCAATTGTGTATCTTTACATCGTTTGCGTATCTTTACTATTCCAATTGTGTATCTTTTCATTTCTCGTTTGAGTATCTTTCTGTAAAGCTTCTGATGCGAGTTTCTATTGTATTTGAGAGTTTTGCAAGTGTGGGAGTGTGTTTCTTTCAAACTGAGTATCTTTACATCGTTTGCGTATCTTTACTATTCCAATTGTGTATCTTTTCATTTCTCGTTTGAGTATCTTTCTGTAAGGCTTTCTGATGCGAGTTTCTATTGAATTTGAGAGTTTTGCAAGTGTGGGAGTGTGTTTCTTTCAAACTGAGTATCTTTACATCGTTTGCGTATCTTTACTATTCCAATTGTGTATCTTTTCATTTCTCGTTTGAGTATCTTTCTGTAAGGCTTCTGATGCGAGTTTCTATTGTATTTGAGAGTTTTGCAAGTGTGGGAGTGTGTTTCTTTCAAACTGAGTATCTTTACATCGTTTGAGTATCTTTACTATTTCAATTGTGTATCTTTTCATTTCTCGTTTGAGTATCTTTCTGTATTGCTTCTGATGCGAGTTTCTATTGTATTTGAAAGTTTTGCAAGTGTGGGAGTGTGTTTCTTTCAAACTGAGTATCTTTACATCGTTTGCGTATCTTTACTATTCCAATTGTGTATCTTTTCATTTCTCGTTTGAGTATCTTTCTGTAAGGCTTTCTGATGCGAGTTTCTATTGAATTTGAGAGTTTTGCAAGTGTGGGAGTGTGTTTCTTTCAAACTGAGTATCTTTACATCGTTTGCGTATCTTTACTATTCCAATTGTGTATCTTTTCATTTCTCGTTTGAGTATCTTTCTGTAAGGCTTCTGATGCGAGTTTCTATTGTATTTGAGAGTTTTGCAAGTGTGAGAGTGTGTTTCTTTCAAACTGAGTATCTTTACATCGTTTGCGTATCTTTACTATTCCAATTGTGTATCTTTTCATTTCTCGTTTGAGTATCTTTCTGTAAGGCTTCTGATGCGAGTTTCTATTGTATTTGAGAGTTTTGCAAGTGTGGGAGTGTGTTTCTTTCAAACTGAGTATCTTTACATCGTTTGAGTATCTTTACTATTTCAATTGTGTATCTTTTCATTTCTCGTTTGAGTATCTTTCTGTATGGCTTCTGATGCGAGTTTCTATTGTATTTGAAAGTTTTGCAAGTGTGGGAGTGTGTTTCTTTCAAACTGAGTATCTTTACATCGTTTGCGTATCTTTACTATTCCAATTGTGTATCTTTTCATTTCTCGTTTGAGTATCTTTCTGTAAGGCTTTCTGATGCGAGTTTCTATTGAATTTGAGAGTTTTGCAAGTGTGGGAGTGTGTTTCTTTCAAACTGAGTATCTTTACATCGTTTGCGTATCTTTACTATTCCAATTGTGTATCTTTTCATTTCTCGTTTGAGTATCTTTCTGTAAGGCTTCTGATGCGAGTTTCTATTGTATTTGAGAGTTTTGCAAGTGTGGGAGTGTGTTTCTTTCAAACTGAGTATCTTTACATCGTTTGCGTATCTTTACTATTCCAATTGTGTATCTTCTCATTTCTCGTTTGAGTATCTTTCTGTAAGGCTTCTGATGCGAGTATCTATTGTATTTGAGAGTTTTGCAAGTGTGGGAGTGTGTTTCTTTCAAACTGAGTATCTTTACATCGTTTGCGTATCTTTACTATTCCAATTATGTATATTTACATCGTTTGCGTATCTTTACTATTCCAATTGTGTATCTTTTCATTTCTCGTTTGAGTATCTTTCTGTAAGGCTTCTGATGCGAGTTTCTATTGTATTTGAGAGTTTTGCAAGTGTGGGAGTGTGTTTCTTTCAAACTGAGTATCTTTACATCGTTTGCGTATCTTTACTATTCCAATTGTGTATCTTTACATCGTTTGCGTATCTTTACTATTCCAATTGTGTATCTTTTCATTTCTCGTTTGAGTATCTTTCTGTAAAGCTTCTGATGCGAGTTTCTATTGTATTTGAGAGTTTTGCAAGTGTGGGAGTGTGTTTCTTTCAAACTGAGTATCTTTACATCGTTTGCGTATCTTTACTATTCCAATTGTGTATCTTTTCATTTCTCGTTTGAGTATCTTTCTGTAAGGCTTTCTGATGCGAGTTTCTATTGAATTTGAGAGTTTTGCAAGACTAGGAGTGTGTTTCTTTCAAACTGAGTATCTTTACATCGTTTGCGTATCTTTACTATTCCAATTGTGTATCTTTTCATTTCTCGTTTGAGTATCTTTCTGTAAGGCTTCTGATGCGAGTTTCTATTGTATTTGAGAGTTTTGCAAGTGTGGGAGTGTGTTTCTTTCAAACTGAGTATCTTTACATCGTTTGAGTATCTTTACTATTTCAATTGTGTATCTTTTCATTTCTCGTTTGAGTATCTTTCTGTATTGCTTCTGATGCGAGTTTCTATTGTATTTGAGAGTTTTGCAAGTGTGGGAGTGTGTTTCTTTCAAACTGAGTATCTTTACATCGTTTGCGTATCTTTACTATTCCAATTGTGTATCTTTTCATTTCTCGTTTGAGTATCTTTCTGTAAGGCTTCTGATGCGAGTTTCTATTGAATTTGAGAGTTTTGCAAGACTGGGAGTGTGTTTCTTTCAAACTGAGTATCTTTACATCGTTTGCGTATCTTTACTATTCCAATTGTGTATCTTTACATCGTTTGCGTATCTTTACTATTCCAATTGTGTATCTTTTCCTTTCTCGTTTGAGTATTTTTCTGTAAGGCTTTCTGATGCGAGTTTCTATTGAATTTGAGAGTTTTGCAAGTGTGGGAGTGTGTTTCTTTCAAACTGAGTATCTTTACATCGTTTGCGTATGTTTACTATTCCAATTGTGTATCTTTACATCGTTTGCGTATGTTTACTATTCCAATTGTGTATCTTTACATCGTTTGCGTATCTTTACTATTCCAATTGTGTATCTTTTCATTTCTCGTTTGAGTATCTTTCTGTAAGGCTTTCTGATGCGAGTTTCTATTGAATTTGAGAGTTTTGCAAGTGTGGGAGTGTGTTTCTTTCAAACTGAGTATCTTTACATCGTTTGCGTATGTTTACTATTCCAATTGTGTATCTTTACATCGTTTGCGTATCTTTACTATTCCAATTGTGTATCTTTTCATTTCTCGTTTGAGTATCTTTCTGTAAGGCTTCTGATGCGAGTATCTATTGTATTTGAGAGTTTTGCAAGTGTGGGAGTGTGTTTCTTTCAAACTGAGTATCTTTACATCGTTTACGTATCTTTACTATTCCAATTGTGTATATTTACATCGTTTGCGTATTTTTACTATTCCAATTGTGTATCTTTTCATTTCTCGTTTGAGTATCTTTCTGTAAAGCTTCTGATGCGAGTTTCTATTGTATTTGAGAGTTTTGCAAGTGTGGGAGTGTGTTTCTTTCAAACTGAGTATCTTTACATCGTTTGCGTATCTTTACTATTCCAATTGTGTATCTTTTCATTTCTCGTTTGAGTATCTTTCTGTAAGGCTTTCTGATGCGAGTTTCTATTGAATTTGAGAGTTTTGCAAGTGTGGGAGTGTGTTTCTTTCAAACTGAGTATCTTTACATAGTTTGCGTATCTTTACTATTCCAATTGTGTATGTTTACATCGTTTGCGTATCTTTACTATTCCAATTGTGTATCTTTTCATTTCTCGTTTGAGTATCTTTCTGTAAAGCTTCTGATGCGAGTTTCTATTGTATTTGAGAGTTTTGCAAGTGTGCGAGTGTGTTTCTTTCAAACTGAGTATCTTTACATCGTTTGCGTATCTTTACTATTCCAATTGTGTATCTTTTCATTTCTCGTTTGAGTATCTTTCTGTAAGGCTTTCTGATGCGAGTTTCTATTGAATTTGAGAGTTTTGCAAGTGTGGGAGTGTGTTTCTTTCAAACTGAGTATCTTTACATAGTTTGCGTATCTTTACTATTCCAATTGTGTATGTTTACATCGTTTGCGTATCTTTACTATTCCAATTGTGTATCTTTTCATTTCTCGTTTGAGTATCTTTTTGAAAGGCTTTCTGATGCGAGTTTCTATTGAATTTGAGAGTTTTGCAAGTGTGGGAGTGTGTTTCTTTCAAACTGAGTATCTTTACATCGTTTGCGTATCTTTACTATTCCAATTGTGTATCTTTACATCGTTTGCGTATCTTTACTATTCCAATTGTGTATCTTTTCATTTCTCGTTTGAGTATCTTTCTGTAAGGCTTCTGATGCGAGTTTCTATTGTATTTGAGAGTTTTGCAAGTGTGAGAGTGTGTTTCTTTCAAACTGAGTATCTTTACATCGTTTGCGTATCTTTACTATTCCAATTGTGTATCTTTTCATTTCTCGTTTGAGTATCTTTCTGTAAGGCTTCTGATGCGAGTTTCTATTGTAGTTGAGAGTTTTGCAAGTGTGGGAGTGTGTTTCTTTCAAACTGAGTATCTTTACATCGTTTGCGTATCTTTACTATTCCAATTTTGTATCTTTACATCGTTTGCGTATCTTTACTATTCCAATTGTGTATCTTTTCATTTCTCGTTTGAGTATCTTTCTGTAAGGCTTTCTGATGCGAGTTTCTATTGAATTTGAGAGTTTTGCAAGTGTGGGAGTGTGTTTCTTTCAAACTGAGTATCTTTACATCGTTTGCGTATCTTTACTATTCCAATTGTGTATCTTTTCATTTCTCGTTTGAGTATCTTTCTGTAAGGCTTTCTGATGCGAGTTTCTATTGAATTTGAGAGTTTTGCAAGTGTGGGAGTGTGTTTCTTTCAAACTGAGTATCTTTACATAGTTTGCGTATCTTTACTATTCCAATTGTGTATGTTTACATCGTTTGCGTATCTTTACTATTCCAATTGTGTATCTTTTCATTTCTCGTTTGAGTATCTTTTTGAAAGGCTTTCTGATGCGAGTTTCTATTGAATTTGAGAGTTTTGCAAGTGTGGGAGTGTGTTTCTTTCAAACTGAGTATCTTTACATCGTTTGCGTATCTTTACTATTCCAATTGTGTATCTTTACATCGTTTGCGTATCTTTACTATTCCAATTGTGTATCTTTACATCGTTTGCGTATCTTTACTATTCCAATTGTGTATCTTTTCATTTCTCGTTTGAGTATCTTTCTGTAAGGCTTCTGATGCGAGTTTCTATTGTATTTGAGAGTTTTGCAAGTGTGAGAGTGTGTTTCTTTCAAACTGAGTATCTTTACATCGTTTGCGTATCTTTACTATTCCCATTGTGTATCTTTTCATTTCTCGTTTGAGTATCTTTCTGTAAGGCTTCTGATGCGAGTTTCTATTGTATTTGAGAGTTTTGCAAGTGTGGGAGTGTGTTTCTTTCAAACTGAGTATCTTTACATCGTTTGCGTATCTTTACTATTCCAATTGTGTATCTTTACATCGTTTGCGTATCTTTACTATTCCAATTGTGTATCTTTTCATTTCTCGTTTGAGTATCTTTCTGTAAGGCTTTCTGATGCGAGTTTCTATTGAATTTGAGAGTTTTGCAAGTGTGGGAGTGTGTTTCTTTCAAACTGAGTATCTTTACATCGTTTGCGTATGTTTACTATTCCAATTGTGTATCTTTACATCGTTTGCGTATCTTTACATCGTTTGCGTATGTTTACTATTCCAATTGTGTATCTTTACATCGTTTGCGTATCTTTACATCGTTTGCGTATGTTTACTATTCCAATTGTGTATCTTTACATCGTTTGCGTATCTTTACTATTCCAATTGTGTATCTTTTCATTTCTCGTTTGAGTATCTTTCTGTAAGGCTTCTGATGCGAGTTTCTATTGTATTTGAGAGTTTTGCAAGTGTGAGAGTGTGTTTCTTTCAAACTGAGTATCTTTACATAGTTTGCGTATCTTTACTATTCCAATTGTGTATCTTTTCATTTCTCGTTTGAGTATCTTTCTGTAAGGCTTTCTGATGCGAGTTTCTATTGAATTTGAGAGTTTTGCAAGTGTGGGAGTGTGTTTCTTTCAAACTGAGTATCTTTACATCGTTTGCGTATCTTTACTATTTCAATTGTGTATCTATTCATTTCTCGTTTGAGTATCTTTCTGTATGGCTTCTGATGCGAGTTTCTATTGTATTTGAGAGTTTTGCAAGTGTGGGAGTGTGTTTCTTTCAAACTGAGTATCTTTACATCGTTTGCGTATCTTTACTATTCCAATTGTGTATCTTTTCATTTCTCGTTTGAGTATCTTTTTGAAAGGCTTTCTGATGCGAGTTTCTATTGAATTTGAGAGTTTTGCAAGTGTGGGAGTGTGTTTCTTTCAAACTGAGTATCTTTACATCGTTTACGTATCTTTACTAATCCAATTGTGTATATTTACATCGTTTGCGTATCTTTACTATTCCAATTGTGTATCTTTTCATTTCTCGTTTCAGTATTTTTCTGTAAGGCTTTCTGATGCGAGTTTCTATTGAATTTGAGAGTTTTGCAAGTGTGGGAGTGTGTTTCTTTCAAACTGAGTATCTTTACATAGTTTGCGTATCTTTACTATTCCAATTGTGTATCTTTTCATTTCTCGTTTGAGTATCTTTCTGTAAGGCTTTCTGATGCGAGTTTTTATTGAATTTGAGAGTTTTGCAAGTGTGGGAGTGTGTTTCTTTCAAACTGAGTATCTTTACATCGTTTGCGTATCTTTACTATTCCAATTGTGTATCTTTTCATTTCTCGTTTGAGTATCTTTCTGTAAGGCTTTCTGATGCGAGTTTCTATTGAATTTGAGAGTTTTGCAAGTGTGGGAGTGTGTTTCTTTCAAACTGAGTATCTTTACATCGTTTGCGTATCTTTACTATTCCAATTGTGTATCTTTTCATTTCTCGTTTGAGTATCTTTCTGTAAGGCTTTCTGATGCGAGTTTCTATTGAATTTGAGAGTTTTGCAAGTGTGGGAGTGTGTTTCTTTCAAACTGAGTATCTTTACATAGTTTGCGTATCTTTACTATTCCAATTGTGTATGTTTACATCGTTTGCGTATCTTTACTATTCCAATTGTGTATCTTTTCATTTCTCGTTTGAGTATCTTTTTGAAAGGCTTTCTGATGCGAGTTTCTATTGAATTTGAGAGTTTTGCAAGTGTGGGAGTGTGTTTCTTTCAAACTGAGTATCTTTACATCGTTTGCGTATCTTTACTATTCCAATTGTGTATCTTTACATCGTTTGCGTATCTTTACTATTCCAATTGTGTATCTTTACATCGTTTGCGTATCTTTACTATTCCAATTGTGTATCTTTTCATTTCTCGTTTGAGTATCTTTCTGTAAGGCTTCTGATGCGAGTTTCTATTGTATTTGAGAGTTTTGCAAGTGTGAGAGTGTGTTTCTTTCAAACTGAGTATCTTTACATCGTTTGCGTATCTTTACTATTCCCATTGTGTATCTTTTCATTTCTCGTTTGAGTATCTTTCTGTAAGGCTTCTGATGCGAGTTTCTATTGTAGTTGAGAGTTTTGCAAGTGTGGGAGTGTGTTTCTTTCAAACTGAGTATCTTTACATCGTTTGCGTATCTTTACTATTCCAATTGTGTATCTTTACATCGTTTGCGTATCTTTACTATTCCAATTGTGTATCTTTTCATTTCTCGTTTGAGTATCTTTCTGTAAGGCTTTCTGATGCGAGTTTCTATTGAATTTGAGAGTTTTGCAAGTGTGGGAGTGTGTTTCTTTCAAACTGAGTATCTTTACATCGTTTGCGTATGTTTACTATTCCAATTGTGTATCTTTACATCGTTTGCGTATCTTTACATCGTTTGCGTATGTTTACTATTCCAATTGTGTATCTTTACATCGTTTGCGTATCTTTACATCGTTTGCGTATGTTTACTATTCCAATTGTGTATCTTTACATCGTTTGCGTATCTTTACTATTCCAATTGTGTATCTTTTCATTTCTCGTTTGAGTATCTTTCTGTAAGGCTTCTGATGCGAGTTTCTATTGTATTTGAGAGTTTTGCAAGTGTGAGAGTGTGTTTCTTTCAAACTGAGTATCTTTACATAGTTTGCGTATCTTTACTATTCCAATTGTGTATCTTTTCATTTCTCGTTTGAGTATCTTTCTGTAAGGCTTTCTGATGCGAGTTTCTATTGAATTTGAGAGTTTTGCAAGTGTGGGAGTGTGTTTCTTTCAAACTGAGTATCTTTACATCGTTTGCGTATCTTTACTATTTCAATTGTGTATCTATTCATTTCTCGTTTGAGTATCTTTCTGTATGGCTTCTGATGCGAGTTTCTATTGTATTTGAGAGTTTTGCAAGTGTGGGAGTGTGTTTCTTTCAAACTGAGTATCTTTACATCGTTTGCGTATCTTTACTATTCCAATTGTGTATCTTTTCATTTCTCGTTTGAGTATCTTTTTGAAAGGCTTTCTGATGCGAGTTTCTATTGAATTTGAGAGTTTTGCAAGTGTGGGAGTGTGTTTCTTTCAAACTGAGTATCTTTACATCGTTTACGTATCTTTACTAATCCAATTGTGTATATTTACATCGTTTGCGTATCTTTACTATTCCAATTGTGTATCTTTTCATTTCTCGTTTCAGTATTTTTCTGTAAGGCTTTCTGATGCGAGTTTCTATTGAATTTGAGAGTTTTGCAAGTGTGGGAGTGTGTTTCTTTCAAACTGAGTATCTTTACATAGTTTGCGTATCTTTACTATTCCAATTGTGTATCTTTTCATTTCTCGTTTGAGTATCTTTCTGTAAGGCTTTCTGATGCGAGTTTCTATTGAATTTGAGAGTTTTGCAAGTGTGGGAGTGTGTTTCTTTCAAACTGAGTATCTTTACATCGTTTGCGTATCTTTACTATTCCAATTGTGTATCTTTTCATTTCTCGTTTGAGTATCTTTTTGAAAGGCTTTCTGATGCGAGTTTCTATTGAATTTGAGAGTTTTGCAAGTGTGGGAGTGTGTTTCTTTCAAACTGAGTATCTTTACATCGTTTGCGTATCTTTAATATTCCAATTGTGTATCTTTACATCGTTTGCGTATCTTTACTATTCCAATTGTGTATCTTTTCATTTCTCGTTTGAGTATCTTTCTGTAAAGCTTCTGATGCGAGTTTCTATTGTATTTGAGAGTTTTGCAAGTGTGGGAGTGTGTTTCTTTCAAACTGAGTATCTTTACATCGTTTGCGTATCTTTACTATTCCAATTGTGTATCTTTTCATTTCTCGTTTGAGTATCTTTCTGTAAGGCTTTCTAATGCGAGTTTCTATTGAATTTGAGAGTTTTGCAAGTGTGGGTGTGTGTTTCTTTCAAACTGAGTATCTTTACATCGTTTGCGTATCTTTACTATTCCAATTGTGTATCTTTTCATTTCTCGTTTGAGTATCTTTCTGTAAGGCTTCTGATGCGAGTTTCTATTGTATTTGAGAGTTTTGCAAGTGTGAGAGTGTGTTTCTTTCAAACTGAGTATCTTTACATCGTTTGCGTATCTTTACTATTCCCATTGTGTATCTTTTCATTTCTCGTTTGAGTATCTTTCTGTAAGGCTTCTGATGCGAGTTTCTATTGTAGTTGAGAGTTTTGCAAGTGTGGGAGTGTGTTTCTTTCAAACTGAGTATCTTTACATCGTTTGCGTATGTTTACTATTCCAATTTTGTATCTTTACATCGTTTGCGTATCTTTACTATTCCAATTGTGTATCTTTTCATTTCTCGTTTGAGTATCTTTCTGTAAGGCTTTCTGATGCGAGTTTCTATTGAATTTAAGAGTTTTGCAAGTGTGGGAGTGTGTTTCTTTCAAACTGAGTATCTTTACATCGTTTGCGTATGTTTACTATTCCAATTGTGTATCTTTACATCGTTTGCGTATCTTTACTATTCCAATTGTGTATCTTTTCATTTCTCGTTTGAGTATCTTTCTGTAAGGCTTCTGATGCGAGTATCTATTGTATTTGAGAGTTTTGCAAGTGTGGGAGTGTGTTTCTTTCAAACTGAGTATCTTTACATCGTTTGCGTATGTTTACTATTCCAATTGTGTATCTTTACATCGTTTGCGTATCTTTACTATTCCAATTGTGTATCTTTTCATTTCTCGTTAGAGTATCTTTCTGTAAGGCTTCTGATGCGAGTTTCTATTGTATTTAAGAGTTTTGCAAGTGTGGGAGTGTGTTTCTTTCAAACTGAGTATCTTTACATAGTTTGCGTATCTTTACTATTCCAATTGTGTATGTTTACATCGTTTGCGTATCTTTACTATTCCAATTGTGTATCTTTTCATTTCTCGTTTGAGTATCTTTTTGAAAGGCTTTCTGATGCGAGTTTCTATTGAATTTGAGAGTTTTGCAAGTGTGGGAGTGTGTTTCTTTCAAACTGAGTATCTTTACATCGTTTGCGTATCTTTACTATTCCAATTGTGTATCTTTACATCGTTTGCGTATCTTTACTATTCCAATTGTGTATCTTTTCATTTCTCGTTTGAGTATCTTTCTGTAAGGCTTCTGATGCGAGTTTCTATTGTATTTGAGAGTTTTGCAAGTGTGGGAGTGTGTTTCTTTCAAACTGAGTATCTTTACATCGTTTGCGTATCTTTACTATTCCAATTGTGTATCTTTACATCGTTTGCGTATCTTTACTATTCCAATTGTGTATCTGTTCATTTCTCATTTGAGTATCTTTCTGTAAGGCTTCTGATGCGAGTATCTATTGTATTTGAGAGTTTTGCAAGTGTGGGAGTGTGTTTCTTTCAAACTGAGTATCTTTACATCGTTTGCGTATGTTTACTATTCCAATTGTATATCTTTACATCGTTTGCGTATCTTTACTATTCCAATTGTGTATCGTTTCATTTCTCGTTTGAGTATCTTTCTGTAAGGCTTCTGATGCGAGTATCTATTGTATTTGAGAGTTTTGCAAGTGTGGGAGTGTGTTTCTTTCAAACTGAGTATCTTTACATCGTTTACGTATCTTTACTATTCCAATTGTGTATATTTACATCGTTTGCGTATCTTTACTATTCCAATTGTGTATCTTTTCATTTCTCGTTTCAGTATCTTTCTGTAAGGCTTTCTGATGCGAGTTTCTATTGAATTTGAGAGTTTTGCAAGTGTGGGAGTGTGTTTCTTTCAAACTGAGTATCTTTACATAGTTTGCGTATCTTTACTATTCCAATTGTGTATGTTTACATCGTTTGCGTATCTTTACTATTCCAATTGTGTATCTTTTCATTTCTCGTTTGAGTATCTTTTTGAAAGGCTTTCTGATGCGAGTTTCTATTGAATTTGATAGTTTTGCAAGTGTGGGAGTGTGTTTCTTTCAAACTGAGTATCTTTACATCGTTTGCGTATCTTTACTATTCCAATTGTGTATCTTTACATCGTTTGCGTATCTTTACTATTCCAATTGTGTATCTTTTCATTTCTCGTTTGAGTATCTTTCTGTAAAGCTTCTGATGCGAGTTTCTATTGTATTTGAGAGTTTTGCAAGTGTGGGAGTGTGTTTCTTTCAAACTGAGTATCTTTACATCGTTTGCGTATCTTTACTATTCCAATTGTGTATCTTTTCATTTCTCGTTTGAGTATTCTTCTGTAAGGCTTTCTGATGCGAGTTTCTATTGAATTTGAGAGTTTTACAAGTGTGGGAGTGTGTTTCTTTCAAACTGAGTATCTTTACATCGTTTGCGTATCTTTACTATTCCAATTGTGTATCTTTTCATTTTTCGTTTGAGTATCTTTCTGTAAGGCTTCTGATGCGAGTTTCTATTGTATTTGAGAGTTTTGCAAGTGTGGGAGTGTGTTTCTTTCAAACTGAGTATCTTTACATCGTTTGCGTATCTTTACTATTCCAATTGTGTATCTTTACATCGTTTGCGTATCTTTACTATTCCAATTGTGTATCTTTTCATTTCTCGTTTGAGTATCTTTCTGTAAGGCTTCTGATGCGAGTTTCTATTGTATTTGAGAGTTTTGCAAGTCTGGGAGTGTGTTTCTTTCAAACTGAGTATCTTTACATCGTTTGCGTATCTTTACTATTCCAATTGTGTATCTTTACATCGTTTGCGTATCTTTACTATTCCAATTGTGTATCTTTTCATTTCTCGTTTGAGTATCTTTCTGTAAGGCTTCTGATGCGAGTTTCTATTGTATTTGAGAGTTTTGCAAGTGTGGGAGTGTGTTTCTTTCAAACTGAGTATCTTTACATCGTTTGCGTATGTTTACTATTCCAATTGTGTATCTTTACATCGTTTGCGTATCTTTACTATTCCAATTGTGTATCTTTTCATTTCTCGTTAGAGTATCTTTCTGTAAGGCTTCTGATGCGAGTTTCTATTGTATTTGAGAGTTTTGCAAGTGTGGGAGTGTGTTTCTTTCAAACTGAGTATCTTTACATCGTTTGCGTATCTTTACTATTCCAATTGTGTATCTTTACATCGTTTGCGTATCTTTACTATTCCAATTGTGTATCTTTTCATTTCTCGTTTGAGTATCTTTCTGTAAGGCTTCTGATGCGAGTATCTATTGTATTTGAGAGTTTTGCAAGTGTGGGAGTGTGTTTCTTTCAAACTGAGTATCTTTACATCGTTTGCGTATGTTTACTATTCCAACTGTATATCTTTACATCGTTTGCGTATCTTTACTATTCCAATTGTGTATCGTTTCATTTCTCGTTTGAGTATCTTTCTGTAAGGCTTCTGATGCGAGTATCTATTGTATTTGAGAGTTTTGCAAGTGTGGGAGTGTGTTTCTTTCAAACTGAGTATCTTTACATCGTTTACGTATCTTTACTATTCCAATTGTGTATATTTACATCGTTTGCGTATCTTTACTATTCCAATTGTGTATCTTTTCATTTCTCGTTTCAGTATCTTTCTGTAAGGCTTTCTGATGCGAGTTTCTATTGAATTTGAGAGTTTTGCAAGTGTGGGAGTGTGTTTCTTTCAAACTGAGTATCTTTACATAGTTTGCGTATCTTTACTATTCCAATTGTGTATGTTTACATCGTTTGCGTATCTTTACTATTCCAATTGTGTATCTTTTCATTTCTCGTTTGAGTATCTTTTTGAAAGGCTTTCTGATGCGAGTTTCTATTGAATTTGATAGTTTTGCAAGTGTGGGAGTGTGTTTCTTTCAAACTGAGTATCTTTACATCGTTTGCGTATCTTTACTATTCCAATTGTGTATCTTTACATCGTTTGCGTATCTTTACTATTCCAATTGTGTATCTTTTCATTTCTCGTTTGAGTATCTTTCTGTAAAGCTTCTGATGCGAGTTTCTATTGTATTTGAGAGTTTTGCAAGTGTGGGAGTGTGTTTCTTTCAAACTGAGTATCTTTACATCGTTTGTGTATCTTTACTATTCCAATTGTGTATCTTTTCATTTCTCGTTTGAGTATTCTTCTGTAAGGCTTTCTGATGCGAGTTTCTATTGAATTTGAGAGTTTTACAAGTGTGGGAGTGTGTTTCTTTCAAACTGAGTATCTTTACATCGTTTGCGTATCTTTACTATTCCAATTGTGTATCTTTTCATTTTTCGTTTGAGTATCTTTCTGTAAGGCTTCTGATGCGAGTTTCTATTGTATTTGAGAGTTTTGCAAGTGTGGGAGTGTGTTTCTTTCAAACTGAGTATCTTTACATCGTTTGCGTATCTTTACTATTCCAATTGTGTATCTTTACATCGTTTGCGTATCTTTACTATTCCAATTGTGTATCTTTTCATTTCTCGTTTGAGTATCTTTCTGTAAGGCTTCTGATGCGAGTTTCTATTGTATTTGAGAGTTTTGCAAGTCTGGGAGTGTGTTTCTTTCAAACTGAGTATCTTTACATCGTTTGCGTATCTTTACTATTCCAATTGTGTATCTTTACATCGTTTGCGTATCTTTACTATTCCAATTGTGTATCTTTTCATTTCTCGTTTGAGTATCTTTCTGTAAGGCTTCTGATGCGAGTTTCTATTGTATTTGAGAGTTTTGCAAGTGTGGGAGTGTGTTTCTTTCAAACTGAGTATCTTTACATCGTTTGCGTATGTTTACTATTCCAATTGTGTATCTTTACATCGTTTGCGTATCTTTACTATTCCAATTGTGTATCTTTTCATTTCTCGTTAGAGTATCTTTCTGTAAGGCTTCTGATGCGAGTTTCTATTATATTTGAGAGTTTTGCAAGTGTGGGAGTGTGTTTCTTTCAAACTGAGTATCTTTACATCGTTTGCGTATCTTTACTATTCCAATTGTGTATCTTTTCATTTTTCGTTTGAGTATCTTTCTGTAAGGCTTCTGATGCGAGTTTCTATTGTATTTGAGAGTTTTGCAAGTGTGGGAGTGTGTTTCTTTCAAACTGAGTATCTTTACATCGTTTGCGTATCTTTACTATTCCAATTGTGTATCTTTTCATTTCTCGTTTGACTATCTTTCTGTAAGGCTTCTGATGCGAGTTTCTATTGTATTTGAGAGTTTTGCAAGTCTGGGAGTGTGTTTCTTTCAAACTGAGTATCTTTACATCGTTTGCGTATGTTTACTATTCCAATTGTGTATCTTTACATCGTTTGCGTATCTTTACTATTCCAATTGTGTATCTTTTCATTTCTCGTTTGAGTATCTTTCTGTAAGGCTTTCTGATGCGAGTTTCTATTGAATTTGAGAGTTTTGCAAGTGTGGGAGTGTGTTTCTTTCAAACTGAGTATCTTTACATCGTTTGCGTATCTTTACTATTCCAATTGTGTATCTTTACATCGTTTGCGTATCTTTACTATTCCAATTGTGTATCTTTACATCGTTTGCGTATCTTTACTATTCCGATTGTGTATCTTTTCATTTCTCGTTTGAGTATCTTTCTGTAAGGCTTCTGATGCGAGTTTCTATTGTATTTGAGAGTTTTGCAAGTCTGGGAGTGTGTTTCTTTCAAACTGAGTATCTTTACATCGTTTGCGTAACTTTACTATTCCAATTGTGTATCTTTACATCGTTTGCGTATCTTTACTATTCCAATTGTGTATCTTTTCATTTCTCGTTTGAGTATCTTTCTGTAAGGCTTCTGATGCGAGTTTCTATTGTATTTGAGAGTTTTGCAAGTGTGGGAGTGTGTTTCTTTCAAACTGAGTATCTTTACATCGTTTGCGTATCTTTACTATTCCAATTGTGTATCTTTACATCGTTTAGGTATCTTTACTATTCCAATTGTGTATCTTTTCATTTCTCGTTTGAGTATCTTTCTGTAAGGCTTCTGATGCGAGTTTCTATTGTATTTGAGAGTTTTGCAAGTGTGGGAGTTTGTTTCTTTCAAACTGAGTATCTTTACATCGTTTGCATATCTTTACTATTCCAATTGTGTATCTTTTCATTTCTCGTTTGAGTATCTTTCTGTAAGGCTTCTGATGCGAGTTTCTATTGTATTTGAGAGTTTTGCAAGACTGGGAGTGTGTTTCTTTCAAACTGAGTATCTTTACATCGTTTGCGTATCTTTACTATTCCAATTGTGTATCTTTACATCGTTTGCGTATCTTTACTATTCCAATTGTGTATCTTTTCCTTTCTCGTTTGAGTATTTTTCTGTAAGGCTTTCTGATGCGAGTTTCTATTGAATTTGAGAGTTTTGCAAGTGT
This sequence comes from Argentina anserina, assembly GCF_933775445.1. NCBI lineage: Eukaryota > Viridiplantae > Streptophyta > Magnoliopsida > Rosales > Rosaceae > Argentina > Argentina anserina. The sequence goes on along the minus strand of NW_026089409.1, from coordinate 309,895 downwards.
GGGAGTGTGTTTCTTTCAAACTGAGTATCTTTACATCGTTTGCGTATGTTTACTATTCCAATTCTGTATCTTTACATCGTTTGCGTATCTTTACTATTCCAATTGTGTATCTTTTCATTTCTCGTTTGAGTATCTTTCTGTAAAGCTTCTGATGCGAGTTTCTATTGTATTTGAGAGTTTTGCAAGTGTGGGAGTGTGTTTCTTTCAAACTGAGTATCTTTACATCGTTTGCGTATCTTTACTATTCCAATTGTGTATCTTTTCATTTCTCGTTTGAGTATTCTTCTGTAAGGCTTTCTGATGCGAGTTTCTATTGAATTTGAGAGTTTTACAAGTGTGGGAGTGTGTTTCTTTCAAACTGAGTATCTTTACATCGTTTGCGTATCTTTACTATTCCAATTGTGTATCTTTTCATTTTTCGTTTGAGTATCTTTCTGTAAGGCTTCTGATGCGAGTTTCTATTGTATTTGAGAGTTTTGCAAGTGTGGGAGTGTGTTTCTTTCAAACTGAGTATCTTTACATCGTTTGCGTATCTTTACTATTCCAATTGTGTATCTTTACATCGTTTGCGTATCTTTACTATTCCAATTGTGTATCTTTTCATTTCTCGTTTGAGTATCTTTCTGTAAGGCTTCTGATGCGAGTTTCTATTGTATTTGAGAGTTTTGCAAGTCTGGGAGTGTGTTTCTTTCAAACTGAGTATCTTTACATCGTTTGCGTATCTTTACTATTCCAATTGTGTATCTTTACATCGTTTGCGTATCTTTACTATTCCAATTGTGTATCTTTTCATTTCTCGTTTGAGTATCTTTCTGTAAGGCTTCTGATGCGAGTTTCTATTGTATTTGAGAGTTTTGCAAGTGTGGGAGTGTGTTTCTTTCAAACTGAGTATCTTTACATCGTTTGCGTATGTTTACTATTCCAATTGTGTATCTTTACATCGTTTGCGTATCTTTACTATTCCAATTGTGTATCTTTTCATTTCTCGTTAGAGTATCTTTCTGTAAGGCTTCTGATGCGAGTTTCTATTATATTTGAGAGTTTTGCAAGTGTGGGAGTGTGTTTCTTTCAAACTGAGTATCTTTACATCGTTTGCGTATCTTTACTATTCCAATTGTGTATCTTTTCATTTTTCGTTTGAGTATCTTTCTGTAAGGCTTCTGATGCGAGTTTCTATTGTATTTGAGAGTTTTGCAAGTGTGGGAGTGTGTTTCTTTCAAACTGAGTATCTTTACATCGTTTGCGTATCTTTACTATTCCAATTGTGTATCTTTTCATTTCTCGTTTGACTATCTTTCTGTAAGGCTTCTGATGCGAGTTTCTATTGTATTTGAGAGTTTTGCAAGTCTGGGAGTGTGTTTCTTTCAAACTGAGTATCTTTACATCGTTTGCGTATGTTTACTATTCCAATTGTGTATCTTTACATCGTTTGCGTATCTTTACTATTCCAATTGTGTATCTTTTCATTTCTCGTTTGAGTATCTTTCTGTAAGGCTTTCTGATGCGAGTTTCTATTGAATTTGAGAGTTTTGCAAGTGTGGGAGTGTGTTTCTTTCAAACTGAGTATCTTTACATCGTTTGCGTATGTTTACTATTCCAATTGTGTATCTTTACATCGTTTGCGTATCTTTACTATTCCAATTGTGTATCTTTACATCGTTTGCGTATCTTTACTATTCCGATTGTGTATCTTTTCATTTCTCGTTTGAGTATCTTTCTGTAAGGCTTCTGATGCGAGTTTCTATTGTATTTGAGAGTTTTGCAAGTCTGGGAGTGTGTTTCTTTCAAACTGAGTATCTTTACATCGTTTGCGTATGTTTACTATTCCAATTGTGTATCTTTACATCGTTTGCGTATCTTTACTATTCCAATTGTGTATCTTTTCATTTCTCGTTTGAGTATCTTTCTGTAAGGCTTCTGATGCGAGTTTCTATTGTATTTGAGAGTTTTGCAAGTGTGGGAGTGTGTTTCTTTCAAACTGAGTATCTTTACATCGTTTGCGTATGTTTACTATTCCAATTGTGTATCTTTACATCGTTTGCGTATCTTTACTATTCCAATTGTGTATCTTTTCATTTCTCGTTAGAGTATCTTTCTGTAAGGCTTCTGATGCGAGTTTCTATTATATTTGAGAGTTTTGCAAGTGTGGGAGTGTGTTTCTTTCAAACTGAGTATCTTTACATCGTTTGCGTATCTTTACTATTCCAATTGTGTATCTTTTCATTTTTCGTTTGAGTATCTTTCTGTAAGGCTTCTGATGCGAGTTTCTATTGTATTTGAGAGTTTTGCAAGTGTGGGAGTGTGTTTCTTTCAAACTGAGTATCTTTACATCGTTTGCGTATCTTTACTATTCCAATTGTGTATCTTTTCATTTCTCGTTTGACTATCTTTCTGTAAGGCTTCTGATGCGAGTTTCTATTGTATTTGAGAGTTTTGCAAGTCTGGGAGTGTGTTTCTTTCAAACTGAGTATCTTTACATCGTTTGCGTATGTTTACTATTCCAATTGTGTATCTTTACATCGTTTGCGTATCTTTACTATTCCAATTGTGTATCTTTTCATTTCTCGTTTGAGTATCTTTCTGTAAGGCTTTCTGATGCGAGTTTCTATTGAATTTGAGAGTTTTGCAAGTGTGGGAGTGTGTTTCTTTCAAACTGAGTATCTTTACATCGTTTGCGTATGTTTACTATTCCAATTGTGTATCTTTACATCGTTTGCGTATCTTTACTATTCCAATTGTGTATCTTTACATCGTTTGCGTATCTTTACTATTCCGATTGTGTATCTTTTCATTTCTCGTTTGAGTATCTTTCTGTAAGGCTTCTGATGCGAGTTTCTATTGTATTTGAGAGTTTTGCAAGTCTGGGAGTGTGTTTCTTTCAAACTGAGTATCTTTACATCGTTTGCGTAACTTTACTATTCCAATTGTGTATCTTTACATCGTTTGCGTATCTTTACTATTCCAATTGTGTATCTTTTCATTTCTCGTTTGAGTATCTTTCTGTAAGGCTTCTGATGCGAGTTTCTATTGTATTTGAGAGTTTTGCAAGTGTGGGAGTGTGTTTCTTTCAAACTGAGTATCTTTACATCGTTTGCGTATCTTTACTATTCCAATTGTGTATCTTTACATCGTTTAGGTATCTTTACTATTCCAATTGTGTATCTTTTCATTTCTCGTTTGAGTATCTTTCTGTAAGGCTTCTGATGCGAGTTTCTATTGTATTTGAGAGTTTTGCAAGTGTGGGAGTTTGTTTCTTTCAAACTGAGTATCTTTACATCGTTTGCATATCTTTACTATTCCAATTGTGTATCTTTTCATTTCTCGTTTGAGTATCTTTCTGTAAGGCTTCTGATGCGAGTTTCTATTGTATTTGAGAGTTTTGCAAGACTGGGAGTGTGTTTCTTTCAAACTGAGTATCTTTACATCGTTTGCGTATCTTTACTATTCCAATTGTGTATCTTTACATCGTTTGCGTATCTTTACTATTCCAATTGTGTATCTTTTCCTTTCTCGTTTGAGTATTTTTCTGTAAGGCTTTCTGATGCGAGTTTCTATTGAATTTGAGAGTTTTGCAAGTGTGGGAGTGTGTTTCTTTCAAACTGAGTATCTTTACATCGTTTGCGTATGTTTACTATTCCAATTCTGTATCTTTACATCGTTTGCGTATCTTTACTATTCCAATTGTGTATCTTTTCATTTCTCGTTTGAGTATCTTTCTGTAAAGCTTCTGATGCGAGTTTCTATTGTATTTGAGAGTTTTGCAAGTGTGGGAGTGTGTTTCTTTCAAACTGAGTATCTTTACATCGTTTGCGTATCTTTACTATTCCAATTGTGTATCTTTTCATTTCTCGTTTGAGTATTCTTCTGTAAGGCTTTCTGATGCGAGTTTCTATTGAATTTGAGAGTTTTACAAGTGTGGGAGTGTGTTTCTTTCAAACTGAGTATCTTTACATCGTTTGCGTATCTTTACTATTCCAATTGTGTATCTTTTCATTTTTCGTTTGAGTATCTTTCTGTAAGGCTTCTGATGCGAGTTTCTATTGTATTTGAGAGTTTTGCAAGTGTGGGAGTGTGTTTCTTTCAAACTGAGTATCTTTACATCGTTTGCGTATCTTTACTATTCCAATTGTGTATCTTTACATCGTTTGCGTATCTTTACTATTCCAATTGTGTATCTTTTCATTTCTCGTTTGAGTATCTTTCTGTAAGGCTTCTGATGCGAGTTTCTATTGTATTTGAGAGTTTTGCAAGTCTGGGAGTGTGTTTCTTTCAAACTGAGTATCTTTACATCGTTTGCGTATCTTTACTATTCCAATTGTGTATCTTTACATCGTTTGCGTATCTTTACTATTCCAATTGTGTATCTTTTCATTTCTCGTTTGAGTATCTTTCTGTAAGGCTTCTGATGCGAGTTTCTATTGTATTTGAGAGTTTTGCAAGTGTGGGAGTGTGTTTCTTTCAAACTGAGTATCTTTACATCGTTTGCGTATGTTTACTATTCCAATTGTGTATCTTTACATCGTTTGCGTATCTTTACTATTCCAATTGTGTATCTTTTCATTTCTCGTTAGAGTATCTTTCTGTAAGGCTTCTGATGCGAGTTTCTATTATATTTGAGAGTTTTGCAAGTGTGGGAGTGTGTTTCTTTCAAACTGAGTATCTTTACATCGTTTGCGTATCTTTACTATTCCAATTGTGTATCTTTTCATTTTTCGTTTGAGTATCTTTCTGTAAGGCTTCTGATGCGAGTTTCTATTGTATTTGAGAGTTTTGCAAGTGTGGGAGTGTGTTTCTTTCAAACTGAGTATCTTTACATCGTTTGCGTATCTTTACTATTCCAATTGTGTATCTTTTCATTTCTCGTTTGACTATCTTTCTGTAAGGCTTCTGATGCGAGTTTCTATTGTATTTGAGAGTTTTGCAAGTCTGGGAGTGTGTTTCTTTCAAACTGAGTATCTTTACATCGTTTGCGTATGTTTACTATTCCAATTGTGTATCTTTACATCGTTTGCGTATCTTTACTATTCCAATTGTGTATCTTTTCATTTCTCGTTTGAGTATCTTTCTGTAAGGCTTTCTGATGCGAGTTTCTATTGAATTTGAGAGTTTTGCAAGTGTGGGAGTGTGTTTCTTTCAAACTGAGTATCTTTACATCGTTTGCGTATGTTTACTATTCCAATTGTGTATCTTTACATCGTTTGCGTATCTTTACTATTCCAATTGTGTATCTTTACATCGTTTGCGTATCTTTACTATTCCGATTGTGTATCTTTTCATTTCTCGTTTGAGTATCTTTCTGTAAGGCTTCTGATGCGAGTTTCTATTGTATTTGAGAGTTTTGCAAGTCTGGGAGTGTGTTTCTTTCAAACTGAGTATCTTTACATCGTTTGCGTAACTTTACTATTCCAATTGTGTATCTTTACATCGTTGCGTATCTTTACTATTCCAATTGTGTATCTTTACATCGTTTGCGTATCTTTACTATTCCGATTGTGTATCTTTTCATTTCTCGTTTGAGTATCTTTCTGTAAGGCTTCTGATGCGAGTTTCTATTGTATTTGAGAGTTTTGCAAGTGTGGGAGTTTGTTTCTTTCAAACTGAGTATCTTTACATCGTTTGCATATCTTTACTATTCCAATTGTGTATCTTTTCATTTCTCGTTTGAGTATCTTTCTGTAAGGCTTCTGATGTGAGTTTCTATTGTATTTGAGAGTTTTGCAAGACTGGGAGTGTGTTTCTTTCAAACTGAGTATCTTTACATCGTTTGCGTATCTTTACTATTCCAATTGTGTATCTTTACATCGTTTGCGTATCTTTACTATTCCAATTGTGTATCTTTTCCTTTCTCGTTTGAGTATTTTTCTGTAAGGCTTTCTGATGCGAGTTTCTATTGAATTTGAGAGTTTTGCAAGTGTGGGAGTGTGTTTCTTTCAAACTGAGTATCTTTACATCGTTTGCGTATGTTTACTATTCCAATTGTGTATCTTTACATCGTTTGCGTATCTTTACTATTCCAATTGTGTATCTTTACATCGTTTGCGTATCTTTACTATTCCGATTGTGTATCTTTTCATTTCTCGTTTGAGTATCTTTCTGTAAGGCTTCTGATGCGAGTTTCTATTGTATTTGAGAGTTTTGCAAGTCTGGGAGTGTGTTTCTTTCAAACTGAGTATCTTTACATCGTTTGCGTAACTTTACTATTCCAATTGTGTATCTTTACATCGTTTGCGTATCTTTACTATTCCAATTGTGTATCTTTACATCGTTTGCGTATCTTTACTATTCCGATTGTGTATCTTTTCATTTCTCGTTTGAGTATCTTTCTGTAAGGCTTCTGATGCGAGTTTCTATTGTATTTGAGAGTTTTGCAAGTGTGGGAGTTTGTTTCTTTCAAACTGAGTATCTTTACATCGTTTGCATATCTTTACTATTCCAATTGTGTATCTTTTCATTTCTCGTTTGAGTATCTTTCTGTAAGGCTTCTGATGCGAGTTTCTATTGTATTTGAGAGTTTTGCAAGACTGGGAGTGTGTTTCTTTCAAACTGAGTATCTTTACATCGTTTGCGTATCTTTACTATTCCAATTGTGTATCTTTACATCGTTTGCGTATCTTTACTATTCCAATTGTGTATCTTTTCCTTTCTCGTTTGAGTATTTTTCTGTAAGGCTTTCTGATGCGAGTTTCTATTGAATTTGAGAGTTTTGCAAGTGTGGGAGTGTGTTTCTTTCAAACTGAGTATCTTTACATCGTTTGCGTATGTTTACTATTCCAATTCTGTATCTTTACATCGTTTGCGTATCTTTACTATTCCAATTGTGTATCTTTTCATTTCTCGTTTGAGTATCTTTCTGTAAGGCTTTCTGATGCGAGTTTCTATTGAATTTGAGAGTTTTGCAAGTGTGGGAGTGTGTTTCTTTCAAACTGAGTATCTTTACATCGTTTGCGTATCTTTACTATTCCAATTGTGTATCTTTACATCGTTTGCGTATCTTTACTATTCCAATTGTGTATCTTTTCATTTCTCGTTTGAGTATCTTTCTGTAAGACTTCTGATGCGAGTATCTATTGTATTTGAGAGTTTTGCAAGTGTGGGAGTGTGTTTCTTTCAAACTGAGTATCTTTACATCGTTTACGTATGTTTACTATTCCAATTGTGTATATTTACATCGTTTGCGTATCTTTACTATTCCAATTGTGTATCTTTTCATTTCTCGTTTCAGTATCTTTCTGTAAGGCTTTCTGATGCGAGTTTCTATTGAATTTGAGAGTTTTGCAAGTGTGGGAGTGTGTTTCTTTCAAACTGAGTATCTTTACATAGTTTGCGTATCTTTACTATTCCAATTGTGTATCTTTTCATTTCTCGTTTGAGTATCTTTCTGTAAGGCTTCTGATGCGAGTTTCTATTGTAGTTGAGAGTTTTGCAAGTGTGGGAGTGTGTTTCTTTCAAACTGAGTATCTTTACATCGTTTGCGTATCTTTACTATTCCAATTGTGTATCTTTACATCGTTTGCGTATCTTTACTATTCCAATTGTGTATCTTTTCATTTCTCGTTTGAGTATCTTTCTGTAAGGCTTCTGATGCGAGTTTCTATTGTATTTGAGAGTTTTGCAAGTGTGCGAGTGTGTTTCTTTCAAACTGAGTATCTTTACATCGTTTGCGTATCTTTACTATTCCAATTGTGTATCTTTTCATTTCTCGTTTGAGTATCTTTTTGAAAGGCTTTCTGATGCGAGTTTCTATTGAATTTGAGAGTTTTGCAAGTGTGGGAGTGTGTTTCTTTCAAACTGAGTATCTTTACATCGTTTGCGTATCTTTACTATTCCAATTGTGTATCTTTACATCGTTTGCGTATCTTTACTATTCCAATTGTGTATCTTTTCATTTCTCGTTTGAGTATCTTTCTGTAAAGCTTCTGATGCGAGTTTCTATTGTATTTGAGAGTTTTGCAAGTGTGGGAGTGTGTTTCTTTCAAACTGAGTATCTTAACATCGTTTGCGTATCTTTACTATTCCAATTGTGTATCTTTTCATTTCTCGTTTGAGTATCTTTCTGTAAGGCTTTCTGATGCGAGTTTCTATTGAATTTGAGAGTTTTGCAAGTGTGGGAGTGTGTTTCTTTCAAACTGAGTATCTTTACATCGTTTGCGTATCTTTACTATTCCAATTGTGTATCTTTTCATTTCTCGTTTGAGTATCTTTCTGTAAGGCTTCTGATGCGAGTTTCTATTGTATTTGAGAGTTTTGCAAGTGTGAGAGTGTGTTTCTTTCAAACTGAGTATCTTTACATCGTTTGCGTATCTTTACTATTCCAATTGTGTATCTTTTCATTTCTCGTTTGAGTATCTTTCTGTAAGGCTTCTGATGCGAGTTTCTATTGTAGTTGAGAGTTTTGCAAGTGTGGGAGTGTGTTTCTTTCAAACTGAGTATCTTTACATCGTTTGCGTATCTTTACTATTCCAATTGTGTATCTTTACATCGTTTGCGTATCTTTACTATTCCAATTGTGTATCTTTTCATTTCTCGTTTGAGTATCTTTCTGTAAGGCTTCTGATGCGAGTTTCTATTGTAGTTGAGAGTTTTGCAAGTGTGGGAGTGTGTTTCTTTCAAACTGAGTATCTTTACATCGTTTGCGTATCTTTACTATTCCAATTGTGTATCTTTACATCGTTTGCGTATCTTTACTATTCCAATTGTGTATCTTTTCATTTCTCCTTTGAGTATCTTTCTGTAAAGCTTCTGATGCGAGTTTCTATTGTATTTGAGAGTTTTGCAAGTGTGGGAGTGTGTTTCTTTCAAACTGAGTATCTTTACATCGTTTGCGTATCTTTACTATTCCAATTGTGTATCTTTTCATTTCTCGTTTGAGTATCTTTCTGTAAGGCTTTCTGATGCGAGTTTCTATTGAATTTGAGAGTTTTGCAAGTGTGGGAGTGTGTTTCTTTCAAACTGAGTATCTTTACATCGTTTGCGTATGTTTACTATTCCAATTGTGTATCTTTACATCGTTTGCGTATCTTTACTATTCCAATTGTGTATCTTTTCATTTCTCGTTTGAGTATCTTTCTGTAAGGCTTCTGATGCGAGTAACTATTGTATTTGAGAGTTTTGCAAGTGTGGGAGTGTGTTTCTTTCAAACTGAGTATCTTTACATCGTTTACGTATCTTTACTATTCCAATTGTGTATCTTTTCATTTTTCGCGTATCTTTACTATTCCAATTGTGTGTCTTTACATCGTTTGCGTATCTTTACTATTCCAATTGTGTATCTTTTCATTTCTCGTTTGAGTATCTTTCTGTAAGGCTTCTGATGCGAGTTTCTATTGTATTTGAGAGTTTTGCAAGTGTGGGAGTGTGTTTCTTTCAAACTGAGTATCTTTACATCGTTTGCGTATCTTTACTATTCCAATTGTGTATCTTTACATCGTTTGCGTATCTTTACTATTCCAATTGTGTATCTTTTCATTTCTCGTTTGAGTATCTTTCTGTAAGGCTTCTGATGCGAGTAACTATTGTATTTGAGAGTTTTGCAAGTGTGGGAGTGTGTTTCTTTCAAACTGAGTATCTTTACATCGTTTACGTATCTTTACTATTCCAATTGTGTATATTTACATCGTTTGCGTATCTTTACTATTCCAATTGTGTATCTTTTCATTTCTCGTTTCAGTATCTTTCTGTAAGGCTTTCTGATGCGAGTTTCTATTGAATTTGAGAGTTTTGCAAGTGTGGGAGTGTGTTTCTTTCAAACTGAGTATCTTTACATAGTTTGCGTATCTTTACTATTCCAATTGTGTATCTTTTCATTTCTCGTTTGAGTATCTTTCTGTAAGGCTTTCTGATGCGAGTTTCTATTGAATTTGAGAGTTTTGCAAGTGTGGGAGTGTGTTTCTTTCAAACTGAGTATCTTTACATCGTTTGCGTATCTTTACTATTCCAATTGTGTATCTTTTCATTTCTCGTTTGAGTATCTTTTTGAAAGGCTTTCTGATGCGAGTTTCTATTGAATTTGAGAGTTTTGCAAGTGTGGGAGTGTGTTTCTTTCAAACTGAGTATCTTTACATCGTTTGCGTATCTTTACTATTTCAATTGTGTATCTTTACATCGTTTGCGTATCTTTACTATTCCAATTGTGTATCTTTTCATTTCTCGTTTGAGTATCTTTCTGTAAAGCTTCTGATGCGAGTTTCTATTGTATTTGAGAGTTTTGCAAGTGTGGGAGTGTGTTTCTTTCAAACTGAGTATCTTTACATCGTTTGCGTATCTTTACTATTCCAATTGTGTATCTTTTCATTTCTCGTTTGAGTATCTTTCTGTAAGGCTTTCTGATGCGAGTTTCTATTGAATTTGAGAGTTTTGCAAGTGTGGGAGTGTGTTTCTTTCAAACTGAGTATCTTTACATCGTTTGCGTATCTTTACTAATCCAATTGTGTATCTTTACATCGTTTGCGTATCTTTACTATTCCAATTGTGTATCTTTTCATTTCTCGTTTGAGTATCTTTCTGTAAAGCTTCTGATGCGAGTTTCTATTGTATTTGAGAGTTTTGCAAGTGTGGGAGTGTGTTTCTTTCAAACTGAGTATCTTTACATCGTTTGCGTATCTTTACTATTCCAATTGTGTATCTTTTCATTTCTCGTTTGAGTATCTTTATGTAAGGCTTTCTGATGCGAGTTTCTATTGAATTTGAGAGTTTTGCAAGTGTGGGAGTGTGTTTCTTTCAAACTGAGTATCTTTACATCGTTTGCGTATCTTTACTATTCCAATTGTGTATCTTTTCATTTCTCGTTTGAGTATCTTTCTGTAAGGCTTCTGATGCGAGTTTCTATTGTATTTGAGAGTTTTGCAAGTGTGAGAGTGTGTTTCTTTCAAACTGAGTATCTTTACATCGTTTGCGTATCTTTACTATTCCAATTGTGTATCTTTTCATTTCTCGTTTGAGTATCTTTCTGTAAGACTTCTGATGCGAGTTTCTATTGTAGTGGAGAGTTTTGCAAGTGTGGGAGTGTGTTTCTTTCAAACTGAGTATCTTTACATCGTTTGCGTATCTTTACTATTCCAATTGTGTATCTTTACATCGTTTGCGTATCTTTACTATTCCAATTGTGTATCTTTTCATTTCTCGTTTGAATATCTTTCTGTAAGGCTTTCTGATGCGAGTTTCTATTGAATTTAAGAGTTTTGCAAGTGTGGGAGTGTGTTTCTTTCAAACTGAGTATCTTTACATCGTTTGCGTATCTTTACTATTCCAATTGTGTATCTTTACATCGTTTGCGTATCTTTACTATTCCAATTGTGTATCTTTTCATTTCTCGTTTGAGTATCTTTCTGTAAGGCTTTCTGATGCGAGTTTCTATTGAATTTAAGAGTTTTGCAAGTGTGGGAGTGTGTTTCTTTCAAACTGAGTATCTTTACATCGTTTGCGTATCTTTACTATTCCAATTGTGTGTCTTTACATCGTTTGCGTATCTTTACTATTCCAATTGTGTATCTTTTCATTTCTCGTTTGAGTATCTTTCTGTAAGGCTTCTGATGCGAGTTTCTATTGTATTTGAGAGTTTTGCAAGTGTGGGAGTGTGTTTCTTTCAAACTGAGTATCTTTACATCGTTTGCGTATCTTTACTATTCCAATTGTGTATCTTTACATCGTTTGCGTATCTTTACTATTCCAATTGTATATCTTTTCATTTCTCGTTTGAGTATCTTTCTGTAAAGCTTCTGATGCGAGTTTCTATTGTATTTGAGAGTTTTGCAAGTGTGGGAGTGTGTTTCTTTCAAACTGAGTATCTTTACATCGTTTGCGTATCTTTACTATTCCAATTGTGTATCTTTACATCGTTTGCGTATCTTTACTATTCCAATTGTGTATCTTTTCATTTCTCGTTTGAGTATCTTTCTGTAAGGCTTCTGATGCGAGTAACTATTGTATTTGAGAGTTTTGCAAGTGTGGGAGTGTGTTTCTTTCAAACTGAGTATCTTTACATCGTTTACGTATCTTTACTATTCCAATTGTGTATATTTACATCGTTTGCGTATCTTTACTATTCCAATTGTGTATCTTTTCATTTCTCGTTTGAGTATCTTTCTGTAAGGCTTCTGATGCGAGTTTCTATTGTATTTGAGAGTTTTGCAAGTGTGGGAGTGTGTTTCTTTCAAACTGAGTATCTTTACATCGTTTGCGTATCTTTACTATTCCAATTGTGTATCTTTACATCGTTTGCGTATCTTTACTATTCCAATTGTGTATCTTTTCATTTCTCGTTTGAGTATCTTTCTGTAAAGCTTCTGATGCGAGTTTCTATTGTATATGAGAGTTTTGCAAGTGTGGGAGTGTGTTTCTTTCAAACTGAGTATCTTTACATCGTTTGCGTATCTTTACTATTCCAATTGTGTATCTTTACATCGTTTGCGTATCTTTACTATTCCAATTGTGTATCTTTTCATTTCTCGTTTGAGTATCTTTCTGTAAAGCTTCTGATGCGAGTTTCTATTGTATTTGAGAGTTTTGCAAGTGTGGGAGTGTGTTTCTTTCAAACTGAGTATCTTTACATCGTTTGCGTATCTTTACTATTCCAATTGTGTATCTTTTCATTTCTCGTTTGAGTATCTTTCTGTAAGGCTTCTGATGCGAGTTTCTATTGTATTTGAGAGTTTTGCAAGTGTGGGAGTGTGTTTCTTTCAAACTGAGTATCTTTACATCGTTTGCGTATCTTTACTATTCCAATTGTGTATCTTTACATCGGTTGCGTATATTTACTATTCCAATTGTGTATCTTTTCATTTCTCGTTTGAGTATCTTTCTGTAAGGCTTTCTGATGCGAGTTTCTATTGAATTTGAGAGTTTTGCAAGTGTGGGAGGGTGTTTCTTTCAAACTGAGTATCTTTACATCGTTTGCGTATCTTTACTATTCCAATTGTGTATCTTTACATCGTTTGCGTATCTTTACTATTCCAATTGTGTATCATTACATCGTTTGCGTATCTTTACTATTCCAATTGTGTATCTTTTCATTTCTCGTTTCAGTGTCTTTCTGTAAGGCTTTCTGATGCGAGTTTCTATTGAATTTGAGAGTTTTGCAAGTGTAGGAGTGTGTTTTCTCAAATTGAGTATCTTTACATCGTTTGCGTATGTTTACTATTCCAATTGTGTATCTTTACATCGTTTGCGTATCTTTACTATTCCAATTGTGTATCTTTTCATTTCTCGTTTGAGTATCTTTCTGTAAGGCTTTCTAATGCGAGTTTCTATTGAATTTGAGAGTATTGCAAGTGTGGGAGTGTGTTTCTTTCAAACTGAGTATCTTTACATAGTTTGCGTATCTTTACTATTCCAATTGTGTATGTTTACATCGTTTGCGTATCTTTACTATTTCAATTGTGTATCTTTTCATTTCTCGTTTGAGTATCTTTCTGTATGGCTTCTGTTGCGAGTTTCTATTGTATTTGAGAGTTTTGCAAGTGTGGGAGTGTGTTTCTTTCAAACTGAGTATCTTTACATCGTTTGCGTATCTTTACTATTCCAATTATGTATCTTTACATCGTTTGCGTATCTTTACTATTCCAATTGTGTATCTTTACATCGTTTGCGTATCTTTACTATTCCAATTGTGTATCTTTTCATTTCTCGTTTGAGTATCTTTCTGTAAGGCTTCTGATGCGAGTTTCTATTGTAGTTGAGAGTTTTGCAAGTGGGGGAGTGTGTTTCTTTCAAACTGAGTATCTTTACATCGTTTGCGTATCTTTACTATTCCAATTGTGTATCTTTACATCGTTTGCGTATCTTTACTATTCCAATTGTGTATCTTTTCATTTCTCGTTTGAGTATCTTTCTGTAAGGCTTTCTGATGCGAGTTTCTATTGAATTTGAGAGTTTTGCAAGTGTGGGAGTGTGTTTCTTTCAAACTGAGTATCTTTACATCGTTTGCGTATCTTTACTATTCCAATTGTGTGTCTTTACATCGTTTGCGTATCTTTACTATTCCAATTGTGTATCTTTTCATTTCTCGTTTGAGTATCTTTCTGTAAGGCTTTCTGATGCGAGTTTCTATTGTATTTGAGAGTTTTGCAAGTGTGGGAGTGTGTTTCTTTCAAACTGAGTATCTTTACATCGTTTGCGTATCTTTACTATTCCAATTGTGTATCTTTTCATTTCTCGTTTGAGTATCTTTCTGTAAGGCTTCTGATGCGAGTATCTATTGTATTTGAGAGTTTTGCAAGTGTGGGAGTGTGTTTCTTTCAAACTGAGTATCTTTACATCGTTTGCGTATCTTTACTATTCCAATTGTGTATCTTTACATCGTTTGCGTATCTTTACTATTCCAATTGTGTATCTTTTCATTTCTCGTTTCAGTATCTTTCTGTAAGGCTTTCTGATGCGAGTTTCTATTGAATTTGAGAGTTTTGCAAGTGTGGGAGTGTGTTTCTTTCAAACTGAGTATCTTTACATCGTTTGCGTATCTTTACTATTCCAATTGTGTATCTTTTTATTTCTCGTTTGAGTATCTTTCTGTAAGGCTTTCTGATGCGAGTTTCTATTGAATTTGAGAGTTTTGCAAGTGTGGGAGTGTGTTTCTTTCAAACTGAGTATCTTTACATCGTTTGCGTATCTTTACTATTCCAATTGTGTATCTTTACATCGTTTGCGTATCTTTACTATTCCAATTGTGTATCTTTTCATTTCTCGTTTAAGTATGTTTCTGTAAGGCTTCTGATGCGAGTTTCTATTGAATTTGAGAGTTTTGCAAGTGTGGGAGTGTGTTTCTTTCAAACTGAGTATCTTTACATCGTTTGCGTATCTTTACTATTCCAATTGTGTGTCTTTACATCGTTTGCGTATCTTTACTATTCCAATTGTGTATCTTTTCATTTCTCGTTTGAGTATCTTTCTGTAAGGCTTCTGATGCGAGTATCTATTGTATTTGAGAGTTTTGCAAGTGTGGGAGTGTGTTTCTTTCAAACTGAGTATCTTTACATCGTTTGCGTATCTTTACTATTCCAATTGTGTATCTTTACATCGTTTAGGTATCTTTACTATTCCAATTGTGTATCTTTTCATTTCTCGTTTGAGTATCTTTCTGTAAGGCTTCTGATGCGAGTTTCTATTGTATTTGAGAGTTTTGCAAGTGTGGGAGTTTGTTTCTTTCAAACTGAGTATCTTTACATCGTTTGCGTATCTTTACTATTCCAATTGTGTATCTTTTCATTTCTCGTTTGAGTATCTTTCTGTAAGGCTTCTGATGCGAGTTTCTATTGTATTTGAGAGTTTTGCAAGACTGGGAGTGTGTTTCTTTCAAACTGAGTATCTTTACATCGTTTGCGTATCTTTACTATTCCAATTGTGTATCTTTACATCGTTTGCGTATCTTTACTATTCCAATTGTGTATCTTTTCATTTCTCGTTTGAGTATCTTTCTGTAAGGCTTCTGATGCGAGTTTCTATTGTAGTTGAGTGTTTTGCAAGTGTGGGAGTGTGTTTCTTTCAAACTGAGTATCTTTACATCGTTTGCGTATCTTTACTATTCCAATTGTGTATCTTTACATCGTTTGCGTATCTTTACTATTCCAATTGTGTATCTTTTCATTTCTCGTTTGAGTATCTTTCTGTAAGGCTTTCTGATGCGAGTTTCTATTGAATTTGAGAGTTTTGCAAGTGTGGGAGTGTGTTTCTTTCAAACTGAGTATCTTTACATCGTTTGCGTATCTTTACTATTCCAATTGTGTGTCTTTACATCGTTTGCGTATCTTTACTATTCCAATTGTGTATCTTTTCATTTCTCGTTTGAGTATCTTTCTGTAAGGCTTTCTGATGCGAGTTTCTATTGTATTTGAGAGTTTTGCAAGTGTGGGAGTGTGTTTCTTTCAAACTGAGTATCTTTACATCGTTTGCGTATCTTTACTATTCCAATTGTGTATCTTTTCATTTCTCGTTTGAGTATCTTTCTGTAAGGCTTCTGATGCGAGTATCTATTGTATTTGAGAGTTTTGCAAGTGTGGGAGTGTGTTTCTTTCAAACTGAGTATCTTTACATCGTTTGCGTATCTTTACTATTCCAATTGTGTATATTTACATCGTTTGCGTATCTTTACTATTCCAATTGTGTATCTTTTCATTTCTCGTTTCAGTATCTTTCTGTAAGGCTTTCTGATGCGAGTTTCTATTGAATTTGAGAGTTTTGCAAGTGTGGGAGTGTGTTTCTTTCAAACTGAGTATCTTTACATCGTTTGCGTATCTTTACTATTCCAATTGTGTATCTTTTCATTTCTCGTTTGAGTATCTTTCTGTAAGGCTTTCTGATGCGAGTTTCTATTGAATTTGAGAGTTTTGCAAGTGTGGGAGTGTGTTTCTTTCAAACTGAGTATCTTTACATCGTTTGCGTATCTTTACTATTCCAATTGTGTATCTTTACATCGTTTGCGTATCTTTACTATTCCAATTGTGTATCTTTTCATTTCTCGATTAAGTATGTTTCTGTAAGGCTTCTGATGCGAGTTTCTATTGAATTTGAGAGTTTTGCAAGTGTGGGAGTGTGTTTCTTTCAAACTGAGTATCTTTACATCGTTTGCGTATCTTTACTATTCCAATTGTGTGTCTTTACATCGTTTGCGTATCTTTACTATTCCAATTGTGTATCTTTTCATTTCTCGTTTGAGTATCTTTCTGTAAGGCTTCTGATGCGAGTATCTATTGTATTTGAGAGTTTTGCAAGTGTGGGAGTGTGTTTCTTTCAAACTGAGTATCTTTACATCGTTTGCGTATCTTTACTATTCCAATTGTGTATCTTTACATCGTTTAGGTATCTTTACTATTCCAATTGTGTATCTTTTCATTTCTCGTTTGAGTATCTTTCTGTAAGGCTTCTGATGCGAGTTTCTATTGTATTTGAGAGTTTTGCAAGTGTGGGAGTTTGTTTCTTTCAAACTGAGTATCTTTACATCGTTTGCGTATCTTTACTATTCCAATTGTGTATCTTTTCATTTCTCGTTTGAGTATCTTTCTGTAAGGCTTCTGATGCGAGTTTCTATTGTATTTGAGAGTTTTGCAAGAGTGGGAGTGTGTTTCTTTCAAACTGAGTATCTTTACATCGTTTGCGTATCTTTACTATTCCAATTGTGTATCTTTACATCGTTTGCGTATCTTTACTATTCCAATTGTGTATCTTTTCCTTTCTCGTTTGAGTATTTTTCTGTAAGGCTTTCTGATGCGAGTTTCTATTGAATTTGAGAGTTTTGCAAGTGTGGGAGTGTGTTTCTTTCAAACTGAGTATCTTTACATCGTTTGCGTATGTTTACTATTCCAATTGTGTATCTTTACATCGTTTGCGTATCTTTACTATTCCAATTGTGTATCTTTTCATTTCTCGTTTGAGTATCTTTCTGTAAGGCTTCTGATGCGAGTTTCTATTGTAGTTGAGAGTTTTGCAAGTGTGGGAGTGTGTTTCTTTCAAACTGAGTATCTTTACATCGTTTGCGTATCTTTACTATTCCAATTGTGTATCTTTACATCGTTTGCGTATCTTTACTATTCCAATTGTGTATCTTTTCATTTCTCGTTTGAGTATCTTTCTGTAAGGCTTTCTGATGCGAGTTTCTATTGAATTTGAGAGTTTTGCAAGTGTGGGAGTGTGTTTCTTTCAAACTGAGTATCTTTACATCGTTTGCGTATCTTTACTATTCCAATTGTGTGTCTTTACATCGTTTGCGTATCTTTACTATTCCAATTGTGTATCTTTTCATTTCTCGTTTGAGTATCTTTCTGTAAGGCTTTCTGATGCAAGTTTCTATTGAATTTGAGAGTTTTGCAAGTGTGGGAGTGTGTTTCTTTCAAACTGAGTATCTTTACATAGTTTGCGTATCTTTACTATTCCAATTGTGTATCTTTTCATTTCTCGTTTGAGTATCTTTCTGTAAGGCTTTCTGATGCGAGTTTCTATTGAATTTGAGAGTTTTGCAAGTGTGGGAGTGTGTTTCTTTCAAACTGAGTATCTTTACATCGTTTGCGTATCTTTACTATTCCAATTGTGTATCTTTACATCGTTTAGGTATCTTTACTATTCCAATTGTGTATCTTTTCATTTCTCGTTTGAGTATCTTTCTGTAAGGCTTCTGATGCGAGTTTCTATTGTATTTGAGAGTTTTGCAAGTGTGGGAGTTTGTTTCTTTCAAACTGAGTATCTTTACATCGTTTGCGTATCTTTACTATTCCAATTGTGTATCTTTTCATTTCTCGTTTGAGTATCTTTCTGTAAGGCTTCTGATGCGAGTTTCTATTGTATTTGAGAGTTTTGCAAGACTGGGAGTGTGTTTCTTTCAAACTGAGTATCTTTACATCGTTTGCGTATCTTTACTATTCCAATTGTGTATCTTTACATCGTTTGCGTATCTTTACTATTCCAATTGTGTATCTTTTCCTTTCTCGTTTGAGTATTTTTCTGTAAGGCTTTCTGATGCGAGTTTCTATTGAATTTGAGAGTTTTGCAAGTGTGGGAGTGTGTTTCTTTCAAACTGAGTATCTTTACATCGTTTGCGTATGTTTACTATTCCAATTGTGTATCTTTACATCGTTTGCGTATCTTTACTATTCCAATTGTGTATCTTTTCATTTCTCGTTTGAGTATCTTTCTGTAAGGCTTCTGATGCGAGTTTCTATTGTAGTTGAGAGTTTTGCAAGTGTGGGAGTGTGTTTCTTTCAAACTGAGTATCTTTACATCGTTTGCGTATCTTTACTATTCCAATTGTGTATCTTTACATCGTTTGCGTATCTTTACTATTCCAATTGTGTATCTTTTCATTTCTCGTTTGAGTATCTTTCTGTAAGGCTTTCTGATGCGAGTTTCTATTGAATTTGAGAGTTTTGCAAGTGTGGGAGTGTGTTTCTTTCAAACTGAGTATCTTTACATCGTTTGCGTATCTTTACTATTCCAATTGTGTGTCTTTACATCGTTTGCGTATCTTTACTATTCCAATTGTGTATCTTTTCATTTCTCGTTTGAGTATCTTTCTGTAAGGCTTTCTGATGCGAGTTTCTATTGAATTTGAGAGTTTTGCAAGTGTGGGAGTGTGTTTCTTTCAAACTGAGTATCTTTACATCGTTTGCGTATCTTTACTATTCCAATTGTGTATCTTTACATCGTTTGCGTATCTTTACTATTCCAATTGTGTATCTTTTCATTTCTCGTTTGAGTATCTTTCTGTAAAGCTTCTGATGCGAGTTTCTATTGTATTTGAGAGTTTTGCAAGTGTGGGAGTTTGTTTCTTTCAAACTGAGTATCTTTACATCGTTTGCGTATCTTTACTATTCCAATTGTGTATCTTTTCATTTCTCGTTTGAGTATCTTTCTGTAAGGCTTTCTGATGCGAGTTTCTATTGAATTTGAGAGTTTTGCAAGTGTGGGAGTGTGTTTCTTTCAAACTGAGTATCTTTACATCGTTTGCGTATGTTTACTATTCCAATTGTGTATCTTTACATCGTTTGCGTATCTTTACTATTCCAATTGTGTATCTTTTCATTTCTCGTTTGAGTATCTTTCTGTAAGACTTCTGATGCGAGTATCTATTGTATTTGAGAGTTTTGCAAGTGTGGGAGTGTGTTTCTTTCAAACTGAGTATCTTTACATCGTTTACGTATCTTTACTATTCCAATTGTGTATATTTACATCGTTTGCGTATCTTTACTATTCCAATTGTGTATCTTTTCATTTCTCGTTTCAGTATCTTTCTGTAAGGCTTTCTGATGCGAGTTTCTATTGAATTTGAGAGTTTTGCAAGTGTGGGAGTGTGTTTCTTTCAAACTGAGTATCTTTACATAGTTTGCGTATCTTTACTATTCCAATTGTGTATCTTTTCATTTCTCGTTTGAGTATCTTTCTGTAAGGCTTTCTGATGCGAGTTTCTATTGAATTTGAGAGTTTTGAAAGTGTGGGAGTGTGTTTCTTTCAAACTGAGTATCTTTACATCGTTTGCGTATCTTTACTATTCCAATTGTGTATCTTTACATCGTTTGCGTATCTTTACTATTCCAATTGTGTATCTTTTCATTTCTCGTTTGCGTATCTTTACTATTCCAATTGTGTATCTTTACATCGTTTGCGTATCTTTACTATTCCAATTGTGTATCTTTTCATTTCTCGTTTGAGTATCTTTCTGTAAGGCTTCTGATGCGAGTTTCTATTGTAGTTGAGAGTTTTGCAAGTGTGCGAGTGTGTTTCTTTCAAACTGAGTATCTTTACATCGTTTGCGTATCTTTACTATTCCAATTGTGTATCTTTACATCGTTTGCGTATCTTTACTATTCCAATTGTGTATCTTTTCATTTCTCGTTTGAGTATCTTTCTGTAAGGCTTCTGATGCGAGTTTCTATTGTATTTGAGAGTTTTGCAAGTGTGGGAGTGTGTTTCTTTCAAACTGAGTATCTTTACATCGTTTGCGTATGTTTGCTATTCCAATTGTGTATCTTTACATCGTTTGCGTATCTTTACTATTCCAATTGTGTATCTTTTCATTTCTCGTTTGAGTATCTTTCTGTAAGGCTTCTGATGCGAGTTTCTATTGTATTTGAGAGTTTTGCAAGTGTGGGAGTGTGTTTCTTTCAAACTGAGTATCTTTACATCGTTTGCGTATCTTTACTATTCCAATTGTGTATCTTTTCATTTCTCGTTAGAGTATCTTTCTGTAAGGCTTCTGATGCGAGTTTCTATTGTATTTGAGAGTTTTGCAAGTGTGGGAGTGTGTTTCTTTCAAACTGAGTATCTTTACATCGTTTGCGTATCTTTACTATTCCAATTATGTATCTTTACATCATTTGCGTATCTTTATTATTCCAATTGTGTATCTTTTCATTTCTCGTTTAAGTATCTTTCTGTAAGGCTTCTGATGCGAGTTTCTATTGAATTTGAGAGTTTTGCAAGTGTGGGAGTGTGTTTCTTTCAAACTGAGTATCTTTACATCGTTTGCGTATCTTTACTATTCCAATTGTGTGTCTTTACATCGTTTGCGTATCTTTACTATTCCAATTGTGTATCTTTTCATTTCTCGTTTGAGTATCTTTCTGTAAGGCTTCTGATGCGAGTATCTATTGTATTTGAGAGTTTTGCAAGTGTGGGAGTGTGTTTCTTTCAAACTGAGTATCTTTACATCGTTTGCGTATCTTTACTATTCCAATTATGTATCTTTACATCGTTTGCGTATCTTTACTATTCCAATTGTGTATCTTTTCATTTCTCGTTTGAGTATCTTTCTGTAAGGCTTCTGATGCGAGTATCTATTGTATTTGAGAGTTTTGCAAGTGTGGGAGTGTGTTTCTTTCAAACTGAGTATCTTTACATCGTTTGCGTATCTTTACTATTCCAATTGTGTATCTTTTCATTTCTCGTTTGAGTATCTTTCTGTAAGGCTTCTGATGCGAGTTTCTATTGTAGTTGAGAGTTTTGCAAGTGTGCGAGTGTGTTTCTTTCAAACTGAGTATCTTTACATCGTTTGCGTATCTTTACTATTCCAATTGTGTATCTTTACATCGTTTGCGTATCTTTACTATTCCAATTGTGTATCTTTTCATTTCTCGTTTGAGTATCTTTCTGTAAGGCTTCTGATGCGAGTTTCTATTGTAGTTGAGAGTTTTGCAAGTGTGCGAGTGTGTTTCTTTCAAACTGAGTATCTTTACATCGTTTGCGTATCTTTACTATTCCAATTGTGTATCTTTACATCGTTTGCGTATCTTTACTATTCCAATTGTGTATCTTTTCATTTCTCGTTTGAGTATCTTTCTGTAAGGCTTCTGATGCGAGTTTCTATTGTATTTGAGAGTTTTGCAAGTGTGGGAGTGTGTTTCTTTCAAACTGAGTATCTTTACATCGTTTGCGTATCTTTACTATTCCAATTGTGTATCTTTACATCGTTTGCGTATCTTTACTATTCCAATTGTGTATCTTTTCATTTCTCGTTTGAGTATCTTTCTGTAAGGCTTCTGATGCGAGTTTCTATTGTATTTGAGAGTTTTGCAAGTGTGAGAGTGTGTTTCTTTCAAACTGAGTATCTTTACATCGTTTGCGTATCTTTACTATTCCAATTGTGTATCTTTTCATTTCTCGTTTGAGTATCTTTCTGTAAGGCTTTCTGATGCGAGTTTCTATTGAATTTGAGAGTTTTGCAAGTGTGGGAGTGTGTTTCTTTCAAACTGAGTATCTTTACATCGTTTGCGTATCTTTACTATTCTAATTGTGTATCTTTACATCGTTTGCGTATCTTTACTATTCCAATTGTGTATCTTTTCATTTGTCGTTTGAGTATCTTTCTGTAAGGCTTCTGATGCGAGTTTCTATTGTAGTTGAGAGTTTTGCAAGTGTGCGAGTGTGTTTCTTTCAAACTGAGTATCTTTACATCGTTTGCGTATCTTTACTATTCCAATTGTGTATCTTTACATCGTTTGCGTATCTTTACTATTCCAATTGTGTATCTTTTCATTTCTCGTTTGAGTATCTTTCTGTAAGGCTTCTGATGCGAGTTTCTATTGTAGTTGAGAGTTTTGCAAGTGTGCGAGTGTGTTTCTTTCAAACTGAGTATCTTTACATCGTTTGCGTATCTTTACTATTCCAATTGTGTATCTTTACATCGTTTGCGTATCTTTACTATTCCAATTGTGTATCTTTTCATTTCTCGTTTGAGTATCTTTCTGTAAGGCTTCTGATGCGAGTTTCTATTGTATTTGAGAGTTTTGCAAGTGTGGGAGTGTGTTTCTTTCAAACTGAGTATCTTTACATCGTTTGCGTATCTTTACTATTCCAATTGTGTATCTTTACATCGTTTGCGTATCTTTACTATTCCAATTGTGTATCTTTTCATTTCTCGTTTGAGTATCTTTTTGTAAGGCTTCTGATGCGAGTTTCTATTGTATTTGAGAGTTTTGCAAGTGTGGGAGTGTGTTTCTTTCAAACTGAGTATCTTTACATCGTTTGCGTATCTTTACTATTCCAATTGTGTATCTTTACATCGTTTGCGTATCTTTACTATTCCAATTGTGTATCTTTTCATTTCTCGTTTGAGTATCTTTCTGTAAGGCTTCTGATGCGAGTTTCTATTGTATTTGAGAGTTTTGCAAGTGTGGGAGTGTGTTTCTTTCAAACTGAGTATCTTTACATCGTTTGCGTATGTTTGTTATTCCAATTGTGTATCTTTACATCGTTTGCGTATCTTTACTATTCCAATTGTGTATCTTTTCATTTCTCGTTTGAGTATCTTTCTGTAAGGCTTCTGATGCGAGTTTCTATTGTATTTGAGAGTTTTGCAAGTGTGGGAGTGTGTTTCTTTCAAACTGAGTATCTTTACATCGTTTGCGTATGTTTACTATTCCAATTGTGTATCTTTACATCGTTTGCGTATCTTTACTATTCCAATTGTGTATCTTTTCATTTGTCGTTTGAGTATCTTTCTGTAAGGCTTCTGATGCGAGTTTCTATTGTAGTTGAGAGTTTTGCAAGTGTGCGAGTGTGTTTCTTTCAAACTGAGTATCTTTACATCGTTTGCGTATGTTTACTATTCCAATTGTGTATCTTTACATCGTTTGCGTATCTTTACTATTCCAATTGTGTCTCTTTTAATTTCTCGTTTGAGTATCTTTCTGTAAGGCTTCTGATGCGAGTTTCTATTGTAGTTGAGAGTTTTGCAAGTGTGCGAGTGTGTTTCTTTCAAACTGAGTATCTTTACATCGTTTGCGTATCTTTACTATTCCAATTGTGTATCTTTACATCGTTTGCGTATCTTTACTATTCCAATTGTGTCTCTTTTAATTTCTCGTTTGAGTATCTTTCTGTAAGGCTTCTGATGCGAGTATCTATTGTATTTGAGAGTTTTGCAAGTGTGGGAGTGTGTTTCTTTCAAACTGAGTATCTTTACATCGTTTGCGTATCTTTACTATTCCAATTGTGTATCTTTACATCGTTTGCGTATCTTTACTATTCCAATTGTGTATCTTTTCATTTCTCGTTTGAGTATCTTTCTGTAAGGCTTCTGATGCGAGTTTCTATTGTATTTGAGAGTTTTGCAAGTGTGGGAGTGTGTTTCTTTCAAACTGAGTATCTTTACATCGTTTGCGTATCTTTACTATTCCAATTGTGTATCTTTACATCGTTTGCGTATCTTTACTATTCCAATTGTGTATCTTTTCATTTCTCATTTGAGTATCTTTCTGTAAGGCTTCTGATGCGAGTTTCTATTGTATTTGAGAGTTTTGCAAGTGTGAGAGTGTGTTTCTTTCAAACTGAGTATCTTTACATCGTTTGCGTATCTTTACTATTCCAATTGTGTATCTTTTCATTTCTCGTTTGAGTATCTTTCTGTAAGGCTTTCTGATGCGAGTTTCTATTGAATTTGAGAGTTTTGCAAGTGTGGGAGTGTGTTTCTTTCAAACTGAGTATCTTTACATCGTTTGCGTATCTTTACTATTCCAATTGTGTATCTTTACATCGTTTGCGTATCTTTACTATTCCAATTGTGTATCTTTTCATTTCTCGTTTGAGTATCTTTTTGTAAGGCTTCTGATGCGAGTTTCTATTGTAGTTGAGAGTTTTGCAAGTGTGGGAGTGTGTTTCTTTCAAACTAAGTATCTTTACATCGTTTGCGTATCTTTACTATTCCAATTGTGTATCTTTACATCGTTTGCGTATCTTTACTATTCCAATTGTGTATCTTTTCATTTCTCGTTTGAGTATCTTTCTGTAAGGCTTCTGATGCGAGTTTCTATTGTAGTTGAGAGTTTTGCAAGTGTGGGAGTGTGTTTCTTTCAAACTGAGTATCTTTACATCGTTTGCGTATCTTTACTATTCCAATTGTGTATCTTTACATCGTTTGCGTATCTTTACTATTCCAATTGTGTATCTTTTCATTTCTCGTTTGAGTATCTTTCTGTAAGGCTTCTGATGCGAGTTTCTATTGAATTTGAGAGTTTTGCAAGTGTGGGAGTGTGTTTCTTTCAAACTGAGTATCTTTACATCGTTTGCGTATGTTTACTATTCCAATTGTGTATCTTTACATCGTTTGCGTATCTTTACTATTCCAATTGTGTATCTTTTCATTTCTCGTTAGAGTATCTTTCTGTAAGGCTTCTGATGCGAGTTTCTATTGTATTTAAGAGTTTTGCAAGTGTGGGAGTGTGTTTCTTTCAAACTGAGTATCTTTACACCGTTTGCGTATCTTTACTATTCCAATTGTGTATCTTTACATCGTTTGCGTATCTTTACTATTCCAATTGTGTATCTTTTCATTTCTCGTTTAAGCATCTTTCTGTATGGCTTCTGATGCGAGTTTCTATTGTATTTGAGAGATTTGCAAGTCTGGGAGTGTGCTTCTTTCAAACTGAGTATCTTTACATCGTTTGCGTATCTTTACTATTCCAATTGTTTATCTTTACATCGTTTGCGTATCTTTACTATTCCAATTGTGTATCTTTTCATTTCTCGTTTGAGTATCTTTCTGTAAGGCTTCTGATGCGAGTTTCTATTGTATTTGAGAGTTTTGCAAGTGTGGGAGTGTGTTTCTTTCAAACTGAGTATCTTTACATCGTTTGCGTATCTTTACTATTCCAATTGTGTATCTTTTCATTTCTCGTTTGAGTATCTTTCTGTAAGGCTTCTGATGCGAGTTTCTATTGTATTTGACAGTTTTGCAAGTGTGGGAGTGTGTTTCTTTCAAACTGAGTATCTTTACATCGTTTGCGTATCTTTACTATTCCAATTGTGTATCTTTACATCGTTTGCGTATCTTTACTATTCCAATTGTGTATCTTTTCATTTCTCGTTTGAGTATCTTTCTGTAAGACTTCTGATGCGAGTTTCTATTGTATTTGAGAGTTTTGCAAGTGTGGGAATGTGTTTCTTTCAAACTGAGTATCTTTACATCGTTTGCGTATCTTTACTATTCCAATTGTGTATCTTTACATCGTTTGCGTATCTTTACTATTCCAATTGTGTATCTTTTCATTTCTCGTTTGAGTATCTTTCTGTAAGGCTTCTGATGCGAGTTTCTATTGTATTTGAGAGTTTTGCAAGTGTGGGAGTGTGTTTCTTTCAAACTGAGTATCTTTACATCGTTTGCGTATCTTTACTATTCCAATTGTGTATCTTTTCATTTCTCGTTTGAGTATCTTTCTGTAAGGCTTCTGATGCGAGTTTCTATTGTATTTGACAGTTTTGCAAGTGTGGGAGTGTGTTTCTTTCAAACTGAGTATCTTTACATCGTTTGCGTATCTTTACTATTCCAATTGTGTATCTTTACATCGTTTGCGTATCTTTACTATTCCAATTGTGTATCTTTTCATTTCTCGTTGGGGTATCTTTCTGTAAGGCTTCTGATGCGAGTTTCTATTGTATTTGAGAGTTTTGCAAGTGTGAGAGTGTATTTCTTTCAAACTGAGTATCTTTACATCGTTTGCGTATCTTTACTATTCCAATTGTGTATCTTTTCATTTCTCGTTTGAGTATCTTTCTGTAAGGCTTCTGATGCGAGTTTCTATTGTATTTGAGAGTTTGGCAAGTGTGGGAGTGTGTTTCTTTCAAACTGAGTATCTTTACATCGTTTGCGTATCTTTACTATTCCAATTGTGTATCTTTTCATTTCTCGTTTGAGTATCTTTCTGTATGGCTTCTGATGCGAGTTTCTATTGTATTTGAGAGTTTTGCAAGTGTGGGAGTTTGTTTCTTTCAAACTGAGTATCTTTACATCGTTTGCGTATCTTTACTATTCCAATTGTGTATCTTTACATCGTTTGCGTATCTTTACTATTCCAATTGTGTATCTTTACATCGTTGGCGTATCTTTACTATTCCAATTGTGTATCTTTTCATTTCTCGTTTGAGTATCTTTCTGTAAGGCTTCTGATGCGAGTTTCTATTGTAGTTGAGAGTTTTGCAAGTGTGGGAGTGTGTTTCTTTCAAACTGAGTATCTTTACATCGTTTGCGTATCTTTACTATTCCAATTGTGTATCTTTACATCGTTTGCGTATCTTTACTATTCCAATTGTGTATCTTTACATCGTTTGCGTATCTTTACTATTCCAATTGTGTATCTTTTCATTTCTCGTTTGAGTATCTTTCTGTAAGGCTTCTGATGCGAGTTTCTATTGTATTTGAGAGTTTTGCAAGTGTGGGAGTGTGTTTCTTTCAAACTGAGTATCTTTACATCGTTTGCGTATGTTTACTATTCCAATTGAGTATCTTTACATCGTTTGCGTATCTTTACTATTCCAATTGTGTATCTTTTCATTTCTCGTTTGAGTATCTTTCTGTAAGGCTTCTGATGCGAGTTTCTATTGTATTTGAGAGTTTTGCAAGTGTGGGAGTGTGTTTCTTTCAAACTGAGTATCTTTACATCGTTTGCGTATCTTTACTATTCCAATTGTGTATCTTTACATTTCTCGTTTGAGTATCTTTCTGTAAGGCTTCTGATGCGAGTTTCTATTGAATTTGAGAGTTTTGCAAGTGTGGGAGTGTGTTTCTTTCAAACAGAGTATCTTTACATCGTTTGCGTATCTTTACTATTCCAATTGTGTATCTTTACATCGTTTGCGTATCTTTACTATTCCAATTGTGTTTCTTTACATCGTTTGCGTATCTTTACTATTCCAATTGTGTATCTTTTCATTTCTCGTTAGAGTATCTTTCTGTAAGGCTTCTAATGCGAGTTTCTATTGTATTTAAGAGTTTTGCAAGTGTGGGAGTGTGTTTCTTTCAAACTGAGTATCTTTACATCGTTTGCGTATCTTTACTATTCCAATTGTGTATCTTTACATCGTTTGCGTATCTTTACTATTCCAATTGTGTATCTTTTCATTTCTCGTTTAAGCATCTTTCTGTATGGCTTCTGATGCGAGTTTCTATTGTATTTGAGAGATTTGCAAGTCTGGGAGTGTGCTTCTTTCAAACTGAGTATCTTTACATCGTTTGCGTATCTTTACTATTCCAATTGTTTATCTTTACATCGTTTGCGTATCTTTACTATTCCAATTGTGTATCTTTTCATTTCTCGTTTGAGTATCTTTCTGTAAGGCTTCTGATGCGAGTTTCTATTGTATTTGAGAGTTTTGCAAGTGTGGGAGTGTGTTTCTTTCAAACTGAGTATCTTTACATCGTTTGCGTATGTTTACTATTCCAATTGAGTATCTTTACATCGTTTGCGTATCTTTACTATTCCAATTGTGTATCTTTTCATTTCTCGTTAGAGTATCTTTCTGTAAGGCTTCTGATGCGAGTTTCTATTGTAGTTGAGAGTTTTGCAAGTGTGGGAGTGTGTTTCTTTCAAACTGAGTATCTTTACATCGTTTGCGTATCTTTACTATTCCAATTGTGTATCTTTACATCGTTTGCGTATCTTTACTATTCCAATTGTGTATCTTTACATCGTTTGCGTATCTTTACTATTCCAATTGTGTATCTTTTCATTTCTCGTTTGAGTATCTTTCTGTAAGGCTTCTGATGCGAGTTTCTATTGTATTTGAGAGTTTTGCAAGTGTGGGAGTGTGTTTCTTTCAAACTGAGTATCTTTACATCGTTTGCGTATGTTTACTATTCCAATTGAGTATCTTTACATCGTTTGCGTATCTTTACTATTCCAATTGTGTATCTTTTCATTTCTCGTTAGAGTATCTTTCTGTAAGGCTTCTGATGCGAGTTTCTATTGTATTTGAGAGTTTTGCAAGTGTGGGAGTGTGTTTCTTTCAAACTGAGTATCTTTACATCGTTTGCGTATCTTTACTATTCCAATTGTGTATCTTTACATTTCTCGTTTGAGTATCTTTCTGTAAGGCTTCTGATGCGAGTTTCTATTGAATTTGAGAGTTTTGCAAGTGTGGGAGTGTGTTTCTTTCAAACAGAGTATCTTTACATCGTTTGCGTATCTTTACTATTCCAATTGTGTATCTTTACATCGTTTGCGTATCTTTACTATTCCAATTGTGTTTCTTTACATCGTTTGCGTATCTTTACTATTCCAATTGTGTATCTTTTCATTTCTCGTTAGAGTATCTTTCTGTAAGGCTTCTAATGCGAGTTTCTATTGTATTTAAGAGTTTTGCAAGTGTGGGAGTGTGTTTCTTTCAAACTGAGTATCTTTACACCGTTTGCGTATCTTTACTATTCCAATTGTGTATCTTTACATCGTTTGCGTATCTTTACTATTCCAATTGTGTATCTTTTCATTTCTCGTTTAAGCATCTTTCTGTATGGCTTCTGATGCGAGTTTCTATTGTATTTGAGAGATTTGCAAGTCTGGGAGTGTGCTTCTTTCAAACTGAGTATCTTTACATCGTTTGCGTATCTTTACTATTCCAATTGTTTATCTTTACATCGTTTGCGTATCTTTACTATTCCAATTGTGTATCTTTTCATTTCTCGTTTGAGTATCTTTCTGTAAGGCTTCTGATGCGAGTTTCTATTGTATTTGAGAGTTTTGCAAGTGTGGGAGTGTGTTTCTTTCAAACTGAGTATCTTTACATCGTTTGCGTATGTTTACTATTCCAATTGAGTATCTTTACATCGTTTGCGTATCTTTACTATTCCAATTGTGTATCTTTTCATTTCTCGTAAGAGTATCTTTCTGTAAGGCTTCTGATGCGAGTTTCTATTGTATTTGAGAGTTTTGCAAGTGTGGGAGTGTGTTTCTTTCAAACTGAGTATCTTTACATCGTTTGCGTATCTTTACTATTCCAATTGTGTATCTTTACATTTCTCGTTTGAGTATCTTTCTGTAAGGCTTCTGATGCGAGTTTCTATTGAATTTGAGAGTTTTGCAAGTGTGGGAGTGTGTTTCTTTCAAACTGAGTATCTTTACATCGTTTGCGTATCTTTACTATTCCAATTGTGTATCTTTACATCGTTTGCGTATCTTTACTATTCCAATTGTGTATCTTTTCATTTCTCGTTTGAGTATCTTTCTGTAAGGCTTCTGATGCGAGTTTCTATTGTATTTGAGAGTTTTGCAAGTGTGGGAGTGTGTTTCTTTCAAACTGAGTATCTTTACATCGTTTGCGTATGTTTACTATTCCAATTGTGTATCTTTACATCGTTTGCGTATCTTTACTATTCCAATTGTGTATCTTTTCATTTCTCGTTAGAGTATCTTTCTGTAAGGCTTCTAATGCGAGTTTCTATTGTATTTAAGAGTTTTGCAAGTGTGGGAGTGTGTTTCTTTCAATCTGAGTATCTTTACACCGTTTGCGTATCTTTACTATTCCAATTGTGTATCTTTACATCGTTTCCGTATCTTTACTATTCCAATTGTGTATCTTTTCATTTCTCGTTTAAGCATCTTTCTGTATGGCTTCTGATGCGAGTTTCTATTGTATTTGAGAGATTTGCAAGTCTGGGAGTGTGCTTCTTTCAAACTGAGTATCTTTACATCGTTTGCGTATCTTTACTATTCCAATTGTTTATCTTTACATCGTTTGCGTATCTTTACTATTCCAATTGTGTATCTTTTCATTTCTCGTTTGAGTATCTTTCTGTAAGGCTTCTGATGCGAGTTTCTATTGTATTTGAGAGTTTTGCAAGTGTGGGAGTGTGTTTCTTTCAAACTGAGTATCTTTACATCGTTTGCGTATCTTTACTATTCCAATTGTGTATCTTTACATCGTTTGCGTATCTTTACTATTCCAATTGTGTATCTTTTCATTTCTCGTTTGAGTATCTTTCTGTAAGGCTTCTGATGCGAGTTTCTATTGTATTTGAGAGTTTTGCAAGTGTGGGAGTGTGTTTCTTTCAAACTGAGTATCTTTACATCGTTTGCGTATCTTTACTATTCCAATTGTGTATCTTTTCATTTCTCGTTTGAGTATCTTTCTGTAAGGCTTCTGATGCGAGTTTCTATTGTATTTGACAGTTTTGCAAGTGTGGGAGTGTGTTTCTTTCAAACTGAGTATCTTTATATCGTTTGCGTATCTTTACTATTCCAATTGTGTATCTTTACATCGTTTGCGTATCTTTACTATTCCAATTGTGTATCTTTACATCGTTTGCGTATCTTTACTATTCCAATTGTGTATCTTTTCATTTCTCGTTTGAGTATCTTTCTGTAAGGCTTCTGATGCGAGTTTCTATTGTAGTTGAGAGTTTTGCAAGTGTGGGAGTGTGTTTCTTTCAAACTGAGTATCTTTACATCGTTTGCGTATCTTTACTATTCCAATTGTGTATCTTTACATCGTTTGCGTATCTTTACTATTCCAATTGTGTATCTTTACATCGTTTGCGTATCTTTACTATTCCAATTGTGTATCTTTTCATTTCTCGTTTGAGTATCTTTCTGTAAGGCTTCTGATGCGTGTTTCTATTGTATTTGAGAGTTTTGCAAGTGTGGGAGTGTGTTTCTTTCAAACTGAGTATCTTTACATCGTTTGCGTATGTTTACTATTCCAATTGAGTATCTTTACATCGTTTGCGTATCTTTACTATTCCAATTGTGTATCTTTTCATTTCTCGTTAGAGTATCTTTCTGTAAGGCTTCTGATGCGAGTTTCTATTGTATTTGAGAGTTTTGCAAGTGTGGGAGTGTGTTTCTTTCAAACTGAGTATCTTTACATCGTTTGCGTATCTTTACTATTCCAATTGTGTATCTTTACATTTCTCGTTTGAGTATCTTTCTGTAAGGCTTCTGATGCGAGTTTCTATTGTAGTTGAGAGTTTTGCAAGTGTGGGAGTGTGTTTCTTTCAAACTGAGTATCTTTACATCGTTTGCGTATCTTTACTATTCCAATTGTGTATCTTTACATCGTTTGCGTATCTTTACTATTCCAATTGTGTATCTTTTCATTTCTCGTTTGAGTATCTTTCTATAAGGCTTCTGATGCGAGTTTCTATTGTATTTGAGAGTTTTGCAAGTGTGAGAGTGTGTTTCTTTCAAACTGAGTATCTTTACATCGTTTGCGTATCTTTACTATTCCAATTGTGTATCTTTTCATTTCTCGTTTGAGTATCTTTTTGTAAGGCTTCTGATGCGAGTTTCTATTGTAGTTGAGAGTTTTGCAAGTGTGGGAGTGTGTTTCTTTCAAACTAAGTATCTTTACATCGTTTGCGTATCTTTACTATTCCAATTGTGTATCTTTACATCGTTTGCGTATCTTTACTATTCCAATTGTGTATCTTTTCATTTCTCGTTTGAGTATCTTTCTATAAGGCTTCTGATGCGAGTTTCTATTGTATTTGAGAGTTTTGCAAGTGTGAGAGTGTGTTTCTTTCAAACTGAGTATCTTTACATCGTTTGCGTATCTTTACTATTCCAATTGTGTATCTTTTCATTTCTCGTTTGAGTATCTTTTTGTAAGGCTTCTGATGCGAGTTTCTATTGTAGTTGAGAGTTTTGCAAGTGTGGGAGTGTGTTTCTTTCAAACTAAGTATCTTTACATCGTTTGCGTATCTTTACTATTCCAATTGTGTATCTTTTCATTTCTCGTTTGAGTATCTTTCTGTAAGGCTTCTGATGCGAGTTTCTATTGTAGTTGAGAGTTTTGCAAGTGTGGGAGTGTGTTTCTTTCAAACTGAGTATCTTTACATCGTTTGCGTATCTTTACTATTCCAATTGTGTATCTTTACATCGTTTGCGTATCTTTACTATTCCAATTGTGTATCTTTTCATTTCTCGTTTGAGTATCTTTCTGTAAGGCTTCTGATGCGAGTTTCTATTGAATTTGAGAGTTTTGCAAGTGTGGGAGTGTGTTTCTTTCAAACTGAGTATCTTTACATCGTTTGCGTATGTTTACTATTCCAATTGTGTATCTTTACATCGTTTGCGTATCTTTACTATTCCAATTGTGTATCTTTTCATTTCTCGTTAGAGTATCTTTCTGTAAGGCTTCTGATGCGAGTTTCTATTGTATTTAAGAGTTTTGCAAGTGTGGGAGTGTGTTTCTTTCAAACTGAGTATCTTTACACCGTTTGCGTATCTTTACTATTCCAATTGTGTATCTTTACATCGTTTGCGTATCTTTACTATTCCAATTGTGTATCTTTTCATTTCTCGTTTGAGTATCTTTCTGTAAGGCTTCTGATCCGAGTTTCTATTGTATTTGAGAGATTTGCAAGTCTGGGAGTGTGTTTCTTTCAAACTGAGTATCTTTACATCGTTTGCGTATCTTTACTATTCCAATTGTGTATCTTTACATCGTTTGCGTATCTTTACTATTCCAATTGTGTATCTTTTCATTTCTCGTTTGAGTATCTTTCTGTAAGGCTTCTGATGCGAGTTTCTATTGTATTTGAGAGTTTTGCAAGTGTGGGAGTGTGTTTCTTTCAAACTGAGTATCTTTACATCGTTTGCGTATCTTTACTATTCCAATTGTGTATCTTTTCATTTCTCGTTTGAGTATCTTTCTGTAAGGCTTCTGATGCGAGTTTCTATTGTATTTGACAGTTTTGCAAGTGTGGGAGTGTGTTTCTTTCAAACTGAGTATCTTTACATCGTTTGCGTATCTTTACTATTCCAATTGTGTATCTTTACATCGTTTGCGTATCTTTACTATTCCAATTGTGTATCTTTTCATTTCTCGTTTGAGTATCTTTCTGTAAGGCTTCTGATGCGAGTTTCTATTGTATTTGAGAGTTTTGCAAGTGTGGGAATGTGTTTCTTTCAAACTGAGTATCTTTACATCGTTTGCGTATCTTTACTATTCCAATTGTGTATCTTTACATCGTTTGCGTATCTTTACTATTCCAATTGTGTATCTTTTCATTTCTCGTTTGAGTATCTTTCTGTAAGGCTTCTGATGCGAGTTTCTATTGTATTTGAGAGTTTTGCAAGTGTGGGAGTGTGTTTCTTTCAAACTGAGTATCTTTACATCGTTTGCGTATCTTTACTATTCCAATTGTGTATCTTTTCATTTCTCGTTTGAGTATCTTTCTGTAAGGCTTCTGATGCGAGTTTCTATTGTATTTGACAGTTTTGCAAGTGTGGGAGTGTGTTTCTTTCAAACTGAGTATCTTTACATCGTTTGCGTATCTTTACTATTCCAATTGTGTATCTTTACATCGTTTGCGTATCTTTACTATTCCAATTGTGTATCTTTACATCGTTTGCGTATCTTTACTATTCCAATTGTGTATCTTTTCATTTCTCGTTTGTGTATCTTTCTGTAAGACTTCTGATGCGAGTTTCTATTGTATTTGAGAGTTTTGCAAGTGTGGGAATGTGTTTCTTTCAAACTGAGTATCTTTACATCGTTTGCGTATCTTTACTATTCCAATTGTGTATCTTTACATCGTTTGCGTATCTTTACTATTCCAATTGTGTATCTTTTCATTTCTCGTTTGAGTATCTTTCTGTAAGGCTTCTGATGCGAGTTTCTATTGTATTTGAGAGTTTTGCAAGTGTGGGAGTGTGTTTCTTTCAAACTGAGTATCTTTACATCGTTTGCGTATCTTTACTATTCCAATTGTGTATTTTTACATCGTTTGCGTATCTTTACTATTCCAATTGTGTATCTTTTCATTTCTCGTTTGAGTATCTTTCTGTAAGGCTTTCTGATGCGAGTTTCTATTGAATTTGAGAGTTTTGCAAGAGTGGGAGTGTGTTTCTTTCAAACTGAGTATCTTTACATCGTTTGCGTATCTTTACTATTCCAATTGTGTATCTTTACATCGTTTGCGTATCTTTACTATTCCAATTGTGTATCTTTTCATTTCTCGTTGGGGTATCTTTCTGTAAGGCTTCTGATGCGAGTTTCTATTGTATTTGAGAGTTTTGCAAGTGTGAGAGTGTATTTCTTTCAAACTGAGTATCTTTACATCGTTTGCGTATCTTTACTATTCCAATTGTGTATCTTTTCATTTCTCGTTTGAGTATCTTTCTGTAAGGCTTCTGATGCGAGTTTCTATTGTATTTGAGAGTTTGGCAAGTGTGGGAGTGTGTTTCTTTCAAACTGAGTATCTTTACATCGTTTGCGTATCTTTACTATTTCAATTGTGTATCTTTTCATTTCTCGTTTGAGTATCTTTCTGTATGGCTTCTGATGCGAGTTTCTATTGTATTTGAGAGTTTTGCAAGTGTGGGAGTTTGTTTCTTTCAAACTGAGTATCTTTACATCGTTTGCGTATCTTTACTATTCCAATTATGTATCTTTACATCGTTTGCGTATCTTTACTATTCCAATTGTGTATCTTTACATCGTTGGCGTATCTTTACTATTCCAATTGTGTATCTTTTCATTTCTCGTTTGAGTATCTTTCTGTAAGGCTTCTGATGCGAGTTTCTATTGTAGTTGAGAGTTTTGCAAGTGTGGGAGTGTGTTTCTTTCAAACTGAGTATCTTTACATCGTTTGCGTATCTGTACTATTCCAATTGTGTATCTTTACATCGTTTGCGTATCTTTACTATTCCAATTGTGTATCTTTACATCGTTTGCGTATCTTTACTATTCCAATTGTGTATCTTTTCATTTCTCGTTTGAGTATCTTTCTGTAAGGCTTCTGATGCGAGTTTCTATTGTATTTGAGAGTTTTGCAAGTGTGGGAGTGTGTTTCTTTCAAACTGAGTATCTTTACATCGTTTGCGTATGTTTACTATTCCAATTGAGTATCTTTACATCGTTTGCGTATCTTTACTATTCCAATTGTGTATCTTTTCATTTCTCGTTAGAGTATCTTTCTGTAAGGCTTCTGATGCGAGTTTCTATTGTATTTGAGAGTTTTGCAAGTGTGGGAGTGTGTTTCTTTCAAACTGAGTATCTTTACATCGTTTGCGTATCTTTACTATTCCAATTGTGTATCTTTACATTTCTCGTTTGAGTATCTTTCTGTAAGGCTTCTGATGCGAGTTTCTATTGAATTTGAGAGTTTTGCAAGTGTGGGAGTGTGTTTCTTTCAAACTGAGTATCTTTACATCGTTTGCGTATCTTTACTATTCCAATTGTGTATCTTTACATCGTTTGCGTATCTTTACTATTCCAATTGTGTATCTTTTCATTTCTCGTTTGAGTATCTTTCTGTAAGGCTTCTGATGCGAGTTTCTATTGTATTTGAGAGTTTTGCAAGTGTGGGAGTGTGTTTCTTTCAAACTGAGTATCTTTACATCGTTTGCGTATGTTTACTATTCCAATTGTGTATCTTTACATCGTTTGCGTATCTTTACTATTCCAATTGTGTATCTTTTCATTTCTCGTTAGAGTATCTTTCTGTAAGGCTTCTAATGCGAGTTTCTATTGTATTTAAGAGTTTTGCAAGTGTGGGAGTGTGTTTCTTTCAAACTGAGTATCTTTACACCGTTTGCGTATCTTTACTATTCCAATTGTGTATCTTTACATCGTTTGCGTATCTTTACTATTCCAATTGTGTATCTTTTCATTTCTCGTTTAAGCATCTTTCTGTATGGCTTCTGATGCGAGTTTCTATTGTATTTGAGAGATTTGCAAGTCTGGGAGTGTGCTTCTTTCAAACTGAGTATCTTTACATCGTTTGCGTATCTTTACTATTCCAATTGTGTATCTTTACATCGTTTGCGTATCTTTACTATTCCAATTGTGTATCTTTTCATTTCTCGTTTGAGTATCTTTCTGTAAGGCTTCTGATGCGAGTTTCTATTGTATTTGAGAGTTTTGCAAGTGTGGGAGTGTGTTTCTTTCAAACTGAGTATCTTTACATCGTTTGCGTATCTTTACTATTCCAATTGTGTATCTTTACATCGTTTGCGTATCTTTACTATTCCAATTGTGTATCTTTTCATTTCTCGTTTGAGTATCTTTCTGTAAGGCTTCTGATGCGAGTTTCTATTGTATTTGAGAGTTTTGCAAGTGTGGGAGTGTGTTTCTTTCAAACTGAGTATCTTTACATCGTTTGCGTATCTTTACTATTCCAATTGTGTATCTTTTCATTTCTCGTTTGAGTATCTTTCTGTAAGGCTTCTGATGCGAGTTTCTATTGTATTTGACAGTTTTGCAAGTGTGGGAGTGTGTTTCTTTCAAACTGAGTATCTTTATATCGTTTGCGTATCTTTACTATTCCAATTGTGTATCTTTACATCGTTTGCGTATCTTTACTATTCCAATTGTGTATCTTTACATCGTTTGCGTATCTTTACTATTCCAATTGTGTATCTTTTCATTTCTCGTTTGAGTATCTTTCTGTAAGGCTTCTGATGCGAGTTTCTATTGTAGTTGAGAGTTTTGCAAGTGTGGGAGTGTGTTTCTTTCAAACTGAGTATCTTTACATCGTTTGCGTATCTTTACTATTCCAATTGTGTATCTTTACATCGTTTGCGTATCTTTACTATTCCAATTGTGTATCTTTACATCGTTTGCGTATCTTTACTATTCCAATTGTGTATCTTTTCATTTCTCGTTTGAGTATCTTTCTGTAAGGCTTCTGATGCGAGTTTCTATTGTATTTGAGAGTTTTGCAAGTGTGGGAGTGTGTTTCTTTCAAACTGAGTATCTTTACATCGTTTGCGTATGTTTACTATTCCAATTGAGTATCTTTACATCGTTTGCGTATCTTTACTATTCCAATTGTGTATCTTTTCATTTCTCGTTAGAGTATCTTTCTGTAAGGCTTCTGATGCGAGTTTCTATTGTATTTGAGAGTTTTGCAAGTGTGGGAGTGTGTTTCTTTCAAACTGAGTATCTTTACATCGTTTGCGTATCTTTACTATTCCAATTGTGTATCTTTACATTTCTCGTTTGAGTATCTTTCTGTAAGGCTTCTGATGCGAGTTTCTATTGAATTTGAGAGTTTTGCAAGTGTGGGAGTGTGTTTCTTTCAAACTGAGTATCTTTACATCGTTTGCGTATCTTTACTATTCCAATTGTGTATCTTTACATCGTTTGCGTATCTTTACTATTCCAATTGTGTATCTTTTCATTTCTCGTTTGAGTATCTTTCTGTAAGGCTTCTGATGCGAGTTTCTATTGTATTTGAGAGTTTTGCAAGTGTGGGAGTGTGTTTCTTTCAAACTGAGTATCTTTACATCGTTTGCGTATGTTTACTATTCCAATTGTGTATCTTTACATCGTTTGCGTATCTTTACTATTCCAATTGTGTATCTTTTCATTTCTCGTTAGAGTATCTTTCTGTAAGGCTTCTAATGCGAGTTTCTATTGTATTTAAGAGTTTTGCAAGTGTGGGAGTGTGTTTCTTTCA
Organism: Argentina anserina; assembly: GCF_933775445.1. Classification (NCBI taxonomy): domain Eukaryota; kingdom Viridiplantae; phylum Streptophyta; class Magnoliopsida; order Rosales; family Rosaceae; genus Argentina; species Argentina anserina. The sequence continues at coordinate 271,806 of NW_026089409.1, read as the reverse complement.
AACTGAGTATCTTTACACCGTTTGCGTATCTTTACTATTCCAATTGTGTATCTTTACATCGTTTGCGTATCTTTACTATTCCAATTGTGTATCTTTTCATTTCTCGTTTAAGCATCTTTCTGTATGGCTTCTGATGCGAGTTTCTATTGTATTTGAGAGATTTGCAAGTCTGGGAGTGTGTTTCTTTCAAACTGAGTATCTTTACATCGTTTGCGTATCTTTACTATTCCAATTGTGTATCTTTACATCGTTTGCGTATCTTTACTATTCCAATTGTGTATCTTTTCATTTCTCGTTTGAGTATCTTTCTGTAAGGCTTCTGATGCGAGTTTCTATTGTATTTGAGAGTTTTGCAAGTGTGGGAGTGTGTTTCTTTCAAACTGAGTATCTTTACATCGTTTGCGTATCTTTACTATTCCAATTGTGTATCTTTACATCGTTTGCGTATCTTTACTATTCCAATTGTGTATCTTTTCATTTCTCGTTTGAGTATCTTTCTGTAAGGCTTCTGATGCGAGTTTCTATTGTATTTGAGAGTTTTGCAAGTGTGGGAGTGTGTTTCTTTCAAACTGAGTATCTTTACATCGTTTGCGTATCTTTACTATTCCAATTGTGTATCTTTTCATTTCTCGTTTGAGTATCTTTCTGTAAGGCTTCTGATGCGAGTTTCTATTGTATTTGACAGTTTTGCAAGTGTGGGAGTGTGTTTCTTTCAAACTGAGTATCTTTATATCGTTTGCGTATCTTTACTATTCCAATTGTGTATCTTTACATCGTTTGCGTATCTTTACTATTCCAATTGTGTATCTTTACATCGTTTGCGTATCTTTACTATTCCAATTGTGTATCTTTTCATTTCTCGTTTGAGTATCTTTCTGTAAGGCTTCTGATGCGAGTTTCTATTGTAGTTGAGAGTTTTGCAAGTGTGGGAGTGTGTTTCTTTCAAACTGAGTATCTTTACATCGTTTGCGTATCTTTACTATTCCAATTGTGTATCTTTACATCGTTTGCGTATCTTTACTATTCCAATTGTGTATCTTTACATCGTTTGCGTATCTTTACTATTCCAATTGTGTATCTTTTCATTTCTCGTTTGAGTATCTTTCTGTAAGGCTTCTGATGCGAGTTTCTATTGTATTTGAGAGTTTTGCAAGTGTGGGAGTGTGTTTCTTTCAAACTGAGTATCTTTACATCGTTTGCGTATGTTTACTATTCCAATTGAGTATCTTTACATCGTTTGCGTATCTTTACTATTCCAATTGTGTATCTTTTCATTTCTCGTTAGAGTATCTTTCTGTAAGGCTTCTGATGCGAGTTTCTATTGTATTTGAGAGTTTTGCAAGTGTGGGAGTGTGTTTCTTTCAAACTGAGTATCTTTACATCGTTTGCATATCTTTACTATTCCAATTGAGTATCTTTACATCGTTTGCGTATCTTTACTATTCCAATTGTGTATCTTTTCATTTCTCGTTAGAGTATCTTTCTGTAAGGCTTCTAATGCGAGTTTCTATTGTATTTAAGAGTTTTGCAAGTGTGGGAGTGTGTTTCTTTCAAACTGAGTATCTTTACACCGTTTGCGTATCTTTACTATTCCAATTGTGTATCTTTACATCGTTTGCGTATCTTTACTATTCCAATTGTGTATCTTTTCATTTCTCGTTTGAGTATCTTTCTGTAAGGCTTCTGATGCGAGTTTCTATTGTATTTGAGAGATTTGCAAGTCTGGGAGTGTGCTTCTTTCAAACTGAGTATCTTTACATCGTTTGCGTATCTTTACTATTCCAATTGTTTATCTTTACATCGTTTGCGTATCTTTACTATTCCAATTGTGTATCTTTTCATTTCTCGTTTGAGTATCTTTCTGTAAGGCTTCTGATGCGAGTTTCTATTGTATTTGAGAGTTTTGCAAGTGTGGGAGTGTGTTTCTTTCAAACTGAGTATCTTTACATCGTTTGCGTATCTTTACTATTCCAATTGTGTATCTTTACATCGTTTGCGTATCTTTACTATTCCAATTGTGTATCTTTTCATTTCTCGTTTGAGTATCTTTCTGTAAGGCTTCTGATGCGAGTTTCTATTGTATTTGAGAGTTTTGCAAGTGTGGGAGTGTGTTTCTTTCAAACTGAGTATCTTTACATCGTTTGCGTATCTTTACTATTCCAATTGTGTATCTTTTCATTTCTCGTTTGAGTATCTTTCTGTAAGGCTTCTGATGCGAGTTTCTATTGTATTTGACAGTTTTGCAAGTGTGGGAGTGTGTTTCTTTCAAACTGAGTATCTTTATATCGTTTGCGTATCTTTACTATTCCAATTGTGTATCTTTACATCGTTTGCGTATCTTTACTATTCCAATTGTGTATCTTTACATCGTTTGCGTATCTTTACTATTCCAATTGTGTATCTTTTCATTTCTCGTTTGAGTATCTTTCTGTAAGGCTTCTGATGCGAGTTTCTATTGTAGTTGAGAGTTTTGCAAGTGTGGGAGTGTGTTTCTTTCAAACTGAGTATCTTTACATCGTTTGCGTATCTTTACTATTCCAATTGTGTATCTTTACATCGTTTGCGTATCTTTACTATTCCAATTGTGTATCTTTACATCGTTTGCGTATCTTTAATATTCCAATTGTGTATCTTTTCATTTCTCGTTTGAGTATCTTTCTGTAAGGCTTCTGATGCGAGTTTCTATTGTATTTGAGAGTTTTGCAAGTGTGGGAGTGTGTTTCTTTCAAACTGAGTATCTTTACATCGTTTGCGTATGTTTACTATTCCAATTGAGTATCTTTACATCGTTTGCGTATCTTTACTATTCCAATTGTGTATCTTTTCATTTCTCGTTAGAGTATCTTTCTGTAAGGCTTCTGATGCGAGTTTCTATTGTATTTGAGAGTTTTGCAAGTGTGGGAGTGTGTTTCTTTCAAACTGAGTATCTTTACATCGTTTGCGTATCTTTACTATTCCAATTGTGTATCTTTACATTTCTCGTTTGAGTATCTTTCTGTAAGGCTTCTGATGCGAGTTTCTATTGTATTTGAGAGATTTGCAAGTCTGGGAGTGTGTTTCTTTCAAACTGAGTATCTTTACATCGTTTGCGTATCTTTACTATTCCAATTGTGTATCTTTACATCGTTTGCGTATCTTTACTATTCCAATTGTGTATCTTTTCATTTCTCGTTTGAGTATCTTTCTGTAAGGCTTCTGATGCGAGTTTCTATTGTATTTGAGAGTTTTGCAAGTGTGGGAGTGTGTTTCTTTCAAACTGAGTATCTTTACATCGTTTGCGTATCTTTACTATTCCAATTGTGTATCTTTTCATTTCTCGTTTGAGTATCTTTCTGTAAGGCTTCTGATGCGAGTTTCTATTGTATTTGACAGTTTTGCAAGTGTGGGAGTGTGTTTCTTTCAAACTGAGTATCTTTACATCGTTTGCGTATCTTTACTATTCCAATTGTGTATCTTTACATCGTTTGCGTATCTTTACTATTCCAATTGTGTATCTTTTCATTTCTCGTTTGAGTATCTTTCTGTAAGGCTTCTGATGCGAGTTTCTATTGTATTTGAGAGTTTTGCAAGTGTGGGAATGTGTTTCTTTCAAACTGAGTATCTTTACATCGTTTGCGTATCTTTACTATTCCAATTGTGTATCTTTACATCGTTTGCGTATCTTTACTATTCCAATTGTGTATCTTTTCATTTCTCGTTTGAGTATCTTTCTGTAAGGCTTCTGATGCGAGTTTCTATTGTATTTGAGAGTTTTGCAAGTGTGGGAGTGTGTTTCTTTCAAACTGAGTATCTTTACATCGTTTGCGTATCTTTACTATTCCAATTGTGTATCTTTTCATTTCTCGTTTGAGTATCTTTCTGTAAGGCTTCTGATGCGAGTTTCTATTGTAGTTGAGAGTTTTGCAAGTGTGGGACTGTGTTTCTTTCAAACTGAGTATCTTTACATCGTTTGCGTATCTTTACTATTCCAATTGTGTATCTTTACATCGTTTGCGTATCTTTACTATTCCAATTGTGTATCTTTACATCGTTTGCGTATCTTTACTATTCCAATTGTGTATCTTTTCATTTCTCGTTTGAGTATCTTTCTGTAAGGCTTCTGATGCGAGTTTCTATTGTATTTGAGAGTTTTGCAAGTGTGGGAGTGTGTTTCTTTCAAACTGAGTATCTTTACATCGTTTGCGTATCTTTACTATTCCAATTGTGTATCTTTACATCGTTTGCGTATCTTTACTATTCCAATTGTGTATCTTTTCATTTCTCGTTTGAGTATCTTTCTATAAGGCTTCTGATGCGAGTTTCTATTGTATTTGAGAGTTTTGCAAGTGTGAGAGTGTGTTTCTTTCAAACTGAGTATCTTTACATCGTTTGCGTATCTTTACTATTCCAATTGTGTATCTTTTCATTTCTCGTTTGAGTATCTTTTTGTAAGGCTTCTGATGCGAGTTTCTATTGTAGTTGAGAGTTTTGCAAGTGTGGGAGTGTGTTTCTTTCAAACTAAGTATCTTTACATCGTTTGCGTATCTTTACTATTCCAATTGTGTATCTTTACATCGTTTGCGTATCTTTACTATTCCAATTGTGTATCTTTTCATTTCTCGTTTGAGTATCTTTCTGTAAGGCTTCTGATGCGAGTTTCTATTGTAGTTGAGAGTTTTGCAAGTGTGGGAGTGTGTTTCTTTCAAACTGAGTATCTTTACATCGTTTGCGTATCTTTACTATTCCAATTGTGTATCTTTACATCGTTTGCGTATCTTTACTATTCCAATTGTGTATCTTTTCATTTCTCGTTTGAGTATCTTTCTGTAAGGCTTCTGATGCGAGTTTCTATTGAATTTGAGAGTTTTGCAAGTGTGGGAGTGTGTTTCTTTCGAACTGAGTATCTTTACATCGTTTGCGTATGTTTACTATTCCAATTGTGTATCTTTACATCGTTTGCGTATCTTTACTATTCCAATTGTGTATCTTTTCATTTCTCGTTAGAGTATCTTTCTGTAAGGCTTCTGATGCGAGTTTCTATTGTATTTAAGAGTTTTGCAAGTGTGGGAGTGTGTTTCTTTCAAACTGAGTATCTTTACACCGTTTGCGTATCTTTACTATTCCAATTGTGTATCTTTACATCGTTTCCGTATCTTTACTATTCCAATTGTGTATCTTTTCATTTCTCGTTTAAGCATCTTTCTGTATGGCTTCTGATGCGAGTTTCTATTGTATTTGAGAGATTTGCAAGTCTGGGAGTGTGCTTCTTTCAAACTGAGTATCTTTACATCGTTTGCGTATCTTTACTATTCCAATTGTGTATCTTTACATCGTTTGCGTATCTTTACTATTCCAATTGTGTATCTTTTCATTTCTCGTTTGAGTATCTTTCTGTAAGGCTTCTGATGCGAGTTTCTATTGTATTTGAGAGTTTTGCAAGTGTGGGAGTGTGTTTCTTTCAAACTGAGTATCTTTACATCGTTTGCGTATCTTTACTATTCCAATTGTGTATCTTTTCATTTCTCGTTTGAGTATCTTTCTGTAAGGCTTCTGATGCGAGTTTCTATTGTATTTGACAGTTTTGCAAGTGTGGGAGTGTGTTTCTTTCAAACTGAGTATCTTTACATCGTTTGCGTATCTTTACTATTCCAATTGTGTATCTTTACATCGTTTGCGTATCTTTACTATTCCAATTGTGTATCTTTTCATTTCTCGTTTGAGTATCTTTCTGTAAGGCTTCTGATGCGAGTTTCTATTGTATTTGAGAGTTTTGCAAGTGTGGGAATGTGTTTCTTTCAAACTGAGTATCTTTACATCGTTTGCGTATCTTTACTATTCCAATTGTGTATCTTTACATCGTTTGCGTATCTTTACTATTCCAATTGTGTATCTTTTCATTTCTCGTTTGAGTATCTTTCTGTAAGGCTTCTGATGCGAGTTTCTATTGTATTTGAGAGTTTTGCAAGTGTGGGAGTGTGTTTCTTTCAAACTGAGTATCTTTACATCGTTTGCGTATCTTTACTATTCCAATTGTGTATCTTTTCATTTCTCGTTTGAGTATCTTTCTGTAAGGCTTCTGATGCGAGTTTCTATTGTATTTGACAGTTTTGCAAGTGTGGGAGTGTGTTTCTTTCAAACTGAGTATCTTTACATCGTTTGCGTATCTTTACTATTCCAATTGTGTATCTTTACATCGTTTGCGTATCTTTACTATTCCAATTGTGTATCTTTTCATTTCTCGTTGGGGTATCTTTCTGTAAGGCTTCTGATGCGAGTTTCTATTGTATTTGAGAGTTTTGCAAGTGTGAGAGTGTATTTCTTTCAAACTGAGTATCTTTACATCGTTTGCGTATCTTTACTATTCCAATTGTGTATCTTTTCATTTCTCGTTTGAGTATCTTTCTGTAAGGCTTCTGATGCGAGTTTCTATTGTATTTGAGAGTTTGGCAAGTGTGGGAGTGTGTTTCTTTCAAACTGAGTATCTTTACATCGTTTGCGTATCTTTACTATTTCAATTGTGTATCTTTTCATTTCTCGTTTGAGTATCTTTCTGTATGGCTTCTGATGCGAGTTTCTATTGTATTTGAGAGTTTTGCAAGTGTGGGAGTTTGTTTCTTTCAAACTGAGTATCTTTACATCGTTTGCGTATCTTTACTATTCCAATTATGTATCTTTACATCGTTTGCGTATCTTTACTATTCCAATTGTGTATCTTTACATCGTTTGCGTATCTTTACTATTCCAATTGTGTATCTTTTCATTTCTCGTTTGAGTATCTTTCTGTAAGGCTTCTGATGCGAGTTTCTATTGTAGTTGAGAGTTTTGCAAGTGTGGGAGTGTGTTTCTTTCAAACTGAGTATCTTTACATCGTTTGCGTATCTTTACTATTCCAATTGTGTATCTTTACATCGTTTGCGTATCTTTACTATTCCAATTGTGTATCTTTTCATTTCTCGTTTAAGCATCTTTCTGTAAGGCTTCTGATGCGAGTTTCTATTGTATTTGAGAGATTTGCAAGTCTGGGAGTGTGCTTCTTTCAAACTGAGTATCTTTACATCGTTTGCGTATCTTTACTATTCCAATTGTTTATCTTTACATCGTTTGCGTATCTTTACTATTCCAATTGTGTATCTTTTCATTTCTCGTTTGAGTATCTTTCTGTAAGGCTTCTGATGCGAGTTTCTATTGTATTTGAGAGTTTTGCAAGTGTGGGAGTGTGTTTCTTTCAAACTGAGTATCTTTACATCGTTTGCGTATCTTTACTATTCCAATTGTGTATCTTTTCATTTCTCGTTTGAGTATCTTTCTGTAAGGCTTCTGATGCGAGTTTCTATTGTATTTGAGAGTTTTGCAAGTGTGGGAGTGTGTTTCTTTCAAACTGAGTATCTTTACATCGTTTGCGTATCTTTACTATTTCAATTGTGTATCTTTTCATTTCTCGTTTGAGTATCTTTCTGTATGGCTTCTGATGCGAGTTTCTATTGTATTTGAGAGTTTTGCAAGTGTGGGAGTTTGTTTCTTTCAAACTGAGTATCATTACATCGTTTGCGTATCTTTACTATTCCAATTATGTATCTTTACATCGTTTGCGTATCTTTACTATTCCAATTGTGTATCTTTACATCGTTTGCGTATCTTTACTATTCCAATTGTGTATCTTTTCATTTCTCGTTTGAGTATCTTTCTGTAAGGCTTCTGATGCGAGTTTCTATTGTAGTTGAGAGTTTTGCAAGTGTGGGAGTGTGTTTCTTTCAAACTGAGTATCTTTACATCGTTTGCGTATCTTTACTATTCCAATTGTGTATCTTTACATCGTTTGCGTATCTTTACTATTCCAATTGTGTATCTTTTCATTTCTCGTTTAAGCATCTTTCTGTATGGCTTCTGATGCGAGTTTCTATTGTATTTGAGAGATTTGCAAGTCTGGGAGTGTGCTTCTTTCAAACTGAGTATCTTTACATCGTTTGCGTATCTTTACTATTCCAATTGTGTATCTTTACATCGTTTGCGTATCTTTACTATTCCAATTGTGTATCTTTTCATTTCTCGTTTGAGTATCTTTCTGTAAGGCTTCTGATGCGAGTTTCTATTGTATTTGAGAGTTTTGCAAGTGTGGGAGTGTGTTTCTTTCAAACTGAGTATCTTTACATCGTTTGCGTATCTTTACTATTCCAATTGTGTATCTTTTCATTTCTCGTTTGAGTATCTTTCTGTAAGGCTTCTGATGCGAGTTTCTATTGTATTTGAGAGTTTTGCAAGTGTGGGAGTGTGTTTCTTTCAAACTGAGTATCTTTACATCGTTTGCGTATCTTTACTATTTCAATTGTGTATCTTTTCATTTCTCGTTTGAGTATCTTTCTGTATGGCTTCTGATGCGAGTTTCTATTGTATTTGAGAGTTTTGCAAGTGTGGGAGTTTGTTTCTTTCAAACTGAGTATCATTACATCGTTTGCGTATCTTTACTATTCCAATTATGTATCTTTACATCGTTTGCGTATCTTTACTATTCCAATTGTGTATCTTTACATCGTTTGCGTATCTTTACTATTCCAATTGTGTATCTTTTCATTTCTCGTTTGAGTATCTTTCTGTAAGGCTTCTGATGCGAGTTTCTATTGTAGTTGAGAGTTTTGCAAGTGTGGGACTGTGTTTCTTTCAAACTGAGTATCTTTACATCGTTTGCGTATCTTTACTATTCCAATTGTGTATCTTTACATCGTTTGCGTATCTTTACTATTCCAATTGTGTATCTTTACATCGTTTGCGTATCTTTACTATTCCAATTGTGTATCTTTTCATTTCTCGTTTGAGTATCTTTCTGTAAGGCTTCTGATGCGAGTTTCTATTGTATTTGAGAGTTTTGCAAGTGTGGGAGTGTGTTTCTTTCAAACTGAGTATCTTTACATCGTTTGCGTATGTTTACTATTCCAATTGAGTATCTTTACATCGTTTGCGTATCTTTACTATTCCAATTGTGTATCTTTTCATTTCTCGTTAGAGTATCTTTCTGTAAGGCTTCTGATGCGAGTTTCTATTGTATTTGAGAGTTTTGCAAGTGTGGGAGTGTGTTTCTTTCAAACTGAGTATCTTTACATCGTTTGCGTATCTTTACTATTCCAATTGTGTATCTTTACATTTCTCGTTTGAGTATCTTTCTGTAAGGCTTCTGATGCGAGTTTCTATTGTAGTTGAGAGTTTTGCAAGTGTGGGACTGTGTTTCTTTCAAACTGAGTATCTTTACATCGTTTGCGTATCTTTACTATTCCAATTATGTATCTTTACATCGTTTGCGTATCTTTACTATTCCAATTGTGTATCTTTACATCGTTTGCGTATCTTTACTATTCCAATTGTGTATCTTTTCATTTCTCGTTTGAGTATCTTTCTGTAAGGCTTCTGATGCGAGTTTCTATTGTATTTGAGAGTTTTGCAAGTGTGGGAGTGTGTTTCTTTCAAACTGAGTATCTTTACATCGTTTGCGTATCTTTACTATTCCAATTGAGTATCTTTACATCGTTTGCGTATCTTTACTATTCCAATTGTGTATCTTTTCATTTCTCGTTTGAGTATCTTTCTATAAGGCTTCTGATGCGAGTTTCTATTGTATTTGAGAGTTTTGCAAGTGTGAGAGTGTGTTTCTTTCAAACTGAGTATCTTTACATCGTTTGCGTATCTTTACTATTCCAATTGTGTATCTTTTCATTTCTCGTTTGAGTATCTTTTTGTAAGGCTTCTGATGCGAGTTTCTATTGTAGTTGAGAGTTTTGCAAGTGTGGGAGTGTGTTTCTTTCAAACTAAGTATCTTTACATCGTTTGCGTATCTTTACTATTCCAATTGTGTATCTTTACATCGTTTGCGTATCTTTACTATTCCAATTGTGTATCTTTTCATTTCTCGTTTGAGTATCTTTCTGTAAGGCTTCTGATGCGAGTTTCTATTGTAGTTGAGAGTTTTGCAAGTGTGGGAGTGTGTTTCTTTCAAACTGAGTATCTTTACATCGTTTGCGTATCTTTACTATTCCAATTGTGTATCTTTACATCGTTTGCGTATCTTTACTATTCCAATTGTGTATCTTTTCATTTCTCGTTTGAGTATCTTTCTGTAAGGCTTCTGATGCGAGTTTCTATTGAATTTGAGAGTTTTGCAAGTGTGGGAGTGTGTTTCTTTCAAACTGAGTATCTTTACATCGTTTGCGTATGTTTACTATTCCAATTGTGTATCTTTACATCGTTTGCGTATCTTTACTATTCCAATTGTGTATCTTTTCATTTCTCGTTAGAGTATCTTTCTGTAAGGCTTCTGATGCGAGTTTCTATTGTATTTAAGAGTTTTGCAAGTGTGGGAGTGTGTTTCTTTCAAACTGAGTATCTTTACACCGTTTGTGTATCTTTACTATTCCAATTGTGTATCTTTACATCGTTTGCGTATCTTTACTATTCCAATTGTGTATCTTTTCATTTCTCGTTTGAGTATCTTTCTGTAAGGCTTCTGATGCGAGTTTCTATTGTATTTGAGAGATTTGCAAGTCTGGGAGTGTGTTTCTTTCAAACTGAGTATCTTTACATCGTTTGCGTATCTTTACTATTCCAATTGTGTATCTTTACATCGTTTGCGTATCTTTACTATTCCAATTGTGTATCTTTTCATTTCTCGTTTGAGTATCTTTCTGTAAGGCTTCTGATGCGAGTTTCTATTGTATTTGAGAGTTTTGCAAGTGTGGGAGTGTGTTTCTTTCAAACTGAGTATCTTTACATCGTTTGCGTATCTTTACTATTACAATTGTGTATCTTTTCATTTCTCGTTTGAGTATCTTTCTGTAAGGCTTCTGATGCGAGTTTCTATTGTATTTGACAGTTTTGCAAGTGAGGGAGTGTGTTTCTTTCAAACTGAGTATCTTTACATCGTTTGCGTATCTTTACTATTCCAATTGTGTATCTTTACATCGTTTGCGTATCTTTACTATTCCAATTGTGTATCTTTTCATTTCTCGTTTGAGTATCTTTCTGAAGGCTTCTGATGCGAGTTTCTATTGTATTTGAGAGTTTTGCAAGTGTGGGAATGTGTTTCTTTCAAACTGAGTATCTTTACATCGTTTGCGTATCTTTACTATTCCAATTGTGTATCTTTACATCGTTTGCGTATCTTTACTATTCCAATTGTGTATCTTTTCATTTCTCGTTTGAGTATCTTTCTGTAAGGCTTCTGATGCGAGTTTCTATTGTATTTGAGAGTTTTGCAAGTGTGGGAGTGTGTTTCTTTCAAACTGAGTATCTTTACATCGTTTGCGTATCTTTACTATTCCAATTGTGTATCTTTTCATTTCTCGTTTGAGTATCTTTCTGTAAGGCTTCTGATGCGAGTTTCTATTGTATTTGACAGTTTTGCAAGTGTGGGAGTGTGTTTCTTTCAAACTGAGTATCTTTATATCGTTTGCGTATCTTTACTATTCCAATTGTGTATATTTACATCGTTTGCGTATCTTTACTATTCCAATTGTGTATCTTTTCATTTCTCGTTGGGGTATCTTTCTGTAAGGCTTCTGATGCGAGTTTCTATTGTATTTGAGAGTTTTGCAAGTGTGAGAGTGTGTTTCTTTCAAACTGAGTATCTTTACATCGTTTGCGTATCTTTACTATTCCAATTGTGTATCTTTTCATTTCTCGTTTGAGTATCTTTCTGTAAGGCTTCTGATGCGAGTTTCTATTGTATTTGAGAGTTTGGCAAGTGTGGGAGTGTGTTTCTTTCAAACTGAGTATCTTTACATCGTTTGCGTATCTTTACTATTTCAATTGTGTATCTTTTCATTTCTCGTTTGAGTATCTTTCTGTATGGCTTCTGATGCGAGTTTCTATTGTATTTGAGAGTTTTGCAAGTGTGGGAGTTTGTTTCTTTCAAACTGAGTATCTTTACATCGTTTGCGTATCTTTACTATTCCAATTATGTATCTTTACATCGTTTGCGTATCTTTACTATTCCAATTGTGTATCTTTACATCGTTTGCGTATCTTTACTATTCCAATTGTGTATCTTTTCATTTCTCGTTTGAGTATCTTTCTGTAAGGCTTCTGATGCGAGTTTCTATTGTAGTTGAGAGTTTTGCAAGTGTGGGAGTGTGTTTCTTTCAAACTGAGTATCTTTACATCGTTTGCGTATGTTTACTATTCCAATTGTGTATCTTTACATCGTTTGCGTATCTTTACTATTCCAATTGTGTATCTTTTCATTTCTCGTTAGAGTATCTTTCTGTAAGGCTTCTGATGCGAGTTTCTATTGTATTTGAGAGTTTTGCAAGTGTGGGAGTGTGTTTCTTTCAAACTGAGTATCTTTACATCGTTTGCGTATCTTTACTATTCCAATTGTGTATCTTTACATCGTTTGCGTATCTTTACTATTCCAATTGTGTATCTTTTCATTTCTCGTTTGAGTATCTTTCTGTAAGGCTTCTGATGCTAGTTTCTATTGTATTTGAGAGTTTTGCAAGTCTGGGAGTGTGTTTCTTTCAAACTGAGTATCTTTACATCGTTTGCGTATCTTTACTATTCCAATTGTGTATCTTTACATCGTTTGCGTATCTTTACTATTCCAATTGTGTATCTTTTCATTTCTCGTTTGAGTATCTTTCTGTAAGGCTTCTGATGCGAGTTTCTATTGTATTTGAGAGTTTTGCAAGTGTGGGAATGTGTTTCTTTCAAACTGAGTATCTTTACATCGTTTGCGTATCTTTACTATTCCAATTGTGTATCTTTACATCGTTTGCGTATCTTTACTATTCCAATTGTGTATCTTTTCATTTCTCGTTTGAGTATCTTTCTGTAAGGCTTCTGATGCGAGTTTCTATTGTATTTGAGAGTTTTGCAAGTGTGGGAGTGTGTTTCTTTCAAACTGAGTATCTTTACATCGTTTGCGTATCTTTACTATTCCAATTGTGTATCTTTTCATTTCTCCTTTGAGTATCTTTCTGTAAGGCTTCTGATGCGAGTTTCTATTGTATTTGACAGTTTTGCAAGTGTGGGAGTGTGTTTCTTTCAAACTGAGTATCTTTACATCGTTTGCGTATCTTTACTATTCCAATTGTGTATCTTTACATCGTTTGCGTATCTTTACTATTCCAATTGTGTATCTTTTCATTTCTCGTTTGAGTATCTTTCTGTAAGGCTTCTGATGCGAGTTTCTATTGTATTTGAGAGTTTTGCAAGTGTGGGAATGTGTTTCTTTCAAACTGAGTATCTTTACATCGTTTGCGTATCTTTACTATTCCAATTGTGTATCTTTTCATTTCTCGTTTGAGTATCTTTCTGTAAGGCTTCTGATGCGAGTTTCTATTGTAGTTGAGAGTTTTGCAAGTGTGGGAGTGTGTTTCTGATAGGAGCACAAAGTGTGACGTTCTTAATGTTTATATGCCCTATTCTTATGCTTTGTTACTTCTTATTTAGTTGTTTTAGGTTCATTTTTGTTATATGTATGTTATAGGTAGAGCTATTTCGATTTTAGATGATTTGATGATGAAATTGTGCTAAGTGTTAGAACTCCTGATTGAGCTAGGATTCCTTACTCGACTAGGACTCTACTTTCCTATTTTCATTCTTTCCTATTCCTTAATCGACGATTTCTTTTCAGGAAAGACAAATCATATTTGGAAAGAAAGGAGAGTTGCCGAGTTGCATTCCTGGTTGAACAAGGAAATCATATTCGAGTTGAAGAAGGAGAAGAGGAGGCCGGCCTAGCTACTCCTAGTTGGATCAAGAAATTGCCGTGCAGCCCTTAAAGAGATCTCCCTATTGAACTTGGTTTCCTACATCAAGTTGGATATGGAGTACATAAATCAAATCCATAACAAAGAGGATTTCAGTTTCCCAATTGGATTCTATTTCCTTTTGGCACGCAAGAAGGCTTCCTACACCTCTATATATAGAGGCCGGCCTCTCCATTCAGCAACATCATCAACCCTACACAAAAACACAGCCATAGCTCTGCCGAATTCATCCTTCACCATTCCACGAAATCCTAAAACCGATTCCACCATTCCTCACCTATCAATAGCCTTCAAGCACGCTTGTGAAGAAGGTTTCATCCATAGAAGTCTCGGCTACACTTGTGGATTGCTTGATTTATAAAGTGTAACCATGATTCACTCTTGTTTAATTTCGGTTTTGGTTTTATTCTTGTTCATGGATGAAGTTGCGATTTGGTTAGTGTAGTCTTGTATCAATTTTGTCTATGAAATGTGCTACTTGACTCAATTTATATAAAGGATTCGAAAATTGTTTAGGTTTTATGGAATTTCTGTTTTGGTTTTCTGCCGAATGTATGTATGTATGATTGAATTTCGATGCCTATGTGTTATGACTATGCTTGTAGCATGATATTTAGGTTGTTGGATTAAAGACTTATGCTAAGAACATGTTTATTCTTGTTTATGTGATTTTCGAATTGCATGGTTGTTGGTTAAGTAAGTGACATACTTGATGAATTCAATGTGCATGGCTTTGGGATTACATGATTAAGATGAACATGTTAGAATTTCGATTATGGCTGCTTGGTTGTGATTGAATGTGTTAAGTGTCTATGAGTTTAGGTTACTGCTTAGAACCCTAAATGCATGATCCATCCTTGGTGATTTATTGCATAGTCTCGGCATGATGCTATAAGAAAGACATGAAGCTTGTTTCGATTCCCTCTATGTGATTTGTTTTGGTGATTGTTTATGTGTTGGTTGGTTGATCACATGTTTATATTAGTTTAGGTTTTATTTACTGTTTTTATGATTCAATCCAAAATCTATATCAAACCTTAAAACCTTTATGAATTCATGTAAGTGTTGTGATCCTAAGCCCTGGCTGGATCCCCGGTTTGTGAACGATACCCTCTTGCTTTATACTACTTACGATGCTTACAGGGTTAAATATTGATGTCGAGTAATCGACCATTCATCAAATGGCGCCGATGCCGGGGATCCATTAGAGATGGATCCCTAACTTTTACTACGAATTCATTGTTTATATTGTACATTTGTATATTCTCAATCTTATTCTTATTTCGTGTAACATATAGTAATGTATATTAGGTTGATTGTTTTGGTGCTTGAGTGAATGATTGTTGTAGGTTGTAAATCGAACGGAATAGGTAAAGTCCCTTTTGTTAATATTAGCCTTAACCCTTCATGCTAGCTCTCGAGTTTGCATGAGGTCGAGGGCGGCTTTTATTAACACTTGGAGATTTGTCTAACACATGAGGTTAAGTCCAGCTGAGTAAGGGGCACGCTCTTTTATTACTCTGGTGCATGGGACCAAAATTGGATCTCAGAGAACTACTGACTGACATACATCTCGGTGATGGAGTCGATAGGGAGTTCGCTCTCCGTAGTTCAACAAATGAGTCCTACCATGTTCACTATCTCTGATTGAGCTAAAGGCCTTCTGAAACAAAGACTTGATCTTGTGTCTAGGCATCCATACTTAGGCCGCACGTCCACCTTGATTTACAACTTAGAATCAATCGATCATTCAATCATTAAAATAGCAAAAAGAACTTGTGAATTGTATGAACTTGTGAAAACGTAAAGAACTAACTCTTGTAAACTTGACATAGTTGCCGTGTCCTTCCCCTTAAGTGTGCGTGTGTGTGACTAAGGGAAGGCACGAATTTTATGTATCCATTATGTATTCTTCATGGCTAACTCGTTACCTTTCATATAAACAGGTACTATGCATGTCCGAATTTTCTAAGAAGACACAAGAGCTCAAGGATCGAATTCAAGCACTTAGAGATTTAAACAACTCTTTCATAAGTAGACCTTTGAATTTCGAAACATCTCCAAGCAATTCAATCTTAAACTCTTCACCTAGATCAGAAGAAGAGGAAGATCTGTCCTTTCCATTCGTCTTCAATTCAGACTTAGACACAATTGCGGGCCGTGACATAATTCCTGTTGGTGCTCCAATGGCACTTAAGAATGCATTCATTCCTACCACCCCGGAATCACCCTCATGCATTGCTTTCACTCCACCTGATGAAGCTAACTTCTCCATTCCCGTTCAATTGCTTGGGCAGCTGCCTAAGTACTCTGGCTCTTCAATGGAAGACCCTAATGTTCACCTTAGGGAGTTCTTGGACATTTGCAAGCTCCAATCGATTCATCATCTTTCTCAAGAAGGCTTGAGATTGCTTTTGTTCCCATTTACCCTTAAGGATGATGCTAAACATTGGTTATATTCTTTGCCTGCAGGAATCATCACTACATGGGACGAAATGACTAGGAGGTTCTTGAAGCAATTCTTCCCTGCTCAACTCACGAAAAGACTTAGGAGGGAGATTCAGAACTTCACTCAAAAAGATGGTGATTCACTCTATGAGGCTTGGGAGGAATTTCAGGAACTACAAAGGAAGTGCCCTCACCATGGTATTTCGTTGGATGACTTGGTACAATTCTTCTATGAAGGACTCGACACCACCAATAAGAGCATGGTGGACTCGGCATGTGGCTGCACATTCATGAACAAAACCGGTCAAGAAGCTTACACCTTGATCGATGACTTGGCTGACAACAATCGCCAATTTAGTTCCAAGGAGAAGAGAGGAAGCAGGAGCCGTGGGGTGTATGATGTTGATGCAAGGAATCAGATGGCGACTTTAGAAAGGAAGCTTGACGTGCTAGTCAAGGCATTCAATGGTTCGAGCATCAACCCTCAAGCATGCGGCATTTGTTCTTTCAAAGACCACACGACTGACAATTGTCCAAATGGTGCAATGACTGAAGAAGAGTTGAACTTTATGGGGCAACAAAGGCCTAGGTACGATCCATATTCGAACACATACAACCCTGGACTTAGAGATCATCCAAATTTTCGTTGGAGCAACAATGCTCAACCATCCAATGCTCAAGGTCAAGGACCACGTCCTTCAGGTTTGTTTGTGAGGCCTCAGGTACCTCAAGGTTCTGCTCCCTTTAACTCTAATGTTCATGGTTCGAATAATGCATCTTCACCTAATTATGATGAACTTTTGAAGTCTCTTGCTCAAGGGCAACAAAATCTAAACTCTGCTACTCAAGCTTTAGTTACAGGTCAACAAGCTCATTCTAAGGATATAACCGAGCTTAAGAAGCAGATGGGACAAGTGATCGATTTCATGGGCAAGATCCATGAAGGAGGGAAGTTGCCGAGCCAAACTGAGCCTAATCCGAATGTGAAGGCCATGGTGACACGAAGTGGGAGGACCTTGGATGCTCCAATGCAGCAACACAAGAAGGCCGTGCCTTCTAAAGGTAAGGAGGCCGAGAATTACAATGCCAAAGACTTAGAGAAGGACCCTGCCTCCTCTAAAGCCAATGATGCCGTGCCTCCACCAAAAGAAGATCGTGCTTTGCATGACAAAGGTAAGGATCCTAACTCTAGTGGTTTGGTTTCAACTAATGATCTTCCTCGTGTTCCCTTCCCTAGTAGATTTGCAAAGCAAAAGAAGGATGACTCTGATCAAGCCATGCTCGACATTTTCAAGAAGGTGGAAGTGAACATGCCTCTTATTGAATGCATACAACAAAATCCTAAGTATGCTAAGTTTTTGAAAGAATTGTGCACCAATAAGAGGATGACTCGAGAGAAGGAGGTTGTTACAATGAGTGAGACGGTTTCTGCCGTGCTCCAAAGAAAGCTACCACCAAAGCTTAAGGATCCAGGGAGTTTTTCTATCCCTTGTACAATCGGAAACATGACATTTGAAAAGATAATGTTAGACTTAGGTGCATCTATCAATGTAATGCCGCACTATATCTATGAGAACCTAGGTCTAGGTGATTTGAAACGTGATAATGTTGTGATTCGATTGGCTGATTGTTCCAACAAAGTCCCTTTGGGCTATGTTGAAGATGTTCTTGTGCAGGTTTCGAGCTTGATCTTTCCTGCCGACTTCTATGTCATTGACATGGAACCAACGGAGGTAGATGACAAGGAGGTTCCTATCTTGTTAGGCCGCCCCTTCATGAGGACTGCACGAACGAAAATAGATGTGTTTAGTGGATCACTCACCTTTGAGTTCGATGGTGAAGTGATTAGCTTCAACATCTTTGAAGCTATGAGGTATCCTCTTTCGGAGTTAAGTGATTGTTTTTCAGTTGACATACTTGATTCCCTTGCAGATAACTATCTAGATACCTTGACAAATGACGAGTTGGCACTCACTATTGCCCAAGGGGCCAGATTCACAAGTGATAGCTCGAACATTTCGGTGCTAGAAGCTAAAAATGCCGTGCCATCTTTCATTCATGAAACCGTGACCTCCCTTGAGGTTGCACGAGAGGTAAGTTTTGTCTCTCCTAGTCCAATTCTCTTAACTACTAACAAGAATCTTCCTTCTGTGGTGCAAGCTCCGAAGCTTGATCTTAAGGTTCTTCCGGACCACTTGAAGTATGCGTTTCTAGGAGAAGAGGATACATTGCCCGTGATCATTTCATCTGCACTAGATGAGGAGCAAGAAGAGAGATTGATTGAAGTGTTGAAGAGACACAAGACGGCAATAGGATGGACCTTAGCCGACATCAAGGGGATAAGTCCTACCATGTGTGTGCATCGAATATTGCTAGAAGATGGTGCCAAACCAACCAAGGAAGGTCAGAGACGCCTTCACCCACCAATGATGCAAGTTGTAAAGGATGAAATCACCAAGTTGCACGATTGTGGCGTGATCTACCCCATCTCGGATAGTAGGTGGATCTCTCCTATTCAAGTTGTGCCAAAGAAGTCAGGCATCACGGTGGTGAAGAACAAGGACAACGAGTTGGTGCCTCAAAGGACAGTGACCGGACATAGAGTATGTATTGACTATAGGAAGCTCAATGCGACAACAAGGAAGGACCACATGCCATTGCCATTCATTGATCAAATGCTTGAGAGGTTAGCTGGTCACTCTTTCTATTGTTTCCTTGATGGATATAGTGGATACAACCAAATAAGTGTTGCGGAAGAAGATCAAGAGAAGACTACGTTCACATGCCCTTTTGGTACGTTTGCTTATCGTCGCATGCCTTTTGGTTTATGCAACGCCCCAGGTACGTTTCAACGTTGTATGTATCACATTTTCTCTGAGTATATTGGTTCCAAAATTGAAGTTTTCATGGATGATTTTTCTGTCTATGGTGAAGATTTCGAAACTTGCCTTGAAAATGTTGAACTAGTGCTTAAACGTTGTGAAGAAACTAACTTGGTTTTGAATTGGGAAAAATGTCACTTTATGGTCACGCAAGGCATTGTCTTAGGTCATATTGTTTCATCTAGAGGAATTGAGGTTGATAAGTCTAAAATAGATCTTGTGCGTCACTTACCCCTCCCCACGAGTGTGAGGGATGTTCGATCGTTTCTTGGACATGCAGGTTTCTATCGTAGGTTTATCAAGGACTTTTCCAAGATTGCGAGACCAATGAGTTCATTGCTTCAAAAAGACGTTCCATTTCACTTTGATGATGATTGCAAGCATGCATTCGAGACTTTGAAGAAGCTCCTAACTTCAGCACCGATCATGGCACCGCCGGATTGGTCCTTGCCATTCGAGTTGATGTGTGATGCCTCCGACTATGCAGTTGGAGCCGTGCTAGGGCAGAGGAAGGACAAGCAGCCCTACGCCATCTATTATGCCTCACGAACACTCAATGATGCTCAACAAAACTACACCACAACTGAAAAAGAACTTCTTGCCGTGATCTTTGCTCTAGATAAGTTTCGTTCTTACTTACTTCAATCTAAAGTTATTGTTTACACTGACCATGCAGCTTTGAAGTATTTAATGACAAAGAAGGATGCCAAACCGAGATTGATTCGATGGATTCTTCTACTCCAAGAGTTTGATCTCGAGATCAAGGACAAGAAGGGAAGTGACAATGTTGTGGCGGATCATTTGAGTCGTTTGGTAAGAGATGCCGAGCCCTTGGCCATCCAAGAGAGCTTTCCGGACGAGCAACTCTTTCGAGTTGAGGTAAGTGAGCCATGGTATGCAGATATTGTCAATTATCTTGTTTCTAAGCAATTTCCTGATACATTATCGCATGCACAAAAGAATAGACTAAAGGCATTAGCTAAGTATTATGTTTGGGATGAACCATACTTGTGGAAACATTGTGTTGATCAAATCATTAGGAGGTGTGTCCCTGAACATGAACATCATTCTATACTTACGTTTTGCCATTCTGAATCTTGTGGAGGACATTTTGGTTCACGTAGGACTGCTCTTAAGGTGTTAGAATGTGGTTTCTTTTGGCCTACGATTTTTAAAGATGCATATCATTTTTGCATGACTTGTGATAGATGCCAACGCATGGGAAACTTAGGATCTAGAGATCAAATGCCTATGACACCGATTATATATGTCGAAATTTTTGATTGTTGGGGTATTGATTTCATGGGACCTTTTCCTAGCTCAAATGGTTTCTTATACATACTCGTTTGTGTTGACTATGTTTCGAAATGGGTGGAAGCAAAGGCCACCCGGACTAATGATTCTCGAGTTGTTGCAGATTTCCTTCGTTCTAACATTTTCTCTAGGTTTGGTATGCCGAGAGTTATCATTAGTGATGGAGGATCTCACTTTTGCAACCGGACCATTGAGGCGTTGTTGAAGAAGTATGGAATCAAGCATAAGGTTGCTACGCCTTATCACCCTCAAACAAGTGGACAAGTAGAGCTATCTAATCGTGAGATCAAGAGAATTTTAGAGAAGTCTGTTGGACCATCACGCAAGGATTGGTCTCAACGATTGGATGATGCTCTTTGGGCCTATAGGACGGCATACAAGACTCCCCTAGGCATGTCACCATTTCGACTAGTCTATGGCAAGGCGTGCCATCTTCCTGTGGAGCTTGAACATCGTGCATGGTGGGCTGTGAAGAATTTTAACATGGACATTGATGAGGCCGGATTACATAGGAAGTTGCAATTGCATGAGCTTGAAGAGATTAGGAATGAGGCCTATGATTCGGCAATGGTTTACAAGGAGAAGACTAAGACATTCCATGACCGCATGATTAGGAAGAAACACTTTGTCGTTGGGCAGAAAGTTCTTTTATTTAATTCTCGACTTAGATTGTTTCCGGGCAAGCTCCGTTCTAGGTGGCTTGGACCGTTTGTTGTTACTAATGTTTTTCCTTCTGGTGCTATTCAGATCAAAAGCATGGTGCATGGAAAGGAATTCACGGTCAATGGACATCGCTTGAAGCCGTACTATGACAATTTCGTGGAACACAATGTGGAGGAGACGTCTCTCCTGGATCCTACGGCAAGCAAGTGATGATTTGAAGATAGTCTAGGCTATAGACTCTAAACTTAAGCCAATGAAGGAGCCATCAACGAGTGTTTGCATTTTCTTATCCCTTAACTCTTTCTAATTTTCGTTGCTTATCATATTGTACATTGAGGGCAATGTAAGTTTTAAGTGTGGGGTGGGGTTTACATCATTCGTTGAATTCTATTGTTTGATGCTTATGTGTTTCAATTCTATGTTTTGATTTTCGAAATCTTAGTGTCATTTTGGTTCTGTTTTTCGATTTTTAAGTTGTTTTGTTGTTTTGTTGTTGTTTTGAGTCCTAGGTATGCCTTTAACTGTCTAGGATGAGTTGATCTTTGAATTTATGGTTGATAGATGATCATGATATTGGAATGAACTTCATTGTTATTTGATGGTTAATCGATGTGTAGATTTTGTACGAACATGTAGTAGATGAGGATTTTGAAACTTAGGTACAGAATGAGCATGTTCCTTACTTGTTTGAATTCATGTAACCTATGTGAGATTCGAGCCATATACTTGTGCCTTTCTTTGGAGAGTTTTATTCTATCGTTTCTTGGCTTTATAACCTCATTACATCTATGTTGATCAATTCATATGCCATAGAATTGCAATGAACTAGAGAATGCTAGAACTTACTTTGTGAAACTTTCGAAGCTTTATGTCATAATATACTCTGATTTTGAAAAGGATTGTTGGATCTTGTTAGGATTTCCACCACTTAAAGCCAAAAAGCCGTATATCCCTAATTGAGCCCTGCTTGGGACACCTTAGTGTTTACCCCTTTGAGCCTACGTTAAGCCTTTTCTTTCATTACCAACATGTTATATCCTTGCTTAGTATAGTTATATCTCTACCTTGTCTTTGAGGCTTGGCAGAGCCGATTGTGGATGTTAATATGGAGTGATGATTTGATTCAAGTATGGGGTTATGCTATTGTATGTATGTTATGCCGTGAAAAGAGTATGAAAAAGAGGAAAAAAGGTATTGATGCCGTGAGAAACAGAAAAGAAAAGATATATGGCACGGCAAGAAAAGAAAGAAAAATATGAAAGAAAGTATGATGAAAGATCTCGGCATACATACTTGTTTATGTGAATTTGGAGTTGTGATGTATTTTGTTGAAGGCTCAATAATGTTATACTTTAGCCTTTGTTCATTTTCACAATGTTTAAAGTGATGAATGGGTCCAACATGAGGATATTTGGCCCTTTTTATATAAAGGATTCGAAAATTGTTTAGGTTTTATGGAATTTCTGTTTTGGTTTTCTGCCGAATGTATGTATGTATGATTGAATTTCGATGCCTATGTGTTATGACTATGCTTGTAGCATGATATTTAGGTTGTTGGATTAAAGACTTATGCTAAGAACATGTTTATTCTTGTTTATGTGATTTTCGAATTGCATGGTTGTTGGTTAAGTAAGTGACATACTTGATGAATTCAATGTGCATGGCTTTGGGATTACATGATTAAGATGAACATGTTAGAATTTGGATTATGGCTGCTTGGTTGTGATTGAATGTGTTAAGTGTCTATGAGTTTAGGTTACTGCTTAGAACCCTAAATGCATGATCCATCCTTGGTAGAGGTGTAGGGTTGATGATGTTGCTGAATGGAGAGGCCGGCCTCTATATATAGAGGTGTAGGAAGCCTTCTTGCGTGCCAAAAGGAAATAGAATCCAATTGGGAAACTGAAATCCTCTTTGTTATGGATTTGATTTATGTACTCCATATCCAACTTGATGTAGGAAACCAAGTTCAATAGGGAGATCTCTTTAAGGGCTGCACGGCAATTTCTTGATCCAACTAGGAGTAGCTAGGCCGGCCTCCTCTTCTCCTTCTTCAACTCGAATATGATTTCCTTGTTCAACCAGGAATGCAACTCGGCAACTCTCCTTTCTTTCCAAATATGATTTGTCTTTCCTGAAAAGAAATCGTCGATTAAGGAATAGGAAAGAATGAAAATAGGAAAGTAGAGTCCTAGTCGAGTAAGGAATCCTAGCCCAATCAGGAGTTCTAACACTTAGCACAATTTCATCATCAAATCATCTAGAATCGAAATAGCTCTACCTAGAACATACATATGACAAATATGAACCTAAAACAACTAAATAAGAAGTAGCAAAGCATAAGAATAGGGCATATATACATTAAGAACGTCACACTTCGTGCTCCTATCAACAACCCCACACTTAGACTTTGCTAGTCCCTTAGCAAACACTAAAAGTAGAAATCAAAACATAAAACGAAAATCAAAACAACATAACTAACGACACAACATTCTAATGCCTTCAACTTTTTGTCTCAGAGATCTTCAAACTCATAGCATCAAGAATAACACTCAATCGAAATAGATAAGATGAATTCAATGGTTAATAAACATGAGATTTCGTTTAACAAGTAAGACATGGCAGAAACAAAGATGATATTAAGCTCGACATGTTCAAAACAAGTTCAAATTCAACTCACATAGGATATGCACTCCAAATCTTTTCTCTCAAGAACATGGCATATGCTTAAAAGCTTTTCACACACAAGAGTTATGAACATAGTGAAAATCGAAAACCTCATGAAAGATACCAATCATATGCACAAATGAACCCAAACCATATGCTTACTCATGAAACAAACTCCACAAATCAAGGACTACTCATTTTAAGAATCATGCGGATCTTTAGAAAAGGGTAGGCTTAGGCTCGGCATGGATATATTTTCAAGGTAAAGGAATCACAAAGGTCATCCTCAAGACTTAGCAGAGCAAAACATCCACCTTATGTCGCCATACTCCATAAAACAGGGGCCAAATATCATCATGTTGGACCCATTCTTCACTTTAAACATTGTGAAAATGAACAAAGGCTAAAGTATAACATTATTGAGCCTTCAACAAAATACATCACAACTCCAAATTCACATAAACAAGTATGTATGCCGAGATCTTTCATCATACTTTCTTTCATATTTTTCTTTCTTTTCTTGCCGTGCATCATGAATCTTTCTTTTCTCACGGCTTCAATACATTTTTCTTTCTTTTCATTCTCTTTTCAAGGCATAACATACACACAATAGCATAACCCCACACTTGAATCAAATCATCACTCCATATTAACATCCAAAATCGGCTCTGCCAAGCCTCAAAGACAAGGTAGAGATATAACTACACTAAGCAAGGATATAACATGTTGGTAACGAAAGAAAAGGCTTAACGTAGGCTCAAAGGGTTAACACTAAGGTGTCCCAAGCAGGGCTCAAATAGGGATATACGGCTTTTTGGCTAAGTGGTGGAAATCCTAAAAAGATCCAACAATCATTTTCAAAATCAGAGTATATTATGACATAAAGCTTCGAAAGTTTCACAAAGTAAGTTCTAGCATTCTCTAGTTCATTGCAATTCTATGGCATATGAATTGATCAAAATAGATGTAATGAGGTTATAAAGCCAAGAAACGATAGATAAAACTCTCCAAAGAAAGGCACATATATATGGCTCGAATCTCACATAGGTTACATGAATTCAAACAAGTAAGGAACATGCTCATTCTGTACCTAAGTTTCAAAATCCTCATCTACTACATGTTCGTACAAAATCTACACATCGATTAACCATCAAATAACAATTAAGTTCAATTCAATATCATGATCATCTATCAACCATAAATTCAAAGATCAACTCATCCTAGACAGTTAAAGGCATACCTAGGACTCAAAACAAAAACAAAACAACTAAACAACTTAAAAATCGAAAAACAGAACCAAAATGACACTAAGATTTCGAAAATCAAAACACAAAATTGAAACACATAAGCAGCAAACAATAGAATACAACGAATGATGAATACCCCACCCCACACTTAAAACTTACATTGCCCTCAATGTACAATATGATAAGCAACGAAAATTAGAAAGAGTTAAGGGGTAAGAAAATGCAAACACTCGTTGATGGCTCCTTCATTGGCTTAAGTTTAGAGTCTATAGCCTAGACTATCTTCAAATCATCACTTGCTTGCCGTAGGATCAAGGAGAGACGTCTCCTCCACATTGTGTTCCACGAAATTATCATAGTACGGCTTCAAGCGATGTCCATTGACCGTGAATTCCTTTCCATGCACCATGCTTTTGATCTGAATAGCACCAGAAGGAAAAAAATTAGTAACAACAAACGGTCCAAGCCACCTAGAACGGAGCTTGCCCGGAAACAATCTAAGTCGAGAATTAAACAAAAGAACTTTCTGCCCAACGACAAAGTGTTTCTTCCTAATCATGCGGTCATGGAATGTCTTAGTCTTCTCCTTGTAAACCATTGCCGAATCATAGGCCTCATTCCTAATCTCTTCAAGCTCATGCAATTGCAACTTCCTATGTAATCCGGCCTCATCAATGTCCATGTTAAAATTCTTCACAGCCCACCATGCACGATGTTCAAGCTCCACGGGAAGATGGCACGCCTTGCCATAGACTAGTCGAAATGGTGACATGCCTAGGGGAGTCTTGTATGCCGTCCTATAGGCCCAAAGAGCATCATCCAATCGTTGAGACCAATCCTTGCGTGATGGTCCAACAGACTTCTCTAAAATTCTCTTGATCTCACGATAAGATAGCTCTACTTGTCCACTTGTTTGAGGGTGATAAGGCGTAGCAACCTTATGCTTAATTCCATACTTCTTCAACAACGCCTCAATGGTCCGGTTGCAAAAGTGAGATCCTCCATCACTAATGATAACTCTCGGCATACCAAACCTAGAGAAAATGTTAGAACGAAGGAAATCTGCAACAACTCGAGAATCATTAGTCCGGGTGGCCTTTGCTTCCACCCATTTCGAAACATAGTCAACACAAACGAGTATGTATAAGTAACCATTTGAGCTAGGAAAAGGTCCCATGAAATCAATACCCCAACAATCAAAAATTTCGACATATATAATCGGTGTCATAGGCATTTGATCTCTAGATCCTAAGTTTCCCATACGTTGGCACCTATCACAAGTCATGCAAAAATGATATGCATCTTTGAAAATTGTAGGCCAAAAGAAACCACATTCTAACACCTTAAGAGCAGTCCTACGTGAACCAAAATGTCCTCCACAAGATTCAGAATGGCAAAACGTAAGTATAGATTGATGTTCATGTTCAGGGACACACCTCCTAATGATTTGATCAACACAATGTTTCCACAAGTATGGTTCATCCCAAACATAATACTTAGCTAATGCCTTTAGTCTATTCTTTTGTGCATGCGATAATGTATCAGGAAATTGCTTAGAAACAAGATAATTGACAATATCTGCATACCATGGCTCACTTACCTCAACTCGAAAGAGTTGCTCGTCCGGAAAGCTCTCTTGGATGGCCAAGGGCTCGGCATCTCTTACCAAACGACTCAAATGATCCGCCACAACATTATCACTTCCCTTCTAGTCCTTGATCTCGAGATCAAACTCTTGGAGTAGAAGAATCCATCGAATCAATCTCGGTTTGGCATCCTTCTTTGTCATTAAATACTTCAAAGCTGCATGGTCAGTGTAAACAATAACTTTAGATTGAAGTAAGTAAGAACGAAACTTATCTAGAGCAAAGATCACGGCAAGAAGCTCTTTTTCAGTGGTGGTGTAGTTTTGTTGCGCATCATTGAGTGTTCGTGAGGCATAGTAGATGGCGTAGGGCTGCTTGTCCTTCCTCTGCCCTAGCACGGCTCCAACTGCATAGTCGGAGGCATCACACATCAACTCGAATGGCAAGGACCAATCCGGCGGTGCCATGATCGGTGCTGAAGTTAGGAGCTTCTTCAAAGTCTCGAATGCATGCTTGCAATCATCATCAAAGTTGAATGGGACGTCTTTTTGAAGCAATGAACTCATTGGTCTCGCAATCTTGGAAAAATCTTTGATAAACCTACGATAGAAACCTGCATGTCCAAGAAACGATCGAACATCCCTCACACTCGTGGGGAGGGGTAAGTGACGCACAAGATCTATTTTAGACTTATCAACCTCAATTCCTCTAGATGAAACAATATGACCTAAGACAATGCCTTGCGTGACCATAAAGTGACATTTTTCCCAATTCAAAACCAAGTTAGTTTCTTCACAACGTTTAAGCACTAGTTCAACATTTTCAAGGCAAGTTTCGAAATCTTCACCATAGACAGAGAAATCATCCATGAAAACTTCAATTTTAGAACCAATATACTCAGAGAAAATGTGATACATACAACGTTGAAACGTACCTGGGGCGTTGCACAAACCAAAAGGCATGCGACGATAGGCAAACGTACCAAAAGGGCATGTGAATGTAGTCTTCTCTTGATCTTCTTCCGCAACACTTATTTGGTTGTATCCACTATATCCATCAAGGAAACAATAGAAAGAGTGACCAGCTAACCTTTCAAGCATTTGATCAATGAATGGCAATGGCATGTGGTCCTTCCTTGTTGTCGCATTGAGCTTCCTATAGTCAATACATACTCTATGTCCGGTCACCGTCCTTTGAGGCACCAACTCGTTGTCCTTGTTCTTCACCACCGTGATGCCTGACTTCTTTGGCACAACTTGAATAGGAGAGATCCACCTACTATCCGAGATGGGGTAGATCACGCCACAATCGTGCAACTTGGTGATTTCATCCTTTACAACTTGCATCATTGGTGGGTGAAGGCGTCTCTGACCTTCCTTGGTTGGTTTGGCACCATCTTCTAGCAATATTCGATGCACACACATGGTAGGACTTATCCCCTTGATGTCGGCTAAGGTCCATCCTATTGCCGTCTTGTGTCTCTTCAACACTTCAATCAATCTCTCTTCTTGCTCCTCATTTAGTGCAGATGAAATGATCACGGGCAATGTATCCTCTTCTCCTAGAAACGCATACTTCAAGTGGTCCGGAAGAACCTTGAGATCAAGCTTCGGAGCTTGCACCACAGAAGGAAGATTCTTGTTAGTAGTTAAGAGAATTGGACTAGGAGAGACAAAACTTACCTCACGTGCAACCTCAAGGGAGGTCACGGTCTCATGAATGAAGGATGGCACGGCATCTTTTGCTTCTAACACCGAAATGTTAGAACTATCACTTGTTAATCCGGCCCCTTGGGCAATGGTGAGTGCCAACTCGTCATTTGTCAAGGTATCTAGATAGTTATCTGCAAGGGAATCAAGTATATCAACTGAAAAACAATCACTTAACTCCGAAAGAGGATACCTCATAGCTTCAAAGATGTTGAAGCTAATCACTTCACCATCGAACTCAAAGGTGAGCGATCCACTAAACACATCTATTTTCGTTCGTGCAGTCCTCATGAAGGGGCGGCCTAACAAGATAGGCACCTCCTTGTCATCTGCCTCTGTTGGCTCCATGTCAATGACATAGAAGTCGGCAGGAAAGATCAAGCTCGAAACCTGCACAAGAACATCTTCAACATAGCCCAAAGGGACTTTGTTGGAACAATCAGCCAATCGAATCACAACATTATCACGTTTCAAATCACCTAGACCTAGGTTCTCATAGATATAGTGCGGCATTACATTAATAGATGCACCTAAGTCTAACATTATCTTTTCAAATGTCATGTTTCCGATTGTACAAGGGATAGAAAAACTCCCTGGATCCTTAAGTTTTGGTGGTAGCTTCCTTTGGAGCACGGCAGAAACCGTCTCACTCATTGTGACAACCTCCTTCTCTCGAGTCATCCTCTTATTGGTGCACAATTCTTTCAAAAACTTAGCATACTTAGGATTTTGTTGTATGCATTCAATAAGAGGCATGTTCACTTCCACTTTCTTGAAAATGTCGAGCATGGCTTGATCAGAGTCATCCTTCTTTTGCTTTGCAAATCTACTAGCGAAGGGAACACGAGGAAGATCATTAGCTGAAACCAAACCACTAGAGTTAGGATCCTTACCTTTGTCATGCACGGCATGATCTTCTTTTGCTAGAGGCACGGCATTATTGGCTTTAGAGGAGGCAGGGTCCTTCTCTAAGTCTTTGACATTGTAATTCTCGGCCTCTTGTCTCTTAGAAGGCACGGCCTTCTTGTGTTGCTGCAATGGAGCATCCAAGGTCCTCCCACTTCGTGTCACCATGGCCTTCACGTTCGGATTAGGCTCAGTTTGGCTCGGCAACTTCCCTCCTTCATGGATCTTGCCCATGAAATCGATCACTTGTCCCATCTGCTTCTTAAGCTCGGTTATATCCTTAGAATGAGCTTGTTGACCTGTAACTAAAGCTTGAGTAGCAGAGTTTAGATTTTGTTGCCCTTGAGCAAGAGACTTCAAAAGTTCATCATAATTAGGTGAAGATGCATTATTCGAACCATGAACATTAGAGTTAAAGGGAGCAGAACCTTGAGGTACCTGAGGCCTCACAAACAAACCTGAAGGACGAGGTCCTTGACCTTGAGCATTGGATGGTTGAGGATTGTTGCTCCAACGAAAATTTGGATGGTCTCTAAGTCCAGGATTGTATGTGTTCGAGTATGGATCGTACCTAGGCCTTTGTTGCCCCATAAAGTTCAACTCTTCTTCAGTCATTGCACCATTTGGACAATTGTCAGTCGTGTGGTCTTTGAAAGAACAAATGCCGCATGCTTGAGGGTTGATGCTCGAACCATTGAATGCCTTGACTAGCACGTCAAGCTTCCTTTCTAAAGTAGCCATCTGATTCCTTGCATCAACATCATACACCCCACGGCGCTTGCTTCCTCTCTTCTCCTTGGAACTAAATTGGCGATTGTTGTCAGCCAAGTCATCGATCAAGGTGTAAGCTTCTTGACCGGTTTTGTTCATGAATGTGCAGCCACATGCCGAGTCCACCATGCTCTTATTGGTGGTGTCGAGTCCTTCATAGAAGAATTGCACCAAGTCATCCAACGAAATACCATGGTGAGGGCACTTCCTTTGTAGTTCCTGAAATTCCTCCCAAGCCTCATAGAGTGAATCACCATCCTTTTGAGTGAAGTTCTGAATCTCCCTCCTAAGTCTTTTTGTGAGTTGAGCAGGGAAGAATTGCTTCAAGAACCTCCTAGTCATTTCGTCCCATGTAGTGATGATTCCTGCAGGCAAAGAATACAACCAACGTTTAGCATCATCTTTAAGGGTAAATGGGAACAAGAGCAACCTCAAACCTTCTTGAGAAAGGTGATGAATCGATTGGAGCTTGCAAATGTCCAAGAACTCCCTAAGGTGAACATTAGGGTCTTCCATTGATGAACCAGAGTACTTAGGCAGCTGCCCAAGCAATTGAACAGGAATGGAGAAGTTAGCTTCATCAGGTGGAGTGAAAGCAATGCATGAAGGTGATTCCGGGGTGGTAGGAATGAATGCATTCTTAAGTGCCATTGGAGCACCAACAGGAATTATGTCACGGCCCGCAATTGTGTCTAAGTCTGAATTGAAGACGAATGGAAAGGACAGATCTTCCTCTTCTTCTGATCTAGGTGAAGAGTTTAAGTTTGAATTGCTTGGAGATGTTTCGAAATTCAAAGGTCTACTTATGAAAGAGTTGTTTAAATCTCTAAGTGCTTGAATTCGATCCTTGAGCTCTTGTGTCTTCTTAGAAAATTCGGACATGCATAGTACCTGTTTATATGAAAGGTAACGAGTTAGCCTTGAAGAATACATAATGGATACATAAACTTCGTGCCTTCCCTTAGCCATACACACGCACACTTAAGGGGGAGGACACGGCAACTATGCCAAGTTTACAAGAGTTAGTTCTTTACGTTTTCACAAGTTCATACAATTCACAAGTTCTTTTTGCTATTTCAATGATTGAATGATCGATTGATTCTAAGTTGTAAATCAAGGTGGACGTGCGGCCTAAGTATGGATGCCTAGACACAAGATCAAGTCTTTGTTTCAGAAGGCCTTTAGCTCAATCAGAGATAGTGAACATGGTAGGACTCATTTGTTGAACTACGGAGAGCGAACTCCCTATCGACTCCATCACCGAGATGTATGTCAGTCAGTAGTTCTCTGAGATCCAATTTTGGTCCCATGCACCAGAGTAATAAAAGAGCGTGCCCCTTACTCAGCTGGACTTAACCTCATGTGTTAGACAAAACTCCAAGTGTTAATAAAAGCCGCCCTCGACCTCATGCAAACTCGAGAGCTAGCATGAAGGGTTAAGGCTAATATTAACAAAAGGGACTTTACCTATTCCGTTCGATTTACAACCTACAACAATCATTCACTCAAGCACCAAAACAACAACCTAAGATACATTACTATATGTTACACGAAATAAGAATAAGATTGAGAATATACAAATGTACAATATAAACAATGAATTCGTAGTAAAAGTTAGGGATCCATCTCTAATGGATCCCCGGCAACGGCGCCATTTGATGACTGCTCGATTACTCGACATCAATATTTAACCCTGAACACATCATAGTAGTATAAAGCAAGAGGGTATCGTTCACAAACCGGGGATCCAGCCAGGGCTTAGGATCACAACACTTACATGAATTCATAAAGGTTTTAAGGTTTGATATAGATTTTGGATTGAATCATAAAAACAGTAAATAAAACCTAAACTAATATATACATGTGATCAACCAACCAACACATAAACAATCACCAAAACAAATCACATAGAGGGGATCGAACTAAGTTCTACCACTTCTTATCGAATCATGCCGAGACATACATTGAGCAACCATGGATGGATCTTGCATTTAGGGTTCTAAGCAGTAACCTAAACACATAGACACTTGACACATTCAATCACAACCAAGCAGCCATAATCGAAATTCTAACATGTTCATCTTACTCATGTAATCCCAAAGTCATGCACATTGAATTCATCAAGTATGTCACTTACTTAACCAACAACCATGCAATTCGAAAATCACATAACCAAGAATAAACATGTTCTTAGCATAAGTCTTTAATCCAACAACCTAAATATCATGCTACAAGCATAGTCATAACACATAGATATCGAAAATTGTTCAAGAGCTAGGTTCGGCAGAAACCTAAACCGAAACACATAAAACCAAAAACAACCTTCGAATCATCTATATAAATTGAATCAAGTAGCTATTTCATAGACAAAATTAATACAAGATTACTCTAAACAAATCGCAAGCTTCATCCATGAACAAGAACAAAACCAAAACCGAAATTAAACAAGAGTGAATCATGGTTACACTTTATAAATCAAGCAATCCACAAGTGTAGCCGAGACTTCTATGGATGAAACCTTCTTCACAAGCGTGCTTGAAGGCTATTGATAGGTGGGGAATGATGGAATCGGTTTTAGGATTTCTTGGAATGGTGAAGGATGAATTCGGCAGAGCTATGGCTGTGTTTTTGTGTAGGGTTGATGATGATCTGAATGGAGAGGCCGAGCCTCTATATATAGAGGTGTAGGAAGCCTTCTTGCGTGCCAAAAGGAAATAGAATCCAATTGGGAAACTGAAATCCTCTTTGTTATAGATTTGATTTATGTACTCCATATCCAACTTGATGTAGGAAACCAAGTCCAATAGGGAGATCACTTTAAAGGGCAGCTCGGCAATCTCTTGGTCCAACTAGGAGTAGCTAGGCCGGCCTCCTCTTCTCCTTCTTCAACTCGAATATGATTTCCTTGTTCAACTAGGAATGCAACTCGGCAACTCTCCTTTCTTTCCAAATATGCTTTGTCTTTCCTGAAAAGAAATCGTCGATTAAGGAATAGGAAAGAATGAAAATAGGAAAGTAGAGTCCTAGTCGAGTAAGGAATCCTAGCCCAATCAGGAGTTCTAACACTTAGCACAATTTCATCATCAAATCATCTAGAATCGAAATAGCTCTACCTAGAACATACATATGACAAATATGAACCTAAAACAACTAAATAAGAAGTAGCAAAGCATAAGAATAGGGCATATATACATTAAGAACGTCACACTTCGTGCTCCTATCACTTTCTGTAAGGCTTCTGATGCGAGTTTCTATTGTATTTGAGAGTTTTGCAAGTGTGGGAGTGTGTTTCTTTCAAACTGAGTATCTTTACATCGTTTGCGTATCTTTGCTATTCCAATTGTGTATCTTTTCATTTCTCGTTTGAGTATCTTTCTGTAAGGCTTCTGATGCGAGTTTCTATTGTAGTTGAGAGTTTTGCAAGTGTGCGAGTGTGTTTCTTTCAAACTGAGTATCTTTACATCGTTTGCGTATCTTTACTATTCCAATTGTGTATCTTTTCATTTCTCGTTTGAGTATCTTTCTGTAAGGCTTTCTGATGCGAGTTTCTATTGAATTTGAGAGTTTTGCAAGTGTGGGAGTGTGTTTCTTTCAAACTGAGTATCTTTACATCGTTTGCGTATCTTTACTATTCCAATTGTGTATCTTTTCATTTCTCGTTTGAGTATCTTTCTGTAAGGCTTCTGATGCGAGTTTCTATTGTATTTGACAGTTTTGCAAGTCTGGGAGTGTGTTTCTTTCAAACTGAGTATCTTTACATCGTTTGCGTATGTTTACTATTCCAATTGTGTATCTTTACATCGTTTGCGTATCTTTACTATTCTAATTGTGTATCTTTTCATTTCTCGTTTGAGTATCTTTCTGTAAGGCTTTCTGATGCGAGTTTCTATTGAATTTGAGAGTTTTGCAAGTGTGGGAGTGTGTTTCTTTCAAACTGAGTATCTTTACATCGTTTGCGTATCTTTACTATTCCAATTGTGTATTTTTACATCGTTTGCGTATCTTTACTATTCCAATTGTGTATCTTTTCATTTCTCGTTTGAGTATCTTTCTGTAAGGCTTCTGATGCGAGTTTCTATTGTATTTGAGAGTTTTGCAAGTGTGGGAGTGTGTTTCTTTCAAACTGAGTATCTTTACATCGTTTGCGTATCTTTACTATTCCAATTGTGTATCTTTACATCGTTTGCGTATCTTTACCATTCCAATTGTGTATCTTTTCATTTCTCGTTTGAGTATCTTTCTGTAAGGCTTCTGATGCGAGTTTGTATTGTATTTGAGAGTTTTGCAAGTGTGGGAGTGTGTTTCTTTCAAACTGAGTATCTTTACATCGTTTCCGTATCTTTACTATTCCAATTGTGTATCTTTTCATTTCTCGTTTGAGTATCTTTCTGTAAGGCTTCTGATGCGAGTTTCTATTGTATTTGAGAGTTTTGCAAGTCTGGGAGTGTGTTTCTTTCAAACTGAGTATCTTTACATCGTTTGCGTATCTTTACTATTCCAATTGTGTATCTTTTCATTTCTCGTTTAAGTATCTTTCTGTAAAGCTTCTGATGCGAGTTTCTATTGTATTTGAGAGTTTTGCAAGTCTGGGAGTGTGTTTCTTTCAAACTGAGTATCTTTACATCGTTTGCGTATGTTTACTATTCCAATTGTGTATCTTTACATCGTTTGCGTATCTTTACTATTCCAATTGTGTATCTTTTCATTTCTCGTTTGAGTATCTTTCTGTAAGGCTTCTGATGCGAGTTTCTATTGTATTTGAGAGTTTTGCAAGTGTGGGAGTGTGTTTCTTTCAAACTGAGTATCTTTACATCGTTTGCGTATCTTTACTATTCCAATTGTGTATCTTTACATCGTTTGCGTATCTTTACTATTCCAATTGTGTATCTTTTCATTTCTCGTTTGAGTATCTTTCTGTAAGGCTCCTGATGCGAGTTTCTATTGTATTTGAGAGTTTTGCAAGTGTGGGAGTGTGTTTCTTTCAAACTGAGTATCTTTACATCGTTTGCGTATCTTTACTATTCCAATTGTGTATCTTTTCATTTCTCGTTTAAGTATCTTTCTGTAAGGCTTCTGATGCGAGTTTCTATTGTATTTGAGAGTTTTGCAAGTGTGGGAGTGTGTTTCTTTCAAACTGAGTATCTTTACATCATTTGCGTATCTTTACTATTCCAATTGTGTATCTTTACATCGTTTGCGTATCTTTACTATTCCAATTGTGTATCTTTTCATTTCTCGTTTGAGTATCTTTCTGTAAGGCTTCTGATGCGAGTTTCTATTGTAGTTGAGAGTTTTGCAAGTGTGCGAGTGTGTTTCTTTCAAACTGAGTATCTTTACATCGTTTGCGTATCTTTACTATTCCAATTGTGTATCTTTACATCGTTTGCGTATCTTTACTATTCCAATTGTGTATCTTTTCATTTCTCGTTTGAGTATCTTTCTGTAAGGCTTCTGATGCGAGTTTCTATTGAATTTGAGAGTTTTACAAGTGTGGGAGTGTGTTTCTTTCAAACTGAGTATCTTTACTTCGTTTGTGTATCTTTACTATTCCAATTGTGTATCTTTACATCGTTTGCGTATCTTTACTATTCCAATTGTGTATCTTTTCATTTCTCGTTTGAGTATCTTTCTGTAAGGCTTTCTGATGCGAGTTTCTATTGAATTTGAGAGTTTTGCAAGTGTGGGAGTGTGTTTCTTTCAAACTGAGTATCTTTACATCGTTTGCGTATCTTTACTATTCCAATTGTGTATCTTTTCATTTCTCGTTTGAGTATCTTTCTGTAAGACTTCTGATGCGAGTTTCTATTGTATTTGACAGTTTTGCAAGTCTGGGAGTGTGTTTCTTTCAAACTGAGTATCTTTACATCGTTTGCGTATGTTTACTATTCCAATTGTGTATCTTTACATCGTTTGCGTATCTTTACTATTCTAATTGTGTATCTTTTCATTTCTCGTTTGAGTATCTTTCTGTAAGGCTTTCTGATGCGAGTTTCTATTGAATTTGAGAGTTTTGCAAGTGTGGGAGTGTGTTTCTTTCAAACTGAGTATCTTTACATCGTTTGCGTATCTTTACTATTCCAATTGTGTATTTTTACATCGTTTGCGTATCTTTACTATTCCAATTGTGTATCTTTTCATTTCTCGTTTGAGTATCTTTCTGTAAAGCTTCTGATGCGAGTTTCTATTGTATTTGAGAGTTTTGCAAGTGTGGGAGTGTGTTTCTTTCAAACTGAGTATCTTTACATCGTTTGCGTATCTTTACTATTCCAATTGTGTATCTTTACATCGTTTGCGTATCTTTACCATTCCAATTGTGTATCTTTTCATTTCTCGTTTGAGTATCTTTCTGTAAGGCTTCTGATGCGAGTTTCTATTGTATTTGAGAGTTTTGCAAGTCTGGGAGTGTGTTTCTTTCAAACTGAGTATCTTTACATCGTTTGCGTATCTTTACTATTCCAATTGTGTATCTTTTCATTTCTCGTTTAAGTATCTTTCTGTAAGGCTTCTGATGCGAGTTTCTATTGTATTTGAGAGTTTTGCAAGTGTGGGAGTGTGTTTCTTTCAAACTGAGTATCTTTACATCATTTGCGTATCTTTACTATTCCAATTGTGTATCTTTACATCGTTTGCGTATCTTTACTATTCCAATTGTGTATCTTTTCATTTCTCGTTTGAGTATCTTTCTGTAAGGCTTCTGATGCGAGTTTCTATTGTAGTTGAGAGTTTTGCAAGTGTGCGAGTGTGTTTCTTTCAAACTGAGTATCTTTACATCGTTTGCGTATCTTTACTATTCCAATTGTGTATCTTTACATCGTTTGCGTATCTTTACTATTCCAATTGTGTATCTTTTCATTTCTCGTTTGAGTATCTTTCTGTAAGGCTTCTGATGCGAGTTTCTATTGAATTTGAGAGTTTTACAAGTGTGGGAGTGTGTTTCTTTCAAACTGAGTATCTTTACTTCGTTTGTGTATCTTTACTATTCCAATTGTGTATCTTTACATCGT
The DNA here is from genome assembly GCF_933775445.1 of Argentina anserina. Lineage (NCBI taxonomy): Eukaryota > Viridiplantae > Streptophyta > Magnoliopsida > Rosales > Rosaceae > Argentina > Argentina anserina. Next base: position 234,876 of record NW_026089409.1, on the reverse strand, counting down.
TTGCGTATCTTTACTATTCCAATTATGTATCTTTTCATTTCTCGTTTGTGTATCTTTCTGTAAGGCTTTCTTATGCGAGTTTCTATTGAATTTGAGAGTTTTGCAAGTGTGGGAGTGTGTTTCTTTCAAACTGAGTATCTTTACATCGTTTCCGTATCTTTACTATTCCAATTGTGTATCTTTTCATTTCTCGTTTGAGTATCTTTCTGTAAGGCTTCTGATGCGAGTTTCTATTGTATTTGAGAGTTTTGCAAGTCTGGGAGTGTGTTTCTTTCAAACTGAGTATCTTTACATCGTTTGCGTATCTTTACTATTCCAATTGTGTATCTTTTCATTTCTCGTTTAAGTATCTTTCTGTAAAGCTTCTGATGCGAGTTTCTATTGTATTTGAGAGTTTTGCAAGTCTGGGAGTGTGTTTCTTTCAAACTGAGTATCTTTACATCGTTTGCGTATCTTTACTATTCCAATTGTGTATCTTTACATCGTTTGCGTATCTTTACTATTCCAATTGTGTATCTTTTCATTTCTCGTTTGAGTATCTTTCTGTAAGGCTTCTGATGCGAGTTTCTATTGTATTTGAGAGTTTTGCAAGTGTGGGAGTGTGTTTCTTTCAAACTGAGTATCTTTACATCGTTTGCGTATCTTTACTATTCCAATTGTGTATCTTTACATCGTTTGCGTATCTTTACTATTCCAATTGTGTATCTTTTCATTTCTCGTTTGAGTATCTTTCTGTAAGGCTCCTGATGCGAGTTTCTATTGTATTTGAGAGTTTTGCAAGTGTGGGAGTGTGTTTCTTTCAAACTGAGTATCTTTACATCGTTTGCGTATCTTTACTATTCCAATTGTGTATCTTTTCATTTCTCGTTTAAGTATCTTTCTGTAAGGCTTCTGATGCGAGTTTCTATTGTATTTGAGAGTTTTGCAAGTGTGGGAGTGTGTTTCTTTCAAACTGAGTATCTTTACATCATTTGCGTATCTTTACTATTCCAATTGTGTATCTTTACATCGTTTGCGTATCTTTACTATTCCAATTGTGTATCTTTTCATTTCTCGTTTGAGTATCTTTCTGTAAGGCTTCTGATGCGAGTTTCTATTGTAGTTGAGAGTTTTGCAAGTGTGCGAGTGTGTTTCTTTCAAACTGAGTATCTTTACATCGTTTGCGTATCTTTACTATTCCAATTGTGTATCTTTACATCGTTTGCGTATCTTTACTATTCCAATTGTGTATCTTTTCATTTCTCGTTTGAGTATCTTTCTGTAAGGCTTCTGATGCGAGTTTCTATTGAATTTGAGAGTTTTACAAGTGTGGGAGTGTGTTTCTTTCAAACTGAGTATCTTTACTTCGTTTGTGTATCTTTACTATTCCAATTGTGTATCTTTACATCGTTTGCGTATCTTTACTATTCCAATTATGTATCTTTTCATTTCTCGTTTGTGTATCTTTCTGTAAGGCTTTCTTATGCGAGTTTCTATTGAATTTGAGAGTTTTGCAAGTGTGGGAGTGTGTTTCTTTCAAACTGAGTATCTTTACATCGTTTGCGTATGTTTACTATTCCAATTGTGTATCTTTACATCGTTTGCGTATCTTTACTATTCCAATTGTGTATCTTTTCATTTCTCGTTTGAGTATCTTTCTGTAAGGCTTCTGATGCGAGTTTCTATTGTATTTGAGAGTTTTGCAAGTGTGGGAGTGTGTTTCTTTCAAACTGAGTATCTTTACATCGTTTGCATATCTTTACTATTCCAATTGTGTATCTTTACATCGTTTGCGTATCTTTACTATTCCAATTGTGTATCTTTTCATTTCTCGTTTGAGTATCTTTCTGTAAGGCTTCTGATGCGAGTTTCTATTGTATTTGAGAGTTTTGCAAGTGTGGGAGTGTGTTTCTTTCAAACTCAGTGTCTTTACATCGTTTGCGTATCTTTACTATTCCAATTGTGTATCTTTTAATTTCTCGTTTGAGTATCTTTCTGTAAGGCTTTCTCATGCGAGTTTCTATTGAATTTGAGAGTTTTGCAAGTGTGGGAGTGTGTTTCTTTCAAACTGAGTATCTTTACATCGTTTGCGTATCTTTACTATTCCAATTGTGTATCTTTTCATTTCTCGTTTGAGTATCTTTCTGTAAGGCTTCTGATGCGAGTTTCTATTGTATTTGAGAGTTTTGCAAGTGTGGGAGTGTGTTTCTTTCAAACTGAGTATCTTTACATCGTTTGCGTATCTTTACTATTCCAATTGTGTATCTTTTCATTTCTCGTTTGAGTATCTTTCTGTAAGGCTTCTGATGCGAGTTTCTATTGTATTTGAGAGTTTTGCAAGTGTGGGAGTGTGTTTCTTTCAAACTGAGTATCTTTACATCGTTTGCGTATGTTTACTATTCCAATTGTGTATCTTTACATCGTTTGCGTATCTTTACTATTCCAATTGTGTATCTTTTCATTTCTCGTTTGAGTATCTTTCTGTAAGGCTTCTGATGCGAGTTTCTATTGTATTTGAGAGTTTTGCAAGTGTGAGAGTGTGTTTCTTTCAAACTGAGTATCTTTACATCGTTTGCGTATCTTTACTATTCCAATTGTGTATCTTTTCATTTCTCGTTTGAGTATCTTTCTGTAAGGCTTTCTGATGCGAGTTTCTATTGAATTTGAGAGTTTTGCAAGTGTGGGAGTGTGTTTCTTTCAAACTGAGTATCTTTACATCGTTTGCGTATCTTTACTATTCCAATTGTGTATCTTTTCATTTCTCGTTTGAGTATCTTTCTGTAAGGCTTCTAATGCGAGTTTCTATTGTATTTGAGAGTTTTGCAAGTGTGGGAGTGTGTTTCTTTCAAACTGAGTATCTTTACATCGTTTGCGTATCTTTACTATTCCAATTGTGTATCTTTTCATTTCTCGTTTGAGTATCTTTCTGTAAGGCTTCTGATGCGAGTTTCTATTGTATTTGAGAGTTTTGCAAGTGTGGGAGTGTGTTTCTTTCAAACTGAGTATCTTTACATCGTTTGCGTATCTTTACTATTCCAATTGTGTATCTTTACATCGTTTGCGTATCTTTACTATTCCAATTGTGTATCTTTTCATTTCTCGTTTGAGTATCTTTCTGTAAGGCTTCTGATGCGAGTTTCTATTGTAGTTGAGAGTTTTGCAAGTGTGCGAGTGTGTTTCTTTCAAACTGAGTATCTTTACATCGTTTGCGTATCTTTACTATTCCAATTGTGTATCTTTTCATTTCTCGTTTGAGTATCTTTCTGTAAGGCTTTCTGATGCGAGTTTCTATTGAATTTGAGAGTTTTGCAAGTGTGGGAGTGTGTTTCTTTCAAACTGAGTATCTTTACATCGTTTGCGTATCTTTACTATTCCAATTGTGTATCTTTTCATTTCTCGTTTGAGTATCTTTCTGTAAGGTTTCTGATGCGAGTTTCTATTGTATTTGAGAGTTTTGCAAGTGTGGGAGTGTGTTTCTTTCAAACTGAGTATCTTTACATCGTTTGCGTATCTTTACTATTCCAATTGTGTATCTTTTCATTTCTCGTTTGAAAATCTTTCTGTAAGGCTTCTGATGCGAGTTTCTATTTTATTTGAGAGTTTTGCAAGTGTGGGAGTGTGTTTCTTTCAAACTGAGTATCTTTACATCGTTTGCGTATCTTTACTATTCCAATTGTGTATCTTTTCATTTCTCGTTTGAGTATCTTTCTGTAAGGCTTCTGATGCGAGTTTCTATTGAATTTGAGAGTTTTGCAAGTGTGGGAGTGTGTTTCTTTCAAACTGAGTATCTTTACATCGTTTGCGTATCTTTACTATTCCAATTGTGTATCTTTTCATTTCTCGTTTGAGTATCTTTCTGTAAGGCTTCTGATGCGAGTTTCTATTGTATTTGAGAGTTTTGCAAGTGTGGGAGTGTGTTTCTTTCAAACTGAGTATCTTTACATCGTTTGCGTATGTTTACTATTCCAATTGTGTATCTTTACATCGTTTGCATATCTTTACTATTCTAATTGTGTATCTTTTCATTTCTCGTTTGAGTATCTTTCTGTAAGGCTTTCTGATGCGAGTTTCTATTGAATTTGAGAGTTTTGCAAGTGTGGGAGTGTGTTTCTTTCAAACTGAGTATCTTTACATCGTTTGCGTATCTTTACTATTCCAATTGTGTATCTTTTCATTTCTCGTTTGAGTATCTTTCTGTAAGGTTTCTGATGCGAGTTTCTATTGTATTTGAGAGTTTTGCAAGTGTGGGAGTATGTTTCTTTCAAACTGAGTATCTTTACATCGTTTGCGTATCTTTACTATTCCAATTGTGTATCTTTTCATTTCTCGTTTGAAAATCTTTCTGTAAGGCTTCTGATGCGAGTTTCTATTGTATTTGAGAGTTTTGCAAGTGTGGGAGTGTGTTTCTTTCAAACTGAGTATCTTTACATCGTTTGCGTATCTTTACTATTCCAATTGTGTATCTTTTCATTTCTCGTTTGAGTATCTTTCTGTAAGGCTTCTGATGCGAGTTTGTATTGTATTTGAGAGTTTTGCAAGTGTGGGAGTGTGTTTCTTTCAAACTGAGTATCTTTACATCGTTTGCGTATCTTTACTATTCCAATTGTGTATTTTTTCATTTCTCGTTTGAGTATCTTTCTGTAAGGCTTCTGATGCGAGTTTCTATTGTATTTGAGAGTTTTGCAAGTGTGGGAGTGTGTTTCTTTCAAACTGAGTATCTTTACATCGTTTGCGTATCTTTACTATTCCAATTGTGTATCTTTTCATTTCTCGTTTAAGTATCTTTCTGTAAGGCTTCTGATGCGAGTTTCTATTGTATTTGAGAGTTTTGCAAGTCTGGGAGTGTGTTTCTTTCAAACTGAGTATCTTTACATCGTTTGCGTATGTTTACTATTCCAATTGTGTATCTTTACATCGTTTGTGTATCTTTACTATTCTAATTGTGTATCTTTTCATTTCTCGTTTGAGTATCTTTCTGTAAGGCTTTCTGATGCGAGTTTCTATTGAATTTGAGAGTTTTGCAAGTGTGGGAGTGTGTTTCTTTCAAACTGAGTATCTTTACATCGTTTGCGTATGTTTACTATTCCAATTGTGTATCTTTACATCGTTTGCGTATCTTTACTATTCCAATTGTGTATCTTTTCATTTCTCGTTAGAGTATCTTTCTGTAAGGCTTCTGATGCGAGTTTCTATTGTATTTGAGAGTTTTGCAAGTGTGGGAGTGTGTTTCTTTCAAACTGAGTATCTTTACATCGTTTGCGTATCTTTACTATTCCAATTGTGTATCTTTTCATTTCTCGTTTGAGTATCTTTCTGTAAAGCTTCTGATGCGAGTTTCTATTGTATTTGAGAGTTTTGCAAGTGTGGGAGTGTGTTTCTTTCAAACTGAGTATCTTTACATCGTTTGCGTATCTTTACTATTCCAATTGTGTATCTTTACATCGTTTGCGTATCTTTACTATTCCAATTGTGTATCTTTTCATTTCTCGTTTGAGTATCTTTCTGTAAGGCTTCTGATGCGAGTTTGTATTGTATTTGAGAGTTTTGCAAGTGTGGGAGTGTGTTTCTTTCAAACTGAGTATCTTTACATCGTTTGCGTATCTTTACTATTCCAATTGTGTATTTTTTCATTTCTCGTTTGAGTATCTTTCTGTAAGGCTTCTGATGCGAGTTTCTATTGTATTTGAGAGTTTTGCAAGTGTGGGAGTGTGTTTCTTTCAAACTGAGTATCTTTACATCGTTTGCGTATCTTTACTATTCCAATTGTGTATCTTTTCATTTCTCGTTTAAGTATCTTTCTGTAAGGCTTCTGATGCGAGTTGCTATTGTATTTGAGAGTTTTGCAAGTCTGGGAGTGTGTTTCTTTCAAACTGAGTATCTTTACATCGTTTGCGTATCTTTACTATTCCAATTGTGTATCTTTACATCGTTTGCGTATCTTTACTATTCCAATTGTGTATCTTTTCATTTCTCGTTTGAGTATCTTTCTGTAAGGCATCTGATGCGAGTTTCTATTGTATTTGAGAGTTTTGCAAGTGTGGGAGTGTGTTTCTTTCAAACTGAGTATCTTTACATCGTTTGCGTATCTTTACTATTCCAATTGTGTATCTTTACATCGTTTGCGTATCTTTACTATTCCAATTGTGTATCTTTTCATTTCTCGTTTGAGTATCTTTCTGTAAGGCTTCTGATGCGAGTTTCTATTGTATTTGAGAGTTTTGCAAGTGTGAGAGTGTGTTTCTTTCAAACTGAGTATCTTTACATCGTTTGCGTATCTTTACTATTCCAATTGTGTATCTTTTCATTTCTCGTTTGAGTATCTTTCTGTAAGGCTTTCTGATGCGAGTTTCTATTGAATTTGAGAGTTTTGCAAGTGTGGGAGTGTGTTTCTTTCAAACTGAGTATGTTTACATCGTTTGCGTATCTTTACTATTCCAATTGTGTATCTTTTCATTTCTCGTTTGAGTATCTTTCTGTAAGGCTTCTGATGCGAGTTTCTATTGTATTTGAGAGTTTTGCAAGTGTGGGAGTGTGTTTCTTTCAAACTGAGTATCTTTACATCGTTTGCGTATCTTTCCTATTCCAATTGTGTATCTTTTCATTTCTCGTTTGAGTATCTTTCTGTAAGGCTTCTGATGCGAGTTTCTATTGTATTTGAGAGTTTTGCAAGTGTGGGAGTGTGTTTCTTTCAAACTGAGTATCTTTACATCGTTTGCGTATCTTTACTATTCCAATTGTGTATCTTTTCATTTCTCGTTTGAGTATCTTTCTGTAAGGCTTCTGATGCGAGTTTCTATTGTATTTGAGAGTTTTGCAAGTGTGGGAGTGTGTTTCTTTCAAACTGAGTATCTTTACATCGTTTGCGTATCTTTACTATTCCAATTGTGTATCTTTTCATTTCTCGTTTGAGTATCTTTCTGTAAGGCTTCTGATGCGAGTTTCTATTGTATTTGAGAGTTTTGCAAGTGTGGGAGTGTGTTTCTTTCAAACTGAGTATCTTTACATCGTTTGCGTATCTTTACTATTCCAATTGTGTATCTTTTCATTTCTCGTTTGAAAATCTTTCTGTAAGGCTTCTGATGCGAGTTTCTATTGTATTTGAGAGTTTTGCAAGTGTGGGAGTGTGTTTCTTTCAAACTGAGTATCTTTACATCGTTTGCGTATCTTTACTATTCCAATTGTGTATCTTTTCATTTCTCGTTTGAGTATCTTTCTGTAAGGCTTCTGATGCGAGTTTCTATTGTATTTGAGAGTTTTGCAAGTGTGGGAGTGTGTTTCTTTCAAACTGAGTATCTTTACATCGTTTGCGTATCTTTACTATTCCAATTGTGTATCTTTACATCGTTTGCGTATCTTTACTATTCTAATTGTGTATCTTTTCATTTCTCGTTTGAGTATCTTTCTGTAAGGCTTTCTGATGCGAGTTTCTATTGAATTTGAGAGTTTTGCAAGTGTGGGAGTGTGTTACTTTCAAACTGAGTATCTTTACATCGTTTGCGTATCTTTACTATTCCAATTGTGTATTTTTACATCGTTTGCGTATCTTTACTATTCCAATTGTGTATCTTTTCATTTCTCGTTTGAGTATCTTTCTGTAAAGCTTCTGATGCGAGTTTCTATTGTATTTGAGAGTTTTGCAAGTGTGGGAGTGTGTTTCTTTCAAACTGAGTATCTTTACATCGTTTGCGTATCTTTACTATTCCAATTGTGTATCTTTACATCGTTTGCGTATCTTTACCATTCCAATTGTGTATCTTTTCATTTCTCGTTTGAGTATCTTTCTGTAAGGCTTCTGATGCGAGTTTGTATTGTATTTGAGAGTTTTGCAAGTGTGGGAGTGTGTTTCTTTCAAACTGAGTATCTTTACATCGTTTGCGTATCTTTACTATTCCAATTGTGTATCTTTTCATTTCTCGTTTGAGTATCTTTCTGTAAGGCTTCTGATGCGAGTTTCTATTGTATTTGAGAGTTTTGCAAGTCTGGGAGTGTGTTTCTTTCAAACTGAGTATCTTTACATCGTTTGCGTATCTTTACTATTCCAATTGTGTATCTTTTCATTTCTCGTTTAAGTATCTTTCTGTAAAGCTTCTGATGCGAGTTTCTATTGTATTTGAGAGTTTTGCAAGTCTGGGAGTGTGTTTCTTTCAAACTGAGTATCTTTACATCGTTTGCGTATGTTTACTATTCCAATTGTGTATCTTTACATCGTTTGCGTATCTTTACTATTCCAATTGTGTATCTTTTCATTTCTCGTTTGAGTATCTTTCTGTAAGGCTTCTGATGCGAGTTTCTATTGTATTTGAGAGTTTTGCAAGTGTGGGAGTGTGTTTCTTTCAAACTGAGTATCTTTACATCGTTTGCGTATCTTTACTATTCCAATTGTGTATCTTTACATCGTTTGCGTATCTTTACTATTCCAATTGTGTATCTTTTCATTTCTCGTTTGAGTATCTTTCTGTAAGGCTCCTGATGCGAGTTTCTATTGTATTTGAGAGTTTTGCAAGTGTGGGAGTGTGTTTCTTTCAAACTGAGTATCTTTACATCGTTTGCGTATCTTTACTATTCCAATTGTGTATCTTTTCATTTCTCGTTTGAGTATCTTTCTGTAAGGCTTCTGATGCGAGTTTCTATTGTATTTGAGAGTTTTGCAAGTCTGGGAGTGTGTTTCTTTCAAACTGAGTATCTTTACATCGTTTGCGTATGTTTACTATTCCAATTGTGTATCTTTACATCGTTTGCGTATCTTTACTATTCTAATTGTGTATCTTTTCATTTCTCGTTTGAGTATCTTTCTGTAAGGCTTTCTGATGCGAGTTTCTATTGAATTTGAGAGTTTTGCAAGTGTGGGAGTGTGTTTCTTTCAAACTGAGTATCTTTACATCGTTTGCGTATGTTTACTATTCCAATTGTGTATCTTTACATCGTTTGCGTATCTTTACTATTCCAATTGTGTATCTTTTCATTTCTCGTTTGAGTATCTTTCTGTAAGGCTTCTGATGCGAGTTTCTATTGTATTTGAGAGTTTTGCAAGTCTGGGAGTGTGTTTCTTTCAAACTGAGTATCTTTACATCGTTTGCGTATGTTTACTATTCCAATTGTGTATCTTTACATCGTTTGCGTATCTTTACTATTCTAATTGTGTATCTTTTCATTTCTCGTTTGAGTATCTTTCTGTAAGGCTTTCTGATGCGAGTTTCTATTGAATTTGAGAGTTTTGCAAGTGTGGGAGTGTGTTTCTTTCAAACTGAGTATCTTTACATCGTTTGCGTATCTTTACTATTCCAATTGTGTATCTTTTCATTTCTCGTTTGAGTATCTTTCTGTAAGGCTTCTGATGCGAGTTTCTATTGTATTTGAGAGTTTTGCACGTGTGGGAGTGTGTTTCTTTCAAACTGAGTATCTTTACATCGTTTGCGTATCTTTACTATTCCAATTGTGTATCTTTTCATTTCTCGTTTGAGTATCTTTCTGTAAGGCTTCTGATGCGAGTTTGTATTGTATTTGAGAGTTTTGCAAGTGTGGGAGTGTGTTTCTTTCAAACTGAGTATCTTTACATCGTTTGCGTATCTTTACTATTCCAATTGTGTATTTTTTCATTTCTCGTTTGAGTATCTTTCTGTAAGGCTTCTGATGCGAGTTTCTATTGTATTTGAGAGTTTTGCAAGTGTGGGAGTGTGTTTCTTTCAAACTGAGTATCTTTACATCGTTTGCGTATCTTTACTATTCCAATTGTGTATCTTTTCATTTCTCGTTTAAGTATCTTTCTGTAAGGCTTCTGATGCGAGTTGCTATTGTATTTGAGAGTTTTGCAAGTCTGGGAGTGTGTTTCTTTCAAACTGAGTATCTTTACATCGTTTGCGTATCTTTACTATTCCAATTGTGTATCTTTACATCGTTTGCGTATCTTTACTATTCCAATTGTGTATCTTTTCATTTCTCGTTTGAGTATCTTTCTGTAAGGCATCTGATGCGAGTTTCTATTGTATTTGAGAGTTTTGCAAGTGTGGGAGTGTGTTTCTTTCAAACTGAGTATCTTTACATCGTTTGCGTATCTTTACTATTCCAATTGTGTATCTTTACATCGTTTGCGTATCTTTACTATTCCAATTGTGTATCTTTTCATTTCTCGTTTGAGTATCTTTCTGTAAGGCTTCTGATGCGAGTTTCTATTGTATTTGAGAGTTTTGCAAGTGTGAGAGTGTGTTTCTTTCAAACTGAGTATCTTTACATCGTTTGCGTATCTTTACTATTCCAATTGTGTATCTTTTCATTTCTCGTTTGAGTATCTTTCTGTAAGGCTTTCTGATGCGAGTTTCTATTGAATTTGAGAGTTTTGCAAGTGTGGGAGTGTGTTTCTTTCAAACTGAGTATGTTTACATCGTTTGCGTATCTTTACTATTCCAATTGTGTATCTTTTCATTTCTCGTTTGAGTATCTTTCTGTAAGGCTTCTGATGCGAGTTTCTATTGTATTTGAGAGTTTTGCAAGTGTGGGAGTGTGTTTCTTTCAAACTGAGTATCTTTACATCGTTTGCGTATCTTTCCTATTCCAATTGTGTATCTTTTCATTTCTCGTTTGAGTATCTTTCTGTAAGGCTTCTGATGCGAGTTTCTATTGTATTTGAGAGTTTTGCAAGTGTGGGAGTGTGTTTCTTTCAAACTGAGTATCTTTACATCGTTTGCGTATCTTTACTATTCCAATTGTGTATCTTTTCATTTCTCGTTTGAGTATCTTTCTGTAAGGCTTCTTATGCGAGTTTCTATTGTATTTGAGAGTTTTGCAAGTGTGGGAGTGTGTTTCTTTCAAACTGAGTATCTTTACATCGTTTGCGTATCTTTACTATTCCAATTGTGTATCTTTTCATTTCTCGTTTGAGTATCTTTCTGTAAGGCTTCTGATGCGAGTTTCTATTGTATTTGAGAGTTTTGCAAGTGTGGGAGTGTGTTTCTTTCAAACTGAGTATCTTTACATCGTTTGCGTATCTTTACTATTCCAATTGTGTATCTTTTCATTTCTCGTTTGAAAATCTTTCTGTAAGGCTTCTGATGCGAGTTTCTATTGTATTTGAGAGTTTTGCAAGTGTGGGAGTGTGTTTCTTTCAAACTGAGTATCTTTACATCGTTTGCGTATCTTTACTATTCCAATTGTGTATCTTTTCATTTCTCGTTTGAGTATCTTTCTGTAAGGCTTCTGATGCGAGTTTCTATTGTATTTGAGAGTTTTGCAAGTGTGGGAGTGTGTTTCTTTCAAACTGAGTATCTTTACATCGTTTGCGTATGTTTACTATTCCAATTGTGTATCTTTACATCGTTTGCGTATCTTTACTATTCTAATTGTGTATCTTTTCATTTCTCGTTTGAGTATCTTTCTGTAAGGCTTTCTGATGCGAGTTTCTATTGAATTTGAGAGTTTTGCAAGTGTGGGATTGTGTTTCTTTCAAACTGAGTATCTTTACATCGTTTGCGTATCTTTACTATTCCAATTGTGTATTTTTACATCGTTTGCGTATCTTTACTATTCCAATTGTGTATCTTTTCATTTCTCGTTTGAGTATCTTTCTGTAAAGCTTCTGATGCGAGTTTCTATTGTATTTGAGAGTTTTGCAAGTGTGGGAGTGTGTTTCTTTCAAACTGAGTATCTTTACATCGTTTGCGTATCTTTACTATTCCAATTGTGTATCTTTACATCGTTTGCGTATCTTTACCATTCCAATTGTGTATCTTTTCATTTCTCGTTTGAGTATCTTTCTGTAAGGCTTCTGATGCGAGTTTGTATTGTATTTGAGAGTTTTGCAAGTGTGGGAGTGTGTTTCTTTCAAACTGAGTATCTTTACATCGTTTGCGTATCTTTACTATTCCAATTGTGTATCTTTTCATTTCTCGTTTGAGTATCTTTCTGTAAGGCTTCTGATGCGAGTTTCTATTGTATTTGAGAGTTTTGCAAGTCTGGGAGTGTGTTTCTTTCAAACTGAGTATCTTTACATCGTTTGCGTATCTTTACTATTCCAATTGTGTATCTTTTCATTTCTCGTTTAAGTATCTTTCTGTAAAGCTTCTGATGCGAGTTTCTATTGTATTTGAGAGTTTTGCAAGTCTGGGAGTGTGTTTCTTTCAAACTGAGTATCTTTACATCGTTTGCGTATGTTTACTATTCCAATTGTGTATCTTTACATCGTTTGCGTATCTTTACTATTCCAATTGTGTATCTTTTCATTTCTCGTTTGAGTATCTTTCTGTAAGGCTTCTGATGCGAGTTTCTATTGTATTTGAGAGTTTTGCAAGTGTGGGAGTGTGTTTCTTTCAAACTGAGTATCTTTACATCGTTTGCGTATCTTTACTATTCCAATTGTGTATCTTTACATCGTTTGCGTATCTTTACTATTCCAATTGTGTATCTTTTCATTTCTCGTTTGAGTATCTTTCTGTAAGGCTCCTGATGCGAGTTTCTATTGTATTTGAGAGTTTTGCAAGTGTGGGAGTGTGTTTCTTTCAAACTGAGTATCTTTACATCGTTTGCGTATCTTTACTATTCCAATTGTGTATCTTTTCATTTCTCGTTTGAGTATCTTTCTGTAAGGCTTCTGATGCGAGTTTCTATTGTATTTGAGAGTTTTGCAAGTCTGGGAGTGTGTTTCTTTCAAACTGAGTATCTTTACATCGTTTGCGTATGTTTACTATTCCAATTGTGTATCTTTACATCGTTTGCGTATCTTTACTATTCTAATTGTGTATCTTTTCATTTCTCGTTTGAGTATCTTTCTGTAAGGCTTTCTGATGCGAGTTTCTATTGAATTTGAGAGTTTTGCAAGTGTGGGAGTGTGTTTCTTTCAAACTGAGTATCTTTACATCGTTTGCGTATGTTTACTATTCCAATTGTGTATCTTTACATCGTTTGCGTATCTTTACTATTCCAATTGTGTATCTTTTCATTTCTCGTTTGAGTATCTTTCTGTAAGGCTTCTGATGCGAGTTTCTATTGTATTTGAGAGTTTTGCAAGTCTGGGAGTGTGTTTCTTTCAAACTGAGTATCTTTACATCGTTTGCGTATGTTTACTATTCCAATTGTGTATCTTTACATCGTTTGCGTATCTTTACTATTCTAATTGTGTATCTTTTCATTTCTCGTTTGAGTATCTTTCTGTAAGGCTTTCTGATGCGAGTTTCTATTGAATTTGAGAGTTTTGCAAGTGTGGGAGTGTGTTTCTTTCAAACTGAGTATCTTTACATCGTTTGCGTATCTTTACTATTCCAATTGTGTATCTTTTCATTTCTCGTTTGAGTATCTTTCTGTAAGGCTTCTGATGCGAGTTTCTATTGTATTTGAGAGTTTTGCACGTGTGGGAGTGTGTTTCTTTCAAACTGAGTATCTTTACATCGTTTGCGTATCTTTACTATTCCAATTGTGTATCTTTTCATTTCTCGTTTGAGTATCTTTCTGTAAGGCTTCTGATGCGAGTTTCTATTGTATTTGAGAGTTTTGCAAGTGTGGGAGTGTGTTTCTTTCAAACTGAGTATCTTTACATCGTTTGCGTATCTTTACTATTCCAATTGTGTATCTTTTCATTTCTCGTTTGAAAATCTTTCTGTAAGGCTTCTGATGCGAGTTTCTATTATATTTGAGAGTTTTGCAAGTGTGGGAGTGTGTTTCTTTCAAACTGAGTATCTTTACATCGTTTGCGTATCTTTACTATTCCAATTGTGTATCTTTTCATTTCTCGTTTGAGTATCTTTCTGTAAGGCTTCTGATGCGAGTTTCTATTGTATTTGAGAGTTTTGCAAGTCTGGGAGTGTGTTTCTTTCAAACTGAGTATCTTTACATCGTTTGCGTATGTTTACTATTCCAATTGTGTATCTTTACATCGTTTGCGTATCTTTACTATTCTAATTGTGTATCTTTTCATTTCTCGTTTGAGTATCTTTCTGTAAGGCTTTCTGATGCGAGTTTCTATTGAATTTGAGAGTTTTGCAAGTGTGGGAGTGTGTTTCTTTCAAACTGAGTATCTTTACATCGTTTGCGTATGTTTACTATTCCAATTGTGTATCTTTACATCGTTTGCGTATCTTTACTATTCCAATTGTGTATCTTTTCATTTCTCGTTAGAGTATCTTTCTGTAAGGCTTCTGATGCGAGTTTCTATTGAATTTGAGAGTTTTGCAAGTGTGGGAGTGTGTTTCTTTCAAACTGAGTATCTTTACATCGTTTGCGTATGTTTACTATTCCAATTGTGTATCTTTACATCGTTTGCGTATCTTTACTATTCCAATTGTGTATCTTTTCATTTCTCGTTAGAGTATCTTTCTGTAAGGCTTCTGATGCGAGTTTCTATTGTATTTGAGAGTTTTGCAAGTGTGGGAGTGTGTTTCTTTCAAACTGAGTATCTTTACATCGTTTGCGTATCTTTACTATTCCAATTGTGTATTTTTACATCGTTTGCGTATCTTTACTATTCCAATTGTGTATCTTTTCATTTCTCATTTGAGTATCTTTCTGTAAAGCTTCTGATGCGAGTTTCTATTGTATTTGTGAGTTTTGCAAGTGTGGGAGTGTGTTTCTTTCAAACTGAGTATCTTTACATCGTTTGCGTATCTTTACTATTCCAATTGTGTATCTTTTCATTTCTCGTTTGAGTATCTTTCTGTAAGGCTTCTGATGCGAGTTTCTATTGTATTTGAGAGTTTTGCAAGTGTGGGAGTGTGTTTCTTTCAAACTGAGTATCTTTACATCGTTTGCGTATCTTTACTATTCCAATTGTGTATCTTTTCATTTCTCGTTTGAAAATCTTTCTGTAAGGCTTCTGATGCGAGTTTCTATTGTATTTGAGAGTTTTGCAAGTGTGGGAGTGTGTTTCTTTCAAACTGAGTATCTTTACATCGTTTGCGTATCTTTACTATTCCAATTGTGTATCTTTTCATTTCTCGTTTGAGTATCTTTCTGTAAGGCTTCTGATGCGAGTTTCTATTGTATTTGAGAGTTTTGCAAGTGTGGGAGTGTGTTTCTTTCAAACTGAGTATCTTTACATCGTTTGCGTATCTTTACTATTCCAATTGTGTATCTTTTCATTTCTCGTTTGAGTATCTTTCTGTAAGGCTTCTGATGCGAGTTTCTATTGTATTTGAGAGTTTTGCAAGTCTGGGAGTGTGTTTCTTTCAAACTGAGTATCTTTACATCGTTTGCGTATGTTTACTATTCCAATTGTGTATCTTTACATCGTTTGCGTATCTTTACTATTCTAATTGTGTATCTTTTCATTTCTCGTTTGAGTATCTTTCTGTAAGGCTTTCTGATGCGAGTTTCTATTGAATTTGAGAGTTTTGCAAGTGTGGGAGTGTGTTTCTTTCAAACTGAGTATCTTTACATCGTTTGCGTATCTTTACTATTCCAATTGTGTATCTTTTCATTTCTCGTTTGAGTATCTTTCTGTAAGGCTTCTGATGCGAGTTTCTATTGTATTTGAGAGTTTTGCACGTGTGGGAGTGTGTTTCTTTCAAACTGAGTATCTTTACATCGTTTGCGTATCTTTACTATTCCAATTGTGTATCTTTTCATTTCTCGTTTGAGTATCTTTCTGTAAGGCTTCTGATGCGAGTTTCTATTGTATTTGAGAGTTTTGCAAGTGTGGGAGTGTGTTTCTTTCAAACTGAGTATCTTTACATCGTTTGCGTATCTTTACTATTCCAATTGTGTATCTTTTCATTTCTCGTTTGAAAATCTTTCTGTAAGGCTTCTGATGCGAGTTTCTATTGTATTTGAGAGTTTTGCAAGTGTGGGAGTGTGTTTCTTTCAAACTGAGTATCTTTACATCGTTTGCGTATCTTTACTATTCCAATTGTGTATCTTTTCATTTCTCGTTTGAGTATCTTTCTGTAAGGCTTCTGATGCGAGTTTCTATTGTATTTGAGAGTTTTGCAAGTGTGGGAGTGTGTTTCTTTCAAACTGAGTATCTTTACATCGTTTGCGTATCTTTACTATTCCAATTGTGTATCTTTTCATTTCTCGTTTGAGTATCTTTCTGTAAGGCTTCTGATGCGAGTTTCTATTGTATTTGAGAGTTTTGCAAGTCTGGGAGTGTGTTTCTTTCAAACTGAGTATCTTTACATCGTTTGCGTATGTTTACTATTCCAATTGTGTATCTTTACATCGTTTGCGTATCTTTACTATTCTAATTGTGTATCTTTTCATTTCTCGTTTGAGTATCTTTCTGTAAGGCTTTCTGATGCGAGTTTCTATTGAATTTGAGAGTTTTGCAAGTGTGGGAGTGTGTTTCTTTCAAACTGAGTATCTTTACATCGTTTGCGTATCTTTACTATTCCAATTGTGTATCTTTTCATTTCTCGTTTGAGTATCTTTCTGTAAGGCTTCTGATGCGAGTTTCTATTGTATTTGAGAGTTTTGCACGTGTGGGAGTGTGTTTCTTTCAAACTGAGTATCTTTACATCGTTTGCGTATCTTTACTATTCCAATTGTGTATCTTTTCATTTCTCGTTTGAGTATCTTTCTGTAAAACTTCTGATGCGAGTTTCTATTGTATTTGAGAGTTTTGCAAGTGTGGGAGTGTGTTTCTTTCAAACTGAGTATCTTTACATCGTTTGCGTATCTTTACTATTCCAATTGTGTATCTTTTCATTTCTCGTTTGAAAATCTTTCTGTAAGGCTTCTGATGCGAGTTTCTATTGTATTTGAGAGTTTTGCAAGTGTGGGAGTGTGTTTCTTTCAAACTGAGTATCTTTACATCGTTTGCGTATCTTTACTATTCCAATTGTGTATCTTTTCATTTCTCGTTTGAGTATCTTTCTGTAAGGCTTCTGATGCGAGTTTCTATTGTATTTGAGAGTTTTGCAAGTCTGGGAGTGTGTTTCTTTCAAACTGAGTATCTTTACATCGTTTGCGTATGTTTACTATTCCAATTGTGTATCTTTACATCGTTTGCGTATCTTTACTATTCTAATTGTGTATCTTTTCATTTCTCGTTTGAGTATCTTTCTGTAAGGCTTTCTGATGCGAGTTTCTATTGAATTTGAGAGTTTTGCAAGTGTGGGAGTGTGTTTCTTTCAAACTGAGTATCTTTACATCGTTTGCGTATGTTTACTATTCCAATTGTGTATCTTTACATCGTTTGCGTATCTTTACTATTCCAATTGTGTATCTTTTCATTTCTCGTTAGAGTATCTTTCTGTAAGGCTTCTGATGCGAGTTTCTATTGAATTTGAGAGTTTTGCAAGTGTGGGAGTGTGTTTCTTTCAAACTGAGTATCTTTACATCGTTTGCGTATGTTTACTATTCCAATTTTGTATCTTTACATCGTTTGCGTATCTTTACTATTCCAATTGTGTATCTTTTCATTTCTAGTTAGAGTATCTTTCTGTAAGGCTTCTGATGCGAGTTTCTATTGAATTTGAGAGTTTTGCAAGTGTGGGAGTGTGTTTCTTTTAAACTGAGTATCTTTACATCGTTTGCGTATGTTTACTATTCCAATTGTGTATCTTTACATCGTTTGCGTATCTTTACTATTCCAATTGTGTATCTTTTCATTTCTCGTTAGAGTATCTTTCTGTAAGGCTTCTGATGCGAGTTTCTATTGTATTTGAGAGTTTTGCAAGTGTGGGAGTGTGTTTCTTTCAAACTGAGTATCTTTACATCGTTTGCGTATCTTTACTATTCCAATTGTGTATTTTTACATCGTTTGCGTATCTTTACTATTCCAATTGTGTATCTTTTCATTTCTCATTTGAGTATCTTTCTGTAAAGCTTCTGATGCGAGTTTCTATTGTATTTGTGAGTTTTGCAAGTGTGGGAGTGTGTTTCTTTCAAACTGAGTATCTTTACATCGTTTGCGTATCTTTACTATTCCAATTGTGTATCTTTTCATTTCTCGTTTGAGTATCTTTCTGTAAGGCTTCTGATGCGAGTTTCTTTTGTATTTGAGAGTTTTGCAAGTGTGGGAGTGTGTTTCTTTCAAACTGAGTATCTTTACATCGTTTGCGTATCTTTACTATTCCAATTGTGTATCTTTTCATTTCTCGTTTGAAAATCTTTCTGTAAGGCTTCTGATGCGAGTTTCTATTGTATTTGAGAGTTTTGCAAGTGTGGGAGTGTGTTTCTTTCAAACTGAGTATCTTTACATCGTTTGCGTATCTTTACTATTCCAATTGTGTATCTTTTCATTTCTCGTTTGAGTATCTTTCTGTAAGGCTTCTGATGCGAGTTTCTATTGTATTTGAGAGTTTTGCAAGTGTGGGAGTGTGTTTCTTTCAAACTGAGTATCTTTACATCGTTTGCGTATCTTTACTATTCCAATTGTGTATCTTTTCATTTCTCGTTTGAGTATCTTTCTGTAAGGCTTCTGATGCGAGTTTCTATTGTATTTGAGAGTTTTGCAAGTCTGGGAGTGTGTTTCTTTCAAACTGAGTATCTTTACATCGTTTGCGTATGTTTACTATTCCAATTGTGTATCTTTACATCGTTTGCGTATCTTTACTATTCCAATTGTGTATCTTTTCATTTCTCGTTTGAGTATCTTTCTGTAAGGCTTCTGATGCGAGTTTCTATTGTATTTGAGAGTTTTGCAAGTGTGGGATGATGATTGCTCGATTACTCGACATCAATATTTAACCCTGTAAGCATCGTAAGTAGTATAAAGCAAGAGGGTATCGTTCACAAACCGGGGATCCAGCCAGGGCTTAGGATCACATCAATTAACACGAATTCATAAAGATATAAATGGTTTGATATAGATTTCGGATCAAAGATAACAACAGAAAATAAAACCTAAGCTAATATATACATGTGATCAACCAACCAACACATAAGCAATCACCACAACAAATCATATAAAGCTAACGAAAACAAGTTCTAGTTCTCCTTTAAGAGTCATGCCGAGACACTATCATGAATAACTAAGGTTGGATCATGCAATTAGGGTTCTAAGCAGTAACCTAAACACATAGACACTTAACACATTCGATTCATTCCAAGCGGTCTTAATCGAAATCTAACATACTTATCCTACCATGCAATTCCAAAGCCACGCATATTGAATTCATTAAGCATGTCACCTACTTAACCCCCAATCATGCAATTTCGAAAATCACATAGAAAAGATAAACATGTTCATAGCATAAGTCATAAATCCAACAACCTAAATATCATGCTACAAGCGTATACATAACATAAAGATATCGAAATCATTCAATAACAAGGCACGGCAGAAACCAAAATTCATAGAACTAAAAACCTAAAATCGCAACTTTACATAATTTGAAACAAGTAACTATCTCATAGACAAAATTGAAACAAGTTTACAATACCAAATCGCATACTCATCCAAGAACAAGAACAAAACCAAAACCGAATTGAATAAAGAGAGAATCATGGTTACACTTTATAAATCAAGCAATCCACAAGTGTAGCCGAGACTTCTATGGATGAAACCTTCTTCACAAGCGTGCTTGAAGGCTATTGATAGGTGGGGAATGATGGAATCGGTTTTAGGATTTCTTGGAATGGTGAAGGATGAATTCGGCAGAGCTATGGCTGTGTTTTTGTGTAGGGTTGATGATGTTGCTGAATGGAGAGGCCGGCCTCTATATATAGAGGTGTAGGAAGCCTTCTTGCGTGCCAAAAGGAAATAGAATCCAATTGGGAAACTGAAATCCTCTTTGTTATGGATTTGATTTATGTACTCCATATCCAACTTGATGTAGGAAACCAAGTCCAATAGGGAGATCTCTTTAAGGGCTGCACGGCAATCTCTTGGTCCAACTAGGAGTAGCTAGGCCGGCCTCCTCTTCTCCTTGTTCAACTCGACTATGATTTCCTTGTTCAACTAGGAATGCAACTCGGCAACTCTCCTTTCTTTCCAAATATGATTTGTCTTTCCTGAAAAGAAATCGTCGATTAAGGAATAGGAAAGAATGAAAATAGGAAAGTAGAGTCCTAGTCGAGTAAGGAATCCTAGCTCAATCAGGAGTTCTAACACTTAGCACAATTTCATCATCAAATCATCTAAAATCGAAATAGCTCTACCTATAACATACATATGACAAATATGAACCTAAAACAACTAAATAAGAAGTAACAAAGCATAAGAATAGGACATATAAACATTAAGAACGTCACACTTTGTGCTCCTATCAACAACCCCACACTTAGACTTTGCTAGTCCCTTAGCAAACACTAAAAAACGAAAATCAAAGCATAATACGAAATCAAAACAACTAACGACACAACATTCTAATGCCTTCAACATTTTGTCTCAGAGATCTTCAAACTCATAGCATCAAGAATAACACTCAATCGAAATAGATACGATGAATTCAATGGTTAATAAACATGAAATTTCGTTTAACAAGTAAGACATGGCAGAAACAAAGGTGAAATTAAGCTCGACATGTTCAAAACAAGTTCAAATTCAACTCACATAGGATATGCACTCCAAATCTTTTCTCTCAATAACATGGCATATGCTTAAAAGCTTTTCACACACAAGAGTTATGAACATAGGGAAATCGAAAACCTCATGAAAGATACCAATCATATGCACAAATGAACCCAAACCATAAGCTTACTTATGAAACAAACTCCACAAATCAAGAGCTACTCATTTTAAGAATCATGCGGATCTTTAGAAAGGGATAGTTAGGCTCGGCATGGGTATTATTTTCAAGGTAAAAGGAATCACAAAGGTCATCCTCAAGACTTAGCAGAGCAAAACATCCACCTTATGTCGCCATACTCCATAAAACAAGGGCCAAATCTCATCATGTTGGACCCATCTTCACTTTAAACATTGTGAAAACGAACAAAGGCTAAAATATAACATTATTGAGCCTTCAACAAATACATCACAACTCCAAATTCACCAAAAACAACATGTATGCCGAGATCAACATTCTTCATTCAACTTTTTCTTTTCTTAACCGTGCATCATGAATCCTTTCTTTTATTTTCTCACGGCATCAATACATTTTTCTTTCTTTTCATACTCTTTTCACGGCATAACATACATACAATAGCATAACCCCACACTTGAATCAAATCATCACTCCATATTAACACCAAGAATCGGCTCTGCCAAGCCTCAAAGACAAAGTAGAGATATAACTATACTAAGCAAGGATATAACATGTTGGTAATGAAAGAAAAGGCTTAACGTAGGCTCAAAAGGGTTAATACTAAGGTGTCCCAAGCAGGGCTCAAATAGGGATATACGGATTTTTGGCTTAAGTGGTGGAAATCCTAAAAAGATCCAACAATCCTTTTCAAAATCAGAGTATATTATGACATAAAGCTTCGAAAGTTTCACAAAGTAAGTTCTAGCATTCTCTAGTTCATTGCAATTCTATGGCATATGAATTGATCAAAATAGATGTAATGAGGTTATAAAGCCAAGAAACGATAGAATAAACTCTCCAAAGAAAGACACAAGTATATGGCTCGAATCTCACATAGGTTACATGAATTCAAACAAGTAAGGAACATGCTCATTCTGTACCTAAGTTTCAAAATCCTCATCTACTACATGTTCGTACAAAATCTACACATCGATTAACCATCAAATAACAATGAAGTTCATTCCAATATCATGATCATCTATCAACCACAAATTCAAAGATCAACTCATCCTAGACAGTCAAAGGCATACCTAGGACTCAAAACAACAACTACTTAACAAAACACTTAAAAAACGAAAAACAAACTCAAAAATTCAACTAAAAATCGGAAATCAAAATCAAAACAACAAAATTGAAACACATAAGCATCAAACACTAGATTTCAACGAATGATGTATACCCCACCCCACACTTAAAACTTACATTGCCCTCAATGTACAATATGATAAGCAACGAAAATTAAAAAGAGATAAGGGTTAAGAAAATGCAAACACTCGTTGATGGCTCCTTCATTGGCTTAAGTTTAGAGTCTATAGCCTAGACTTCTTCATTTGCATCCACTAAAAGAATACGACATGTTCATCCTCCTCATCATCTGAAGATATGATCATGATGTCGTCATTATCCTCCTCATCTTCACTCGAGTCCGAATCACTGCTCTTATAGCTCGAATCAAATTCTTCCTTCAAACTCGGATCTTCTTCTTCCTCTTCCTCTTCCTCATTGACACGGCTATAAGACTCCCCCTCTTCAATTGTAAGTTCCTTTCTCTTTTCCTTAGAGCTAGCACGAATGTCCTCAACAAGATCCTTTAACTCCCTATGCGATTTTGCCAATTCCAAAATCGATTGTTGCATTTCATTGATCATCTTGTCTCGGTGGTGCTCTGCCCTTGTAGGTGTAGTCTTAACTCTAGCCGGTCTACCTTTCCTTTTCATGCCAACCAGAGGTTTCAAATGGTCTCTAGTGTTCCCATACTTCCTAGCTTTCCTTCCATCCAACTCCACACCTTTGAACCGAGAAGTACCACTCACCCTAGAGCATGACATCGAAACCAAACTATCCCTTCTTTCTCCAAGTACTCCAATATGCATGATCCTATCTCCTACCTCAAGGTTCATGAAGCCTCTTGGTGAAAACGAATCCATGTACTCTTGATAATCCCTTAGCAAACCTTGGTAGAAAGTACTAGTCAACACATGTTGGTTCATGTCATGGTCTAACGGTGCTACTACCTCTTGAAATCTCTTTAAGTACTTGTGGTAGGGCTCATCATCTTCTTGTTTGCATGCTTGAATCATCTCTCTCATCCTTGCTCTTCTTGCCGTGAGCAAGAATTCCTTGAGGAATGCTTCTTTAAGCTCATCCCATGATCGGATGGAATTTTCAGGAATAGTGTGCAACCATTCTCTTGCTTTGTCAACTAAAGTGAACGGAAACACCTCAAGATACAATAACTCCAAGTCTCCACGTTCCATGGACTGAATAGCTTGTTGCACCTTCGACTCAAAAAGAAATATATGGACATCAGCCTTCTCAATCTTAAACCCTCTAAAGATCGGCATGGTCTTCAGAATTTTGTATGTGACCTCCATACGATTATGATTATGCCTAAGAGCCGGCAACACAATGCATCTAGGATGAAATGCAGGGCTGTCCTTCTCTGGAAACATATTCTCTTCATGAAACGCAAACACCTCCATTGCACACTTGAAAATCTTCTTGTGACTTGATTGAACCGAATGTGGTAGTCTTCTTCTCCTTCTTATGAACTTGTGAATTTTCAGAAACAGGATGCACAATTATGTTGAACCCGTGCTCTCTATATATAGAGCAATCTCAATCCTTTTCCATGAGGTAGAAAGAAACCTACAAGGACATAGAAACCTTCTCCCACTCCCACTTGGAATCCAAGTCCGAATGAGACTTCTCCATTGAGGACACACGGCATGGCTTCTCCTACTTCAACTATGACTTCTTTTCACAGCAACTTCCCTTTCCTAACTCAACTAGGAATCCATCTCTCCCTCTACATTGGAAATCCCAATCCGGATGGAAATCTCCTTCTTGATGACACACGGCCGCTTTCCTTGTTCAACTAGGAGTGTCATGGCCACTCCTCTCCTAGTCCAACTAGGAATTGATCTTGTCATCTCCTTAATCTACTCCATGGATCCATTAAGAATCGATGGTAGCTTCAACCTATTGGGGAATGCATACAAGGAAGAACATTAGTTGAAACTAATCCACATGAGTTAGAAAAACTTACCTTTGTCATGCACGGCATGATCAATTTGGGACAAGGATACGGCATCCTTGTCTTTGGAAGGCACGGCCTTCTTTGGTGGTGGCACGAGATTGTCGAACTCTCTCACTCTTCGTATAAAAGAATACAAAAATCATACAAGAAAGATACAAGGTTTTGTTGAAAAATCATACAAGAAACATACAAGGTTTGGTTTAAAAAAAAAAATTTCACAAAAGTCTTTCAATCAATTACATACTTCTACATTCCTAAGTCATTCAAACAATTAAATGATCGATTGATTCTAAGTTGTAAACCAAGGTGGACGTGCGGCCTAAGTATGGATGCCTAGACTAATGCAAACTCGAGAGCTAGCATGAAGGGTTAAGGCTAATATTAACAAAAGGGACTTTACCTATTCCGTTCGATTTACAACCTACAGCAATCATTCACTCAAGCACCAAAACAACAACCTAAGATACATTACTATATGTTCAACGAAATAAGATAAGAATATACAAATGTACAATATGAACAATGAATTCGCATTAAAAGTTAGGGATCCATCTCTTATGGATCCCCGGCAACGGCGCCATTTGATGATTGCTCGATTACTCGACATCAATATTTAACCCTGTAAGCATCGTAAGTAGTATAAAGCAAGAGGGTATCGTTCACAAACCGGGGATCCAGCCAGGGCTTAGGATCACATCAATTAACACGAATTCATAAAGATATAAATGGTTTGATATAGATTTCGGATCAAAGATAACAACAGAAAATAAAACCTAAGCTAATATATACATGTGATCAACCAACCAACACATAAGCAATCACCACAACAAATCATATAAAGCTAACGAAAACAAGTTCTAGTTCTCCTTTAAGAGTCATGCCGAGACACTATCATGAATAACTAAGGTTGGATCATGCAATTAGGGTTCTAAGCAGTAACCTAAACACATAGACACTTAACACATTCGATTCATTCCAAGCGGTCTTAATCGAAATCTAACATACTTATCCTACCATGCAATTCCAAAGCCACGCATATTGAATTCATTAAGCATGTCACCTACTTAACCCCCAATCATGCAATTTCGAAAATCACATAGAAAAGATAAACATGTTCATAGCATAAGTCATAAATCCAACAACCTAAATATCATGCTACAAGCGTATACATAACATAAAGATATCGAAATCATTCAATAACAAGGCACGGCAGAAACCAAAATTCATAGAACTAAAAACCTAAAATCGCAACTTTACATAATTTGAAACAAGTAACTATCTCATAGACAAAATTGAAACAAGTTTACAATACCAAATCGCATACTCATCCAAGAACAAGAACAAAACCAAAACCGAATTGAATAAAGAGAGAATCATGGTTACACTTTATAAATCAAGCAATCCACAAGTGTAGCCGAGACTTCTATGGATGAAACCTTCTTCACAAGCGTGCTTGAAGGCTATTGATAGGTGGGGAATGATGGAATCGGTTTTAGGATTTCTTGGAATGGTGAAGGATGAATTCGGCAGAGCTATGGCTGTGTTTTTGTGTAGGGTTGATGATGTTGCTGAATGGAGAGGCCGGCCTCTATATATAGAGGTGTAGGAAGCCTTCTTGCGTGCCAAAAGGAAATAGAATCCAATTGGGAAACTGAAATCCTCTTTGTTATGGATTTGATTTATGTACTCCATATCCAACTTGATGTAGGAAACCAAGTCCAATAGGGAGATCTCTTTAAGGGCTGCACGGCAATCTCTTGGTCCAACTAGGAGTAGCTAGGCCGGCCTCCTCTTCTCCTTGTTCAACTCGACTATGATTTCCTTGTTCAACTAGGAATGCAACTCGGCAACTCTCCTTTCTTTCCAAATATGATTTGTCTTTCCTGAAAAGAAATCGTCGATTAAGGAATAGGAAAGAATGAAAATAGGAAAGTAGAGTCCTAGTCGAGTAAGGAATCCTAGCTCAATCAGGAGTTCTAACACTTAGCACAATTTCATCATCAAATCATCTAAAATCGAAATAGCTCTACCTATAACATACATATGACAAATATGAACCTAAAACAACTAAATAAGAAGTAACAAAGCATAAGAATAGGACATATAAACATTAAGAACGTCACACTTTGTGCTCCTATCAACAACCCCACACTTAGACTTTGCTAGTCCCTTAGCAAACACTAAAAAACGAAAATCAAAGCATAATACGAAATCAAAACAACTAACGACACAACATTCTAAT
Organism: Argentina anserina; assembly: GCF_933775445.1. NCBI lineage: Eukaryota > Viridiplantae > Streptophyta > Magnoliopsida > Rosales > Rosaceae > Argentina > Argentina anserina. The sequence continues at coordinate 209,006 of NW_026089409.1, read as the reverse complement.
GCCTTCAACATTTTGTCTCAGAGATCTTCAAACTCATAGCATCAAGAATAACACTCAATCGAAATAGATACGATGAATTCAATGGTTAATAAACATGAAATTTCGTTTAACAAGTAAGACATGGCAGAAACAAAGGTGAAATTAAGCTCGACATGTTCAAAACAAGTTCAAATTCAACTCACATAGGATATGCACTCCAAATCTTTTCTCTCAATAACATGGCATATGCTTAAAAGCTTTTCACACACAAGAGTTATGAACATAGGGAAATCGAAAACCTCATGAAAGATACCAATCATATGCACAAATGAACCCAAACCATAAGCTTACTTATGAAACAAACTCCACAAATCAAGAGCTACTCATTTTAAGAATCATGCGGATCTTTAGAAAGGGATAGTTAGGCTCGGCATGGGTATTATTTTCAAGGTAAAAGGAATCACAAAGGTCATCCTCAAGACTTAGCAGAGCAAAACATCCACCTTATGTCGCCATACTCCATAAAACAAGGGCCAAATCTCATCATGTTGGACCCATCTTCACTTTAAACATTGTGAAAACGAACAAAGGCTAAAATATAACATTATTGAGCCTTCAACAAATACATCACAACTCCAAATTCACCAAAAACAACATGTATGCCGAGATCAACATTCTTCATTCAACTTTTTCTTTTCTTAACCGTGCATCATGAATCCTTTCTTTTATTTTCTCACGGCATCAATACATTTTTCTTTCTTTTCATACTCTTTTCACGGCATAACATACATACAATAGCATAACCCCACACTTGAATCAAATCATCACTCCATATTAACACCAAGAATCGGCTCTGCCAAGCCTCAAAGACAAAGTAGAGATATAACTATACTAAGCAAGGATATAACATGTTGGTAATGAAAGAAAAGGCTTAACGTAGGCTCAAAAGGGTTAATACTAAGGTGTCCCAAGCAGGGCTCAAATAGGGATATACGGATTTTTGGCTTAAGTGGTGGAAATCCTAAAAAGATCCAACAATCCTTTTCAAAATCAGAGTATATTATGACATAAAGCTTCGAAAGTTTCACAAAGTAAGTTCTAGCATTCTCTAGTTCATTGCAATTCTATGGCATATGAATTGATCAAAATAGATGTAATGAGGTTATAAAGCCAAGAAACGATAGAATAAACTCTCCAAAGAAAGACACAAGTATATGGCTCGAATCTCACATAGGTTACATGAATTCAAACAAGTAAGGAACATGCTCATTCTGTACCTAAGTTTCAAAATCCTCATCTACTACATGTTCGTACAAAATCTACACATCGATTAACCATCAAATAACAATGAAGTTCATTCCAATATCATGATCATCTATCAACCACAAATTCAAAGATCAACTCATCCTAGACAGTCAAAGGCATACCTAGGACTCAAAACAACAACTACTTAACAAAACACTTAAAAAACGAAAAACAAACTCAAAAATTCAACTAAAAATCGGAAATCAAAATCAAAACAACAAAATTGAAACACATAAGCATCAAACACTAGATTTCAACGAATGATGTATACCCCACCCCACACTTAAAACTTACATTGCCCTCAATGTACAATATGATAAGCAACGAAAATTAAAAAGAGATAAGGGTTAAGAAAATGCAAACACTCGTTGATGGCTCCTTCATTGGCTTAAGTTTAGAGTCTATAGCCTAGACTTCTTCATTTGCATCCACTAAAAGAATACGACATGTTCATCCTCCTCATCATCTGAAGATATGATCATGATGTCGTCATTATCCTCCTCATCTTCACTCGAGTCCGAATCACTGCTCTTATAGCTCGAATCAAATTCTTCCTTCAAACTCGGATCTTCTTCTTCCTCTTCCTCTTCCTCATTGACACGGCTATAAGACTCCCCCTCTTCAATTGTAAGTTCCTTTCTCTTTTCCTTAGAGCTAGCACGAATGTCCTCAACAAGATCCTTTAACTCCCTATGCGATTTTGCCAATTCCAAAATCGATTGTTGCATTTCATTGATCATCTTGTCTCGGTGGTGCTCTGCCCTTGTAGGTGTAGTCTTAACTCTAGCCGGTCTACCTTTCCTTTTCATGCCAACCAGAGGTTTCAAATGGTCTCTAGTGTTCCCATACTTCCTAGCTTTCCTTCCATCCAACTCCACACCTTTGAACCGAGAAGTACCACTCACCCTAGAGCATGACATCGAAACCAAACTATCCCTTCTTTCTCCAAGTACTCCAATATGCATGATCCTATCTCCTACCTCAAGGTTCATGAAGCCTCTTGGTGAAAACGAATCCATGTACTCTTGATAATCCCTTAGCAAACCTTGGTAGAAAGTACTAGTCAACGCATGTTGGTTCATGTCATGGTCTAACGGTGCTACTACCTCTTGAAATCTCTTTAAGTACTTGTGGTAGGGCTCATCATCTTCTTGTTTGCATGCTTGAATCATCTCTCTCATCCTTGCTCTTCTTGCCGTGAGCAAGAATTCCTTGAGGAATGCTTCTTTAAGCTCATCCCATGATCGGATGGAATTTTCAGGAATAGTGTGCAACCATTCTCTTGCTTTGTCAACTAAAGTGAACGGAAACACCTCAAGATACAATAACTCCAAGTCTCCACGTTCCATGGACTGAATAGCTTGTTGCACCTTCGACTCAAAAAGAAATATATGGACATCAGCCTTCTCAATCTTAAACCCTCTAAAGATCGGCATGGTCTTCAGAATTTTGTATGTGACCTCCATACGATTATGATTATGCCTAAGAGCCGGCAACACAATGCATCTAGGATGAAATGCAGGGCTGTCCTTCTCTGGAAACATATTCTCTTCATGAAACGCAAACACCTCCATTGCACACTTGAAAATCTTCTTGTGACTTGATTGAACCGAATGTGGTAGTCTTCTTCTCCTTCTTATGAACTTGTGAATTTTCAGAAACAGGATGCACAATTATGTTGAACCCGTGCTCTCTATATATAGAGCAATCTCAATCCTTTTCCATGAGGTAGAAAGAAACCTACAAGGACATAGAAACCTTCTCCCACTCCCACTTGGAATCCAAGTCCGAATGAGACTTCTCCATTGAGGACACACGGCATGGCTTCTCCTACTTCAACTATGACTTCTTTTCACAGCAACTTCCCTTTCCTAACTCAACTAGGAATCCATCTCTCCCTCTACATTGGAAATCCCAATCCGGATGGAAATCTCCTTCTTGATGACACACGGCCGCTTTCCTTGTTCAACTAGGAGTGTCATGGCCACTCCTCTCCTAGTCCAACTAGGAATTGATCTTGTCATCTCCTTAATCTACTCCATGGATCCATTAAGAATCGATGGTAGCTTCAACCTATTGGGGAATGCATACAAGGAAGAACATTAGTTGAAACTAATCCACATGAGTTAGAAAAACTTACCTTTGTCATGCACGGCATGATCAATTTGGGACAAGGATACGGCATCCTTGTCTTTGGAAGGCACGGCCTTCTTTGGTGGTGGCACGAGATTGTCGAACTCTCTCACTCTTCGTATAAAAGAATACAAAAATCATACAAGAAAGATACAAGGTTTTGTTGAAAAATCATACAAGAAACATACAAGGTTTGGTTTAAAAAAAAAAATTTCACAAAAGTCTTTCAATCAATTACATACTTCTACATTCCTAAGTCATTCAAACAATTAAATGATCGATTGATTCTAAGTTGTAAACCAAGGTGGACGTGCGGCCTAAGTATGGATGCCTAGACTAATGCAAACTCGAGAGCTAGCATGAAGGGTTAAGGCTAATATTAACAAAAGGGACTTTACCTATTCCGTTCGATTTACAACCTACAGCAATCATTCACTCAAGCACCAAAACAACAACCTAAGATACATTACTATATGTTCAACGAAATAAGATAAGAATATACAAATGTACAATATGAACAATGAATTCGCATTAAAAGTTAGGGATCCATCTCTTATGGATCCCCGGCAACGGCGCCATTTGATGATTGCTCGATTACTCGACATCAATATTTAACCCTGTAAGCATCGTAAGTAGTATAAAGCAAGAGGGTATCGTTCACAAACCGGGGATCCAGCCAGGGCTTAGGATCACATCAATTAACACGAATTCATAAAGATATAAATGGTTTGATATAGATTTCGGATCAAAGATAACAACAGAAAATAAAACCTAAGCTAATATATACATGTGATCAACCAACCAACACATAAGCAATCACCACAACAAATCATATAAAGCTAACGAAAACAAGTTCTAGTTCTCCTTTAAGAGTCATGCCGAGACACTATCATGAATAACTAAGGTTGGATCATGCAATTAGGGTTCTAAGCAGTAACCTAAACACATAGACACTTAACACATTCGATTCATTCCAAGCGGTCTTAATCGAAATCTAACATACTTATCCTACCATGCAATTCCAAAGCCACGCATATTGAATTCATTAAGCATGTCACCTACTTAACCCCCAATCATGCAATTTCGAAAATCACATAGAAAAGATAAACATGTTCATAGCATAAGTCATAAATCCAACAACCTAAATATCATGCTACAAGCGTATACATAACATAAAGATATCGAAATCATTCAATAACAAGGCACGGCAGAAACCAAAATTCATAGAACTAAAAACCTAAAATCGCAACTTTACATAATTTGAAACAAGTAACTATCTCATAGACAAAATTGAAACAAGTTTACAATACCAAATCGCATACTCATCCAAGAACAAGAACAAAACCAAAACCGAATTGAATAAAGAGAGAATCATGGTTACACTTTATAAATCAAGCAATCCACAAGTGTAGCCGAGACTTCTATGGATGAAACCTTCTTCACAAGCGTGCTTGAAGGCTATTGATAGGTGGGGAATGATGGAATCGGTTTTAGGATTTCTTGGAATGGTGAAGGATGAATTCGGCAGAGCTATGGCTGTGTTTTTGTGTAGGGTTGATGATGTTGCTGAATGGAGAGGCCGGCCTCTATATATAGAGGTGTAGGAAGCCTTCTTGCGTGCCAAAAGGAAATAGAATCCAATTGGGAAACTGAAATCCTCTTTGTTATGGATTTGATTTATGTACTCCATATCCAACTTGATGTAGGAAACCAAGTCCAATAGGGAGATCTCTTTAAGGGCTGCACGGCAATCTCTTGGTCCAACTAGGAGTAGCTAGGCCGGCCTCCTCTTCTCCTTGTTCAACTCGATTATGATTTCCTTGTTCAACTAGGAATGCAACTCGGCAACTCTCCTTTCTTTCCAAATATGATTTGTCTTTCCTGAAAAGAAATCGTCGATTAAGGAATAGGAAAGAATGAAAATAGGAAAGTAGAGTCCTAGTCGAGTAAGGAATCCTAGCTCAATCAGGAGTTCTAACACTTAGCACAATTTCATCATCAAATCATCTAAAATCGAAATAGCTCTACCTATAACATACATATGACAAATATGAACCTAAAACAACTAAATAAGAAGTAACAAAGCATAAGAATAGGACATATAAACATTAAGAAAGTCACACTTTGTGCTCCTATCATGGGAGTGTGTTTCTTTCAAACTGAGTATCTTTACATCGTTTGCGTATCTTTACTATTCCAATTGTGTATCTTTACATCGTTTGCGTATCTTTACTATTCCAATTGTGTATCTTTTCATTTCTCGTTTGAGTATCTTTCTGTAAGGCTTCTGATGCGAGTTTCTATTGTATTTGAGAGTTTTGCAAGTGTGAGAGTGTGTTTCTTTCAAACTGAGTATCTTTACATCGTTTGCGTATCTTTACTATTCCAATTGTGTATCTTTTCATTTCTCGTTTGAGTATCTTTCTGTAAGGCCTTCTGATGCGAGTTTCTATTGAATTTGAGAGTTTTGCAAGTGTGGGAGTGTGTTTCTTTCAAACTGAGTATCTTTACATCGTTTGCGTATCTTTACTATTCCAATTGTGTATCTTTTCATTTCTCGTTTGAGTATCTTTCTGTAAGGCTTCTGATGCGAGTTTCTAATGTATTTGAGAGTTTTGCAAGTGTGGGAGTGTGTTTCTTTCAAACTGAGTATCTTTACATCGTTTGCGTATCTTTACTATTCCAATTGTGTATCTTTACATCGTTTGCGTATCTTTACTATTCCAATTGTGTATCTTTTCATTTCTCGTTTGAGTATCTTTCTGTAAGGCTTCTGATGCGAGTTTCTATTGAATTTGAGAGTTTTGCAAGTGTGGGAGTGTGTTTCTTTCAAACTGAGTATCTTTACATCGTTTGCGTATCTTTACTATTCCAATTGTGTATCTTTTCATTTCTCGTTTGAGTATCTTTCTGTAAGGCTTCTAATGCGAGTTTCTATTGTATTTGAGAGTTTTGCAAGTCTGGGAGTGTGTTTCTTTCAAACTGAGTATCTTTACATCGTTTGCGTATGTTTACTATTCCAATTGTGTATCTTTACATCGTTTGCGTATCTTTACTATTCTAATTGTGTATCTTTTCATTTCTCGTTTGAGTATCTTTCTGTAAGGCTTTCTGATGCGAGTTTCTATTGAATTTGAGAGTTTTGCAAGTGTGGGAGTGTGTTTCTTTCAAACTGAGTATCTTTACATCGTTTGCGTATCTTTACTATTCCAATTGTGTATCTTTTCATTTCTCGTTTGAGTATCTTTCTGTAAGGCTTCTGATGCGAGTTTCTATTGTATTTGAGAGTTTTGCAAGTGTGGGAGTGTGTTTCTTTCAAACTGAGTATCTTTACATCGTTTGCGTATCTTTACTATTCCAATTGTGTATCTTTTCATTTCTCGTTTGAGTATCTTTCTGTAAGGCTTCTGATGCGAGTTTCTATTGTATTTGAGAGTTTTGCAAGTGTGGGAGTGTGTTTCTTTCAAACTGAGTATCTTTACATCGTTTGCGTATCTTTACTATTCCAATTGTGTATCTTTTCATCGTTTGCGTATCTTTACTATTCCAATTGTGTATCTTTTCATTTCTCGTTTGAGTATCTTTCTGTAAGGCTTCTGATGCGAGTTTCTATTGAATTTGAGAGTTTTGCAAGTGTGGGAGTGTGTTTCTTTCAAACTGAGTATCTTTACATCGTTTGCGTATCTTTACTATTCCAATTGTGTATCTTTTCATTTCTCGTTTGAGTATCTTTCTGTAAGGCTTCTGATGCGAGTTTCTATTGTATTTGAGAGTTTTGCAAGTCTGGGAGTGTGTTTCTTTCAAACTGAGTATCTTTACATCGTTTGCGTATGTTTACTATTCCAATTGTGTATCTTTACATCGTTTGCGTATCTTTACTATTCTAATTGTGTATCTTTTCATTTCTCGTTTGAGTATCTTTCTGTAAGGCTTTCTGATGCGAGTTTCTATTGAATTTGAGAGTTTTGCAAGTGTGGGAGTGTGTTTCTTTCAAACTGAGTATCTTTACATCGTTTGCGTATCTTTACTATTCCAATTGTGTATCTTTTCATTTCTCGTTTGAGTATCTTTCTGTAAGGCTTCTGATGCGAGTTTCTATTGTATTTGAGAGTTTTGCAAGTGTGGGAGTGTGTTTCTTTCAAACTGAGTATCTTTACATCGTTTGCGTATCTTTACTATTCCAATTGTGTATCTTTTCATTTCTCGTTTGAGTATCTTTCTGTAAGGCTTCTGATGCGAGTTTCTATTGTATTTGAGAGTTTTGCAAGTGTGGGAGTGTGTTTCTTTCAAACTGAGTATCTTTACATCGTTTGCGTATCTTTACTATTCCAATTGTGTATCTTTTCATTTCTCGTTTGAGTATCTTTCTGTAAGGCTTCTGATGTGAGTTTCTATTGTATTTGAGAGTTTTGCAAGTGTGGGAGTGTGTTTCTTTCAAACTGAGTATCTTTACATCGTTTGCGTATCTTTACTATTCCAATTGTGTATTTTTACATCGTTTGCGTATCTTTACTATTCCAATTGTGTATCTTTTCATTTCTCGTTTGAGTATCTTTCTGTAAAGCTTCTGATGCGAGTTTCTATTGTATTTGAGAGTTTTGCAAGTGTGGGAGTGTGTTTCTTTCAAACTGAGTATCTTTACATCGTTTGCGTATCTTTACTATTCCAATTGTGTATCTTTTCATTTCTCGTTTGAGTATCTTTCTGTAAGGCTTCTGATGCGAGTTTCTATTGTATTTGAGAGTTTTGCAAGTGTGGGAGTGTGTTTCTTTCAAACTGAGTATCTTTACATCGTTTGCGTATCTTTACTATTCCAATTGTGTATCTTTACATCGTTTGCGTATCTTTACTATTCCAATTGTGTATCTTTTCATTTCTCGTTTGAGTATGTTTCTGTAAGGCTTCTGATGCGAGTTTCTATTGAATTTGAGAGTTTTGCAAGTGTGGGAGTGTGTTTCTTTCAAACTGAGTATCTTTACATCGTTTGCGTATCTTTACTATTCCAATTGTGTATCTTTTCATTTCTCGTTTGAGTATCTTTCTGTAAGGCTTCTGATGCGAGTTTCTATTGTATTTGAGAGCTTTGCAAGTGTGGGAGTGTGTTTCTTTCAAACTGAGTATCTTTACATCGTTTGCGTATGTTTACTATTCCAATTGTGTATCTTTACATCGTTTGCGTATCTTTACTATTCCAATTGTGTATCTTTACATCGTTTGCGTATCTTTACTATTCCAATTGTGTATCTTTTCATTTCTCGTTTGAGTATCTTTCTGTAAGGCTTCTGATGCGAGTTTCTATTGTATTTGAGAGTTTTGCAAGTGTGAGAGTGTGTTTCTTTCAAACTGAGTATCTTTACATCGTTTGCGTATCTTTACTATTCCAATTGTGTATCTTTTCATTTCTCGTTTGAGTATCTTTCTGTAAGGCTTTCTGATGCGAGTTTCTATTGAATTTGAGAGTTTTGCAAGTGTGGGAGTGTGTTTCTTTCAAACTGAGTATCTTTACATCGTTTGCGTATCTTTACTATTCCAATTGTGTATCTTTTCATTTCTCGTTTGAGTATCTTTCTGTAAGGCTTCTGATGCGAGTTTCTATTGTATTTGAGAGTTTTGCAAGTCTGGGAGTGTGTTTCTTTCAAACTGAGTATCTTTACATCGTTTGCGTATGTTTACTATTCCAATTGTGTATCTTTACATCGTTTGCGTATCTTTACTATTCCAATTGTGTATCTTTTCATTTCTCGTTTGAGTATCTTTCTGTAAGGCTTCTGATGCGAGTTTCTATTGTATTTGAGAGTTTTGCAAGTGTGGGAGTGTGTTTCTTTCAAACTGAGTATCTTTACATCGTTTGCGTATCTTTACTGTTCCAATTGTGTATCTTTACATCGTTTGCGTATCTTTACTATTCCAATTGTGTATCTTTTCATTTCTCGTTTGAGTATCTTTCTGTAAGGCTTCTGATGCGAGTTTGTATTGTATTTGAGAGTTTTGCAAGTGTGGGAGTGTGTTTCTTTCAAACTGAGTATCTTTACATCGTTTGCGTATCTTTACTATTCCAATTGTGTATCTTTTCATTTCTCGTTTGAGTATCTTTCTGTAAGGCTTCTGATGCGAGTTTCTATTGTATTTGAGAGTTTTGCAAGTGTGGGAGTGTGTTTCTTTCAAACTGAGTATCTTTACATCGTTTGCGTATCTTTACTATTCCAATTGTGTATCTTTTCATTTCTCGTTTAAGTATCTTTCTGTAAGGCTTCTGATGCGAGTTTCTATTGTATTTGAGAGTTTTGCAAGTCTGGGAGTGTGTTTCTTTCAAACTGAGTATCTTTACATCGTTTGCGTATGTTTACTATTCCAATTGTGTATCTTTACATCGTTTGCGTATCTGTACTATTCCAATTGTGTATCTTTTCATTTCTCGTTTGAGTATCTTTCTGTAAAGCTTCTGATGCGAGTTTCTATTGTATTTGAGAGTTTTGCAAGTGTGGGAGTGTGTTTCTTTCAAACTGAGTATCTTTACATCGTTTGCGTATCTTTACTATTCCAATTGTGTATCTTTTCATTTCTCGTTTGAGTATCTTTCTGTAAGGCTTCTGATGCGAGTTTCTATTGTATTTGAGAGTTTTGCAAGTCTGGGAGTGTGTTTCTTTCAAACTGAGTATCTTTACATCGTTTGCGTATGTTTACTATTCAAATTGTGTATCTTTACATCGTTTGCGTATCTTTACTATTCTAATTGTGTATCTTTTCATTTCTCGTTTGAGTATCTTTCTGTAAGGCTTTCTGATGCGAGTTTCTATTGAATTTGAGAGTTTTGCAAGTGTGGGAGTGTGTTTCTTTCAAACTGAGTATCTTTACATCGTTTGCGTATGTTTACTATTCCAATTGTGTATCTTTACATCGTTTGCGTATCTTTACTATTCCAATTGTGTATCTTTTCATTTCTCGTTAGAGTATCTTTCTGTAAGGCTTCTGATGCGAGTTTCTATTGTATTTGAGAGTTTTGCAAGTGTGGGAGTGTGTTTCTTTCAAACTGAGTATCTTTACATCGTTTGCGTATCTTTACTATTCCAATTGTGTATTTTTACATCGTTTGCGTATCTTTACTATTCCAATTGTGTATCTTTTCATTTCTCGTTTGAGTATTTTTCTGTAAAGCTTCTGATGCGAGTTTCTATTGTATTTGAGAGTTTTGCAAGTGTGGGAGTGTGTTTCTTTCAAACTGAGTATCTTTACATCGTTTGCGTATCTTTACTATTCTAATTGTGTATCTTTTCATTTCTCGTTTGAGTATCTTTCTGTAAGGCTTCTGATGCGAGTTTCTATTGTATTTGAGAGTTTTGCAAGTGTGGGAGTGTGTTTCTTTCAAACTGAGTATCTTTACATCGTTTGCTTATCTTTACTATTCCAATTGTGTATCTTTACATCGTTTGCGTATCTTTCCTATTCCATTTGTGTATCTTTTCATTTCTCGTTTGAGTATCTTTCTGTAAGGCTTCTGATGCGAGTTTCTATTGTATTTGAGAGTTTTGCAAGTGTGGGAGTGTGTTTCTTTCAAACTGAGTATCTTTACATCGTTTGCGTATCTTTACTATTCCAATTGTGTATCTTTTCATTTCTCGTTTGAGTATCTTTCTGTAAGGCTTCTGATGCGAGTTTCTATTGTATTTGAGAGTTTTGCAAGTGTGAGAGTGTGTTTCTTTCAAACTGAGTATCTTTACATCGTTTGCGTATCTTTACTATTCCAATTGTGTATCTTTTCATTTCTCGTTTGAGTATCTTTCTGTAAGGCTTTCTGATGCGAGTTTCTATTGAATTTGAGAGTTTTGCAAGTGTGGGAGTGTGTTTCTTTCAAACTGAGTATCTTTACATCGTTTGCGTATCTTTACTATTCCAATTGTGTATCTTTTCATTTCTCGTTTGAGTATCTTTCTGTAAGGCTTTCTGATGCGAGTTTCTATTGAATTTGAGAGTTTTGCAAGTGTGGGAGTGTGTTTCTTTCAAACTGAGTATCTTTACATCGTTTGCGTATCTTTACTATTCCAATTGTGTATCTTTACATCGTTTGCGTATCTTTACTATTCCAATTGTGTATCTTTTCATTTCTCGTTTGAGTATCTTTCTGTAAGGCTTCTGATGCGAGTTTCTATTGTATTTGAGAGTTTTGCAAGTGTGGGAGTGTGTTTCTTTCAAACTGAGTATCTTTACATCGTTTGCGTATCTTTACTATTCCAATTGTGTATCTTTTCATTTCTCGTTTGAGTATCTTTCTGTAAGGCTTTCTGATGCGAGTTTCTATTGAATTTGAGAGTTTTGCAAGTGTGGGAGTGTGTTTCTTTCAAACTGAGTATCTTTACATCGTTTGCGTATCTTTACTATTCCAATTGTGTATCTTTTCATTTCTCGTTTGAGTATCTTTCTGTAAGGCTTCTGATGCGAGTTTCTATTGTATTTGAGAGTTTTGCAAGTGTGGGAGTGTGTTTCTTTCAAACTGAGTATCTTTACATCGTTTGCGTATCTTTACTATTCCAATTGTGTATCTTTACATCGTTTGCGTATCTTTACTATTCCAATTGTGTATCTTTTCATTTCTCGTTTGAGTATCTTTCTGTAAGGCTTCTGATGCGAGTTTCTATTGAATTTGAGAGTTTTGCAAGTGTGGGAGTGTGTTTCTTTCAAACTGAGTATCTTTACATCGTTTGCGTATCTTTACTATTCCAATTGTGTATCTTTTCATTTCTCGTTTGAGTATCTTTCTGTAAGGCTTCTGATGCGAGTTTCTATTGTATTTGAGAGTTTTGCAAGTGTGGGAGTGTGTTTCTTTCAAACTGAGTATCTTTACATCGTTTGCGTATGTTTACTATTCCAATTGTGTATCTTTACATCGTTTGCGTATCTTTACTATTCCAATTGTGTATCTTTACATCGTTTGCGTATCTTTACTATTCCAATTGTGTATCTTTTCATTTCTCGTTTGAGTATCTTTCTGTAAGGCTTCTGATGCGAGTTTCTATTGTATTTGAGAGTTTTGCAAGTGTGAGAGTGTGTTTCTTTCAAACTGAGTATCTTTACATCGTTTGCGTATCTTTACTATTCCAATTGTGTATCTTTTCATTTCTCGTTTGAGTATCTTTCTGTAAGGCTTTCTGATGCGAGTTTCTATTGAATTTGAGAGTTTTGCAAGTGTGGGAGTGTGTTTCTTTCAAACTGAGTATCTTTACATCGTTTGCGTATCTTTACTATTCCAATTGTGTATCTTTTCATTTCTCGTTTGAGTATCTTTCTGTAAGGCTTCTGATGCGAGTTTCTATTGTATTTGAGAGTTTTGCAAGTCTGGGAGTGTGTTTCTTTCAAACTGAGTATCTTTACATCGTTTGCGTATGTTTACTATTCCAATTGTGTATCTTTACATCGTTTGCGTATCTTTACTATTCCAATTGTGTATCTTTTCATTTCTCGATTGAGTATCTTTCTGTAAGGCTTTCTGATGCGAGTTTCTATTGAATTTGAGAGTTTTGCAAGTGTGGGAGTGTGTTTCTTTCAAACTGAGTATCTTTACATCGTTTGCGTATCTTTACTATTCCAATTGTGTATCTTTTCATTTCTCGTTTGAGTATCTTTCTGTAAGGCTTCTGATGCGAGTTTCTATTGTATTTGAGAGTTTTGCAAGTGTGGGAGTGTGTTTCTTTCAAACTGAGTATCTTTACATCGTTTGCGTATCTTTACTATTCCAATTGTGTATCTTTACATCGTTTGCGTATCTTTACTATTCCAATTGTGTATCTTTTCATTTCTCGTTTGAGTATCTTTCTGTAAGGCTTCTGATGCGAGTTTCTATTGTATTTGAGAGTTTTGCAAGTGTGAGAGTGTGTTTCTTTCAAACTGAGTATCTTTACATCGTTTGCGTATCTTTACTATTCCAATTGTGTATCTTTTCATTTCTCGTTTGAGTATCTTTCTGTAAGGCTTTCTGATGCGAGTTTCTATTGAATTTGAGAGTTTTGCAAGTGTGGGAGTGTGTTTCTTTCAAACTGAGTATCTTTACATCGTTTGCGTATCTTTACTATTCCAATTGTGTATCTTTTCATTTCTCGTTTGAGTATCTTTCTGTAAGGCTTCTGATGCGAGTTTCTATTGTATTTGAGAGTTTTGCAAGTCTGGGAGTGTGTTTCTTTCAAACTGAGTATCTTTACATCGTTTGCGTATGTTTACTATTCCAATTGTGTATCTTTACATCGTTTGCGTATCTTTACTATTCCAATTGTGTATCTTTTCATTTCTCGTTTGAGTATCTTTCTGTAAAGCTTCTGATGCGAGTTTCTATTGTATTTGAGAGTTTTGCAAGTGTGGGAGTGTGTTTCTTTCAAACTGAGTATCTTTACATCGTTTGCGTATCTTTACTGTTCCAATTGTGTATCTTTACATCGTTTGCGTATCTTTACTATTCCAATTGTGTATCTTTTCATTTCTCGTTTGAGTATCTTTCTGTAAGGCTTCTGATGCGAGTTTGTATTGTATTTGAGAGTTTTGCAAGTGTGGGAGTGTGTTTCTTTCAAACTGAGTATCTTTACATCGTTTGCGTATCTTTACTATTCCAATTGTGTATCTTTTCATTTCTCGTTTGAGTATCTTTCTGTAAGGCTTCTGATGCGAGTTTCTATTGTATTTGAGAGTTTTGCAAGTGTGGGAGTGTGTTTCTTTCAAACTGAGTATCTTTACATCGTTTGCGTATCTTTCCTATTCCAATTGTGTATCTTTTCATTTCTCGTTTGAGTATCTTTCTGTAAGGCTTCTGATGCGAGTTTCTATTGTATTTGAGAGTTTTGCAAGTGTGGGAGTGTGTTTCTTTCAAACTGAGTATCTTTACATCGTTTGCGTATGTTTACTATTCCAATTGTGTATCTTTACATCGTTTGCGTATCTTTACTATTCCAATTGTGTATCTTTTCATTTCTCGTTTGAGTATCTTTCTGTAAGGCTTCTGATGCGAGTTTCTATTGTAGTTGAGAGTTTTGCAAGTGTGAGAGTGTGTTTCTTTCAAACTGAGTATCTTTACATCGTTTGCGTATGTTTACTATTCCAATTGTGTATCTTTTCATTTCTCGTTTGAGTATCTTTCTGTAAGGCTTCTGATGCGAGTTTCTATTGTATTTGAGAGTTTTGCAAGTGTGGGAGTGTGTTTCTTTCAAACTGAGTATCTTTACATCGTTTCCGTATCTTTACTATTCCAATTGTGTATCTTTACATCGTTTGCGTATCTTTACTATTCCAATTGTGTATCTTTTCATTTCTCGTTTGAGTATCTTTCTGTAAGGCTTCTGATGCGAGTTTCTATTGTATTTGAGAGTTTTCCAAGTGTGGGAGTGTGTTTCTTTCAAACTGAGTATCTTTACATCGTTTCCGTATCTTTACTATTCCAATTGTGTATCTTTTCATTTCTCGTTTGAGTATCTTTCTGTAAGGCTTCTGATGCGAGTTTCTATTGTAGTTGAGAGTTTTGCAAGTGTGCGAGTGTGTTTCTTTCAAACTGAGTATCTTTACATCGTTTGCGTATCTTTACTATTCCAATTGTGTATCTTTACATCGTTTGCGTATCTTTACTATTCCAATTGTGTATTTTTTCATTTCTCGTTTGAGTATCTTTCTGTAAGGCTTCTGATGCGAGTTTCTATTGTATTTGAGAGTTTTGCAAGTGTGGGAGTGTGTTTCTTTCAAACTGAGTATCTTTACATCGTTTGCGTATCTTTACTATTCCAATTGTGTATCTTTACATCGTTTGCGTATCTTTACTATTCCAATTGTGTATCTTTTCATTTCTCGTTTGAGTATCTTTCTGTAAGGCTTCTGATGCGAGTTTCTATTGAATTTGAGAGTTTTGCAAGTGTGGGAGTGTGTTTCTTTCAAACTGAGTATCTTTACATCGTTTGCGTATCTTTACTATTCCAATTGTGTATCTTTTCATTTCTCGTTTGAGTATCTTTCTGTAAGGCTTCTGATGCGAGTTTCTATTGTATTTGAGAGTTTTGCAAGTCTGGGAGTGTGTTTCTTTCAAACTGAGTATCTTTACATCGTTTGCGTATGTTTACTATTCCAATTGTGTATCTTTACATCGTTTGCGTATCTTTACTATTCTAATTGTGTATCTTTTCATTTCTCGTTTGAGTATCTTTCTGTAAGGCTTCTGATGCGAGTTTCTATTGTATTTGAGAGTTTTGCAAGTGTGGGAGTGTGTTTCTTTCAAACTGAGTATCTTTACATCGTTTGCGTATCTTTACTATTCCAATTGTGTATCTTTTCATTTCTCGTTTGAGTATCTTTCTGTAAGGCTTTCTGATGCGAGTTTCTATTGAATTTGAGAGTTTTGCAAGTGTGGGAGTGTGTTTCTTTCAAACTGAGTATCTTTACATCGTTTGCGTATCTTTACTATTCCAATTGTGTATCTTTTCATTTCTCGTTTGAGTATCTTTCTGTAAGGCTTCTGATGCGAGTTTCTATTGTATTTGAGAGTTTTGCAAGTGTGGGAGTGTGTTTCTTTCAAACTGAGTATCTTTACATCGTTTGCGTATCTTTACTATTCCAATTGTGTATCTTTACATCGTTTGCGTATCTTTACTATTCCAATTGTGTATCTTTTCATTTCTCGTTTGAGTATCTTTCTGTAAGGCTTCTGATGCGAGTTTCTATTGAATTTGAGAGTTTTGCAAGTGTGGGAGTGTGTTTCTTTCAAACTGAGTATCTTTACATCGTTTGCGTATCTTTACTATTCCAATTGTGTATCTTTTCATTTCTCGTTTGAGTATCTTTCTGTAAGGCTTCTGATGCGAGTTTCTATTGTATTTGAGAGTTTTGCAAGTCTGGGAGTGTGTTTCTTTCAAACTGAGTATCTTTACATCGTTTGCGTATGTTTACTATTCCAATTGTGTATCTTTACATCGTTTGCGTATCTTTACTATTCTAATTGTGTATCTTTTCATTTCTCGTTTGAGTATCTTTCTGTAAAGCTTCTGATGCGAGTTTCTATTGTATTTGAGAGTTTTGCAAGTGTGGGAGTGTGTTTCTTTCAAACTGAGTATCTTTACATCGTTTGCGTATCTTTACTATTCCAATTGTGTATCTTTTCATTTCTCGTTTGAGTATCTTTCTGTAAGGCTTCTGATGCGAGTTTCTATTGTATTTGAGAGTTTTGCAAGTGTGGGAGTGTGTTTCTTTCAAACTGAGTATCTTTACATCGTTTGCGTATCTTTACTATTCCAATTGTGTATCTTTACATCGTTTGCGTATCTTTACTATTCCAATTGTGTATCTTTTCATTTCTCGTTTGAGTATCTTTCTGTAAGGCTTCTGATGCGAGTTTGTATTGTATTTGAGAGTTTTGCAAGTGTGGGAGTGTGTTTCTTTCAAACTGAGTATCTTTACATCGTTTGCGTATCTTTACTATTCCAATTGTGTATTTTTTCATTTCTCGTTTGAGTATCTTTCTGTAAGGCTTCTGATGCGAGTTTCTATTGTATTTGAGAGTTTTGCAAGTGTGGGAGTGTGTTTCTTTCAAACTGAGTATCTTTACATCGTTTGCGTATCTTTACTATTCCAATTGTGTATCTTTTCATTTCTCGTTTAAGTATCTTTCTGTAAGGCTTCTGATGCGAGTTTCTATTGTATTTGAGAGTTTTGCAAGTCTGGGAGTGTGTTTCTTTCAAACTAAGTATCTTTACATCGTTTGCGTATGTTTACTATTCCAATTGTGTATCTTTACATCGTTTGTGTATCTTTACTATTCTAATTGTGTATCTTTTCATTTCTCGTTTGAGTATCTTTCTGTAAGGCTTTCTGATGCGAGTTTCTATTGAATTTGAGAGTTTTGAAAGTGTGGGAGTGTGTTTCTTTCAAACTGAGTATCTTTACATCGTTTGCGTATGTTTACTATTCCAATTGTGTATCTTTACATCGTTTGCGTATCTTTACTATTCCAATTGTGTATCTTTTCATTTCTCGTTTGAGTATCTTTCTGTAAGGCTTCTGATGCGAGTTTCTATTGTATTTGAGAGTTTTGCAAGTGTGGGAGTGTGTTTCTTTCAAACTGAGTATCTTTACATCGTTTGCGTATCTTTACTATTCCAATTGTGTATCTTTACATCGTTTGCGTATCTTTACTATTCCAATTGTGTATCTTTTCATTTCTCGTTTGAGTATCTTTCTGTAAGGCTTCTGATGCGAGTTTCTATTGTAGTTGAGAGTTTTGCAAGTGTGCGAGTGTGTTTCTTTCAAACTGAGTATCTTTACATCGTTTGCGTATGTTTACTATTCCAATTGTGTATCTTTACATCGTTTCCGTATCTTTACTATTCCAATTGTGTATCTTTTCATTTCTCGTTTGAGTATCTTTCTGTAAGGCTTCTGATGCGAGTTTCTATTGTAGTTGAGAGTTTTGCAAGTGTGCGAGTGTGTTTCTTTCAAACTGAGTATCTTTACATCGTTTGCGTATGTTTACTATTACAATTGTGTATCTTTACATCGTTTGCGTATCTTTACTATTCCAATTGTGTATCTTTTCATTTCTCGTTTGAGTATCTTTCTGTAAGGCTTCTGATGCGAGTTTCTATTGTAGTTGAGAGTTTTGCAAGTGTGCGAGTGTGTTTCTTTCAAACTGAGTATCTTTACATCGTTTGCGTATCTTTACTATTCCAATTGTGTATCTTTACATCGTTTGCGTATCTTTACTATTCCAATTGTGTATCTTTTCATTTCTCGTTTGAGTATCTTTCTGTAAGGCTTCTGATGCGAGTTTCTATTGTAGTTGAGAGTTTTGCAAGTGTGCGAGTGTGTTTCTTTCAAACTGAGTATCTTTACATCGTTTGCGTATCTTTACTATTCCAATTGTGTATCTTTACATCGTTTGTGTATCTTTACTATTCCAATTGTGTATCTTTTCATTTCTCGTTTGAGTATCTTTCTGTAAGGCTTTCTGATGCGAGTTTCTATTGAATTTGAGAGTTTTGCAAGTGTGGGAGTGTGTTTCTTTCAAACTGAGTATCTTTACATCGTTTGCGTATCTTTACTATTCCAATTGTGTATCTTTTCATTTCTCGTTTGAGTATCTTTCTGTAAGGCTTCTGATGCGAGTTTCTATTGTATTTGAGAGTTTTGCAAGTCTGGGAGTGTGTTTCTTTCAAACTGAGTATCTTTACATCGTTTGCGTATGTTTACTATTCCAATTGTGTATCTTTACATCGTTTGCGTATCTTTACTATTCTAATTGTGTATCTTTTCATTTCTCGTTTGAGTATCTTTCTGTAAGGCTTCTGATGCGAGTTTCTATTGTATTTGAGAGTTTTGCAAGTGTGGGAGTGTGTTTCTTTCAAACTGAGTATCTTTACATCGTTTGCGTATCTTTACTATTCCAATTGTGTATCTTTTCATTTCTCGTTTGAGTATCTTTCTGTAAGGCTTCTGATGCGAGTTTCTATTGTATTTGAGAGTTTTGCAAGTGTGGGAGTGTGTTTCTTTCAAACTGAGTATCTTTACATCGTTTGCGTATCTTTACTATTCCAATTGTGTATCTTTACATCGTTTGCGTATCTTTACTATTCCAATTGTGTATCTTTTCATTTCTCGTTTGAGTATCTTTCTGTAAGGCTTCTGATGCGAGTTTGTATTGTATTTGAGAGTTTTGCAAGTGTGGGAGTGTGTTTCTTTCAAACTGAGTATCTTTACATCGTTTGCGTATCTTTACTATTCCAATTGTGTATTTTTTCATTTCTCGTTTGAGTATCTTTCTGTAAGGCTTCTGATGCGAGTTTCTATTGTATTTGAGAGTTTTGCAAGTGTGGGAGTGTGTTTCTTTCAAACTGAGTATCTTTACATCGTTTGCGTATCTTTACTATTCCAATTGTGTATCTTTTCATTTCTCGTTTAAGTATCTTTCTGTAAGGCTTCTGATGCGAGTTTCTATTGTATTTGAGAGTTTTGCAAGTCTGGGAGTGTGTTTCTTTCAAACTAAGTATCTTTACATCGTTTGCGTATGTTTACTATTCCAATTGTGTATCTTTACATCGTTTGTGTATCTTTACTATTCTAATTGTGTATCTTTTCATTTCTCGTTTGAGTATCTTTCTGTAAGGCTTTCTGATGCGAGTTTCTATTGAATTTGAGAGTTTTGAAAGTGTGGGAGTGTGTTTCTTTCAAACTGAGTATCTTTACATCGTTTGCGTATGTTTACTATTCCAATTGTGTATCTTTACATCGTTTGCGTATCTTTACTATTCCAATTGTGTATCTTTTCATTTCTCGTTTGAGTATCTTTCTGTAAGGCTTCTGATGCGAGTTTCTATTGTATTTGAGAGTTTTGCAAGTGTGGGAGTGTGTTTCTTTCAAACTGAGTATCTTTACATCGTTTGCGTATCTTTACTATTCCAATTGTGTATCTTTACATCGTTTGCGTATCTTTACTATTCCAATTGTGTATCTTTTCATTTCTCGTTTGAGTATCTTTCTGTAAGGCTTCTGATGCGAGTTTCTATTGTAGTTGAGAGTTTTGCAAGTGTGCGAGTGTGTTTCTTTCAAACTGAGTATCTTTACATCGTTTGCGTATGTTTACTATTCCAATTGTGTATCTTTACATCGTTTCCGTATCTTTACTATTCCAATTGTGTATCTTTTCATTTCTCGTTTGAGTATCTTTCTGTAAGGCTTCTGATGCGAGTTTCTATTGTAGTTGAGAGTTTTGCAAGTGTGCGAGTGTGTTTCTTTCAAACTGAGTATCTTTACATCGTTTGCGTATGTTTACTATTACAATTGTGTATCTTTACATCGTTTGCGTATCTTTACTATTCCAATTGTGTATCTTTTCATTTCTCGTTTGAGTATCTTTCTGTAAGGCTTCTGATGCGAGTTTCTATTGTAGTTGAGAGTTTTGCAAGTGTGCGAGTGTGTTTCTTTCAAACTGAGTATCTTTACATCGTTTGCGTATCTTTACTATTCCAATTGTGTATCTTTACATCGTTTGCGTATCTTTACTATTCCAATTGTGTATCTTTTCATTTCTCGTTTGAGTATCTTTCTGTAAGGCTTCTGATGCGAGTTTCTATTGTAGTTGAGAGTTTTGCAAGTGTGCGAGTGTGTTTCTTTCAAACTGAGTATCTTTACATCGTTTGCGTATCTTTACTATTCCAATTGTGTATCTTTACATCGTTTGTGTATCTTTACTATTCCAATTGTGTATCTTTTCATTTCTCGTTTGAGTATCTTTCTGTAAGGCTTTCTGATGCGAGTTTCTATTGAATTTGAGAGTTTTGCAAGTGTGGGAGTGTGTTTCTTTCAAACTGAGTATCTTTACATCGTTTGCGTATCTTTACTATTCCAATTGTGTATCTTTTCATTTCTCGTTTGAGTATCTTTCTGTAAGGCTTCTGATGCGAGTTTCTATTGAATTTGAGAGTTTTGCAAGTGTGGGAGTGTGTTTCTTTCAAACTGAGTATCTTTACATCGTTTGCGTATCTTTACTATTCCAATTGTGTATCTTTTCATTTCTCGTTTGAGTATCTTTCTGTAAGGCTTCTGATGCGAGTTTCTATTGTATTTGAGAGTTTTGCAAGTGTGGGAGTGTGTTTCTTTCAAACTGAGTATCTTTACATCGTTTGCGTATCTTTACTATTCCAATTGTGTATCTTTTCATTTCTCGTTTAAGTATCTTTCTGTAAGGCTTCTGATGCGAGTTTCTATTGTATTTGAGAGTTTTGCAAGTGTGGGAGTGTGTTTCTTTCAAACTGAGTATCTTTACATCGTTTGCTTATCTTTACTATTCCAATTGTGTATCTTTACATCGTTTGCGTATCTTTACTATTCCAATTGTGTATCTTTTCATTTCTCGTTTGAGTATCTTTCTGTAAGGCTTCTGATGCGAGTTTCTATTGTATTTGAGAGTTTTGCAAGTGTGAGAGTGTGTTTCTTTCAAACTGAGTATCTTTACATCGTTTGCGTATCTTTACTATTCCAATTGTGTATCTTTTCATTTCTCGTTTGAGTATCTTTCTGTAAGGCTTTCTGATGCGAGTTTCTATTGAATTTGAGAGTTTTGCAAGTGTGGGAGTGTGTTTCTTTCAAACTGAGTATCTTTACATCGTTTGCGTATCTTTACTATTCCAATTGTGTATCTTTTCATTTCTCGTTTGAGTATCTTTCTGTAAGGCTTCTGATGCGAGTTTCTATTGAATTTGAGAGTTTTGCAAGTGTGGGAGTGTGTTTCTTTCAAACTGAGTATCTTTACATCGTTTGCGTATCTTTACTATTCCAATTGTGTATCTTTTGATTTCTCGTTTGAGTATCTTTCTGTAAGGCTTCTGATGCGAGTTTCTATTGTATTTGAGAGTTTTGCAAGTGTGGGAGTGTGTTTCTTTCAAACTGAGTATCTTTACATCGTTTGCGTATCTTTACTATTCCAATTGTGTATCTTTACATCGTTTGCGTATCTTTACTATTCCAATTGTGTATCTTTTCATTTCTCGTTTGAGTATCTTTCTGTAAGGCTTCTGATGCGAGTTTCTATTGTAGTTGAGAGTTTTGCAAGTGTGAGAGTGTGTTTCTTTCAAACTGAGTATCTTTACATCGTTTGCGTATGTTTACTATTCCAATTGTGTATCTTTTCATTTCTCGTTTGAGTATCTTTCTGTAAGGCTTCTGATGCGAGTTTCTATTGTATTTGAGAGTTTTGCAAGTGTGGGAGTGTGTTTCTTTCAAACTGAGTATCTTTACATCGTTTCCGTATCTTTACTATTCCAACTGTGTATCTTTACATCGTTTGCGTATCTTTACTATTCCAATTGTGTATCTTTTCATTTCTCGTTTGAGTATCTTTCTGTAAGGCTTCTGATGCGAGTTTCTATTGTATTTGAGAGTTTTGCAAGTGTGGGAGTGTGTTTCTTTCAAACTGAGTATCTTTACATCGTTTGCGTATCTTTCCTATTCCTATTGTGTATCTTTTCATTTCTCGTTTGAGTATCTTTCTGTAAGGCTTCTGATGCGAGTTTCTATTGTATTTGAGAGTTTTGCAAGTGTGGGAGTGTGTTTCTTTCAAACTGAGTATCTTTACATCGTTTCCGTATCTTTACTATTCCAATTGTGTATCTTTACATCGTTTGCGTATCTTTACTATTCCAATTGTGTATCTTTTCATTTCTCGTTTGAGTATCTTTCTGTAAGGCTTCTGATGCGAGTTTCTATTGTATTTGAGAGTTTTGCAAGTGTGGGAGTGTGTTTCTTTCAAACTGAGTATCTTTACATCGTTTCCGTATCTTTACTATTCCAATTGTGTATCTTTTCATTTCTCGTTTGAGTATCTTTCTGTAAGGCTTCTGATGCGAGTTTCTATTGTAGTTGAGAGTTTTGCAAGTGTGCGAGTGTGTTTCTTTCAAACTGAGTATCTTTACATCGTTTGCGTATCTTTACTATTCCAATTGTGTATCTTTACATCGTTTGCGTATCTTTACTATTCCAATTGTATATCTTTTCATTTCTCGTTTGAGTATCTTTCTGTAAGGCTTCTGATGCGAGTTTCTATTGTATTTGAGAGTTTTGCAAGTGTGGGAGTGTGTTTCTTTCAAACTGAGTATCTTTACATCGTTTGCGTATCTTTACTATTCCAATTGTGTATCTTTACATCGTTTGCGTATCTTTACTATTCCAATTGTGTATCTTTTCATTTCTCGTTTGAGTATCTTTCTGTAAGGCTTCTGATGCGAGTTTCTATTGAATTTGAGAGTTTTGCAAGTGTGGGAGTGTGTTTCTTTCAAACTGAGTATCTTTACATCGTTTGCGTATCTTTACTATTCCAATTGTGTATCTTTTCATTTCTCGTTTGAGTATCTTTCTGTAAGGCTTCTGATGCGAGTTTCTATTGTATTTGAGAGTTTTGTAAGTCTGGGAGTGTGTTTCTTTCAAACTGAGTATCTTTACATCGTTTGCGTATGTTTACTATTCCAATTGTGTATCTTTACATCGTTTGCGTATCTTTACTATTCTAATTGTGTATCTTTTCATTTCTCGTTTGAGTATCTTTCTGTAAGGCTTTCTGATGCGAGTTTCTATTGAATTTGAGAGTTTTGCAAGTGTGGGAGTGTGTTTCTTTCAAACTGAGTATCTTTACATCGTTTGCGTATGTTTACTATTCCAATTGTGTATCTTTACATCGTTTGCGTATCTTTACTATTCCAATTGTGTATCTTTTCATTTCTCGTTTGAGTATCTTTCTGTAAGGCTTCTGATGCGAGTTTCTATTGTATTTGAGAGTTTTGCAAGTGTGGGAGTGTGTTTCTTTCAAACTGAGTATCTTTACATCGTTTGCGTATCTTTACTATTCCAATTGTGTATCTTTACATCGTTTGCGTATCTTTACTATTCCAATTGTGTATCTTTTCATTTCTCGTTTGAGTATCTTTCTGTAAGGCTTCTGATGCGAGTTTCTATTGTATTTGAGAGTTTTGCAAGTTTGGGAGTGTGTTTCTTTCAAACTGAGTATCTTTACATCGTTTGCGTATCTTTACTATTCCAATTGTGTATCTTTACATCGTTTGCGTATCTTTACTATTCCAATTGTGTATCTTTTCATTTCTCGTTTGAGTATCTTTCTGTAAGGCTTCTGATGCGAGTTTCTATTGTATTTGAGAGTTTTGCAAGTGTGGGAGTGTGTTTCTTTCAAACTGAGTATCTTTACATCGTTTGCGTATGTTTACTATTCCAATTGTGTATCTTTACATCGTTTGCGTATGTTTACTATTCCAATTCTGTATCTTTACATCGTTTGCGTATCTTTACTATTCCAATTGTGTATCTTTTCATTTCTCGTTTGAGTATCTTTCTGTAAGGCTTCTGATGCGAGTTTCTATTGTATTTGAGAGTTTTGCAAGTGTGGGAGTGTGTTTCTTTCAAACTGAGTATCTTTACATCGTTTGCGTATCTTTACTATTCCAATTGTGTATTTTTACATCGTTTGCGTATCTTTACTATTCCAATTGTGTATCTTTTCATTTCTCGTTTGAGTATCTTTCTGTAAAGCTTCTGATGCGAGTTTCTATTGTATTTGAGAGTTTTGCAAGTGTGGGAGTGTGTTTCTTTCAAACTGAGTATCTTTACATCGTTTGCGTATCTTTACTATTCCAATTGTGTATCTTTTCATTTCTCGTTTGAGTATCTTTCTGTAAGGCTTCTGATGCGAGTATCTATTGTATTTGAGAGTTTTGCAAGTGTGGGAGTGTGTTTCTTTCAAACTGAGTATCTTTACATCGTTTGCGTATCTTTACTATTCCAATTGTGTATCTTTTCATTTCTCGTTTGAGTATCTTTCTGTAAGGCTTCTGATGCGAGTTTCTATTGTAGTTGAGAGTTTTGCAAGTGTGGGAGTGTGTTTCTTTCAAACTGAGTATCTTTACATCGTTTGCGTATCTTTACTATTCCAATTGTGTATCTTTTCATTTCTCGTTTGAGTATCTTTCTGTAAGGCTTCTGATGCGAGTTTCTATTGTAGTTGAGAGTTTTGCAAGTGTGCGAGTGTGTTTCTTTCAAACTGAGTATCTTTACATCGTTTGCGTATCTTTACTATTCCAATTGTGTATCTTTACATCGTTTGCGTATCTTTACTATTCCAATTGTGTATCTTTTCATTTCTCGTTTGAGTATCTTTCTGTAAGGCTTCTGATGCGAGTTTCTATTGTATTTGAGAGTTTTGCAAGTGTGGGAGTGTGTTTCTTTCAAACTGAGTATCTTTACATCGTTTGCGTATCTTTACTATTCCAATTGTGTATCTTTACATCGTTTGCGTATCTTTACTATTCCAATTGTGTATCTTTTCATTTCTCGTTTGAGTATCTTTCTGTAAGGCTTCTGATGCGAGTTTCTATTGTATTTGAGAGTTTTGCAAGTGTGAGAGTGTATTTCTTTCAAACTGAGTATCTTTACATCATTTGCGTATCTTTACTATTCCAATTGTGTATCTTTTCATTTCTCGTTTGAGTATCTTTCTGTAAGGCTTCTGATGCGAGTTTCTATTGTATTTGAGAGTTTTGCAAGTGTGGGAGTGTGTTTCTTTCAAACTGAGTATCTTTACATCGTTTGCGTATCTTTACTATTCCAATTGTGTATCTTTTCATTTCTCGTTTGAGTATCTTTCTGTAAGGCTTCTGATGCGAGTTTCTATTGTATTTGAGAGTTTTGCAAGTGTGGGATGATAGGAGCACAAAGTGTGACGTTCTTAATGTATAGATGCCCTATTCTTATGCTTTGTTACTTCTTATTTAGTTGTTTTAGGTTCATATTTGTCATATGTATGTTTGAAGTAGAGCTATTTCGAACTTAGATGATTTGATGATGAAATTGTGCCAAGTGTTAGAACTCCTGATTGAGCTAGGATTCCTTACTCGACTAGGACTCTACTTTCCTATTTTCATTCTTTCCTATTCCTTAATCGACGATTTCTTTTCAGGAAAGACAAATCATATTTGGAAAGAGAGAAGAGTTGCCGAGTTGCATTCCTAGTTGAACAAGGAAATCATATTTGAGTTGAAGAAGGAGAAGAGGAGGCCGGCCTAGCTACTCCTAGTTGGACCAAGAGATTGCCGTGCAGCCCTTGAAGAGATCTCCCTATTGGACTTGGTTTCCTACATCAAGTTGGATATGGAGTACATAAATCAAATTCATAACAAAGAGGATTTCAGTTTCCCAATTGGATTCTATTTCCTTTTGGCACGCAAGAAGGCTTCCTACACCTCTATATATAGAGGCCGGCCTCTCCATTCAGCATCATCATCAACCCTACACAAAAACACAGCCATAGCTCTGCCGAATTCATCCTTCACCATTCCAAGAAATCCTAAAACCGATTCCATCATTCCCCACCTATCAATAGCCTTCAAGCACGCTTGTGAAGAAGGTTTCATCCATAGAAGTCTCGGCTACACTTGTGGATTGCTTGATTTATAAAGTGTAACCATGATTCACTCTTGTTTAATTTCGGTTTTGGTTTTGTTCTTGTTCATGGATGAAGTTGCAATTTGTTTAGAGTAGTCTTGTATCAATTTTGTCTATGAAATAGCTACTTGATTCAATTTATATAGAGGATTCGAAAATATGTTTTTGGTTTTATGATTTTCGGTTTTTGGTTTCTGCCGAATACATGTGTGAACAATTTTCGATGCCTATGTGTTATGACTATGCTTGTAGCATGATATTTAGGTTGTTGGATTAAAGACTTAAGCTAAGAACATGTTTATTCTTGTTTATGTGATTTTCGAATTGCATGGTTGTTGGTTAAGTAAGTGACATACTTGATGAATTCAATGTGCATGGCGTTGGGATTACATGATTAAGATGAACATGTTAGAATTTCGATTATGGCTGCTTGGTTGTGATTGAATGTGTTAAGTGTCTATGTGTTTAGGTTACTGCTTAGAACCCTAAATGCATGATCCATCCTTGGTGATTTATTGCATAGTCTCGGCATGATTCGATAAGAAGTTGTAGAACTTAGTTCGATCCCCTCTATGTGATTTGTTTTGGTGATTGTTTATGTGTTGGTTGGTTGATCACATGTATATATTAGTTTAGGTTTTATTTACTGTTTTTATGATTCAATTCAAAATCTATATCAAACTTTAAAACCCTTTATGAATTCGTGTAAGTGTTATGATCCTAAGCCCTGGCTGGATCCCCGGTTTGTGAACGATACCCTCTTGCTTTATACTACTATGATGTGTTCAGGGTTAAATATTGATGTCGAGTAATCGAGCATTCATCAAATGGCGCCGTTGCCGGGGATCCATTAGAGATGGATCCCTAACTTTTACTACGAATTCATTGTGAATATTGTACATTTGTATATTCTTATTTCGTGTAACATATAGTAATGTATCTTAGGTTATTGTTTTGGTGCTTGAGTGAATGATTGTTGTAGGTTGTAAATCGAACGGAATAGGTAAAGTCCCTTTTGTTAATATTAGCCTTAACCCTTCATGCTAGCTCTCGAGTTTGCATGAGGTCGAGGGCGGCTTTTATTAACACTTGGAGATTTGTCTAACACATGAGGTTAAGTCCAGCTGAGTAAGGGGCACGCTCTTTTATTACTCTGGTGCATGGGACCAAAATTGGATCTCAGAGAACTACTGACTGACATACATCTCGGTGATGGAGTCGATAGGGAGTTCGCTCTCCGTAGTTCAACAAATGAGTCCTACCATGTTCACTATCTCTGATTGAGCTAAAGGCCTTCTGAAACAAAGACTTGATCTTGTGTCTAGGCATCCATACTTAGGCCGCACGTCCACCTTGATTTACAACTTAGAATCAATCGATCATTCAATCATTAAAATAGCAAAAAGAACTTGTGAATTGTATGAACTTGTGAAAACGTAAAGAACTAACTCTTGTAAACTTGACATAGTTGCCGTGTCCTTCCCCTTAAGTGTGCGTGTGTATGACTAAGGGAAGGCACGAATTTTATGTATCCATTATGTATTCTTCAAGGCTAACTCGTTACCTTTCATATAAACAGGTACTATGCATGTCCGAATTTTCTAAGAAGACACAAGAGCTCAAGGATCGAATTCAAGCACTTAGAGATTTAAACAACTCTTTCATAAGTAGACCTTTGAATTTCGAAACATCTCCAAGCAATTCAATCTTAAACTCTTCACCTAGATCAGAAGAAGAGGAAGATCTGTCCTTTCCATTCGTCTTCAATTCAGACTTAGACACAATTGCGGGCCGTGACATAATTCCTGTTGGTGCAACAATGGCACTTAAGAATGCATTCATTCCTACCACCCCGGAATCACCCTCATGCATTGCTTTCACTCCACCTGATGAAGCTAACTTCTCCATTCCCGTTCAATTGCTTGGGCAGCTGCCTAAGTACTCTGGCTCTTCAATGGAAGACCCTAATGTTCACCTCAGGTAGTTCTTGGACATTTGCAAGCTCCAATCGATTCATCATCTTTCTCAAGAAGGCTTGAGATTGCTTTTGTTCCCATTTACCCTTAAGGATGATGCTAAACGTTGGTTATATTCTTTGCCTGCAGGAATCATCACTACATGGGACGAAATGACTAGGAGGTTCTTGAAGCAATTCTTCCCTGCTCAACTCACGAAAAGACTTAGGAGGGAGATTCAGAACTTCACTCAAAAAGATGGTGATTCACTCTATGAGGCTTGGGAGGAATTTCAGGAACTACAAAGGAAGTGCCCTCACCATGGTATTTCGTTGGATGACTTGGTACAATTCTTCTATGAAGGACTCGACACCACCAATAAGAGCATGGTGGACTCGGCATGTGGCTGCACATTCATGAACAAAACCGGTCAAGAAGCTTACACCTTGATCGATGACTTGGCTGACAACAATCGCCAATTTAGTTCCAAGGAGAAGAGAGGAAGCAAGAGCCGTGGGGTGTATGATGTTGATGCAAGGAATCAGATGGCGACTTTAGAAAGGAAGCTTGACGTGCTAGTCAAGGCATTCAATGGTTCGAGCATCAACCCTCAAGCATGCGGCATTTGTTCTTTCAAAGACCACACGACTGACAATTGTCCAAATGATGCAATGACTGAAGAAGAGTTGAACTTTATGGGGCAACAAAGGCCTAGGTACGATCCATATTCGAACACATACAACCCTGGACTTAGAGATCATCCAAATTTTCGTTGGAGCAACAATGCTCAACCATCCAATGCTCAAGGTCAAGGACCTCGTCCTTCAGGTTTGTTTGTGAGGCCTCAGGTACCTCAAGGTTCTGCTCCCTTTAACTCTAATGTTCATGGTTCGAATAATGCATCTTCACCTAATTATGATGAACTTTTGAAGTCTCTTGCTCAAGGGCAACAAAATCTAAACTCTGCTACTCAAGCTTTAGTTACAGGTCAACAAGCTCATTCTAAGGATATAACCGAGCTTAAGAAGCAGATGGGACAAGTGATCGATTTCATGGGCAAGATCCATGAAGGAGGGAAGTTGCCGAGCCAAACTGAGCCTAATCCGAATGTGAAGGCCATGGTGACACGAAGTGGGAGGACCTTGGATGCTCCAATGCAGCAACACAAGAAGGCCGTGCCTTCTAAAGGTAAGGAGGCCGAGAATTACAATGTCAAAGACTTAGAGAAGGACCCTGCCTCCTCTAAAGCCAAAAATGCCGTGCCTCCACCAAAAGAAGATCGTGCTTTGCATGACAAAGGTAAGGATCCTAACTCTAGTGGTTTGGTTTCAACTAATGAGCTTCCTCGTGTTCCCTTCCCTAGTAGATTTGCAAAGCAAAAGAAGGATGACTCTGATCAAGCCATGCTCGACATTTTCAAGAAGGTGGAAGTGAACATGCCTCTTATTGAATGCATACAACAAAATCCTAAGTATGCTAAGTTTTTGAAAGAATTGTGCACCAATAAGAGGATGACTCGAGAGAAGGAGGTTGTTACAATGAGTGAGACGGTTTCTGCCGTGCTCCAAAGAAAGCTACCACCAAAGCTTAAGGATCCAGGGAGTTTTTCTATCCCTTGTACAATCGGAAACATGACATTTGAAAAGATAATGTTAGACTTAGGTGCATCTATCAATGTAATGCCGCATTATATCTATGAGAACCTAGGTCTAGGTGATTTGAAACGTGATAATGTTGTGATTCGATTGGCTGATTGTTCCAACAAAGTCCCTTTGGGCTATGTTGAAGATGTTCTTGTGCAGGTTTCGAGCTTGATCTTTCCTGCCGACTTCTATGTCATTGACATGGAACCAACGGAGGCAGATGACAAGGAGGTTCCTATCTTGTTAGGCCGCCCCTTCATGAGGACTGCACGAACGAAAATAGATGTGTTTAGTGGATCACTCACCTTTGAGTTCGATGGTGAAGTGATTAGCTTCAACATCTTTGAAGCTATGAGGTATCCTCTTTCGGAGTTAAGTGATTGTTTTTCAGTTGACATACTTGATTCCCTTGCAGATAACTATCTAGATACCTTGACAAATGACGAGTTGGCACTCACTATTGCCCAAGGGGCCGGATTCACAAGTGATAGCTCGAACATTTCGGTGCTAGAAGCTAAAAATGCCGTGCCATCTTTCATTCATGAAACCGTGACCTCCCTTGAGGTTGCACGAGAGGTAAGTTTTGTCTCTCCTAGTCCAATTCTCTTAACTACTAACAAGAATCTTCCTTCTGTGGTGCAAGCTCCGATGCTTGATCTTAAGGTTCTTCCGGACCACTTGAAGTATGCGTTTCTAGGAGAAGAGGATACATTGCCCGTGATCATTTCATCTGCACTAAATGAGGAGCAAGAAGAGAGATTGATTGAAGTGTTGAAGAGACACAAGACGGCAATAGGATGGACCTTAGCCGACATCAAGGGGATAAGTCCTACCATGTGTGTGCATCGAATATTGCTAGAAGATGGTGCCAAACCAACCAAGGAAGGTCAGAGACGCCTTCACCCACCAATGATGCAAGTTGTAAAGGATGAAATCACTAAGTTGCACGATTGTGGCGTGATCTACCCCATCTCGGATAGTAGGTGGATCTCACCTATTCAAGTTGTGCCAAAGAAGTCAGGCATCACGGTGGTGAAGAACAAGGACAACGAGTTGGTGCCTCAAAGGACAGTGACCGGACATAGAGTATGTATTGACTATAGGAAGCTCAATGCGACAACAAGGAAGGACCACATGCCATTGCCATTCATTGATCAAATGCTGGAGAGGTTAGCTGGTCACTCTTTCTATTGTTTCCTTGATGGATATAGTGGGTACAACCAAATAAGTGTTGCGGAAGAAGATCAAGAGAAGACTACGTTCACATGCCCTTTTGGTACGTTTGCTTATCGTCGCATGCCTTTTGGTTTATGCAACGCCCCAGGTACGTTTCAACGTTGTATGTATCACATTTTCTCTGAGTATATTGGTTCCAAAATTGAAGTTTTCATGGATGATTTTTCTGTCTATGGTGAAGATTTCGAAATTTGCCTTGAAAATGTTGAACTAGTGCTTAAACGTTGTGAAGAAACTAACTTGGTTTTGAATTGGGAAAAATGTCACTTTATGGTCACGCAAGGCATTGTCTTAGGTCATATTGTTTCATCTAGAGGAATTGAGGTTGATAAGTCTAAAATAGATCTTGTGCGTCACTTACCCCTCCCCACGAGTGTGAGGGATGTTCGATCGTTTCTTGGACATGCAGGTTTCTATCGTAGGTTTATCAAGGACTTTTCCAAGATTGCGAGACCAATGAGTTCATTGCTTCAAAAAGACGTTCCATTTCACTTTGATGATGATTGCAAGCATGCATTCGAGACTTTGAAGAAGCTCCTAACTTCAGCACCGATCATGGCACCGCCGGATTGGTCCTTGCCATTCGAGTTGATGTGTGATGCCTCCGACTATGCAGTTGGAGCCGTGCTAGGGCAGAGGAAGGACAAGCAGCCCTACGCCATCTATTATGCCTCACGAACACTCAATGACGCTCAACAAAACTACACCACAACTGAAAAAGAGCTTCTTGCCGTGATCTTTGCTCTAGATAAGTTTCGTTCTTACTTACTTCAATCTAAAGTTATTGTTTACACTGACCATGCAGCTTTGAAGTATTTAATGACAAAGAAGGATGCCAAACCGAGATTGATTCGATGGATTCTTCTACTCCAAGAGTTTGATCTCGAGATCAAGGACAAGAAGGGAAGTGACAATGTTGTGGCGGATCATTTGAGTCGATTGGTGAGAGATGCCGAGCCCTTGGCCATCCAAGAGAGCTTTCCGGACGAGCAACTCTTTCGAGTTGAGGTAAGTGAGCCATGGTATGCAGATATTGTCAATTATCTTGTTTCTAAGCAATTTCCTGATACATTATCGCATGCACAAAAGAATAGACTAAAGGCATTAGCTAAGTATTATGTTTGGGATGAACCATACTTGTGGAAACATTGTGTTGATCAAATCATTAGGAGGTGTGTCCCTGAACATGAACATCAATCTATACTTACGTTTTGCCATTCTGAATCTTGTGGAGGACATTTTGGTTCACGTAGGACTGCTCTTAAGGTGTTAGAATGTGGTTTCTTTTGGCCTACGATTTTTAAAGATGCATATCATTTTTGCATGACTTGTGATAGATGCCAACGCATGGGAAACTTAGGATCTAGAGATCAAATGCCTATGACACCGATTATATATGTCGAAATTTTTGATTGTTGGGGTCTTGATTTCATGGGACCTTTTCCTAGCTCAAATGGTTTCTTATACATACTCGTTTGTGTTGACTATGTTTCGAAATGGGTGGAAGCAAAGGCCACCCGGACTAATGATTCTCGAGTTGTTGCAGATTTCCTTCGTTCTAACATTTTCTCTAGGTTTG
The DNA here is from genome assembly GCF_933775445.1 of Argentina anserina. Taxonomy (NCBI): domain Eukaryota; kingdom Viridiplantae; phylum Streptophyta; class Magnoliopsida; order Rosales; family Rosaceae; genus Argentina; species Argentina anserina. The sequence goes on along the minus strand of NW_026089409.1, from coordinate 176,226 downwards.
GTATGCCGAGAGTTATCATTAGTGATGGAGGATCTCACTTTTGCAACCGGACCATTGAGGCGTTGTTGAAGAAGTATGGAATCAAGCATAAGGTTGCTACGCCTTATCACCCTCAAACAAGTGGACAAGTAGAGCTATCTAATCGTGAGATCAAGAGAATTTTAGAGAAGTCTGTTGGACCATCACGCAAGGATTGGTCTCAACGATTGGATGATGCTCTTTGGGCCTATAGGACGGCATACAAGACTCCCCTAGGCATGTCACCATTTCGACTAGTCTATGGCAAGGCGTGCCATCTTCCTGTGGAGCTTGAACATCGTGCATGGTGGGCTGTGAAGAATTTTAACATGGACATTGATGAGGCCGGATTACATAGGAAGTTGCAATTGCATGAGCTTGAAGAGATTAGGAATGAGGCCTATGATTCGGCAATGGTTTACAAGGAGAAGACTAAGACATTCCATGACCGCATGATTAGGAAGAAACACTTTGTTGTTGGGCAGAAAGTTCTTTTATTTAATTCTCGACTTAGATTGTTTCCGGGCAAGCTCCGTTCTAGGTGGCTTGGACCGTTTGTTGTTACTAATGTTTTTCCTTCTGGTGCTATTCAGATCAAAAGCATGGTGCATGGAAAGGAATTCACGGTCAATGGACATCGCTTGAAGCCGTACTATGACAATTTCGTGGAACACAATGTGGAGGAGACGTCTCTCCTGGATCCTACGGCAAGCAAGTGATGATTTGAAGATAGTCTAGGCTATAGACTCTAAACTTAAGCCAATGAAGGAGCCATCAACGAGTGTTTGCATTTTCTTATCCCTTAACTCTTTCTAATTTTCGTTGCTTATCATATTGTACATTGAGGGCAATGTAAGTTTTAAGTGTGGGGTGGGGTATACATCATTCGTTGAATTCTATTGTTTGATGCTATGTGTTTCAATTTTGTTGTTTTGATTTTCGATTTTTAGTGTCATTTTGGTTCTGTTTTTCGATTTTTATGTTGTTTTGTTGTTGTTTTGAGTCCTAGGTATGCCTTTAACTGTCTAGGATGAGTTGATCTTTGAATTTATGGTTGATAGATGATCATGATATTGGAATGAACTTCATTGTTATTTGATGGTTAATCGATGTGTAGATTTTGTACGAACATGTAGTAGATGAGGATTTTGAAACTTAGGTACAGAATGAGCAGGTTCCTTACTTGTTTGAATTCATGTAACCTATGTGAGATTCGAGCCATATACTTGTGCCTTTCTTTGGAGAGTTTTATTCTATCGTTTCTTGGCTTTATAACCTCATTACATCTATGTTGATCAATTCATATGCCATAGAATTGCAATGAACTAGAGAATGCTAGAACTTACTTTGTGAAACTTTCGAAGCTTTATGTCATAATATACTCTGATTTTGAAAAGGATTGTTGGATCTTTTTAGGATTTCCACCACTTAAAGCCAAAAAGCCGTATATCCCTAATTGAGCCCTGCTTGGGACACCTTAGTGTTTACCCCTTTGAGCCTACGTTAAGCCTTTTCTTTCATTACCAACATGTTATATCCTTGCTTAGTATAGTTATATCTCTACCTTGTCTTTGAGGCTTGGCAGAGCCGATTGTGGATGTTAATATGGAGTGATGATTTGATTCAAGTATGGGGTTATGCTATTGTATGTATGTTATGCCGTGAAAAGAGTATGAAAAAGAGGAAAAAAGGTATTGATGCCGTGAGAAACAGAAAAGAAAAGATATATGGCACGGCAAGAAAAGAAAGAAAATTATGAAAGAAAGTATGATGAAAGATCTCGGCATGACATTGATTTATGTGAATTTGGAGTTGTGATGTATTTGTTGAAGGCTCAATAATGTTATACTTTAGCCTTTGTTCGTTTTCACAATGTTTAAAGTGAAGAATGGGTCCAACATGATGATATTTGGCCCTTGTTTTATGGAGTATGGCGACATAAGGTGGATGTTTTGCTCTGCTAAGTCGTGAGGATGACCTTTGTGATTCCCTTTACCTTGAAAAATATGTCATTGCCGAGCCTAACCTATCCCTTTTCTAAAGATCCGCATGATTCTTAAAATGAGTAGCTCTTGATTTGTGGAGTTTGTTTCATAAGTAAGCTTATGGTTTGGGTTCATTTGTGCATATGATTGGTATCTTTCATGAGGTTTTCGATTTTCACTATGTTCATAACTCTTGTGTGTGAAAAGCTTTTAAGCATATGCCATGTTCTTGAGAGAAAAGATTTGGAGTGCATATCCTATGTGAGTTGAATTTGAACTTGTTTTGAGCATGTCGAGCTTAACATCACCTTTGTTTCTGCCATGTCTTACTTGTTAAACGAAATCTCATGTTTATTAACCATTGAATTCATCTTATCTATTTTGATTGAGTGCTATTCTTGATGCTATGAGTTTGAAGATCTCTGAGACAAAATGTTGAAGGCATTAGAATGTTGTGTCGTTAGCTTTAGTGTATTGATTTCGTATTATGTTTTGATTTTCGTTTTTAGTGTTTGCTAAGGGACTAGCAAAGTCTAAGTGTGGGATTGTTGATAGGAGCACAAAGTGTGACGTTCTTAATGTATAGATGCCCTATTCTTATGCTTTGTTACTTCTTATTTAGTTGTTTTAGGTTCATATTTGTCATATGTATGTTTGAAGTAGAGCTATTTCGAACTTAGATGATTTGATGATGAAATTGTGCCAAGTGTTAGAACTCCTGATTGAGCTAGGATTCCTTACTCGACTAGGACTCTACTTTCCTATTTTCATTCTTTCCTATTCCTTAATCGACGATTTCTTTTCAGGAAAGACAAATCATATTTGGAAAGAGAGAAGAGTTGCCGAGTTGCATTCCTAGTTGAACAAGGAAATCATATTTGAGTTGAAGAAGGAGAAGAAGAGGCCGGCCTAGCTACTCCTAGTTGGACCAAGAGATTGCCGTGCAGCCCTTGAAGAGATCTCCCTATTGGACTTGGTTTCCTACATCAAGTTGGATATGGAGTACATAAATCAAATTCATAACAAAGAGGATTTCAGTTTCCCAATTGGATTCTATTTCCTTTTGGCACGCAAGAAGGCTTCCTACACCTCTATATATAGAGGCCGGCCTCTCCATTCAGCATCATCATCAACCCTACACAAAAACACAGCCATAGCTCTGCCGAATTCATCCTTCACCATTCCAAGAAATCCTAAAACCGATTCCATCATTCCCCACCTATCAATAGCCTTCAAGCACGCTTGTGAAGAAGGTTTCATCCATAGAAGTCTCGGCTACACTTGTGGATTGCTTGATTTATAAAGTGTAACCATGATTCACTCTTGTTTAATTTCGGTTTTGGTTTTGTTCTTGTTCATGGATGAAGTTGCGATTTGTTTAGAGTAGTCTTGTATCAATTTTGTCTATGAAATAGCTACTTGATTCAATTTATATAGAGGATTCGAAAATATGTTTTTGGTTTTATGATTTTCGGTTTTTGGTTTCTGCCGAATACATGTGTGAACAATTTTCGATGCCTATGTGTTATGACTATGCTTGTAGCATGATATTTAGGTTGTTGGATTAAAGACTTAAGCTAAGAACATGTTTATTCTTGTTTATGTGATTTTCGAATTGCATGGTTGTTGGTTAAGTAAGTGACATACTTGATGAATTCAATGTGCATGGCGTTGGGATTACATGATTAAGATGAACATGTTAGAATTTCGATTATGGCTGCTTGGTTGTGATTGAATGTGTTAAGTGTCTATGTGTTTAGGTTACTGCTTAGAACCCTAAATGCATGATCCATCCTTGGTGATTTATTGCATAGTCTCGGCATGATTCGATAAGAAGTTGTAGAACTTAGTTCGATCCCCTCTATGTGATTTGTTTTGGTGATTGTTTATGTGTTGGTTGGTTGATCACATGTATATATTAGTTTAGGTTTTATTTACTGTTTTTATGATTCAATTCAAAATCTATATCAAACTTTAAAACCCTTTATGAATTCGTGTAAGTGTTATGATCCTAAGCCCTGGCTGGATCCCCGGTTTGTGAACGATACCCTCTTGCTTTATACTACTATGATGTGTTCAGGGTTAAATATTGATGTCGAGTAATCGAGCATTCATCATGGGAGTGTGTTTCTTTCAAACTGAGTATCTTTACATCGTTTGCGTATCTTTACTATTCCAATTGTGTATCTTTTCATTTCTCGTTTGAGTATCTTTCTGTAAGGCTTCTGATGCGAGTTTCTATTGTATTTGAGAGTTTTGCAAGTCTGGGAGTGTGTTTCTTTCAAACTGAGTATCTTTACATCGTTTGCGTATCTTTACTATTCCAATTGTGTATCTTTTCATTTCTCGTTTGAGTATCTTTCCGTAAGGCTTCTGATGCGAGTTTCTATTGTATTTGAGAGTTTTGCAAGTCTGGGAGTGTGTTTCTTTCAAATTGAGTATCTTTACATCGTTTGCGTATGTTTACTATTCCAATTGTGTATCTTTACATCGTTTGCGTATCTTTACTATTCCAATTGTGTATCTTTTCATTTCTCGTTTGAGTATCTTTCTGTAAGGCTTTCTGATGCGAGTTTCTATTGAATTTGAGAGTTTTGCAAGTGTGGGAGTGTGTTTCTTTCAAACTGAGTATCTTTACATCGTTTGCGTATGTTTACTATTCCAATTGTGTATCTTTACATCGTTTGCGTATCTTTACTATTCCAATTGTGTATCTTTTCATTTCTCGTTTGAGTATCTTTCTGTATGGCTTCTGATGCGAGTTTCTATTGTAGTTGAGAGTTTTGCAAGTGTGCGAGTGTGTTTCTTTCAAACTGAGTATCTTTACATCGTTTGCGTATCTTTACTATTCCAATTGTGTATCTTTACATCGTTTGCGTATCTTTACTATTCCAATTGTGTATCTTTTCATTTCTCGTTTGAGTATCTTTCTGTAAGGCTTCTGATGCGAGTTTCTATTGTATTTGAGAGTTTTGCAAGTGTGGGAGTGTGTTTCTTTCAAACTGAGTATCTTTACATCGTTTGCGTATCTTTACTATTCCAATTGTGTATCTTTACATCGTTTGCGTATCTTTACTATTCCAATTGTGTATCTTTTCATTTCTCGTTTGAGTATCTTTCTGTAAGGCTTCTGATGCGAGTTTCTATTGTATTTGAGAGTTTTGCAAGTGTGATAGTGTGTTTCTTTCAAACTGAGTATCTTTACATCGTTTGCGTATCTTTACTATTCCAATTGTGTATCTTTTCATTTCTCGTTTGAGTATCTTTCTGTAAGGCTTTCTGATGCGAGTTTCTATTGAATTTGAGAGTTTTGCAAGTGTGGGAGTGTGTTTCTTTCAAACTGAGTATCTTTACATGGTTTGCGTATCTTTACTATTCCAATTGTGTATCTTTTCATTTCTCGTTTGAGTATCTTTCTGTAAGGCTTCTGATGCGAGTTTCTATTGTATTTGAGAGTTTTGCAAGTCTGGGAGTTTGTTTCTTTCAAACTGAGTATCTTTACATCGTTTGCGTATCTTTCCTATTCCATTTGTGTATCTTTTCATTTCTCGTTTGAGTATCTTTCTGTAAGGCTTCTGATGCGAGTTTCTATTGTATTTGAGAGTTTTGCAAGTGTGGGAGTGTGTTTCTTTCAAACTGAGTATCTTTACATCGTTTGCGTATCTTTACTATTCCAATTGTGTATCTTTTCATTTCTCGTTTGAGTATCTTTCTGTAAGGCTTCTGATGAGAGTTTCTATTGTATTTGAGAGTTTTGCAAGTGTGGGAGTGTGTTTCTTTCAAACTGAGTATCTTTACATCGTTTGGGTATCTTTACTATTCCAATTGTGTATTTTTACATCGTTTGCGTATCTTTACTATTCCAATTGTGTATCTTTTCATTTCTCGTTTGAGTATCTTTCTGTAAAGCTTCTGATGCGAATTTCTATTGTATTTCAGAGTTTTGCAAGTGTGGGAGTGTGTTTCTTTCAAACTGAGTATCTTTACATCGTTTGCGTATCTTTACTATTCCAATTGTGTATCTTTACATCGTTTGCGTATCTTTACTATTCCAATTGTGTATCTTTTCATTTCTCGTTTGAGTATCTTTCTGTAAGGCTTCTGATGCGAGTTTCTATTGTAGTTGAGAGTTTTGCCAGTGTGCGAGTGTGTTTCTTTCAAACTGAGTATCTTTACATCGTTTGCGTATCTTTACTATTCCAATTGTGTATCTTTACATCGTTTGCGTATCTTTACTATTCCAATTGTGTATCTTTTCATTTCTCGTTTGAGTATCTTTCTGTAAGGCTTCTGATGCGAGTTTCTATTGTATTTGAGAGTTTTGCAAGTGTGGGAGTGTGTTTCTTTCAAACTGAGTATCTTTACATCGTTTGCGTATCTTTACTATTCCAATTGTGTATCTTTACATCGTTTGCGTATCTTTACTATTCCAATTGTGTATCTTTTCATTTCTCGTTTGAGTATCTTTCTGTAAGGCTTCTGATGCGAGTTTCTATTGTATTTGAGAGTTTTGCAAGTGTGAGAGTGTGTTTCTTTCAAACTGAGTATCTTTACATCGTTTGCGTATCTTTACTATTCCAATTGTGTATCTTTTCATTTCTCGTTTGAGTATCTTTCTGTAAGGCTTTCTGATGCGAGTTTCTATTGAATTTGAGAGTTTTGCAAGTGTGGGAGTGTGTTTCTTTCAAACTGAGTATCTTTACATCGTTTGCGTATCTTTACTATTCCAATTGTGTATCTTTTCATTTCTCGTTTTAGTATCTTTCTGTAAGGCTTCTGATGCGAGTTTCTATTGTATTTGAGAGTTTTGCAAGTCTGGGAGTGTGTTTCTTTCAAACTGAGTATCTTTACATCGTTTGCGTATCTTTCCTATTCCATTTGTGTATCTTTTCATTTCTCGTTTGAGTATCTTTCTGTAAGGCTTCTGATGCGAGTTTCTATTGTATTTGAGAGTTTTGCAAGTGTGGGAGTGTGTTTCTTTCAAACTGAGTATCTTTACATCGTTTGCGTATCTTTACTATTCCAATTGTGTATCTTTACATCGTTTGCGTATCTTTACTATTCCAATTGTGTATCTTTTCATTTCTCGTTTGAGTATCTTTCTGTAAGGCTTCTGATGCGAGTTTCTATTGTATTTGAGAGTTTTGCAAGTGTGATAGTGTGTTTCTTTCAAACTGAGTATCTTTACATCGTTTGCGTATCTTTACTATTCCAATTGTGTATCTTTTCATTTCTCGTTTGAGTATCTTTCTGTAAGGCTTTCTGATGCGAGTTTCTATTGAATTTGAGAGTTTTGCAAGTGTGGGAGTGTGTTTCTTTCAAACTGAGTATCTTTACATGGTTTGCGTATCTTTACTATTCCAATTGTGTATCTTTTCATTTCTCGTTTGAGTATCTTTCTGTAAGGCTTCTGATGCGAGTTTCTATTGTATTTGAGAGTTTTGCAAGTCTGGGAGTTTGTTTCTTTCAAACTGAGTATCTTTACATCGTTTGCGTATCTTTCCTATTCCATTTGTGTATCTTTTCATTTCTCGTTTGAGTATCTTTCTGTAAGGCTTCTGATGCGAGTTTCTATTGTATTTGAGAGTTTTGCAAGTGTGGGAGTGTGTTTCTTTCAAACTGAGTATCTTTACATCGTTTGCGTATCTTTACTATTCCAATTGTGTATCTTTTCATTTCTCGTTTGAGTATCTTTCTGTAAGGCTTCTGATGAGAGTTTCTATTGTATTTGAGAGTTTTGCAAGTGTGGGAGTGTGTTTCTTTCAAACTGAGTATCTTTACATCGTTTGGGTATCTTTACTATTCCAATTGTGTATTTTTACATCGTTTGCGTATCTTTACTATTCCAATTGTGTATCTTTTCATTTCTCGTTTGAGTATCTTTCTGTAAAGCTTCTGATGCGAATTTCTATTGTATTTCAGAGTTTTGCAAGTGTGGGAGTGTGTTTCTTTCAAACTGAGTATCTTTACATCGTTTGCGTATCTTTACTATTCCAATTGTGTATCTTTACATCGTTTGCGTATCTTTACTATTCCAATTGTGTATCTTTTCATTTCTCGTTTGAGTATCTTTCTGTAAGGCTTCTGATGCGAGTTTCTATTGTAGTTGAGAGTTTTGCCAGTGTGCGAGTGTGTTTCTTTCAAACTGAGTATCTTTACATCGTTTGCGTATCTTTACTATTCCAATTGTGTATCTTTACATCGTTTGCGTATCTTTACTATTCCAATTGTGTATCTTTTCATTTCTCGTTTGAGTATCTTTCTGTAAGGCTTCTGATGCGAGTTTCTATTGTATTTGAGAGTTTTGCAAGTGTGGGAGTGTGTTTCTTTCAAACTGAGTATCTTTACATCGTTTGCGTATCTTTACTATTCCAATTGTGTATCTTTACATCGTTTGCGTATCTTTACTATTCCAATTGTGTATCTTTTCATTTCTCGTTTGAGTATCTTTCTGTAAGGCTTCTGATGCGAGTTTCTATTGTATTTGAGAGTTTTGCAAGTGTGAGAGTGTGTTTCTTTCAAACTGAGTATCTTTACATCGTTTGCGTATCTTTACTATTCCAATTGTGTATCTTTTCATTTCTCGTTTGAGTATCTTTCTGTAAGGCTTTCTGATGCGAGTTTCTATTGAATTTGAGAGTTTTGCAAGTGTGGGAGTGTGTTTCTTTCAAACTGAGTATCTTTACATCGTTTGCGTATCTTTACTATTCCAATTGTGTATCTTTTCATTTCTCGTTTTAGTATCTTTCTGTAAGGCTTCTGATGCGAGTTTCTATTGTATTTGAGAGTTTTGCAAGTCTGGGAGTGTGTTTCTTTCAAACTGAGTATCTTTACATCGTTTGCGTATCTTTCCTATTCCATTTGTGTATCTTTTCATTTCTCGTTTGAGTATCTTTCTGTAAGGCTTCTGATGCGAGTTTCTATTGTATTTGAGAGTTTTGCAAGTGTGGGAGTGTGTTTCTTTCAAACTGAGTATCTTTACATCGTTTGCGTATCTTTACTATTCCAATTGTGTATCTTTTCATTTCTCGTTTGAGTATCTTTCTGTAAGGCTTCTGATGCGAGTTTCTATTGTATTTGAGAGTTTTGCAAGTGTGGGAGTGTGTTTCTTTCAAACTGAGTATCTTTACATCGTTTGCGTATCTTTACTATTCCAATTGTGTATTTTTACATCGTTTGCGTATCTTTACTATTCCAATTGTGTATCTTTTCATTTCTCGTTTGAGTATCTTTCTGTAAAGCTTCTGATGCGAATTTCTATTGTATTTGAGAGTTTTGCAAGTGTGGGAGTGTGTTTCTTTCAAACTGAGTATCTTTACATCGTTTGCGTATCTTTACTATTCCAATTGTGTATTTTTACATCGTTTGCATATCTTTACTATTCCAATTGTGTATCTTTTCATTTCTCGTTTGAGTATCTTTCTGTAAAGCTTCTGGTGCGAGTTTCTATTGTATTTTAGAGTTTTGCAAGTGTGGGAGTGTGTTTCTTTCAAACTGAGTATCTTTACATCGTTTGCGTATCTTTACTATTCCAATTGTGTATCTTTACATCGTTTGCGTATCTTTACTATTCCAATTGTGTATCTTTTCATTTCTCGTTTGAGTATCTTTCTGTAAGGCTTCTGATGCGAGTTTCTATTGTATTTGAGAGTTTTGCAAGTGTGGGAGTGTGTTTCTTTCAAACTGAGTATCTTTACATCGTTTGCGTATCTTTACTATTCCAATTGTGTATCTTTTCATTTCTCGTTTGAGTATCTTTCTGTAAGGCTTCTGATGCGAGTTTCTATTGTAGTTGAGAGTTTTGCAAGTGTGCGAGTGTGTTTCTTTCAAACTGAGTATCTTTACATCGTTTGCGTATCTTTACTATTCCAATTGTGTATCTTTACATCGTTTGCGTATCTTTACTATTCCAATTGTGTATCTTTTCATTTCTCGTTTGAGTATCTTTCTGTAAGGCTTCTGATGCGAGTTTCTATTGTATTTGAGAGTTTTGCAAGTGTGGGAGTGTGTTTCTTTCAAACTGAGTATCTTTACATCGTTTGCGTATCTTTACTATTCCAATTGTGTATCTTTTCATTTCTCGTTTGAGTATCTTTCTGTAAGGCTTCTGATGCGAGTTTCTATTGTATTTGAGAGTTTTGCAAGTGTGGGAGTGTGTTTCTTTCAAACTGAGTATCTTTACATCGTTTGCGTATCTTTACTATTCCAATTATGTATCTTTTCATTTCTCGTTTGAGTATCTTTCTGTAAGGCTTCTGATGCGAGTTTCTATTGTATTTGAGAGTTTTGCAAGTCTGGGAGTGTGTTTCTTTCAAACTGAGTATCTTTACATCGTTTGCGTATCTTTACTATTCCAATTGTGTATCTTTTCATTTCTCGTTTGAGTATCTTTCCGTAAGGCTTCTGATGCGAGTTTCTATTGTATTTGAGAGTTTTGCAAGTCTGGGAGTGTGTTTCTTTCAAACTGAGTATCTTTACATCGTTTGCGTATGTTTACTATTCCAATTGTGTATCTTTACATCGTTTGCGTATCTTTACTATTCCAATTGTGTATCTTTTCATTTCTCGTTTGAGTATCTTTCTGTAAGGCTTTCTGATGCGAGTTTCTATTGAATTTGAGAGTTTTGCAAGTGTGGGAGTGTGTTTCTTTCAAACTGAGTATCTTTACATCGTTTACGTATGTTTACTATTCCAATTGTGTATCTTTACATCGTTTGCGTATCTTTACTATTCCAATTGTGTATCTTTTCATTTCTCGTTTGAGTATCTTTCTGTAAGGCTTCTGATGCGAGTTTCTATTGTAGTTGAGAGTTTTGCAAGTGTGCGAGTGTGTTTCTTTCAAACTGAGTATCTTTACATCGTTTGCGTATCTTTACTATTCCAATTGTGTATCTTTTCATTTCTCGTTTGAGTATCTTTCTGTAAGGCTTCTGATGCGAGTTTCTATTGTATTTGAGAGTTTTGCAAGTGTGGGAGTGTGTTTCTTTCAAACTGAGTATCTTTACATCGTTTGCGTATCTTTACTATTCCAATTGTGTATCTTTTCATTTCTCGTTTGAGTATCTTTCTGTAAGGCTTCTGATGCGAGTTTCTATTGTAGTTGAGAGTTTTGCAAGTGTGCGAGTGTGTTTCTTTCAAACTGAGTATCTTTACATCGTTTGCGTATCTTTACTATTCCAATTGTGTATCTTTACATCGTTTGCGTATCTTTACTATTCCAATTGTGTATCTTTTCATTTCTCGTTTGAGTATCTTTCTGTAAGGCTTCTGATGCGAGTTTCTATTGTATTTGATAGTTTTGCAAGTGTGGGAGTGTGTTTCTTTCAAACTGAGTATCTTTACATCGTTTGCGTATCTTTACTATTCCAATTGTGTATCTTTTCATTTCTCGTTTGAGTATCTTTCTGTAAGGCTTCTGATGCGAGTTTCTATTGTATTTGAGAGTTTTGCAAGTGTGGGAGTGTGTTTCTTTCAAACTGAGTATCTTTACATCGTTTGCGTATCTTTACTATTCCAATTGTGTATCTTTTCATTTCTCGTTTGAGTATCTTTCTGTAAGGCTTCTGATGCGAGTTTCTATTGTATTTGAGAGTTTTGCAAGTCTGGGAGTGTGTTTCTTTCAAACTGAGTATCTTTACATCGTTTGCGTATCTTTACTATTCCAATTGTGTATCTTTTCATTTCTCGTTTGAGTATCTTTCCGTAAGGCTTCTGATGCGAGTTTCTATTGTATTTGAGAGTTTTGCAAGTCTGGGAGTGTGTTTCTTTCAAACTGAGTATCTTTACATCGTTTGCGTATGTTTACTATTCCAATTGTGTATCTTTACATCGTTTGCGTATCTTTACTATTCCAATTGTGTATCTTTTCATTTCTCGTTTGAGTATCTTTCTGTAAGGCTTTCTGATGCGAGTTTCTATTGAATTTGAGAGTTTTGCAAGTGTGGGAGTGTGTTTCTTTCAAACTGAGTATCTTTACATCGTTTGCGTATGTTTACTATTCCAATTGTGTATCTTTACATCGTTTGCGTATCTTTACTATTCCAATTGTGTATCTTTTCATTTCTCGTTTGAGTATCTTTCTGTAAGGCTTCTGATGCGAGTTTCTATTGTAGTTGAGAGTTTTGCAAGTGTGCGAGTGTGTTTCTTTCAAACTGAGTATCTTTACATCGTTTGCGTATCTTTACTATTCCAATTGTGTATCTTTTCATTTCTCGTTTGAGTATCTTTCTGTAAGGCTTCTGATGCGAGTTTCTATTGTATTTGAGAGTTTTGCAAGTGTGGGAGTGTGTTTCTTTCAAACTGAGTATCTTTACATCGTTTGCGTATCTTTACTATTCCAATTGTGTATCTTTTCATTTCTCGTTTGAGTATCTTTCTGTAAGGCTTCTGATGCGAGTTTCTATTGTATTTGAGAGTTTTGCAAGTCTGGGAGTGTGTTTCTTTCAAACTGAGTATCTTTACATCGTTTGCGTATCTTTCCTATTCCATTTGTGTATCTTTTCATTTCTCGTTTGAGTATCTTTCTGTAAGGCTTCTGATGCGAGTTTCTATTGTATTTGAGAGTTTTGCAAGTGTGGGAGTGTGTTTCTTTCAAACTGAGTATCTTTACATCGTTTGCGTATCTTTACTATTCCAATTGTGTATCTTTTCATTTCTCGTTTGAGTATCTTTCTGTAAGGCTTCTGATGCGAGTTTCTATTGTATTTGAGAGTTTTGCAAGTGTGGGAGTGTGTTTCTTTCAAACTGAGTATCTTTACATCGTTTGCGTATCTTTACTATTCCAATTGTGTATTTTTACATCGTTTGCGTATATTTACTATTCCAATTGTGTATCTTTTCATTTCTCGTTTGAGTATCTTTCTGTAAAGCTTCTGATGCGAGTTTCTATTGTATTTGAGAGTTTTGCAAGTGTGGGAGTGTGTTTCTTTCAAACTGAGTATCTTTACATCGTTTGCGTATCTTTACTATTCCAATTGTGTATCTTTACATCGTTTGCGTATCTTTACTATTCCAATTGTGTATCTTTTCATTTCTCGTTTGAGTATCTTTCTGTAAGGCTTCTGATGCGAGTTTCTATTGTATTTGAGAGTTTTGCAAGTGTGGGAGTGTGTTTCCTTCAAACTGAGTATCTTTACATCGTTTGCGTATCTTTACTATTCCAATTGTGTATCTTTACATCGTTTGCGTATCTTTACTATTCCAATTGTGTATCTTTTCATTTCTCGTTTGAGTATCTTTCTGTAAGGCTTCTGATGCGAGTTTCTATTGTATTTGAGAGTTTTGCAAGTGTGAGAGTGTATTTCTTTCAAACAGAGTATCTTTACATCATTTGCGTATCTTTACTATTCCAATTGTGTATCTTTTCATTTCTCGTTTGAGTATCTTTCTGTAAGGCTTCTGATGCGAGTTTCTATTGTATTTGAGAGTTTTGCAAGTGTGGGAGTGTGTTTCTTTCAAACTGAGTATCTTTACATCGTTTGCGTATCTTTACTATTCCAATTGTGTATCTTTTCATTTCTCGTTTGAGTATCTTTCTGTAAGGCTTCTGATGCGAGTTTCTATTGTATTTGAGAGTTTTGCAAGTCTGGGAGTGTGTTTCTTTCAAACTGAGTATCTTTACATCGTTTGCGTATCTTTCCTATTCCATTTGTGTATCTTTTCATTTCTCGTTTGAGTATCTTTCTGTAAGGCTTCTGATGCGAGTTTCTATTGTATTTGAGAGTTTTGCAAGTGTGGGAGTGTGTTTCTTTCAAACTGAGTATCTTTACATCGTTTGCGTATCTTTACTATTCCAATTGTGTATCTTTTCATTTCTCGTTTGAGTATCTTTCTGTAAGGCTTCTGATGCGAGTTTCTATTGTATTTGAGAGTTTTGCAAGTGTGGGAGTGTGTTTCTTTCAAACTGAGTATCTTTACATCGTTTGCGTATCTTTACTATTCCAATTGTGTATTTTTACATCGTTTGCGTATCTTTACTATTCCAATTGTGTATCTTTTCATTTCTCGTTTGAGTATCTTTCTGTAAAGCTTCTGGTGCGAGTTTCTATTGTATTTGAGAGTTTTGCAAGTGTGGGAGTGTGTTTCATTCAAACTGAGTATCTTTACATCGTTTGCGTATCTTTACTATTCCAATTGTGTATCTTTTCATTTCTCGTTTGAGTATCTTTCTGTAAGGCTTCTGATGCGAGTTTCTATTGTAGTTGAGAGTTTTGCAAGTGTGCGAGTGTGTTTCTTTCAAACTGAGTATCTTTACATCGTTTGCGTATCTTTACTATTCCAATTGTGTATCTTTACATCGTTTGCGTATCTTTACTATTCCAATTGTGTATCTTTTCATTTCTCGTTTGAGTATCTTTCTGTAAGGCTTCTGATGCGAGTTTCTATTGTATTTGAGAGTTTTGCAAGTGTGGGAGTGTGTTTCTTTCAAACTGAGTATCTTTACATCGTTTGCGTATCTTTACTATTCCAATTGTGTATCTTTACATCGTTTGCGTATCTTTACTATTCCAATTGTGTATCTTTTCATTTCTCGTTTGAGTATCTTTCTGTAGGGCTTCTGATGCGAGTTTCTATTGTAGTTGAGAGTTTTGCAAGTGTGCGAGTGTGTTTCTTTCAAACTGAGTATCTTTACATCGTTTGCGTATCTTTACTATTCCAATTGTGTATCTTTACATCGTTTGCGTATCTTTACTATTCCAATTGTGTATCTTTTCATTTCTCGTTTGAGTATCTTTCTGTAAGGCTTCTGATGCGAGTTTCTATTGTATTTGAGAGTTTTGCAAGTGTGGGAGTGTGTTTCTTTCAAACTGAGTATCTTTACATCGTTTGCGTATCTTTACTATTCCAATTGTGTATCTTTTCATTTCTCGTTTGAGTATCTTTCTGTAAGGCTTCTGATGCGAGTTTCTATTGTATTTGAGAGTTTTGCAAGTGTGGGAGTGTGTTTCTTTCAAACTGAGTATCTTTACATCGTTTGCGTATCTTTACTATTCCAATTGTGTATCTTTTCATTTCTCGTTTGAGTATCTTTCTGTAAGGCTTCTGATGCGAGTTTCTATTGTATTTGAGAGTTTTGCAAGTCTGGGAGTGTGTTTCTTTCAAACTGAGTATCTTTACATCGTTTGCGTATCTTTACTATTCCAATTGTGTATCTTTTCATTTCTCGTTTGAGTATCTTTCCGTAAGGCTTCTGATGCGAGTTTCTATTGTATTGGAGAGTTTTGCAAGTCTGGGAGTGTGTTTCTTTCAAACTGAGTATCTTTACATCGTTTGCGTATGTTTACTATTCCAATTGTGTATCTTTACATCGTTTGCGTATCTTTACTATTCCAATTGTGTATCTTTTCATTTCTCGTTTGAGTATCTTTCTGTAAGGCTTTCTGATGCGAGTTTCTATTGAATTTGAGAGTTTTGCAAGTGTGGGAGTGTGTTTCTTTCAAACTGAGTATCTTTACATCGTTTGCGTATGTTTACTATTCCAATTGTGTATCTTTACATCGTTTGCGTATCTTTACTATTCCAATTGTGTATCTTTTCATTTCTCGTTTGAGTATCTTTCTGTAAGGCTTCTGATGCGAGTTTCTATTGTAGTTGAGAGTTTTGCAAGTGTGCGAGTGTGTTTCTTTCAAACTGAGTATCTTTACATCGTTTGCGTATCTTTACTATTCCAATTGTGTATCTTTTCATTTCTCGTTTGAGTATCTTTCTGTTAGGCTTCTGATGCGAGTTTCTATTGTATTTGAGAGTTTTGCAAGTGTGGGAGTGTGTTTCTTTCAAACTGAGTATCTTTACATCGTTTGCGTATCTTTACTATTCCAATTGTGTATCTTTTCATTTCTCGTTTGAGTATCTTTCTGTAAGGCTTCTGATGCGAGTTTCTATTGTATTTGAGAGTTTTGCAAGTCTGGGAGTGTGTTTCTTTCAAACTGAGTATCTTTACATCGTTTGCGTATCTTTACTATTCCAATTGTGTATCTTTTCATTTCTCGTTTGAGTATCTTTCCGTAAGGCTTCTGATGCGAGTTTCTATTGTATTGGAGAGTTTTGCAAGTCTGGGAGTGTGTTTCTTTCAAACTGAGTATCTTTACATCGTTTGCGTATGTTTACTATTCCAATTGTGTATCTTTACATCGTTTGCGTATCTTTACTATTCCAATTGTGTATCTTTTCATTTCTCGTTTGAGTATCTTTCTGTAAGGCTTTCTGATGCGAGTTTCTATTGAATTTGAGAGTTTTGCAAGTGTGGGAGTGTGTTTCTTTCAAACTGAGTATCTTTACATCGTTTGCGTATGTTTACTATTCCAATTGTGTATCTTTACATCGTTTGCGTATCTTTACTATTCCAATTGTGTATCTTTTCATTTCTCGTTTGAGTATCTTTCTGTAAGGCTTCTGATGCGAGTTTCTATTGTAGTTGAGAGTTTTGCAAGTGTGCGAGTGTGTTTCTTTCAAACTGAGTATCTTTACATCGTTTGCGTATCTTTACTATTCCAATTGTGTATCTTTTCATTTCTCGTTTGAGTATCTTTCTGTTAGGCTTCTGATGCGAGTTTCTATTGTATTTGAGAGTTTTGCAAGTGTGGGAGTGTGTTTCTTTCAAACTGAGTATCTTTACATCGTTTGCGTATCTTTACTATTCCAATTGTGTATCTTTACATCGTTTGCGTATCTTTACTATTCCAATTGTGTATCTTTTCATTTCTCGTTTGAGTATCTTTCTGTAAGGCTTCTGATGCGAGTTTCTATTGTATTTGAGAGTTTTGCAAGTGTGAGAGTGTGTTTCTTTCAAACTGAGTATCTTTACATCGTTTGCGTATCTTTACTATTCCAATTGTGTATCTTTTCATTTCTCGTTTGAGTATCTTTCTGTAAGGCTTTCTGATGCGAGTTTCTATTGAATTTGAGAGTTTTGCAAGTGTGGGAGTGTGTTTCTTTCAAACTGAGTATCTTTACTATTCCAATTGTGTATCTTTTCATTTCTCGTTTGAGTATCTTTCTGTAAGGCTTCTGATGCGAGTTTCTATTGTATTTGAGAGTTTTGCAAGTGTGGGAGTGTGTTTCTTTCAAACTGAGTATCTTTACATCGTTTGCGTATCTTTACTATTCCAATTGTGTATTTTTACATCGTTTGCGTATCTTTACTATTCCAATTGTGTATCTTTTCATTTCTCGTTTGAGTATCATTCTGTAAAGCTTCTGGTGCGAGTTTCTATTGTATTTGAGAGTTTTGCAAGTGTGGGAGTGTGTTTCTTTCAAACTGAGTATCTTTACATCGTTTGCGTATCTTTACTATTCCAATTGTGTATCTTTACATCGTTTGCGTATCTTTACTATTCCAATTGTGTATCTTTTCATTTCTCGTTTGAGTATCTTTCTGTAAGGCTTCTGATGCGAGTTTCTATTGTAGTTGAGAGTTTTGCAAGTGTGCGAGTGTGTTTCTTTCAAACTGAGTATCTTTACATCGTTTGCGTATCTTTACTATTCCAATTGTGTATCTTTACATCGTTTGCGTATCTTTACTATTCCAATTGTGTATCTTTTCATTTCTCGTTTGAGTATCTTTCTGTAAGGCTTCTGATGCGAGTTTCTATTGTATTTGAGAGTTTTGCAAGTGTGGGAGTGTGTTTCTTTCAAACTGAGTATCTTTACATCGTTTGCGTATCTTTACTATTCCAATTGTGTATCTTTACATCGTTTGCGTATCTTTACTATTCCAATTGTGTATCTTTTCATTTCTCGTTTGAGTATCTTTCTGTAAGGCTTCTGATGCGAGTTTCTATTGTATTTGAGAGTTTTGCAAGTGTGTGAGTGTGTTTCTTTCAAACTGAGTATCTTTACATTGTTTGCGTATCTTTACTATTCCAATTGTGTATCTTTACATCGTTTGCGTATCTTTACTATTCCAATTGTGTATCTTTTCATTTCTCGTTTGAGTATCTTTCTGTAAGGCTTCTGATGCGAGTTTCTATTGTATTTGAGAGTTTTGCAAGTGTGGGAGTGTGTTTCTTTCAAACTGAGTATCTTTACATCGTTTGCGTATCTTTACTATTCCAATTGTGTATCTTTACATCGTTTGCGTATCTTTACTATTCCAATTGTGTATCTTTTCATTTCTCGTTTGAGTATCTTTCTGTAAGGCTTCTGATGCGAGTTTCTATTGTATTTGAGAGTTTTGCAAGTGTGAGAGTGTGTTTCTTTCAAACTGAGTATCTTTACATCGTTTGCGTATCTTTACTATTCCAATTGTGTATCTTTTCATTTCTCGTTTGAGTATCTTTCTGTAAGGCTTTCTGATGCGAGTTTCTATTGAATTTGAGAGTTTTGCAAGTGTGGGAGTGTGTTTCTTTCAAACTGAGTATCTTTACATCGTTTGCGTATCTTTACTATTCCAATTGTGTATCTTTTCATTTCTCGTTTGAGTATCTTTCTGTAAGGCTTCTGATGCGAGTTTCTATTGAATTTGAGAGTTTTGCAAGTGTGGGAGTGTGTTTCTTTCAAAATGAGTATCTTTACATCGTTTGCGTATCTTTCCTATTCCATTTGTGTATCTTTTCATTTCTCGTTTGAGTATCTTTCTGTAAGGCTTCTGATGCGAGTTTCTATTGTATTTGAGAGTTTTGCAAGTGTGGGAGTGTGTTTCTTTCAAACTGAGTATCTTTACATCGTTTGCGTATCTTTACTATTCCAATTGTGTATCTTTTCATTTCTCGTTTGAGTATCTTTCTGTAAGGCTTCTGATGCGAGTTTCTATTGTATTTGAGAGTTTTGCAAGTGTGAGAGTGTGTTTCTTTCAAACTGAGTATCTTTACATCGTTTGCGTATCTTTACTATTCCAATTGTGTATCTTTTCATTTCTCGTTTGAGTATCTTTCTGTAAGGCTTTCTGATGCGAGTTTCTATTTAATTTGAGAGTTTTGCAAGAGTGGGAGTGTGTTTCTTTCAAACTGAGTATCTTTACATCGTTTGCGTATCTTTACTATTCCAATTGTGTATCTTTTCATTTCTCGTTTGAGTATCTTTCTGTAAGGCTTCTGATGCGAGTTTCTATTGTATTTGAGAGTTTTGCAAGTCTGGGAGTGTGTTTCTTTCAAACTGAGTATCTTTACATCGTTTGCGTATCTTTACTATTCCAATTGTGTATTTTTACATCGTTTGCGTATCTTTACTATTCCAATTGTGTATCTTTTCATTTCTCGTTTGAGTATCTTTCTGTAAAGCTTCTGGTGCGAGTTTCTATTGTATTTGAGAGTTTTGCAAGTGTGGGAGTGTGTTTCTTTCAAACTGAGTATCTTTACATCGTTTGCGTATGTTTACTATTCCAATTGTGTATCTTTACATCGTTTGCGTATCTTTACTATTCCAATTGTGTATCTTTTCATTTCTCGTTTGAGTATCTTTCCGTAAGGCTTCTGATGCGAGTTTCTATTGTATTGGAGAGTTTTGCAAGTCTGGGAGTGTGTTTCTTTCAAACTGAGTATCTTTACATCGTTTGCGTATGTTTACTATTCCAATTGTGTATCTTTACATCGTTTGCGTATCTTTACTATTCCAATTGTGTATCTTTTCATTTCTCGTTTGAGTATCTTTCTGTAAGGCTTTCTGATGCGAGTTTCTATTGAATTTGAGAGTTTTGCAAGTGTGGGAGTGTGTTTCTTTCAAACTGAGTATCTTTACATCGTTTGCGTATGTTTACTATTCCAATTGTGTATCTTTACATCGTTTGCGTATCTTTACTATTCCAATTGTGTATCTTTTCATTTCTCGTTTGAGTATCTTTCTGTAAGGCTTCTGATGCGAGTTTCTATTGTAGTTGAGAGTTTTGCAAGTGTGCGAGTGTGTTTCTTTCAAACTGAGTATCTTTACATCGTTTGCGTATCTTTACTATTCCAATTGTGTATCTTTTCATTTCTCGTTTGAGTATCTTTCTGTTAGGCTTCTGATGCGAGTTTCTATTGTATTTGAGAGTTTTGCAAGTGTGGGAGTGTGTTTCTTTCAAACTGAGTATCTTTACATCGTTTGCGTATCTTTACTATTCCAATTGTGTATCTTTACATCGTTTGCGTATCTTTACTATTCCAATTGTGTATCTTTTCATTTCTCGTTTGAGTATCTTTCTGTAAGGCTTCTGATGCGAGTTTCTATTGTATTTGAGAGTTTTGCAAGTGTGAGAGTGTGTTTCTTTCAAACTGAGTATCTTTACATCGTTTGCGTATCTTTACTATTCCAATTGTGTATCTTTTCATTTCTCGTTTGAGTATCTTTCTGTAAGGCTTTCTGATGCGAGTTTCTATTGAATTTGAGAGTTTTGCAAGTGTGGGAGTGTGTTTCTTTCAAACTGAGTATCTTTACTATTCCAATTGTGTATCTTTTCATTTCTCGTTTGAGTATCTTTCTGTAAGGCTTCTGATGCGAGTTTCTATTGTATTTGAGAGTTTTGCAAGTGTGGGAGTGTGTTTCTTTCAAACTGAGTATCTTTACATCGTTTGCGTATCTTTACTATTCCAATTGTGTATTTTTACATCGTTTGCGTATCTTTACTATTCCAATTGTGTATCTTTTCATTTCTCGTTTGAGTATCATTCTGTAAAGCTTCTGGTGCGAGTTTCTATTGTATTTGAGAGTTTTGCAAGTGTGGGAGTGTGTTTCTTTCAAACTGAGTATCTTTACATCGTTTGCGTATGTTTACTATTCCAATTGTGTATCTTTACATCGTTTGCGTATCTTTACTATTCCAATTGTGTATCTTTTCATTTCTCGTTTGAGTATCTTTCTGTAAGGCTTCTGATGCGAGTTTCTATTGTAGTTGAGAGTTTTGCAAGTGTGCGAGTGTGTTTCTTTCAAACTGAGTATCTTTACATCGTTTGCGTATCTTTACTATTCCAATTGTGTATCTTTACATCGTTTGCGTATCTTTACTATTCCAATTGTGTATCTTTTCATTTCTCGTTTGAGTATCTTTCTGTAAGGCTTCTGATGCGAGTTTCTATTGTATTTGAGAGTTTTGCAAGTGTGGGAGTGTGTTTCTTTCAAACTGAGTATCTTTACATCGTTTGCGTATCTTTACTATTCCAATTGTGTATCTTTACATCGTTTGCGTATCTTTACTATTCCAATTGTGTATCTTTTCATTTCTCGTTTGAGTATCTTTCTGTAAGGCTTCTGATGCGAGTTTCTATTGTATTTGAGAGTTTTGCAAGTGTGTGAGTGTGTTTCTTTCAAACTGAGTATCTTTACATTGTTTGCGTATCTTTACTATTCCAATTGTGTATCTTTACATCGTTTGCGTATCTTTACTATTCCAATTGTGTATCTTTTCATTTCTCGTTTGAGTATCTTTCTGTAAGGCTTCTGATGCGAGTTTCTATTGTATTTGAGAGTTTTGCAAGTGTGGGAGTGTGTTTCTTTCAAACTGAGTATCTTTACATCGTTTGCGTATCTTTACTATTCCAATTGTGTATCTTTACATCGTTTGCGTATCTTTACTATTCCAATTGTGTATCTTTTCATTTCTCGTTTGAGTATCTTTCTGTAAGGCTTCTGATGCGAGTTTCTATTGTATTTGAGAGTTTTGCAAGTGTGAGAGTGTGTTTCTTTCAAACTGAGTATCTTTACATCGTTTGCGTATCTTTACTATTCCAATTGTGTATCTTTTCATTTCTCGTTTGAGTATCTTTCTGTAAGGCTTTCTGATGCGAGTTTCTATTGAATTTGAGAGTTTTGTAAGTGTGGGAGTGTGTTTCTTTCAAACTGAGTATCTTTACATCGTTTGCGTATCTTTACTATTCCAATTGTGTATCTTTTCATTTCTCGTTTGAGTATCTTTCTGTAAGGCTTCTGATGCGAGTTTCTATTGAATTTGAGAGTTTTGCAAGTGTGGGAGTGTGTTTCTTTCAAACTGAGTATCTTTACATCGTTTGCGTATCTTTCCTATTCCATTTGTGTATCTTTTCATTTCTCGTTTGAGTATCTTTCTGTAAGGCTTCTGATGCGAGTTTCTATTGTATTTGAGAGTTTTGCAAGTGTGGGAGTGTGTTTCTTTCAAACTGAGTATCTTTACATCGTTTGCGTATCTTTACTATTCCAATTGTGTATCTTTTCATTTCTCGTTTGAGTATCTTTCTGTAAGGCTTCTGATGCGAGTTTCTATTGTATTTGAGAGTTTTGCAAGTGTGAGAGTGTGTTTCTTTCAAACTGAGTATCTTTACATCGTTTGCGTATCTTTACTATTCCAATTGTGTATCTTTTCATTTCTCGTTTGAGTATCTTTCTGTAAGGCTTTCTGATGCGAGTTTCTATTGAATTTGAGAGTTTTGCAAGAGTGGGAGTGTGTTTCTTTCAAACTGAGTATCTTTACATCGTTTGCGTATCTTTACTATTCCAATTGTGTATCTTTTCATTTCTCGTTTGAGTATCTTTCTGTAAGGCTTCTGATGCGAGTTTCTATTGTATTTGAGAGTTTTGCAAGTGTGGGAGTGTGTTTCTTTCAAACTGAGTATCTTTACATCGTTTGCGTATCTTTACTATTCCAATTGTGTATCTTTACATCGTTTGCGTATCTTTACTATTCCAATTGTGTATCTTTTCATTTCTCGTTTGAGTATCTTTCTGTAAGGCTTCTGATGCGAGTTTCTATTGTATTTGAGAGTTTTGCAAGTGTGCGAGTGTGTTTCTTTCAAACTGAGTATCTTTACATCGTTTGCGTATCTTTACTATTCCAATTGTGTATCTTTACATCGTTTGCGTATCTTTACTATTCCAATTGTGTATCTTTTCATTTCTCGTTTGAGTATCTTTCTGTAAGGCTTCTGATGCGAGTTTCTATTGTATTTGAGAGTTTTGCAAGTGTGGGAGTGTGTTTCTTTCAAACTGAGTATCTTTACATCGTTTGCGTATCTTTACTATTCCAATTGTGTATCTTTACATCGTTTGCGTATCTTTACTATTCCAATTGTGTATCTTTTCATTTCTCGTTTGAGTATCTTTCTGTAAGGCTTCTGATGCGAGTTTCTATTGTATTTGAGAGTTTTGCAAGTGTGTGAGTGTGTTTCTTTCAAACTGAGTATCTTTACATTGTTTGCGTATCTTTACTATTCCAATTGTGTATCTTTACATCGTTTGCGTATCTTTACTATTCCAATTGTGTATCTTTTCATTTCTCGTTTGAGTATCTTTCTGTAAGGCTTCTGATGCGAGTTTCTATTGTATTTGAGAGTTTTGCAAGTGTGGGAGTGTGTTTCTTTCAAACTGAGTATCTTTACATCGTTTGCGTATCTTTACTATTCCAATTGTGTATCTTTACATCGTTTGCGTATCTTTACTATTCCAATTGTGTATCTTTTCATTTCTCGTTTGAGTATCTTTCTGTAAGGCTTCTGATGCGAGTTTCTATTGTATTTGAGAGTTTTGCAAGTGTGAGAGTGTGTTTCTTTCAAACTGAGTATCTTTACATCGTTTGCGTATCTTTACTATTCCAATTGTGTATCTTTTCATTTCTCGTTTGAGTATCTTTCTGTAAGGCTTTCTGATGCGAGTTTCTATTGAATTTGAGAGTTTTGCAAGTGTGGGAGTGTGTTTCTTTCAAACTGAGTATCTTTACATCGTTTGCGTATCTTTACTATTCCAATTGTGTATCTTTTCATTTCTCGTTTGAGTATCTTTCTGTAAGGCTTCTGATGCGAGTTTCTATTGAATTTGAGAGTTTTGCAAGTGTGGGAGTGTGTTTCTTTCAAACTGAGTATCTTTACATCGTTTGCGTATCTTTCCTATTCCATTTGTGTATCTTTTCATTTCTCGTTTGAGTATCTTTCTGTAAGGCTTCTGATGCGAGTTTCTATTGTATTTGAGAGTTTTGCAAGTGTGGGAGTGTGTTTCTTTCAAACTGAGTATCTTTACATCGTTTGCGTATCTTTACTATTCCAATTGTGTATCTTTTCATTTCTCGTTTGAGTATCTTTCTGTAAGGCTTCTGATGCGAGTTTCTATTGTATTTGAGAGTTTTGCAAGTGTGAGAGTGTGTTTCTTTCAAACTGAGTATCTTTACATCGTTTGCGTATCTTTACTATTCCAATTGTGTATCTTTTCATTTCTCGTTTGAGTATCTTTCTGTAAGGCTTTCTGATGCGAGTTTCTATTGAATTTGAGAGTTTTGCAAGAGTGGGAGTGTGTTTCTTTCAAACTGAGTATCTTTACATCGTTTGCGTATCTTTACTATTCCAATTGTGTATCTTTTCATTTCTCGTTTGAGTATCTTTCTGTAAGGCTTCTGATGCGAGTTTCTATTGTATTTGAGAGTTTTGCAAGTCTGGGAGTGTGTTTCTTTCAAACTGAGTATCTTTACATCGTTTGCGTATCTTTACTATTCCAATTGTGTATTTTTACATCGTTTGCGTATCTTTACTATTCCAATTGTGTATCTTTTCATTTCTCGTTTGAGTATCTTTCTGTAAAGCTTCTGGTGCGAGTTTCTATTGTATTTGAGAGTTTTGCAAGTGTGGGAGTGTGTTTCTTTCAAACTGAGTATCTTTACATCGTTTGCGTATGTTTACTATTCCAATTGTGTATCTTTACATCGTTTGCGTATCTTTACTATTCCAATTGTGTATCTTTTCATTTCTCGTTTGAGTATCTTTCCGTAAGGCTTCTGATGCGAGTTTCTATTGTATTGGAGAGTTTTGCAAGTCTGGGAGTGTGTTTCTTTCAAACTGAGTATCTTTACATCGTTTGCGTATGTTTACTATTCCAATTGTGTATCTTTACATCGTTTGCGTATCTTTACTATTCCAATTGTGTATCTTTTCATTTCTCGTTTGAGTATCTTTCTGTAAGGCTTTCTGATGCGAGTTTCTATTGAATTTGAGAGTTTTGCAAGTGTGGGAGTGTGTTTCTTTCAAACTGAGTATCTTTACATCGTTTGCGTATGTTTACTATTCCAATTGTGTATCTTTACATCGTTTGCGTATCTTTACTATTCCAATTGTGTATCTTTTCATTTCTCGTTTGAGTATCTTTCTGTAAGGCTTCTGATGCGAGTTTCTATTGTAGTTGAGAGTTTTGCAAGTGTGCGAGTGTGTTTCTTTCAAACTGAGTATCTTTACATCGTTTGCGTATCTTTACTATTCCAATTGTGTATCTTTTCATTTCTCGTTTGAGTATCTTTCTGTTAGGCTTCTGATGCGAGTTTCTATTGTATTTGAGAGTTTTGCAAGTGTGGGAGTGTGTTTCTTTCAAACTGAGTATCTTTACATCGTTTGCGTATCTTTACTATTCCAATTGTGTATCTTTACATCGTTTGCGTATCTTTACTATTCCAATTGTGTATCTTTTCATTTCTCGTTTGAGTATCTTTCTGTAAGGCTTCTGATGCGAGTTTCTATTGTATTTGAGAGTTTTGCAAGTGTGAGAGTGTGTTTCTTTCAAACTGAGTATCTTTACATCGTTTGCGTATCTTTACTATTCCAATTGTGTATCTTTTCATTTCTCGTTTGAGTATCTTTCTGTAAGGCTTTCTGATGCGAGTTTCTATTGAATTTGAGAGTTTTGCAAGTGTGGGAGTGTGTTTCTTTCAAACTGAGTATCTTTACTATTCCAATTGTGTATCTTTTCATTTCTCGTTTGAGTATCTTTCTGTAAGGCTTCTGATGCGAGTTTCTATTGTATTTGAGAGTTTTGCAAGTGTGGGAGTGTGTTTCTTTCAAACTGAGTATCTTTACATCGTTTGCGTATCTTTACTATTCCAATTGTGTATTTTTACATCGTTTGCGTATCTTTACTATTCCAATTGTGTATCTTTTCATTTCTCGTTTGAGTATCATTCTGTAAAGCTTCTGGTGCGAGTTTCTATTGTATTTGAGAGTTTTGCAAGTGTGGGAGTGTGTTTCCTTCAAACTGAGTATCTTTACATCGTTTGCGTATCTTTACTATTCCAATTGTGTATCTTTACATCGTTTGCGTATCTTTACTATTCCAATTGTGTATCTTTTCATTTCACGTTTGAGTATCTTTCTGTAAGGCTTCTGATGCGAGTTTCTATTGTAGTTGAGAGTTTTGCAAGTGTGCGAGTGTGTTTCTTTCAAACTGAGTATCTTTACATCGTTTGCGTATCTTTACTATTCCAATTGTGTATCTTTACATCGTTTGCGTATCTTTACTATTCCAATTGTGTATCTTTTCATTTCTCGTTTGAGTATCTTTCTGTAAGGCTTCTGATGCGAGTTTCTATTGTATTTGAGAGTTTTGCAAGTGTGGGAGTGTGTTTCTTTCAAACTGAGTATCTTTACATCGTTTGCGTATCTTTACTATTCCAATTGTGTATCTTTACATCGTTTGCGTATCTTTACTATTCCAATTGTGTATCTTTTCATTTCTCGTTTGAGTATCTTTCTGTAAGGCTTCTGATGCGAGTTTCTATTGTATTTGAGAGTTTTGCAAGTGTGTGAGTGTGTTTCTTTCAAACTGAGTATCTTTACATTGTTTGCGTATCTTTACTATTCCAATTGTGTATCTTTACATCGTTTGCGTATCTTTACTATTCCAATTGTGTATCTTTTCATTTCTCGTTTGAGTATCTTTCTGTAAGGCTTCTGATGCGAGTTTCTATTGTATTTGAGAGTTTTGCAAGTGTGGGAGTGTGTTTCTTTCAAACTGAGTATCTTTACATCGTTTGCGTATCTTTACTATTCCAATTGTGTATCTTTTCATTTCTCGTTTGAGTATCTTTCTGTAAGGCTTCTGATGCGAGTTTCTATTGTATTTGAGAGTTTTGCAAGTGTGAGAGTGTGTTTCTTTCAAACTGAGTATCTTTACATCGTTTGCGTATCTTTACTATTCCAATTGTGTATCTTTTCATTTCTCGTTTGAGTATCTTTCTGTAAGGCTTTCTGATGCGAGTTTCTATTGAATTTGAGAGTTTTGCAAGTGTGGGAGTGTGTTTCTTTCAAACTGAGTATCTTTACATCGTTTGCGTATCTTTACTATTCCAATTGTGTATCTTTTCATTTCTCGTTTGAGTATCTTTCTGTAAGGCTTCTGATGCGAGTTTCTATTGAATTTGAGAGTTTTGCAAGTGTGGGAGTGTGTTTCTTTCAAACTGAGTATCTTTACATCGTTTGCGTATCTTTCCTATTCCATTTGTGTATCTTTTCATTTCTCGTTTGAGTATCTTTCTGTAAGGCTTCTGATGCGAGTTTCTATTGTATTTGAGAGTTTTGCAAGTGTGGGAGTGTGTTTCTTTCAAACTGAGTATCTTTACATCGTTTGCGTATCTTTACTATTCCAATTGTGTATCTTTTCATTTCTCGTTTGAGTATCTTTCTGTAAGGCTTCTGATGCGAGTTTCTATTGTATTTGAGAGTTTTGCAAGTGTGAGAGTGTGTTTCTTTCAAACTGAGTATCTTTACATCGTTTGCGTATCTTTACTATTCCAATTGTGTATCTTTTCATTTCTCGTTTGAGTATCTTTCTGTAAGGCTTTCTGATGCGAGTTTCTATTGAATTTGAGAGTTTTGCAAGAGTGGGAGTGTGTTTCTTTCAAACTGAGTATCTTTACATCGTTTGCGTATCTTTACTATTCCAATTGTGTATCTTTTCATTTCTCGTTTGAGTATCTTTCTGTAAGGCTTCTGATGCGAGTTTCTATTGTATTTGAGAGTTTTGCAAGTCTGGGAGTGTGTTTCTTTCAAACTGAGTATCTTTACATCGTTTGCGTATCTTTACTATTCCAATTGTGTATTTTTACATCGTTTGCGTATCTTTACTATTCCAATTGTGTATCTTTTCATTTCTCGTTTGAGTATCTTTCTGTAAAGCTTCTGGTGCGAGTTTCTATTGTATTTGAGAGTTTTGCAAGTGTGGGAGTGTGTTTCTTTCAAACTGAGTATCTTTACATCGTTTGCGTATCTTTACTATTCCAATTGTGTATCTTTACATCGTTTGCGTATCTTTACTATTCCAATTGTGTATCTTTTCATTTCTCGTTTGAGTATCTTTCTGTAAGGCTTCTGATGCGAGTTTCTATTGTAGTTGAGAGTTTTGCAAGTGTGCGAGTGTGTTTCTTTCAAACTGAGTATCTTTACATCGTTTGCCTATCTTTACTATTCCAATTGTGTATCTTTACATCGTTTGCGTATCTTTACTATTCCAATTGTGTATCTTTTCATTTCTCGTTTGAGTATCTTTCTGTAAGGCTTCTGATGCGAGTTTCTATTGTATTTGAGAGTTTTGCAAGTGTGGGAGTGTGTTTCTTTCAAACTGAGTATCTTTACATCGTTTGCGTATCTTTACTATTCCAATTGTGTATCTTTACATCGTTTGCGTATCTTTACTATTCCAATTGTGTATCTTTTCATTTCTCGTTTGAGTATCTTTCTGTAAGGCTTCTGATGCGAGTTTCTATTGTAGTTGAGAGTTTTGCAAGTGTGCGAGTGTGTTTCTTTCAAACTGAGTATCTTTACATCGTTTGCGTATCTTTACTATTCCAATTGTGTATCTTTACATCGTTTGCGTATCTTTACTATTCCAATTGTGTATCTTTTCATTTCTCGTTTGAGTATCTTTCTGTAAGGCTTCTGATGCGAGTTTCTATTGTATTTGAGAGTTTTGCAAGTGTGGGAGTGTGTTTCTTTCAAACTGAGTATCTTTACATCGTTTGCGTATCTTTACTATTCCAATTGTGTATCTTTTCATTTCTCGTTTGAGTATCTTTCTGTAAGGCTTCTGATGCGAGTTTCTATTGTATTTGAGAGTTTTGCAAGTCTGGGAGTGTGTTTCTTTCAAACTGAGTATCTTTACATCGTTTGCGTATCTTTACTATTCCAATTGTGTATCTTTTCATTTCTCGTTTGAGTATCTTTCCGTAAGGCTTCTGATGCGAGTTTCTATTGTATTTGAGAGTTTTGCAAGTCTGGGAGTGTGTTTCTTTCAAACTGAGTATCTTTACATCGTTTGCGTATGTTTACTATTCCAATTGTGTATCTTTACATCGTTTGCGTATCTTTACTATTCCAATTGTGTATCTTTTCATTTCTCGTTTGAGTATCTTTCTGTAAGGCTTTCTGATGCGAGTTTCTATTGAATTTGAGAGTTTTGGAAGTGTGGGAGTGTGTTTCTTTCAAACTGAGTATCTTTACATCGTTTGCGTATGTTTACTATTCCAATTGTGTATCTTTACATCGTTTGCGTATCTTTACTATTCCAATTGTGTATCTTTTCATTTCTCGTTTGAGTATCTTTCTGTAAGGCTTCTGATGCGAGTTTCTATTGTAGTTGAGAGTTTTGCAAGTGTGCGAGTGTGTTTCTTTCAAACTGAGTATCTTTACATCGTTTGCGTATCTTTACTATTCCAATTGTGTATCTTTACATCGTTTGCGTATCTTTACTATTCCAATTGTGTATCTTTTCATTTCTCGTTTGAGTATCTTTCTGTAAGGCTTCTGATGCGAGTTTCTATTGTATTTGAGAGTTTTGCAAGTGTGGGAGTGTGTTTCTTTCAAACTGAGTATCTTTACATCGTTTGCGTATCTTTACTATTCCAATTGTGTATCTTTACATCGTTTGCGTATCTTTACTATTCCAATTGTGTATTTTTTCATTTCTCGTTTGAGTATCTTTCTGTAAGGCTTCTGATGCGAGTTTCTATTGTATTTGAGAGTTTTGCAAGTGTGAGAGTGTGTTTCTTTCAAACTGAGTATCTTTACATCGTTTGCGTATCTTTACTATTCCAATTGTGTATCTTTTCATTTCTCGTTTGAGTATCTTTCTGTAAGGCTTTCTGATGCGAGTTTCTATTGAATTTGAGAGTTTTGCAAGTGTGGGAGTGTGTTTCTTTCAAACTGAGTATCTTTACATCGTTTGCGTATCTTTACTATTCCAATTGTGTATCTTTTCATTTCTCGTTTGAGTATCTTTCTGTAAGGCTTCTGATGCGAGTTTCTATTGTATTTGAGAGTTTTGCAAGTCTGGGAGTGTGTTTCTTTCAAACTGAGTATCTTTACATCGTTTGCGTATCTTTCCTATTCCATTTGTGTATCTTTTCATTTCTCGTTTGAGTATCTTTCTGTAAGGCTTCTGATGCGAGTTTCTATTGTATTTGAGAGTTTTGCAAGTCTGGGAGTGTGTTTCTTTCAAACTGAGTATCTTTACATCGTTTGCGTATCTTTACTATTCCAATTGTGTATCATTTCATTTCTCGTTTGAGTATCTTTCCGTAAGGCTTCTGATGCGAGTTTCTATTGTATTTGAGAGTTTTGCAAGTCTGGGAGTGTGTTTCTTTCAAACTGAGTATCTTTACATCGTTTGCGTATGTTTACTATTCCAATTGTGTATCTTTACATCGTTTGCGTATCTTTACTATTCCAATTGTGTATCTTTTCATTTCTCGTTTGAGTATCTTTCTGTAAGGCTTTCTGATGCGAGTTTCTATTGAATTTGAGAGTTTTGCAAGTGTGGGAGTGTGTTTCTTTCAAACTGAGTATCTTTACATTGTTTGCGTATGTTTACTATTCCAATTGTGTATCTTTTCATCGTTTGCGTATCTTTACTATTCCAATTGTGTATCTTTTCATTTCTCGTTTGAGTATCTTTCTGTAAGGCTTCTAATGCGAGTTTCTATTGTATTTGAGAGTTTTGCAAGTGTGAGAGTGTATTTCTTTCAAACAGAGTATCTTTACATCATTTGCGTATCTTTACTATTCCAATTGTGTATCTTTTCATTTCTCGTTTGAGTATCTTTCTGTAAGGCTTCTGATGCGAGTTTCTATTGTATTTGAGAGTTTTGCAAGTGTGGGAGTGTGTTTCTTTCAAACTGAGTATCTTTACATCGTTTGCGTATCTTTACTATTCCAATTGTGTATCTTTTCATTTCTCGTTTGAGTATCTTTCTGTAAGGCTTCTGATGCGAGTTTCTATTGTATTTGAGAGTTTTGCAAGTGTGGGAGTGTGTTTCTTTCAAACTGAGTATCTTTACATCGTTTGCGTATCTTTACTATTCCAATTGTGTATCTTTTCATTTTTCGTTTGAGTATCTTTCTGTAAGGCTTCTGATGCGAGTTTCTATTGTATTTGAGAGTTTTGCAAGTCTGGGAGTGTGTTTCTTTCAAACTGAGTATCTTTACATCGTTTGCGTATCTTTACTATTCCAATTGTGTATCTTTTCATTTCTCGTTTGAGTATCTTTCCGTAAGGCTTCTGATGCGAGTTTCTATTGTATTTGAGAGTTTTGCAAGTCTGGGAGTGTGTTTCTTTCAAACTGAGTATCTTTACATCGTTTGCGTATGTTTACTATTCCAATTGTGTATCTTTACATCGTTTGCGTATCTTTACTATTCCAATTGTGTATCTTTTCATTTATCGTTTTAGTATCTTTCTGTAAGGCTTTCTGATGCGAGTTTCTATTGAATTTGAGAGTTTTGGAAGTGTGGGAGTGTGTTTCTTTCAAACTGAGTATCTTTACATCGTTTGCGTATGTTTACTATTCCAATTGTGTATCTTTACATCGTTTGCGTATCTTTACTATTCCAATTGTGTATCTTTTCATTTCTCGTTTGAGTATCTTTCTGTAAGGCTTCTGATGCGAGTTTCTATTGTAGTTGAGAGTTTTGCAAGTGTGCGAGTGTGTTTCTTTCAAACTGAGTATCTTTACATCGTTTGCGTATCTTTACTATTCCAATTGTGTATCTTTTCATTTCTCGTTTGAGTATCTTTCTGTAAGGCTTTCTGATGCGAGTTTCTATTGAATTTGAGAGTTTTGCAAGTGTGGGAGTGTGTTTCTTTCAAACTGAGTATCTTTACATCGTTTGCGTATCTTTACTATTCCAATTGTGTATCTTTTCATTTCTCGTTTGAGTATCTTTCTGTAAGGCTTCTGATGCGAGTTTCTATTGTATTTGAGAGTTTTGCAAGTCTGGGAGTGTGTTTCTTTCAAACTGAGTATCTTTACATCGTTTGCGTATCTTTCCTATTCCATTTGTGTATCTTTTCATTTCTCGTTTGAGTATCTTTCTGTAAGGCTTCTGATGCGAGTTTCTATTGTATTTGAGAGTTTTGCAAGTGTGGGAGTGTATTTCTTTCAAACTGAGTATCTTTACATCGTTTGCGTATCTTTACTATTCCAATTGTGTATCTTTTCATTTCTCGTTTGAGTATCTTTCTGTAAGGCTTCTGATGGGAGTTTCTATTGTATTTGAGAGTTTTGCAAGTGTGGGAGTGTGTTTCTTTCAAACTGAGTATCTTTACATCGTTTGCGTATCTTTACTATTCCAATTGTGTATTTTTACATCGTTTGCGTATCTTTACTATTCCAATTGTGTATCTTTTCATTTCTCGTTTGAGTATCTTTCTGTAAAGCTTCTGATGCGAGTTTCTATTGTATTTGAGAGTTTTGCAAGTGTGGGAGTGTGTTTCTTTCAAACTGAGTATCTTTACATCGTTTGCGTATCTTTACTATTCCAATTGTGTATCTTTACATCGTTTGCGTATCTTTACTATTCCAATTGTGTATCTTTTCATTTCTCGTTTGAGTATCTTTCTGTAAGGCTTCTGATGCGAGTTTCTATTGTATTTGAGAGTTTTGCAAGTCTGGGAGTGTGTTTCTTTCAAACTGAGTATCTTTACATCGTTTGCGTATCTTTCCTATTCCATTTGTGTATCTTTTCATTTCTCGTTTGAGTATCTTTCTGTAAGGCTTCTGATGCGAGTTTCTATTGTATTTGAGAGTTTTGCAAGTGTGGGAGTGTGTTTCTTTCAAACTGAGTATCTTTACATCGTTTGCGTATCTTTACTATTCCAATTGTGTATCTTTTCATTTCTCGTTTGAGTATCTTTCTGTAAGGCTTCTGATGCGAGTTTCTATTGTATTTGAGAGTTTTGCAAGTGTGGGAGTGTGTTTCTTTCAAACTGAGTATCTTTACATCGTTTGCGTATCTTTACTATTCCAATTGTGTATTTTTACATCGTTTGCGTATCTTTACTATTCCAATTGTGTATCTTTTCATTTCTCGTTTGAGTATCTTTCTGTAAAGCTTCTGATGCGAGTTTCTATTGTATTTGAGAGTTTTGCAAGTGTGTGAGTGTGTTTCTTTCAAACTGAGTATCTTTACATCGTTTGCGTATCTTTACTATTCCAATTGTGTATCTTTACATCGTTTGCGTATCTTTACTATTCCAATTGTGTATCTTTTCATTTCTCGTTTGAGTATCTTTCTGTAAGGCTTCTGATGCGAGTTTCTATTGTATTTGAGAGTTTTGCAAGTGTGGGAGTGTGTTTCTTTCAAACTGAGTATCTTTACATCGTTTGCGTATCTTTACTATTCCAATTGTGTATCTTTACATCGTTTGCGTATCTTTACTATTCCAATTGTGTATCTTTTCATTTCTCGTTTGAGTATCTTTCTGTAAGGCTTCTGATGCGAGTTTCTATTGTATTTGAGAGTTTTGCCAGTGTGAGAGTGTATTTCTTTCAAACTGAGTATCTTTACATCATTTGCGTATCTTTACTATTCCAATTGTGTATCTTTTCATTTCTCGTTTGAGTATCTTTCTGTAAGGCTTCTGATGCGAGTTTCTATTGTATTTGAGAGTTTTGCAAGTGTGGGAGTGTGTTTCTTTCAAACTGAGTATCTTTACATCGTTTGCGTATCTTTACTATTCCAATTGTGTATCTTTACATCGTTTGCGTATCTTTACTATTCCAATTGTGTATCTTTTCATTTCTCGTTTGAGTATCTTTCTGTAAGGCTTCTGATGCGAGTTTCTATTGTATTTGAGAGTTTTGCAAGTCTGGGAGTGTGTTTCTTTCAAACTGAGTATCTTTACATCGTTTGCGTATCTTTACTATTCCAATTGTGTATCTTTTCATTTCTCGTTTGAGTATCTTTCCGTAAGGCTTCTGATGCGAGTTTCTATTGTATTTGAGAGTTTTGCAAGTCTGGGAGTGTGTTTCTTTCAAACTGAGTATCTTTACATCGTTTGCGTATGTTTACTATTCCAATTGTGTATCTTTACATCGTTTGCGTATCTTTACTATTCCAATTGTGTATCTTTTCATTTCTCGTTTGAGTATCTTTCTGTAAGGCTTTCTGATGCGAGTTTCTATTGAATTTGAGAGTTTTGCAAGTGTGGGAGTGTGTTTCTTTCAAACTGAGTATCTTTACATCGTTTGCGTATGTTTACTATTCCAATTGTGTATCTTTACATCGTTTGCGTATCTTAACTATTCCAATTGTGTATCTTTTTATTTCTCGTTTGAGTATCTTTCTGTAAGGCTTCTGATGCGAGTTTCTATTGTAGTTGAGAGTTTTGCAAGTGTGCGAGTGTGTTTCTTTCAAACTGAGTATCTTTACATCGTTTGCGTATCTTTACTATTCCAATTGTGTATCTTTACATCGTTTGCGTATCTTTACTATTCCAATTGTGTATCTTTTCATTTCTCGTTTGAGTATCTTTCTGTAAGGCTTCTGATGCGAGTTTCTATTGTATTTGAGAGTTTTGCAAGTGTGGGAGTGTGTTTCTTTCAAACTGAGTATCTTTACATCGTTTGCGTATCTTTACTATTCCAATTGTGTATCTTTACATCGTTTGCGTATCTTTACTATTCCAATTGTATATCTTTTCATTTCTCGTTTGAGTATCTTTCTGTAAGGCTTCTGATGCGAGTTTCTATTGTATTTGAGAGTTTTGCAAGTGTGAGAGTGTGTTTCTTTCAAACTGAGTATCTTTACATCGTTTGCGTATCTTTACTATTCCAATTGTGTATCTTTTCATTTCTCGTTTGAGTATCTTTCTGTAAGGCTTTCTGATGCGAGTTTCTATTGAATTTGAGAGTTTTGCAAGTGTGGGAGTGTGTTTCTTTCAAACTGAGTATCTTTACATCGTTTGCGTATCTTTACTATTCCAATTGTGTATCTTTTCATTTCTCGTTTGAGTATCTTTCTGTAAGGCTTCTGATGCGAGTTTCTATTGTATTTGAGAATTTTGCAAGTGTGGGAGTGTGTTTCTTTCAAACTGAGTATCTTTACATCGTTTGCGTATCTTTACTATTCCAATTGTGTATGTTTACATCGTTTGCGTATCTTTACTATTCCAATTGTGTATCTTTTCATTTCTCGTTTGAGTATCTTTCTGTAAAGCTTCTGATGCGAGTTTCTATTGTATTTGAGAGTTTTGCAAGTGTGGGAGTGTGTTTCTTTCAAACTGAGTATCTTTACATCGTTTGCGTATCTTTACTATTCCAATTGTGTATCTTTACATCATTTGCATATCTTTACTATTCCAATTGTGTATCTTTTCATTTCTCGTTTGAGTATCTTTCTGTAAGGCTTCTGATGCGAGTTTCTATTGTATTTGAGAGTTTTGCAAGTGTGAGAGTGTGTTTCTTTCAAACTGAGTATCTTTACATCGTTTGCGTATCTTTACTATTCCAATTGTGTATCTTTTCATTTCTCGTTTGAGTATCTTTCTGTAAGGCTTTCTGATGCGAGTTTCTATTCAATTTGAGAGTTTTGCAAGTGTGGGAGTGTGTTTCTTTCAAACTGAGTATCTTTACATCGTTCGCGTATCTTTACTATTCCAATTGTGTATCTTTTCATTTCTCGTTTGAGTATCTTTCTGTAAGGCTTCTGATGCGAGTTTCTATTGTATTTGAGAGTTTTGCAAGTGTGGGAGTGTGTTTCTTTCAAACTGAGTATCTTTACATCGTTTGCGTATCTTTACTATTCCAATTGTGTATCTTTTCATTTCTCGTTTGAGTATCTTTCTGTAAGGCTTCTGATGCGAGTTTCTATTGTATTTGAGAGTTTTGCAAGTGTGGGAGTGTGTTTCTTTCAAACTGAGTATCTTTACATCGTTTGCGTATCTTTACTATTCCAATTGTGTATTTTTACATCGTTTGCGTATCTTTACTATTCCAATTGTGTATCTTTTCATTTCTCGTTTGAGTATCTTTCTGTAAAGCTTCTGATGCGAGTTTCTATTGTATTTGAGAGTTTTGCAAGTGTGGGAGTGTGTTTCTTTCAAACTGAGTATCTTTACATCGTTTGCGTATCTTTACTATTCCAATTGTGTATCTTTACATCGTTTGCGTATCTTTACTATTCCAATTGTGTATCTTTTCATTTCTCGTTTGAGTATCTTTCTGTAAGGCTTCTGATGCGAGTTTCTATTGTATTTGAGAGTTTTGCAAGTCTGGGAGTGTGTTTCTTTCAAACTGAGTATCTTTACATCGTTTGCGTATCTTTCCTATTCCATTTGTGTATCTTTTCATTTCTCGTTTGAGTATCTTTCTGTAAGGCTTCTGATGCGAGTTTCTATTGTATTTGAGAGTTTTGCAAGTGTGGGAGTGTGTTTCTTTCAAACTGAGTATCTTTACATCGTTTGCGTATCTTTACTATTCCAATTGTGTATCTTTTCATTTCTCGTTTGAGTATCTTTCTGTAAGGCTTCTGATGCGAGTTTCTATTGTATTTGAGAGTTTTGCAAGTGTGGGAGTGTGTTTCTTTCAAACTGAGTATCTTTACATCGTTTGCGTATCTTTACTATTCCAATTGTGTATTTTTACATCGTTTGCGTATCTTTACTATTCCAATTGTGTATCTTTTCATTTCTCGTTTGAGTATCTTTCTGTAAAGCTTCTGATGCGAGTTTCTATTGTATTTGAGAGTTTTGCAAGTGTGGGAGTGTGTTTCTTTCAAACTGAGTATCTTTACATCGTTTGCGTATCTTTACTATTCCAATTGTGTATCTTTACATCGTTTGCGTATCTTTACTATTCCAATTGTGTATCTTTTCATTTCTCGTTTGAGTATCTTTCCGTAAGGCTTCTGATGCGAGTTTCTATTGTATTTGAGAGTTTTGCAAGTGTGGGAGTGTGTTTCTTTCAAACTGAGTATCTTTACATCGTTTGCGTATGTTTACTATTCCAATTGTGTATCTTTACATCGTTTGCGTATCTTTACTATTCCAATTGTGTATCTTTTCATTTCTCGTTTGAGTATCTTTCTGTAAGGCTTTCTGATGCGAGTTTCTATTGAATTTGAGAGTTTTGCAAGTGTGGGAGTGTGTTTCTTTCAAACTGAGTATCTTTACATCGTTTGCGTATCTTTACTATTCCAATTGTGTATCTTTTCATTTCTCGTTTGAGTATCTTTCTGTAAGGCTTCTGATGCGAGTTTCTATTGTATTTGAGAGTTTTGCAAGTGTGGGAGTGTGTTTCTTTCAAACTGAGTATCTTTACATCGTTTGCGTATCTTTACTATTCCAATTGTGTATTTTTACATCGTTTGCGTATCTTTACTATTCCAATTGTGTATCTTTTCATTTCTCGTTTGAGTATCTTTCTGTAAAGCTTCTGATGCGAGTTTCTATTGTATTTGAGAGTTTTGCAAGTGTGGGAGTGTGTTTCTTTCAAACTGAGTATCTTTACATCGTTTGCGTATCTTTACTATTCCAATTGTGTATCTTTACATCGTTTGCGTATCTTTACTATTCCAATTGTGTATCTTTTCATTTCTCGTTTGAGTATCTTTCTGTAAGGCTTCTGATGCGAGTTTCTATTGTATTTGAGAGTTTTGCAAGTCTGGGAGTGTGTTTCTTTCAAACTGAGTATCTTTACATCGTTTGCGTATCTTTCCTATTCCAGTTGTGTATCTTTTCATTTCTCGTTTGAGTATCTTTCTGTAAGGCTTCTGATGCGAGTTTCTATTGTATTTGAGAGTTTTGCAAGTGTGGGAGTGTGTTTCTTTCAAACTGAGTATCTTTACATCGTTTGCGTATCTTTACTATTCCAATTGTGTATCTTTTCATTTCTCGTTTGAGTATCTTTCTGTAAGGCTTCTGATGCGAGTTTCTATTGTATTTGAGAGTTTTGCAAGTGTGGGAGTGTGTTTCTTTCAAACTGAGTATCTTTACATCGTTTGCGTATCTTTACTATTCCAATTGTGTATGTTTACATCGTTTGCGTATCTTTACTATTCCAATTGTGTATCTTTTCATTTCTCGTTTGAGTATCTTTCTGTAAAGCTTCTGATGCGAGTTTCTATTGTATTTGAGAGTTTTGCAAGTGTGGGAGTGTGTTTCTTTCAAACTGAGTATCTTTACATCGTTTGCGTATCTTTACTATTCCAATTGTGTATCTTTACATCGTTTGCGTATCTTTACTATTCCAATTGTGTATCTTTTCATTTCTCGTTTGAGTATCTTTCCGTAAGGCTTCTGATGCGAGTTTCTATTGTATTTGAGAGTTTTGCAAGTGTGGGAGTGTGTTTCTTTCAAACTGAGTATCTTTACATCGTTTGCGTATGTTTACTATTCCAATTGTGTATCTTTACATCGTTTGCGTATCTTTACTATTCCAATTGTGTATCTTTTCATTTCTCGTTTGAGTATCTTTCTGTAAGGCTTTCTGATGCGAGTTTCTATTGAATTTGAGAGTTTTGCAAGTGTGGGAGTGTGTTTCTTTCAAACTGAGTATCTTTACATCGTTTGCGTATGTTTACTATTCCAATTGTGTATCTTTACATCGTTTGCGTATCTTAACTATTCCAATTGTGTATCTTTTTATTTCTCGTTTGAGTATCTTTCTGTAAGGCTTCTGATGCGAGTTTCTATTGTAGTTGAGAGTTTTGCAAGTGTGCGAGTGTGTTTCTTTCAAACTGAGTATCTTTACATCGTTTGCGTATCTTTACTATTCCAATTGTGTATCTTTACATCGTTTGCGTATCTTTACTATTCCAATTGTGTATCTTTTCATTTCTCGTTTGAGTATCTTTCTGTAAGGCTTCTGATGCGAGTTTCTATTGTATTTGAGAGTTTTGCAAGTGTGGGAGTGTGTTTCTTTCAAACTGAGTATCTTTACATCGTTTGCGTATCTTTACTATTCCAATTGTGTATCTTTACATCGTTTGCGTATCTTTACTATTCCAATTGTGTATCTTTTCATTTCTCGTTTGAGTATCTTTCTGTAAGGCTTCTGATGCGAGTTTCTATTGTATTTGAGAGTTTTGCAAGTGTGAGAGTGTGTTTCTTTCAAACTGAGTATCTTTACATCGTTTGCGTATCTTTACTATTCCAATTGTGTATCTTTTCATTTCTCGTTTGAGTATCTTTCTGTATGGCTTTCTGATGCGAGTTTCTATTGAATTTGAGAGTGTTGCAAGTGTGGGAGTGTGTTTCTTTCAAACTGAGTATCTTTACATCGTTTGCGTATCTTTACTATTCCAATTGTGTATCTTTTCATTTCTCGTTTGAGTATCTTTCTGTAAGGCTTCTGATGCGAGTTTCTATTGTATTTGAGAATTTTGCAAGTGTGGGAGTGTGTTTCTTTCAAACTGAGTATCTTTACATCGTTTGCGTATCTTTACTATTCCAATTGTGTATGTTTACATCGTTTGCGTATCTTTACTATTCCAATTGTGTATCTTTTCATTTCTCGTTTGAGTATCTTTCTGTAAAGCTTCTGATGCGAGTTTCTATTGTATTTGAGAGTTTTGCAAGTGTGGGAGTGTGTTTCTTTCAAACTGAGTATCTTTACATCGTTTGCGTATCTTTACTATTCCAATTGTGTATCTTTACATCATTTGCGTATCTTTACTATTCCAATTGTGTATCTTTTCATTTCTCGTTTGAGTATCTTTCTGTAAGGCTTCTGATGCGAGTTTCTATTGTATTTGAGAGTTTTGCAAGTGTGAGAGTGTGTTTCTTTCAAACTGAGTATCTTTACATCGTTTGCGTATCTTTACTATTCCAATTGTGTATCTTTTCATTTCTCGTTTGAGTATCTTTCTGTAAGGCTTTCTGATGCGAGTTTCTATTCAATTTGAGAGTTTTGCAAGTGTGGGAGTGTGTTTCTTTCAAACTGAGTATCTTTACATCGTTCGCGTATCTTTACTATTCCAATTGTGTATCTTTTCATTTCTCGTTTGAGTATCTTTCTGTAAGGCTTCTGATGCGAGTTTCTATTGTATTTGAGAGTTTTGCAAGTGTGGGAGTGTGTTTCTTTCAAACTGAGTATCTTTACATCGTTTGCGTATCTTTACTATTCCAATTGTGTATCTTTTCATTTCTCGTTTGAGTATCTTTCTGTAAGGCTTCTGATGCGAGTTTCTATTGTATTTGAGAGTTTTGCAAGTGTGGGAGTGTGTTTCTTTCAAACTGAGTATCTTTACATCGTTTGCGTATCTTTACTATTCCAATTGTGTATTTTTACATCGTTTGCGTATCTTTACTATTCCAATTGTGTATCTTTTCATTTCTCGTTTGAGTATCTTTCTGTAAAGCTTCTGATGCGAGTTTCTATTGTATTTGAGAGTTTTGCAAGTGTGGGAGTGTGTTTCTTTCAAACTGAGTATCTTTACATCGTTTGCGTATCTTTACTATTCCAATTGTGTATCTTTACATCGTTTGCGTATCTTTACTATTCCAATTGTGTATCTTTTCATTTCTCGTTTGAGTATCTTTCTGTAAGGCTTCTGATGCGAGTTTCTATTGTATTTGAGAGTTTTGCAAGTGTGGGAGTGTGTTTCTTTCAAACTGAGTATCTTTACATCGTTTGCGTATCTTTACTATTCCAATTGTGTATCTTTTCATTTCTCGTTTGAGTATCTTTCTGTAAGGCTTCTGATGCGAGTTTCTATTGTATTTGAGAGTTTTGCAAGTGTGGGAGTGTGTTTCTTTCAAACTGAGTATCTTTACATCGTTTGCGTATCTTTACTATTCCAATTGTGTATTTTTACATCGTTTGCGTATCTTTACTATTCCAATTGTGTATCTTTT
The DNA here is from genome assembly GCF_933775445.1 of Argentina anserina. NCBI lineage: Eukaryota > Viridiplantae > Streptophyta > Magnoliopsida > Rosales > Rosaceae > Argentina > Argentina anserina. The sequence goes on along the minus strand of NW_026089409.1, from coordinate 135,469 downwards.
CATTTCTCGTTTGAGTATCTTTCTGTAAAGCTTCTGATGCGAGTTTCTATTGTATTTGAGAGTTTTGCAAGTGTGGGAGTGTGTTTCTTTCAAACTGAGTATCTTTACATCGTTTGCGTATCTTTACTATTCCAATTGTGTATCTTTACATCGTTTGCGTATCTTTACTATTCCAATTGTGTATCTTTTCATTTCTCGTTTGAGTATCTTTCCGTAAGGCTTCTGATGCGAGTTTCTATTGTATTTGAGAGTTTTGCAAGTCTGGGAGTGTGTTTCTTTCAAACTGAGTATCTTTACATCGTTTGCGTATCTTTACTATTCCAATTGTGTATCTTTTCATTTCTCGTTTGAGTATCTTTCTGTAAGGCTTTCTGATGCGAGTTTCTATTCAATTTGAGAGTTTTGCAAGTGTGGGAGTGTGTTTCTTTCAAACTGAGTATCTTTACATCGTTCGCGTATCTTTACTATTCCAATTGTGTATCTTTTCATTTCTCGTTTGAGTATCTTTCTGTAAGGCTTCTGATGCGAGTTTCTATTGTATTTGAGAGTTTTGCAAGTGTGGGAGTGTGTTTCTTTCAAACTGAGTATCTTTACATCGTTTGCGTATCTTTACTATTCCAATTGTGTATCTTTTCATTTCTCGTTTGAGTATCTTTCTGTAAGGCTTCTGATGCGAGTTTCTATTGTATTTGAGAGTTTTGCAAGTGTGAGAGTGTGTTTTTTTCAAACTGAGTATCTTTACATCGTTTGCGTATCTTTACTATTCCAATTGTGTATCTTTTCATTTCTCGTTTGAGTATCTTTCTGTATGGCTTTCTGATGCGAGTTTCTATTGAATTTGAGAGTGTTGCAAGTGTGGGAGTGTGTTTCTTTCAAACTGAGTATCTTTACATCGTTTGCGTATCTTTACTATTCCAATTGTGTATCTTTTCATTTCTCGTTTGAGTATCTTTCTGTAAGGCTTCTGATGCGAGTTTCTATTGAATTTGAGAGTTTTGCAAGTGTGGGAGTGTGTTTCTTTCAAACTGAGTATCTTTACATCGTTTGCGTATGTTTACTATTCCAATTGTGTATCTTTACATCGTTTGCGTATCTTAACTATTCCAATTGTGTATCTTTTTATTTCTCGTTTGAGTATCTTTCTGTAAGGCTTCTGATGCGAGTTTCTATTGTAGTTGAGAGTTTTGCAAGTGTGCGAGTGTGTTTCTTTCAAACTGAGTATCTTTACATCGTTTGCGTATCTTTACTATTCCAATTGTGTATCTTTACATCGTTTGCGTATCTTTACTATTCCAATTGTGTATCTTTTCATTTCTCGTTTGAGTATCTTTCTGTAAGGCTTCTGATGCGAGTTTCTATTGTATTTGAGAGTTTTGCAAGTGTGGGAGTGTGTTTCTTTCAAACTGAGTATCTTTACATCGTTTGCGTATCTTTACTATTCCAATTGTGTATCTTTTCATTTCTCGTTTGAGTATCTTTCTGTAAGGCTTCTGATGCGAGTTTCTATTGTATTTGAGAGTTTTGCAAGTGTGGGAGTGTGTTTCTTTCAAACTGAGTATCTTTACATCGTTTGCGTATCTTTACTATTCCAATTGTGTATTTTTACATCGTTTGCGTATCTTTACTATTCCAATTGTGTATCTTTTCATTTCTCGTTTGAGTATCTTTCTGTAAAGCTTCTGATGCGAGTTTCTATTGTATTTGAGAGTTTTGCAAGTGTGGGAGTGTGTTTCTTTCAAACTGAGTATCTTTACATCGTTTGCGTATCTTTACTATTCCAATTGTGTATCTTTACATCGTTTGCGTATCTTTACTATTCCAATTGTGTATCTTTTCATTTCTCGTTTGAGTATCTTTCTGTAAGGCTTCTGATGCGAGTTTCTATTGTATTTGAGAGTTTTGCAAGTCTGGGAGTGTGTTTCTTTCAAACTGAGTATCTTTACATCGTTTGCGTATCTTTCCTATTCCAGTTGTGTATCTTTTCATTTCTCGTTTGAGTATCTTTCTGTAAGGCTTCTGATGCGAGTTTCTATTGTATTTGAGAGTTTTGCAAGTGTGGGAGTGTGTTTCTTTCAAACTGAGTATCTTTACATCGTTTGCGTATCTTTACTATTCCAATTGTGTATCTTTTCATTTCTCGTTTGAGTATCTTTCTGTAAGGCTTCTGATGCGAGTTTCTATTGTATTTGAGAGTTTTGCAAGTGTGGGAGTGTGTTTCTTTCAAACTGAGTATCTTTACATCGTTTGCGTATCTTTACTATTCCAATTGTGTATTTTTACATCGTTTGCGTATCTTTACTATTCCAATTGTGTATCTTTTCATTTCTCGTTTGAGTATCTTTCTGTAAAGCTTCTGATGCGAGTTTCTATTGTATTTGAGAGTTTTGCAAGTGTGGGAGTGTGTTTCTTTCAAACTGAGTATCTTTACATCGTTTGCGTATCTTTACTATTCCAATTGTGTATCTTTACATCGTTTGCGTATCTTTACTATTCCAATTGTGTATCTTTTCATTTCTCGTTTGAGTATCTTTCCGTAAGGCTTCTGATGCGAGTTTCTATTGTATTTGAGAGTTTTGCAAGTGTGGGAGTGTGTTTCTTTCAAACTGAGTATCTTTACATCGTTTGCGTATGTTTACTATTCCAATTGTGTATCTTTACATCGTTTGCGTATCTTTACTATTCCAATTGTGTATCTTTTCATTTCTCGTTTGAGTATCTTTCTGTAAGGCTTTCTGATGCGAGTTTCTATTGAATTTGAGAGTTTTGCAAGTGTGGGAGTGTGTTTCTTTCAAACTGAGTATCTTTACATCGTTTGCGTATGTTTACTATTCCAATTGTGTATCTTTACATCGTTTGCGTATCTTAACTATTCCAATTGTGTATCTTTTTATTTCTCGTTTGAGTATCTTTCTGTAAGGCTTCTGATGCGAGTTTCTATTGTAGTTGAGAGTTTTGCAAGTGTGCGAGTGTGTTTCTTTCAAACTGAGTATCTTTACATCGTTTGCGTATCTTTACTATTCCAATTGTGTATCTTTACATCGTTTGCGTATCTTTACTATTCCAATTGTGTATCTTTTCATTTCTCGTTTGAGTATCTTTCTGTAAGGCTTCTGATGCGAGTTTCTATTGTATTTGAGAGTTTTGCAAGTGTGGGAGTGTGTTTCTTTCAAACTGAGTATCTTTACATCGTTTGCGTATCTTTACTATTCCAATTGTGTATCTTTACATCGTTTGCGTATCTTTACTATTCCAATTGTGTATCTTTTCATTTCTCGTTTGAGTATCTTTCTGTAAGGCTTCTGATGCGAGTTTCTATTGTATTTGAGAGTTTTGCAAGTGTGAGAGTGTGTTTCTTTCAAACTGAGTATCTTTACATCGTTTGCGTATCTTTACTATTCCAATTGTGTATCTTTTCATTTCTCGTTTGAGTATCTTTCTGTATGGCTTTCTGATGCGAGTTTCTATTGAATTTGAGAGTGTTGCAAGTGTGGGAGTGTGTTTCTTTCAAACTGAGTATCTTTACATCGTTTGCGTATCTTTACTATTCCAATTGTGTATCTTTTCATTTCTCGTTTGAGTATCTTTCTGTAAGGCTTCTGATGCGAGTTTCTATTGTATTTGAGAATTTTGCAAGTGTGGGAGTGTGTTTCTTTCAAACTGAGTATCTTTACATCGTTTGCGTATCTTTACTATTCCAATTGTGTATGTTTACATCGTTTGCGTATCTTTACTATTCCAATTGTGTATCTTTTCATTTCTCGTTTGAGTATCTTTCTGTAAAGCTTCTGATGCGAGTTTCTATTGTATTTGAGAGTTTTGCAAGTGTGGGAGTGTGTTTCTTTCAAACTGAGTATCTTTACATCGTTTGCGTATCTTTACTATTCCAATTGTGTATCTTTACATCATTTGCGTATCTTTACTATTCCAATTGTGTATCTTTTCATTTCTCGTTTGAGTATCTTTCTGTAAGGCTTCTGATGCGAGTTTCTATTGTATTTGAGAGTTTTGCAAGTGTGAGAGTGTGTTTCTTTCAAACTGAGTATCTTTACATCGTTTGCGTATCTTTACTATTCCAATTGTGTATCTTTTCATTTCTCGTTTGAGTATCTTTCTGTAAGGCTTTCTGATGCGAGTTTCTATTCAATTTGAGAGTTTTGCAAGTGTGGGAGTGTGTTTCTTTCAAACTGAGTATCTTTACATCGTTCGCGTATCTTTACTATTCCAATTGTGTATCTTTTCATTTCTCGTTTGAGTATCTTTCTGTAAGGCTTCTGATGCGAGTTTCTATTGTATTTGAGAGTTTTGCAAGTGTGGGAGTGTGTTTCTTTCAAACTGAGTATCTTTACATCGTTTGCGTATCTTTACTATTCCAATTGTGTATCTTTTCATTTCTCGTTTGAGTATCTTTCTGTAAGGCTTCTGATGCGAGTTTCTATTGTATTTGAGAGTTTTGCAAGTGTGGGAGTGTGTTTCTTTCAAACTGAGTATCTTTACATCGTTTGCGTATCTTTACTATTCCAATTGTGTATTTTTACATCGTTTGCGTATCTTTACTATTCCAATTGTGTATCTTTTCATTTCTCGTTTGAGTATCTTTCTGTAAAGCTTCTGATGCGAGTTTCTATTGTATTTGAGAGTTTTGCAAGTGTGGGAGTGTGTTTCTTTCAAACTGAGTATCTTTACATCGTTTGCGTATCTTTACTATTCCAATTGTGTATCTTTACATCGTTTGCGTATCTTTACTATTCCAATTGTGTATCTTTTCATTTCTCGTTTGAGTATCTTTCTGTAAGGCTTCTGATGCGAGTTTCTATTGTATTTGAGAGTTTTGCAAGTGTGGGAGTGTGTTTCTTTCAAACTGAGTATCTTTACATCGTTTGCGTATCTTTACTATTCCAATTGTGTATCTTTTCATTTCTCGTTTGAGTATCTTTCTGTAAGGCTTCTGATGCGAGTTTCTATTGTATTTGAGAGTTTTGCAAGTGTGGGAGTGTGTTTCTTTCAAACTGAGTATCTTTACATCGTTTGCGTATCTTTACTATTCCAATTGTGTATTTTTACATCGTTTGCGTATCTTTACTATTCCAATTGTGTATCTTTTCATTTCTCGTTTGAGTATCTTTCTGTAAAGCTTCTGATGCGAGTTTCTATTGTATTTGAGAGTTTTGCAAGTGTGGGAGTGTGTTTCTTTCAAACTGAGTATCTTTACATCGTTTGCGTATCTTTACTATTCCAATTGTGTATCTTTACATCGTTTGCGTATCTTTACTATTCCAATTGTGTATCTTTTCATTTCTCGTTTGAGTATCTTTCCGTAAGGCTTCTGATGCGAGTTTCTATTGTATTTGAGAGTTTTGCAAGTGTGGGAGTGTGTTTCTTTCAAACTGAGTATCTTTACATCGTTTGCGTATGTTTACTATTCCAATTGTGTATCTTTACATCGTTTGCGTATCTTTACTATTCCAATTGTGTATCTTTTCATTTCTCGTTTGAGTATCTTTCTGTAAGGCTTTCTGATGCGAGTTTCTATTGAATTTGAGAGTTTTGCAAGTGTGGGAGTGTGTTTCTTTCAAACTGAGTATCTTTACATCGTTTGCGTATCTTTACTATTCCAATTGTGTATCTTTACATCGTTTGCGTATCTTAACTATTCCAATTGTGTATCTTTTCATTTCTCGTTTGAGTATCTTTCTGTAAGGCTTCTGATGCGAGTTTCTATTGTAGTTGAGAGTTTTGCCAGTGTGCGAGTGTGTTTCTTTCAAACTGAGTATCTTTACATCGTTTGCGTATCTTTACTATTCCAATTGTGTATCTTTACATCGTTTGCGTATCTTTACTATTCCAATTGTGTATCTTTTCATTTCTCGTTTGAGTATCTTTCTGTAAGGCTTCTGATGCGAGTTTCTATTGTATTTGAGAGTTTTGCAAGTGTGGGAGTGTGTTTCTTTCAAACTGAGTATCTTTACATCGTTTGCGTATCTTTACTATTCCAATTGTGTATCTTTACATCGTTTGCGTATCTTTACTATTCCAATTGTGTATCTTTTCATTTCTCGTTTGAGTATCTTTCTGTAAGGCTTCTGATGCGAGTTTCTATTGTATTTGAGAGTTTTGCAAGTGTGGGAGTGTGTTTCTTTCAAACTGAGTATCTTTACATCGTTTGCGTATCTTTACTATTCCAATTGTGTATTTTTACATCGTTTGCGTATCTTTACTATTCCAATTGTGTATCTTTTCATTTCTCGTTTGAGTATCTTTCTGTAAAGCTTCTGATGCGAGTTTCTATTGTATTTGAGAGTTTTGCAAGTGTGGGAGTGTGTTTCTTTCAAACTGAGTATCTTTACATCGTTTGCGTATCTTTACTATTCCAATTGTGTATCTTTACATCGTTTGCGTATCTTTACTATTCCAATTGTGTATCTTTTCATTTCTCGTTTGAGTATCTTTCTGTAAGGCTTCTGATGCGAGTTTCTATTGTATTTGAGAGTTTTGCAAGTGTGGGAGTGTGTTTCTTTCAAACTGAGTATCTTTACATCGTTTGCGTATCTTTACTATTCCAATTGTGTATCTTTTCATTTCTCGTTTGAGTATCTTTCTGTAAGGCTTCTGATGCGAGTTTCTATTGTATTTGAGAGTTTTGCAAGTGTGGGAGTGTGTTTCTTTCAAACTGAGTATCTTTACATCGTTTGCGTATCTTTACTATTCCAATTGTGTATTTTTACATCGTTTGCGTATCTTTACTATTCCAATTGTGTATCTTTTCATTTCTCGTTTGAGTATCTTTCTGTAAAGCTTCTGATGCGAGTTTCTATTGTATTTGAGAGTTTTGCAAGTGTGGGAGTGTGTTTCTTTCAAACTGAGTATCTTTACATCGTTTGCGTATCTTTACTATTCCAATTGTGTATCTTTACATCGTTTGCGTATCTTTACTATTCCAATTGTGTATCTTTTCATTTCTCGTTTGAGTATCTTTCCGTAAGGCTTCTGATGCGAGTTTCTATTGTATTTGAGAGTTTTGCAAGTGTGGGAGTGTGTTTCTTTCAAACTGAGTATCTTTACATCGTTTGCGTATGTTTACTATTCCAATTGTGTATCTTTACATCGTTTGCGTATCTTTACTATTCCAATTGTGTATCTTTTCATTTCTCGTTTGAGTATCTTTCTGTAAGGCTTTCTGATGCGAGTTTCTATTGAATTTGAGAGTTTTGCAAGTGTGGGAGTGTGTTTCTTTCAAACTGAGTATCTTTACATCGTTTGCGTATCTTTACTATTCCAATTGTGTATCTTTACATCGTTTGCGTATCTTAACTATTCCAATTGTGTATCTTTTTATTTCTCGTTTGAGTATCTTTCTGTAAGGCTTCTGATGCGAGTTTCTATTGTAGTTGAGAGTTTTGCAAGTGTGCGAGTGTGTTTCTTTCAAACTGAGTATCTTTACATCGTTTGCGTATCTTTACTATTCCAATTGTGTATCTTTACATCGTTTGCGTATCTTTACTATTCCAATTGTGTATCTTTTCATTTCTCGTTTGAGTATCTTTCTGTAAGGCTTCTGATGCGAGTTTCTATTGTATTTGAGAGTTTTGCAAGTGTGGGAGTGTGTTTCTTTCAAACTGAGTATCTTTACATCGTTTGCGTATCTTTACTATTCCAATTGTGTATCTTTACATCGTTTGCGTATCTTTACTATTCCAATTGTGTATCTTTTCATTTCTCGTTTGAGTATCTTTCTGTAAGGCTTCTGATGCGAGTTTCTATTGTATTTGAGAGTTTTGCAAGTGTGAGAGTGTGTTTCTTTCAAACTGAGTATCTTTACATCGTTTGCGTATCTTTACTATTCCAATTGTGTATCTTTTCATTTCTCGTTTGAGTATCTTTCTGTAAGGCTTTCTGATGCGAGTTTCTATTGAATTTGAGAGTTTTGCAAGTGTGGGAGTGTGTTTCTTTCAAACTGAGTATCTTTACATCGTTTGCGTATCTTTACTATTCCAATTGTGTATCTTTTCATTTCTCGTTTGAGTATCTTTCTGTAAGGCTTCTGATGCGAGTTTCTATTGTATTTGAGAATTTTGCAAGTGTGGGAGTGTGTTTCTTTCAAACTGAGTATCTTTACATCGTTTGCGTATCTTTACTATTCCAATTGTGTATCTTTTCATTTCTCGTTTGAGTATCTTTCTGTAAAGCTTCTGATGCGAGTTTCTATTGTATTTGAGAGTTTTGCAAGTGTGGGAGTGTGTTTCTTTCAAACTGAGTATCTTTACATCGTTTGCGTATCTTTACTATTCCAATTGTGTATCTTTACATCATTTGCGTATCTTTACTATTCCAATTGTGTATCTTTTCATTTCTCGTTTGAGTATCTTTCTGTAAGGCTTCTGATGCGAGTTTCTATTGTATTTGAGAGTTTTGCAAGTGTGGGAGTGTGTTTCTTTCAAACTGAGTATCTTTACATCGTTTGCGTATCTTTACTATTCCAATTGTGTATCTTTTCATTTCTCGTTTGAGTATCTTTCTGTAAGGCTTCTGATGCGAGTTTCTACTGTATTTGAGAGTTTTGCAAGTCTGGGAGTGTGTTTCTTTCAAACTGAGTATCTTTACATCGTTTGCGTATCTTTTCTATTCCAATTGTGTATCTTTTCATTTCTTGTTTGAGTATCTTTCTGTAAGGCTTTCTGATGCGAGTTTCTATTGTATTTGAGAGTTTTGCAAGTGTGGGAGTGTGTTTCTTTCAAACTGAGTATCTTTACATCGTTTGCGTATGTTTACTATTCCAATTGTGTATCTTTACATCGTTTGCGTATCTTTACTATTCCAATTGTGTATCTTTTCATTTCTCGTTTGAGTATCTATTGTATTTGAGAGTTTTGCAAGTGTGGGAGTGTGTTTCTTTCAAACTGAGTATCTTTACATCGTTTGCGTATCTTGACTATTCCAATTGTGTATCTTTACATCGTTTGCGTATCTTTACTATTCCAATTGTGTATCTTTTCATTTCTCGTTTGAGTATCTTTTTATAAGGCTTTCTGATGCGAGTTTCTATTGAATTTGAGAGTTTTGCAAGTGTGGGAGTGTGTTTCTTTCAAACTGAGTATCTTTACATAGTTTGCGTATCTTTACTATTCCAATTGTGTATCTTTACATCGTTTGCGTATCTTTACTATTCCAATTGTGTATCTTTTCATTTCTCGTTTGAGTATCTTTTTGAAAGGCTTTCTGATGCGAGTTTCTATTGAATTTGAGAGTTTTGCAAGTGTGGGAGTGTGTTTCTTTCAAACTGAGTATCTTTACATCGTTTGCGTATGTTTACTATTCCAATTGTTTATCTTTACATCGTTTGCGTATCTTTACTATTCCAATTGTGTATCTTTTCATTTCTCGTTTGAGTATCTTTCTGCAAGGCTTTCTGATGCGAGTTTCTATTGAATTTGAGAGTTTTGCAAGTTTGGGAGTGTGTTTCTTTCGAACTGAGTATCTTTACATCGTTTGCGTATGTTTACTATTCCAATTGTGTATCTTTACATCGTTTGCGTATCTTTACTATTCCAATTGTGTATCTTTTCATTTCTCGTTTGAGTATCTTTTTGAAAGGCTTTCTGATGCGAGTTTCTATTGTATTTGATAGTTTTGCAAGTCTGGGAGTGTGTTTCTTTCAAACTGAGTATCTTTACATCGTTTGCGTATGTTTACTATTCCAATTGTGTATCTTTACATCGTTTGCGTATCTTTACTATTCCAATTGTGTATCTTTTCATTTCTCGTTTGAGTATCTATTGTATTTGAGAGTTTTGCAAGTGTGGGAGTGTGTTTCTTTCAAACTGAGTATCTTTACATCGTTTGCGTATCTTTACTATTCCAATTGTGTATCTTTACATCGTTTGCGTATCTTTACTATTCCAATTGTGTATCTTTTCATTTCTCGTTTGAGTATCTTTTTGAAAGGCTTTCTGATGCGAGTTTCTATTGAATTTGAGAGTTTTGCAAGTGTGGGAGTGTGTTTCTTTCAAACTGAGTATCTTTACATCGTTTGCGTATGTTTACTATTCCAATTGTGTATCTTTACATCGTTTGCGTATCTTTACTATTCCAATTGTGTATCTTTTCATTTCTCGTTTGAGTATCTTTCTGTAAGGCTTTCTGATGCGAGTTTCTATTGAATTTGAGAGTTTTGCAAGTGTGGGAGTGTGTTTCTTTCGAACTGAGTATCTTTACATCGTTTGCGTATGTTTACTATTCCAATTGTGTATCTTTACATCGTTTGCGTATCTTAACTATTCCAATTGTGTATCTTTTCATTTCTCGTTTGAGTATCTTTCTGTAAGGCTTCTGATGCGAGTTTCTATTGTAGTTGAGAGTTTTGCAAGTGTGCGAGTGTGTTTCTTTCAAACTGAGTATCTTTACATCGTTTGCGTATCTTTACTATTCCAATTGTGTATCTTTACATCGTTTGCGTATCTTTACTATTCCAATTGTGTATCTTTTCATTTCTCGTTTGAGTATCTTTCTGTAAGGCTTCTGATGCGAGTTTCTATTGTATTTGAGAGTTTTGCAAGTGTGGGAGTGTGTTTCTTTCAAACTGAGTATCTTTACATCGTTTGCGTATCTTTACTATTCCAATTGTGTATCTTTACATCGTTTGCGTATCTTTACTATTCCAATTGTGTATCTTTTCATTTCTCGTTTGAGTATCTTTCTGTAAGGCTTCTGATGCGAGTTTCTATTGTATTTGAGAGTTTTGCAAGTGTGAGAGTGTGTTTCTTTCAAACTGAGTATCTTTACATCGTTTGCGTATCTTTACTATTCCAATTGTGTATCTTTTCATTTCTCGTTTGAGTATCTTTCTGTAAGGCTTTCTGATGCGAGTTTCTATTGAATTTGAGAGTTTTGCAAGTGTGGGAGTGTGTTTCTTTCAAACTGAGTATCTTTACATCGTTTGCGTATCTTTACTATTCCAATTGTGTATCTTTTCATTTCTCGTTTGAGTATCTTTCTGTAAGGCTTCTGATGCGAGTTTCTATTGAATTTGAGAGTTTTGCAAGTGTGGGAGTGTGTTTCTTTCAAACTGAGTATCTTTACATCGTTTGCGTATCTTTCCTATTCCATTTGTGTATCTTTTCATTTCTCGTTTGAGTATCTTTCTGTAAGGCTTCTGATGCGAGTTTCTATTGTATTTGAGAGTTTTGCAAGTGTGGGAGTGTGTTTCTTTCAAACTGAGTATCTTTACATCGTTTGCGTATCTTTCCTATTCCATTTGTGTATCTTTTCATTTCTCGTTTGAGTATCTTTCTGTAAGGCTTCTGATGCGAGTTTCTATTGTATTTGAGAGTTTTGCAAGTGTGGGAGTGTGTTTCTTTCAAACTGAGTATCTTTACATCGTTTGCGTATCTTTACTATTCCAATTGTGTATCTTTTCATTTCTCGTTTGAGTATCTTTCTGTAAGGCTTCTGATGCGAGTTTCTATTGTATTTGAGAGTTTTGCAAGTGTGGGAGTGTGTTTCTTTCAAACTGAGTATCTTTACATCGTTTGCGTATCTTTACTATTCCAATTGTGTATTTTTACATCGTTTGCGTATCTTTACTATTCCAATTGTGTATCTTTTCATTTCTCGTTTGAGTATCTTTCTGTAAAGCTTCTGATGCGAGTTTCTATTGTATTTGAGAGTTTTGCAAGTGTGGGAGTGTGTTTCTTTCAAACTGAGTATCTTTACATCGTTTGCGTATCTTTACTATTCCAATTGTGTATCTTTTCATTTCTCGTTTGAGTATCTTTCTGTAAGGCTTCTGATGCGAGTTTCTATTGTATTTGAGAGTTTTGCAAGTGTGGGAGTGTGTTTCCTTCAAACTGAGTATCTTTACATCGTTTGCGTATCTTTACTATTCCAATTGTGTATCTTTACATCGTTTGCGTATCTTTACTATTCCAATTGTGTATCTTTTCATTTCTCGTTTGAGTATCTTTCTGTAAGGCTTCTGTTGCGAGTTTCTATTGTATTTGAGAGTTTTGCAAGTGTGGGAGTGTGTTTCTTTCAAACTGAGTATCTTTACATCGTTTGCGTATCTTTACTATTCCAATTGTGTATCTTTACATCGTTTGCGTATCTTTACTATTCCAATTGTGTATCTTTTCATTTCTCGTTTGAGTATCTTTCTGTAAGGCTTCTGATGCGAGTTTCTATTGTATTTGAGAGTTTTGCAAGTGTGAGAGTGTGTTTCTTTCAAACTGAGTATCTTTACATCGTTTGCGTATCTTTACTATTCCAATTGTGTATCTTTTCATTTCTCGTTTGAGTATCTTTCTGTAAGGCTTTCTGATGCGAGTTTCTATTGAATTTGAGAGTTTTGCAAGTGTGGGAGTGTGTTTCTTTCAAACTGAGTATCTTTACATCGTTTGCGTATCTTTACTATTCCAATTGTGTATCTTTTCATTTCTCGTTTGAGTATCTTTCTGTAAGGCTTCTGATGCGAGTTTCTATTGAATTTGAGAGTTTTGCAAGTGTGGGAGTGTGTTTCTTTCAAACTGAGTATCTTTACATCGTTTGCGTATCTTTCCTATTCCATTTGTGTATCTTTTCATTTCTCGTTTGAGTATCTTTCTGTAAGGCTTCTGATGCGAGTTTCTATTGTATTTGAGAGTTTTGCAAGTGTGGGAGTGTGTTTCTTTCAAACTGAGTATCTTTACATCGTTTGCGTATCTTTCCTATTCCATTTGTGTATCTTTTCATTTCTCGTTTGAGTATCTTTCTGTAAGGCTTCTGATGCGAGTTTCTATTGTATTTGAGAGTTTTGCAAGTGTGGGAGTGTGTTTCTTTCAAACTGAGTATCTTTACATCGTTTGCGTATCTTTACTATTCCAATTGTGTATCTTTTCATTTCTCGTTTGAGTATCTTTCTGTAAGGCTTCTGATGCGAGTTTCTATTGTATTTGAGAGTTTTGCAAGTGTGGGAGTGTGTTTCTTTCAAACTGAGTATCTTTACATCGTTTGCGTATCTTTACTATTCCAATTGTGTATTTTTACATCGTTTGCGTATCTTTACTATTCCAATTGTGTATCTTTTCATTTCTCGTTTGAGTATCTTTCTGTAAAGCTTCTGATGCGAGTTTCTATTGTATTTGAGAGTTTTGCAAGTGTGGGAGTGTGTTTCTTTCAAACTGAGTATCTTTACATCGTTTGCGTATCTTTACTATTCCAATTGTGTATCTTTTCATTTCTCGTTTGAGTATCTTTCTGTAAGGCTTCTGATGCGAGTTTCTATTGTATTTGAGAGTTTTGCAAGTGTGGGAGTGTGTTTCTTTCAAACTGAGTATCTTTACATCGTTTGCGTATCTTTACTATTCCAATTGTGTATCTTTACATCGTTTGCGTATCTTTACTATTCCAATTGTGTATCTTTTCATTTCTCGTTTGAGTATCTTTCTGTAAGGCTTCTGTTGCGAGTTTCTATTGTATTTGAGAGTTTTGCAAGTGTGGGAGTGTGTTTCTTTCAAACTGAGTATCTTTACATCGTTTGCGTATGTTTACTATTCCAATTGTGTATCTTTACATCGTTTGCGTATCTTTACTATTCCAATTGTGTATCTTTTCATTTCTCGTTTGAGTATCTTTCTGTAAGGCTTCTGATGCGAGTTTCTATTGTAGTTGAGAGTTTTGCAAGTGTGAGAGTGTGTTTCTTTCAAACTGAGTATCTTTACATCGTTTGCGTATCTTTACTATTCCAATTGTGTATCTTTTCATTTCTCGTTTGAGTATCTTTCTGTAAGGCTTTCTGATGCGAGTTTCTATTGAATTTGAGAGTTTTGCAAGTGTGGGAGTGTGTTTCTTTCAAACTGAGTATCTTTACATCGTTTGCGTATCTTTACTATTCCAATTGTGTATCTTTTCATTTCTCGTTTGAGTATCTTTCTGTAAGGCTTCTGATGCGAGTTTCTATTGTATTTGAGAATTTTGCAAGTGTGGGAGTGTGTTTCTTTCAAACTGAGTATCTTTACATCGTTTGCGTATCTTTACTATTCCAATTGTGTATGTTTACATCGTTTGCGTATCTTTACTATTCCAATTGTGTATCTTTTCATTTCTCGTTTGAGTATCTTTCTGTAAAGCTTCTGATGCGAGTTTCTATTGTATTTAGAGTTTTGCAAGTGTGGGAGTGTGTTTCTTTCAAACTGAGTATCTTTACATCGTTTGCGTATCTTTACTATTCCAATTGTGTATCTTTACATCATTTGCGTATCTTTACTATTCCAATTGTGTATCTTTTCATTTCTCGTTTGAGTATCTTTCTGTAAGGCTTCTGATGCGAGTTTCTATTGTATTTGAGAGTTTTGCAAGTGTGGGAGTGTGTTTCTTTCAAACTGAGTATCTTTACATCGTTTGCGTATCATTACTATTCCAATTGTGTATCTTTTCATTTCTCGTTTGAGTATCTTTCTGTAAGGCTTCTGATGCGAGTTTCTATTGTATTTGAGAGTTTTGCAAGTCTGGGAGTGTGTTTCTTTCAAACTGAGTATCTTTACATCGTTTGCGTATCTTTTCTATTCCAATTGTGTATCTTTTCATTTCTTGTTTGAGTATCTTTCTGTAAGGCTTTCTGATGCGAGTTTCTATTGTATTTGAGAGTTTTGCAAGTGTGGGAGTGTGTTTCTTTCAAACTGAGTATCTTTACATCGTTTGCGTATGTTTACTATTCCAATTGTGTATCTTTACATCGTTTGCGTATCTTTACTATTCCAATTGTGTATCTTTTCATTTCTCGTTTGAGTATCTATTGTATTTGAGAGTTTTGCAAGTGTGGGAGTGTGTTTCTTTCAAACTGAGTATCTTTACATCGTTTGCGTATCTTGACTATTCCAATTGTGTATCTTTACATCGTTTGCGTATCTTTACTATTCCAATTGTGTATCTTTTCATTTCTCGTTTGAGTATCTTTTTATAAGGCTTTCTGATGCGAGTTTCTATTGAATTTGAGAGTTTTGCAAGTGTGGGAGTGTGTTTCTTTCAAACTGAGTATCTTTACATAGTTTGCGTATCTTTACTATTCCAATTGTGTATCTTTACATCGTTTGCGTATCTTTACTATTCCAATTGTGTATCTTTTCATTTCTCGTTTGAGTATCTTTTTGAAAGGCTTTCTGATGCGAGTTTCTATTGAATTTGAGAGTTTTGCAAGTGTGGGAGTGTGTTTCTTTCAAACTGAGTATCTTTACATCGTTTGCGTATGTTTACTATTCCAATTGTGTATCTTTACATCGTTTGCGTATCTTTACTATTCCAATTGTGTATCTTTTCATTTCTCGTTTGAGTATCTTTCTGCAAGGCTTTCTGATGCGAGTTTCTATTGAATTTGAGAGTTTTGCAAGTTTGGGAGTGTGTTTCTTTCGAACTGAGTATCTTTACATCGTTTGCGTATGTTTACTATTCCAATTGTGTATCTTTACATCGTTTGCGTATCTTTACTATTCCAATTGTGTATCTTTTCATTTCTCGTTTGATTATCTTTTTGAAAGGCTTTCTGATGCGAGTTTCTATTGTATTTGATAGTTTTGCAAGTCTGGGAGTGTGTTTCTTTCAAACTGAGTATCTTTACATCGTTTGCGTATGTTTACTATTCCAATTGTGTATCTTTACATCGTTTGCGTATCTTTACTATTCCAATTGTGTATCTTTTCATTTCTCGTTTGAGTATCTATTGTATTTGAGAGTTTTGCAAGTGTGGGAGTGTGTTTCTTTCAAACTGAGTATCTTTACATCGTTTGCGTATCTTTACTATTCCAATTGTGTATCTTTACATCGTTTGCGTATCTTTACTATTCCAATTGTGTATCTTTTCATTTCTCGTTTGAGTATCTTTTTGAAAGGCTTTCTGATGCGAGTTTCTATTGAATTTGAGAGTTTTGCAAGTGTGGGAGTGTGTTTCTTTCAAACTGAGTATCTTTACATCGTTTGCGTATGTTTACTATTCCAATTGTGTATCTTTACATCGTTTGCGTATCTTTACTATTCCAATTGTGTATCTTTTCATTTCTCGTTTGAGTATCTTTCTGTAAGGCTTTCTGATGCGAGTTTCTATTGAATTTGAGAGTTTTGCAAGTGTGGGAGTGTGTTTCTTTCGTACTGAGTATCTTTACATCGTTTGCGTATGTTTACTATTCCAATTGTGTATCTTTACATCGTTTGCGTATCTTAACTATTCCAATTGTGTATCTTTTCATTTCTCGTTTGAGTATCTTTCTGTAAGGCTTCTGATGCGAGTTTCTATTGTAGTTGAGAGTTTTGCAAGTGTGCGAGTGTGTTTCTTTCAAACTGAGTATCTTTACATCGTTTGCGTATCTTTACTATTCCAATTGTGTATCTTTACATCGTTTGCGTATCTTTACTATTCCAATTGTGTATCTTTTCATTTCTCGTTTGAGTATCTTTCTGTAAGGCTTCTGATGCGAGTTTCTATTGTATTTGAGAGTTTTGCAAGTGTGGGAGTGTGTTTCTTTCAAACTGAGTATCTTTACATCGTTTGCGTATCTTTACTATTCCAATTGTGTATCTTTACATCGTTTGCGTATCTTTACTATTCCAATTGTGTATCTTTTCATTTCTCGTTTGAGTATCTTTCTGTAAGGCTTCTGATGCGAGTTTCTATTGTATTTGAGAGTTTTGCAAGTGTGAGAGTGTGTTTCTTTCAAACTGAGTATCTTTACATCGTTTGCGTATCTTTACTATTCCAATTGTGTATCTTTTCATTTCTCGTTTGAGTATCTTTCTGTAAGGCTTTCTGATGCGAGTTTCTATTGAATTTGAGAGTTTTGCAAGTGTGGGAGTGTGTTTCTTTCAAACTGAGTATCTTTACATCGTTTGCGTATCTTTACTATTCCAATTGTGTATCTTTTCATTTCTCGTTTGAGTATCTTTCTGTAAGGCTTCTGATGCGAGTTTCTATTGAATTTGAGAGTTTTGCAAGTGTGGGAGTGTGTTTCTTTCAAACTGAGTATCTTTACATCGTTTGCGTATCTTTCCTATTCCATTTGTGTATCTTTTCATTTCTCGTTTGAGTATCTTTCTGTAAGGCTTCTGATGCGAGTTTCTATTGTATTTGAGAGTTTTGCAAGTGTGGGAGTGTGTTTCTTTCAAACTGAGTATCTTTACATCGTTTGCGTATCTTTCCTATTCCATTTGTGTATCTTTTCATTTCTCGTTTGAGTATCTTTCTGTAAGGCTTCTGATGCGAGTTTCTATTGTATTTGAGAGTTTTGCAAGTGTGGGAGTGTGTTTCTTTCAAACTGAGTATCTTTACATCGTTTGCGTATCTTTACTATTCCAATTGTGTATCTTTTCATTTCTCGTTTGAGTATCTTTCTGTAAGGCTTCTGATGCGAGTTTCTATTGTATTTGAGAGTTTTGCAAGTGTGGGAGTGTGTTTCTTTCAAACTGAGTATCTTTACATCGTTTGCGTATCTTTACTATTCCAATTGTGTATTTTTACATCGTTTGCGTATCTTTACTATTCCAATTGTGTATCTTTTCATTTCTCGTTTGAGTATCTTTCTGTAAAGCTTCTGATGCGAGTTTCTATTGTATTTGAGAGTTTTGCAAGTGTGGGAGTGTGTTTCTTTCAAACTGAGTATCTTTACATCGTTTGCGTATCTTTACTATTCCAATTGTGTATCTTTACATCGTTTGCGTATCTTTACTATTCCAATTGTGTATCTTTTCATTTCTCGTTTGAGTATCTTTCTGTAAGGCTTCTGATGCGAGTTTCTATTGTATTTGAGAGTTTTGCAAGTGTGGGAGTGTGTTTCCTTCAAACTGAGTATCTTTACATCGTTTGCGTATCTTTACTATTCCAATTGTGTATCTTTACATCGTTTGCGTATCTTTACTATTCCAATTGTGTATCTTTTCATTTCTCGTTTGAGTATCTTTCTGTAAGGCTTCTGTTGCGAGTTTCTATTGTATTTGAGAGTTTTGCAAGTGTGGGAGTGTGTTTCTTTCAAACTGAGTATCTTTACATCGTTTGCGTATGTTTACTATTCCAATTGTGTATCTTTACATCGTTTGCGTATCTTTACTATTCCAATTGTGTATCTTTTCATTTCTCGTTTGAGTATCTTTCTGTAAGGCTTCTGATGCGAGTTTCTATTGTAGTTGAGAGTTTTGCAAGTGTGAGAGTGTGTTTCTTTCAAACTGAGTATCTTTACATCGTTTGCGTATCTTTACTATTCCAATTGTGTATCTTTTCATTTCTCGTTTGAGTATCTTTCTGTAAGGCTTCTGATGCGAGTTTCTATTGTATTTGAGAGTTTTGCAAGTGTGGGAGTGTGTTTCTTTCAAACTGAGTATCTTTACATCGTTTGCGTATCTTTACTATTCCAATTGTGTATCTTTACATCGTTTGCGTATCTTTACTATTCCAATTGTGTATCTTTTCATTTCTCGTTTGAGTATCTTTCTGTAAGGCTTCTGATGCGAGTTTCTATTGTATTTGAGAGTTTTGCAAGTGTGAGAGTGTATTTCTTTCAAACTGAGTATCTTTACATCATTTGCGTATCTTTACTATTCCAGTTGTGTATCTTTTCATTTCTCGTTTGAGTATCTTTCTGTAAGGCTTCTGATGCGAGTTTCTATTGTATTTGAGAGTTTTGCAAGTGTGGGAGTGTGTTTCTTTCAAACTGAGTATCTTTACATCGTTTGCGTATCTTTACTATTCCAATTGTGTATCTTTTCATTTCTCGTTTGAGTATCTTTACTATTCCAATTGTGTATCTTTTCATTTCTCGTTTGAGTATCTTTACTATTCCAATTGTGTATCTTTTCATTTCTCGTTTGAGTATCTTTCTGTAAGGCTTTCTGATGCGAGTTTCTATTGAATTTGAGAGTTTTGCAAGTGTGGGAGTGTGTTTCTTTCAAACTGAGTATCTTTACATCGTTTGCGTATCTTTACTATTCCAATTGTGTATCTTTACATCGTTTGCGTATCTTTACTATTCCAATTGTGTATCTTTTCATTTCTTGTTTGATTATCTTTCTGTAAGGCTTCTGATGCGAGTTTCTATTGAATTTGAGAGTTTTGCAAGTGTGGGAGTGTGTTTCTTTCAAACTGAGTATCTTTACATCGTTTGCGTATGTTTACTATTCCAATTGTGTATCTTTACATCGTTTGCGTATCTTTACTATTCCAATTGTGTATCTTTTCATTTCTCGTTTGAGTATCTATTGTATTTGAGAGTTTTGCAAGTGTGGGAGTGTGTTTCTTTCAAACTGAGTATCTTTACATCGTTTGCGTATCTTTACTATTCCAATTGTGTATCTTTACATCGTTTGCGTATCTTTACTATTCCAATTGTGTATCTTTTCATTTCTCGTTTGAGTATCTTTCTGTAAGGCTTCTGATGCGAGTTTCTATTGAATTTGAGAGTTTTGCAAGTGTGGGAGTGTGTTTCTTTCAAACTGAGTATCTTTACATCGTTTGCGTATCTTTTCTATTCCAATTGTGTATCTTTACATCGTTTGCGTATCTTTACTATTCCAATTGTGTATCTTTTCATTTCTCGTTTGAGTATCTTTCTGTAAGGCTTCTGATGCGAGTTTCTATTGAATTTGAGAGTTTTGCAAGTGTGGGAGTGTGTTTCTTTCAAACTGAGTATCTTTACATCGTTTGCGTATCTTTTCTATTCCAATTGTGTATCTTTTCATTTCTTGTTTGAGTATCTTTCTGTAAGGCTTTCTGATGCGAGTTTCTATTGTATTTGAGAGTTTTGCAAGTGTGGGAGTGTGTTTCTTTCAAACTGAGTATCTTTACATCGTTTGCGTATCTTTTCTATTCCAATTGTGTATCTTTTCATTTCTTGTTTGAGTATCTTTCTGTAAGGCTTTCTGATGCGAGTTTCTATTGTATTTGAGAGTTTTGCAAGTGTGGGAGTGTGTTTCTTTCAAACTGAGTATCTTTACATCGTTTGCGTATGTTTACTATTCCAATTGTGTATCTTTACATCGTTTGCGTATCTTTACTATTCCAATTGTGTATCTTTTCATCGTTTGCGTATCTTTACTATTCCAATTGTGTATCTTTTCATTTCTCGTTTGAGTATCTATTGTATTTGAGAGTTTTGCAAGTGTGGGAGTGTGTTTCTTTCAAACTGAGTATCTTTACATCGTTTGCGTATCTTGACTATTCCAATTGTGTATCTTTACATCGTTTGCGTATCTTTACTATTCCAATTGTGTATCTTTTCATTTCTCGTTTGAGTATCTTTTTATAAGGCTTTCTGATGCGAGTTTCTATTGAATTTGAGAGTTTTGCAAGTGTGGGAGTGTGTTTCTTTCAAACTGAGTATCTTTACATAGTTTGCGTATCTTTACTATTCCAATTGTGTATCTTTACATCGTTTGCATATCTTTACTATTCCAATTGTGTATCTTTTCATTTCTCGTTTGAGTATCTTTTTGAAAGGCTTTCTGATGCGAGTTTCTATTGAATTTGAGAGTTTTGCAAGTGTGGGAGTGTGTTTCTTTCAAACTGAGTATCTTTACATCGTTTGCGTATCTTTACTATTCCAATTGTGTATCTTTACATCGTTTGCGTATCTTTACTATTCCAATTGTGTATCTTTTCATTTCTCGTTTGAGTATCTTTTTGAAAGGCTTTCTGATGCGAGTTTCTATTGAATTTGAGAGTTTTGCAAGTGTGGGAGTGTGTTTCTTTCAAACTGAGTATCTTTACATCGTTTGCGTATGTTTACTATTCCAATTGTGTATCTTTACATCGTTTGCGTATCTTTACTATTCCAATTGTGTATCTTTTCATTTCTCGTTTGAGTATCTTTCTGTAAGGCTTTCTGATGCGAGTTTCTATTGAATTTGAGAGTTTTACAAGTGTGGGAGTGTGTTTCTTTCGAACTGAGTATCTTTACATCGTTTGCGTATGTTTACTATTCCAATTGTGTATCTTTACATCGTTTGCGTATCTTAACTATTCCAATTGTGTATCTTTTCATTTCTCGTTTGAGTATCTTTCTGTAAGGCTTCTGATGCGAGTTTCTATTGTAGTTGAGAGTTTTGCAAGTGTGCGAGTGTGTTTCTTTCAAACTGAGTATCTTTACATCGTTTGCGTATCTTTACTATTCCAATTGTGTATCTTTACATCGTTTGCGTATCTTTACTATTCCAATTGTGTATCTTTTCATTTCTCGTTTGAGTATCTTTCTGTAAGGCTTCTGATGCGAGTTTCTATTGTATTTGAGAGTTTTGCAAGTGTGAGAGTGTGTTTCTTTCAAACTGAGTATCTTTACATCGTTTGCGTATCTTTACTATTCCAATTGTGTATCTTTACATCGTTTGCGTATCTTTACTATTCCAATTGTGTATCTTTTCATTTCTCGTTTGAGTATCTTTCTGTAAGGCTTCTGATGCGAGTTTCTATTGAATTTGAGAGTTTTGCAAGTGTGGGAGTGTGTTTCTTTCAAACTGAGTATCTTTACATCGTTTGCGTATCTTTTCTATTCCAATTGTGTATCTTTTCATTTCTTGTTTGAGTATCTTTCTGTAAGGCTTTCTGATGCGAGTTTCTATTGTATTTGAGAGTTTTGCAAGTGTGGGAGTGTGTTTCTTTCAAACTGAGTATCTTTACATCGTTTGCGTATGTTTACTATTCCAATTGTGTATCTTTACATCGTTTGCGTATCTTTACTATTCCAATTGTGTATCTTTTCATTTCTCGTTTGAGTATCTATTGTATTTGAGAGTTTTGCAAGTGTGGGAGTGTGTTTCTTTCAAACTGAGTATCTTTACATCGTTTGCGTATCTTGACTATTCCAATTGTGTATCTTTACATCGTTTGCGTATCTTTACTATTCCAATTGTGTATCTTTTCATTTCTCGTTTGAGTATCTTTTTATAAGGCTTTCTGATGCGAGTTTCTATTGAATTTGAGAGTTTTGCAAGTGTGGGAGTGTGTTTCTTTCAAACTGAGTATCTTTACATAGTTTGCGTATCTTTACTATTCCAATTGTGTATCTTTACATCGTTTGCGTATCTTTACTATTCCAATTGTGTATCTTTTCATTTCTCGTTTGAGTATCTTTTTGAAAGGCTTTCTGATGCGAGTTTCTATTGAATTTGAGAGTTTTGCAAGTGTGGGAGTGTGTTTCTTTCAAACTGAGTATCTTTACATCGTTTGCGTATCTTTACTATTCCAATTGTGTATCTTTACATCGTTTGCGTATCTTTACTATTCCAATTGTGTATCTTTTCATTTCTCGTTTGAGTATCTTTTTGAAAGGCTTTCTGATGCGAGTTTCTATTGAATTTGAGAGTTTTGCAAGTGTGGGAGTGTGTTTCTTTCAAACTGAGTATCTTTACATCGTTTGCGTATGTTTACTATTCCAATTGTGTATCTTTACATCGTTTGCGTATCTTTACTATTCCAATTGTGTATCTTTTCATTTCTCGTTTGAGTATCTTTCTGTAAGGCTTTCTGATGCGAGTTTCTATTGAATTTGAGAGTTTTGCAAGTGTGGGAGTGTGTTTCTTTCGAACTGAGTATCTTTACATCGTTTGCGTATGTTTACTATTCCAATTGTGTATCTTTACATCGTTTGCGTATCTTAACTATTCCAATTGTGTATCTTTTCATTTCTCGTTTGAGTATCTTTCTGTAAGGCTTCTGATGCGAGTTTCTATTGTAGTTGAGAGTTTTGCAAGTGTGCGAGTGTGTTTCTTTCAAACTGAGTATCTTTACATCGTTTGCGTATCTTTACTATTCCAATTGTGTATCTTTACATCGTTTGCGTATCTTTACTATTCCAATTTTGTATCTTTTCATTTCTCGTTTGAGTATCTTTCTGTAAGGCTTCTGATGCGAGTTTCTATTGTATTTGAGAGTTTTGCAAGTGTGGGAGTGTGTTTCTTTCAAACTGAGTATCTTTACATCGTTTGCGTATCTTTACTATTCCAATTGTGTATCTTTTCATTTCTCGTTTGAGTATCTTTCTGTAAGGCTTCTGATGCGAGTTTCTATTGTATTTGAGAGTTTTGCAAGTGTGAGAGTGTGTTTCTTTCAAACTGAATATCTTTACATCGTTTGCGTATCTTTACTATTCCAATTGTGTATCTTTTCATTTCTCGTTTGAGTATCTTTCTGTAAGGCTTTCTGATGCGAGTTTCTATTGAATTTGAGAGTTTTGCAAGTGTGGGAGTGTGTTTCTTTCAAACTGAGTATCTTTACATAGTTTGCGTATCTTTACTATTCCAATTGTGTATCTTTACATCGTTTGCGTATCTTTACTATTCCAATTGTGTATCTTTTCATTTCTCGTTTGAGTATCTTTTTGAAAGGCTTTCTGATGCGAGTTTCTATTGAATTTGAGAGTTTTGCAAGTGTGGGAGTGTGTTTCTTTCAAACTGAGTATCTTTACATCGTTTGCGTATCTTTACTATTCCAATTGTGTATCTTTACATCGTTTGCGTATCTTTACTATTCCAATTGTGTATCTTTTCATTTCTCGTTTGAGTATCTTTTTGAAAGGCTTTCTGATGCGAGTTTCTATTGAATTTGAGAGTTTTGCAAGTGTGGGAGTGTGTTTCTTTCAAACTGAGTATCTTTACATCGTTTGCGTATGTTTACTATTCCAATTGTGTATCTTTACATCGTTTGCGTATCTTTACTATTCCAATTGTGTATCTTTTCATTTCTCGTTTGAGTATCTTTCTGTAAGGCTTTCTGATGCGAGTTTCTATTGAATTTGAGAGTTTTGCAAGTGTGGGAGTGTGTTTCTTTCGAACTGAGTATCTTTACATCGTTTGCGTATCTTTACTATTCCAATTGTGTATCTTTACATCGTTTGCGTATCTTTACTATTCCAATTGTGTATCTTTTCATTTCTCGTTTCAGTATCTTTCTGTAAGGCTTCTGATGCGAGTTTCTATTGTATTTGAGAGTTTTGCAAGTGTGGGAGTGTGTTTCTTTCAAACTGAGTATCTTTACATCGTTTGCGTATCTTTACTATTCTAATTGTGTATCTTTACATCGTTTGCGTATCTTTACTATTCCAATTGTGTATCTTTTCATTTCTCGTTTGAGTATCTTTCTGTAAGGCTTCTGATGCGAGTTTCTATTGAATTTGAGAGTTTTGCAAGTGTGGGAGTGTGTTTCTTTCAAACTGAGTATCTTTACATCGTTTGCGTATCTTAACTATTCCAATTGTGTATCTTTTCATTTCTCGTTTGAGTATCTTTCTGTAAGGCTTCTGATGCGAGTTTCTATTGTAGTTGAGAGTTTTGCAAGTGTGGGAGTGTGTTTCTTTCAAACTGAGTATCTTTACATCGTTTGCGTATCTTTTCTATTCCAATTGTGTATCTTTTCATTTCTTGTTTGAGTATCTTTCTGTAAGGCTTTCTGATGCGAGTTTCTATTGTATTTGAGAGTTTTGCAAGTGTGGGAGTGTGTTTCTTTCAAACTGAGTATCTTTACATCGTTTGCGTATGTTTACTATTCCAATTGTGTATCTTTACATCGTTTGCGTATCTTTACTATTCCAATTGTGTATCTTTTCATTTCTCGTTTGAGTATCTATTGTATTTGAGAGTTTTGCAAGTGTGGGAGTGTGTTTTTTTCAAACTGAGTATCTTTACATCGTTTGCGTATCTTGACTATTCCAATTGTGTATCTTTACATCGTTTGCGTATCTTCACTATTCCAATTGTGTATCTTTTCATTTCTCGTTTGAGTATCTTTTTATAAGGCTTTCTGATGCGAGTTTCTATTGAATTTGAGAGTTTTGCAAGTGTGGGAGTGTGTTTCTTTCAAACTGAGTATCTTTACATAGTTTGCGTATCTTTACTATTCCAATTGTGTATCTTTACATCGTTTGCGTATCTTTACTATTCCAATTGTGTATCTTTTCATTTCTCGTTTGAGTATCTTTTTGAAAGGCTTTCTGATGCGAGTTTCTATTGAATTTGAGAGTTTTGCAAGTGTGGGAGTGTGTTTCTTTCAAACTGAGTATCTTTACATCGTTTGCGTATCTTTACTATTCCAATTGTGTATCTTTACATCGTTTGCGTATCTTTACTATTCCAATTGTGTATCTTTTCATTTCTCGTTTGAGTATCTTTTTGAAAGGCTTTCTGATGCGAGTTTCTATTGAATTTGAGAGTTTTGCAAGTGTGGGAGTGTGTTTCTTTCAAACTGAGTATCTTTACATCGTTTGCGTATGTTTACTATTCCAATTGTGTATCTTTACATCGTTTGCGTATCTTTACTATTCCAATTGTGTATCTTTTCATTTCTCGTTTAAGTATCTTTCTGTAAGGCTTTCTGATGCGAGTTTCTATTGAATTTGAGAGTTTTGCAAGTGTGGGAGTGTGTTTCTTTCGAACTGAGTATCTTTACATCGTTTGCGTATGTTTACTATTCCAATTGTGTATCTTTACATCGTTTGCGTATCTTAACTATTCCAATTGTGTATCTTTTCATTTCTCGTTTGAGTATCTTTCTGTAAGGCTTCTGATGCGAGTTTCTATTGTAGTTGAGAGTTTTGCAAGTGTGCGAGTGTGTTTCTTTCAAACTGAGTATTTTTGCATCGTTTGCGTATCTTTACTATTCCAATTGTGTATCTTTACATCGTTTGCGTATCTTTACTATTCCAATTGTGTATCTTTTCATTTCTCGTTTGAGTATCTTTCTGTAAGGCTTCTGATGCGAGTTTCTATTGTATTTGAGAGTTTTGCAAGTGTGGGAGTGTGTTTCTTTCAAACTGAGTATCTTTACATCGTTTGCGTATCTTTACTATTCCAATTGTGTATCTTTTCATTTCTCGTTTGAGTATCTTTCTGTAAGGCTTCTGATGCGAGTTTCTATTGTATTTGAGAGTTTTGCAAGTGTGAGAGTGTGTTTCTTTCAAACTGAATATCTTTACATCGTTTGCGTATCTTTACTATTCCAATTGTGTATCTTTTCATTTCTCGTTTGAGTATCTTTCTGTAAGGCTTTCTGATGCGAGTTTCTATTGAATTTGAGAGTTTTGCAAGTGTGGGAGTGTGTTTCTTTCAAACTGAGTATCTTTACATAGTTTGCGTATCTTTACTATTCCAATTGTGTATCTTTACATCGTTTGCGTATCTTTACTATTCCAATTGTGTATCTTTTCATTTCTCGTTTGAGTATCTTTTTGAAAGGCTTTCTGATGCGAGTTTCTATTGAATTTGAGAGTTTTGCAAGTGTGGGAGTGTGTTTCTTTCAAACTGAGTATCTTTACATCGTTTGCGTATCTTTACTATTCCAATTGTGTATCTTTACATCGTTTGCGTATCTTTACTATTCCAATTGTGTATCTTTTCATTTCTCGTTTGAGTATCTTTTTGAAAGGCTTTCTGATGCGAGTTTCTATTGAATTTGAGAGTTTTGCAAGTGTGGGAGTGTGTTTCTTTCAAACTGAGTATCTTTACATCGTTTGCGTATGTTTACTATTCCAATTGTGTATCTTTACATCGTTTGCGTATCTTTACTATTCCAATTGTGTATCTTTTCATTTCTCGTTTGAGTATCTTTCTGTAAGGCTTTCTGATGCGAGTTTCTATTGAATTTGAGAGTTTTGCAAGTGTGGGAGTGTGTTTCTTTCGAACTGAGTATCTTTACATCGTTTGCGTATGTTTACTATTCCAATTGTGTATCTTTACATCGTTTGCGTATCTTAACTATTCCAATTGTGTATCTTTTCATTTCTCGTTTGAGTATCTTTCTGTAAGGCTTCTGATGCGAGTTTCTATTGTAGTTGAGAGTTTTGCAAGTGTGCGAGTGTGTTTCTTTCAAACTGAGTATCTTTACATCGTTTGCGTATCTTTACTATTCCAATTGTGTATCTTTACATCGTTTGCGTATCTTTACTATTCCAATTGTGTATCTTTTCATTTCTCGTTTGAGTATCTTTCTGTAAGGCTTCTGATGCGAGTTTCTATTGTATTTGAGAGTTTTGCAAGTGTGGGAGTGTGTTTCTTTCAAACTGAGTATCTTTACATCGTTTGCGTATCTTTACTATTCCAATTGTGTATCTTTTCATTTCTCGTTTGAGTATCTTTCTGTAAGGCTTCTGATGCGAGTTTCTATTGTATTTGAGAGTTTTGCAAGTGTGAGAGTGTGTTTCTTTCAAACTGAATATCTTTACATCGTTTGCGTATCTTTACTATTCCAATTGTGTATCTTTTCATTTCTCGTTTGAGTATCTTTCTGTAAGGCTTTCTGATGCGAGTTTCTATTGAATTTGAGAGTTTTGCAAGTGTGGGAGTGTGTTTCTTTCAAACTGAGTATCTTTACATCGTTTGCGTATCTTTACTATTCCAATTGTGTATCTTTTCATTTCTCGTTTGAGTATCTTTCTGTAAGGCTTCTGATGCGAGTTTCTATTGAATTTGAGAGTTTTGCAAGTGTGGGAGTGTGTTTCTTTCAAACTGAGTATCTTTACATCGTTTGCGTATCTTTCCTATTCCATTTGTGTATCTTTTCATTTCTCGTTTGAGTATCTTTCTGTAAGGCTTCTGATGCGAGTTTCTATTGTATTTGAGAGTTTTGCAAGTGTGGGAGTGTGTTTCTTTCAAACTGAGTATCTTTATATCGTTTGCGTATCTTTCCTATTCCATTTGTGTATCTTTTCATTTCTCGTTTGAGTATCTTTCTGTAAGGCTTCTGATGCGAGTTTCTATTGTATTTGAGAGTTTTGCAAGTGTGGGAGTGTGTTTCTTTCAAACTGAGTATCTTTACATCGTTTGCGTATCTTTACTATTCCAATTGTGTATCTTTTCATTTCTCGTTTGAGTATCTTTCTGTAAGGCTTCTGATGCGAG
This sequence comes from Argentina anserina, assembly GCF_933775445.1. NCBI lineage: Eukaryota > Viridiplantae > Streptophyta > Magnoliopsida > Rosales > Rosaceae > Argentina > Argentina anserina. The sequence goes on along the minus strand of NW_026089409.1, from coordinate 107,647 downwards.
TTTCTATTGTATTTGAGAGTTTTGCAAGTGTGGGAGTGTGTTTCTTTCAAACTGAGTATCTTTACATCGTTTGCGTATCTTTACTATTCCAATTGTGTATCTTTTCATTTCTCGTTTGAGTATCTTTCTGTAAGGCTTCTGATGCGAGTTTCTATTGTATTTGAGAGTTTTGCAAGTGTGGGAGTGTGTTTCTTTCAAACTGAGTATCTTTACATCGTTTGCGTATCTTTACTATTCCAATTGTGTATTTTTACATCGTTTGCGTATCTTTACTATTCCAATTGTGTATCTTTTCATTTCTCGTTTGAGTATCTTTCTGTAAAGCTTCTGATGCGAGTTTCTATTGTATTTGAGAGTTTTGCAAGTGTGGGAGTGTGTTTCTTTCAAACTGAGTATCTTTACATCGTTTGCGTATCTTTACTATTCCAATTGTGTATCTTTACATCGTTTGCGTATCTTTACTATTCCAATTGTGTATCTTTTCATTTCTCGTTTGAGTATCTTTCTGTAAGGCTTCTGATGCGAGTTTCTATTGTATTTGAGAGTTTTGCAAGTGTGGGAGTGTGTTTCCTTCAAACTGAGTATCTTTACATCGTTTGCGTATCTTTACTATTCCAATTGTGTATCTTTACATCGTTTGCGTATCTTTACTATTCCAATTGTGTATCTTTTCATTTCTCGTTTGAGTATCTTTCTGTAAGGCTTCTGATGCGAGTTTCTATTGTATTTGAGAGTTTTGCAAGTGTGAGAGTGTATTTCTTTCAAACTGAGTATCTTTACATCGTTTGCGTATCTTTACTATTCCAATTGTGTATCTTTTCATTTCTCGTTTGAGTATCTTTCTGTAAGGCTTTCTGATGCGAGTTTCTATTGAATTTGAGAGTTTTGCAAGTGTGGGAGTGTGTTTCTTTCAAACTGAGTATCTTTACATCGTTTGCGTATCTTTACTATTCCAATTGTGTATCTTTTCATTTCTCGTTTGAGTATCTTTCTGTAAGGCTTCTGATGCGAGTTTCTATTGTATTTGAGAGTTTTGCAAGTCTGGGAGTGTGTTTCTTTCAAACTGAGTATCTTTACATCGTTTGCGTATCTTTCCTATTCCATTTGTGTATCTTTTCATTTCTCGTTTGAGTATCTTTCTGTAAGGCTTCTGATGCGAGTTTCTATTGTATTTGAGAGTTTTGCAAGTGTGGGAGTGTGTTTCTTTCAAACTGAGTATCTTTACATCGTTTGCGTATCTTGACTATTCCAATTGTGTATCTTTTCATTTCTCGTTTGAGTATCTTTCTGTAAGGCTTCTGATGCGAGTTTCTATTTATTTGAGAGTTTTGCAAGTGTGGGAGTGTGTTTCTTTCAAACTGAGTATCTTTACATCGTTTGCGTATCTTTACTATTCCAATTGTGTATTTTTACATCGTTTGCGTATCTTTACTATTCCAATTGTGTATCTTTTCATTTCTCGTTTGAGTATCTTTCTGTAAAGCTTCTGATGCGAGTTTCTATTGTATTTGAGAGTTTTGCAAGTGTGGGAGTGTGTTTCTTTCAAACTGAGTATCTTTACATCGTTTGCGTATCTTTACTATTCCACTTGTGTATCTTTACATCGTTTGCGTATCTTTACTATTCCAATTGTGTATCTTTTCATTTCTCGTTTGAGTATCTTTCTGTAAGGCTTTTTGATGCGAGTTTCTATTGTAGTTGAGAGTTTTGCAAGTGTGCGAGTGTGTTTCTTTCAAACTGAGTATCTTTACATCATTTGCGTATCTTTACTATTCCAATTGTGTATCTTTACATCGTTTGCGTATCTTTACTATTCCAATTGTGTATCTTTTCATTTCTCGTTTGAGTATCTTTCTGTAAGGCTTCTGATGCGAGTTTCTATTGTATTTAAGAGTTTTGCAAGTGTGGGAGTGTGTTTCTTTCAAACTGAGTATCTTTACATCGTTTGCGTATCTTTACTATTCCAATTGTGTATCTTTACATCGTTTGCGTATCTTTACTATTCCAATTGTGTATCTTTTCATTTCTCGTTTGAGTATCTTTCTGTAAGGCTTCTGATGCGAGTTTCTATTGTATTTGAGAGTTTTGCAAGTGTGAGAGTGTATTTCTTTCAAACTGAGTATCTTTACATCATTTGCGTATCTTTACTATTCCAATTGTGTATCTTTTCATTTCTCGTTTGAGTATCTTTCTGTAAGGCTTCTGATGCGAGTTTCTATTGTATTTGAGAGTTTTGCAAGTGTGGGAGTGTGTTTCTTTCAAACTGAGTATCTTTACATCGTTTGCGTATCTTTACTATTCCAATTGTGTATCTTTTCATTTCTCGTTTGAGTATCTTTCTGTAAGGCTTCTGATGCGAGTTTCTATTGTATTTGAGAGTTTTGCAAGTGTGGGAGTGTGTTTCTTTCAAACTGAGTATCTTTACATCGTTTGCGTATCTTTACTATTCCAATTGTGTATCTTTACATCGTTTGCGTATCTTTACTATTCCAATTGTGTATCTTTTCATTTCTCGTTTGAGTATCTTTCTGTAAGGCTTCTGATGCGAGTTTCTATTGTATTTGAGAGTTTTGCAAGTCTGGGAGTGTGTTTCTTTCAAACTGAGTATCTTTACATCGTTTGCGTATCTTTACTATTCCAATTGTGTATCTTTTCATTTCTCGTTTGAGTATCTTTCCGTAAGGCTTCTGATGCGAGTTTCTATTGTATTTGAGAGTTTTGCAAGTCTGGGAGTGTGTTTCTTTCAAACTGAGTATCTTTACATCGTTTGCGTATGTTTACTATTCCAATTGTGTATCTTTACATCGTTTGCGTATCTTAACTATTCCAATTGTGTATCTTTTCATTTCTCGTTTGAGTATCTTTCTGTAAGGCTTCTGATGCGAGTTTCTATTGTAGTTGAGAGTTTTGCAAGTGTGCGAGTGTGTTTCTTTCAAACTGAGTATCTTTACATCGTTTGCGTATCTTTACTATTCCAATTGTGTATCTTTACATCGTTTGCGTATCTTTACTATTCCAATTGTGTATCTTTTCATTTCTCGTTTGAGTATCTTTCTGTAAGGCTTTCTGATGCGAGTTTCTATTGAATTTGAGAGTTTTGCAAGTGTGGGAGTGTGTTTCTTTCAAACTGAGTATCTTTACATCGTTTGCGTATCTTTACTATTCCAATTGTGTATCTTTTCATTTCTCGTTTGAGTATCTTTCTGTAAGGCTTTCTGATGCGAGTTTCTATTGAATTTGAGAGTTTTGCAAGTGTGGGAGTGTGTTTCTTTCAAACTGAGTATCTTTACATCGTTTGCGTATCATTACTATTCCAATTGTGTATCTTTTCATTTCTCGTTTGAGTATCTTTCTGTAAGGCTTCTGATGCGAGTTTCTATTGTATTTGAGAGTTTTGCAAGTCTGGGAGTGTGTTTCTTTCAAACTGAGTATCTTTACATCGTTTGCGTATCTTTCCTATTCCATTTGTGTATCTTTTCATTTCTCGTTTGAGTATCTTTCTGTAAGGCTTCTGATGCGAGTTTCTATTGTATTTGAGAGTTTTGCAAGTGTGGGAGTGTGTTTCTTTCAAACTGAGTATCTTTACATCGTTTGCGTATCTTTACTATTCCAATTGTGTATCTTTTCATTTCTCGTTTGAGTATCTTTCTGTAAGGCTTCTGATGCGAGTTTCTATTTATTTGAGAGTTTTGCAAGTGTGGGAGTGTGTTTCTTTCAAACTGAGTATCTTTACATCGTTTGCGTATCTTTACTATTCCAATTGTGTATTTTTACATCGTTTGCGTATCTTTACTATTCCAATTGTGTATCTTTTCATTTCTCGTTTGAGTATCTTTCTGTAAAGCTTCTGATGCGAGTTTCTATTGTATTTGAGAGTTTTGCAAGTGTGGGAGTGTGTTTCTTTCAAACTGAGTATCTTTACATCGTTTGCGTATCTTTACTATTCCAATTGTGTATCTTTACATCGTTTGCGTATCTTTACTATTCCAATTGTGTATCTTTTCATTTCTCGTTTGAGTATCTTTCTGTAAGGCTTTTTGATGCGAGTTTCTATTGTAGTTGAGAGTTTTGCAAGTGTGCGAGTGTGTTTCTTTCAAACTGAGTATCTTTACATCGTTTGCGTATCTTTACTATTCCAATTGTGTATCTTTACATCGTTTGCGTATCTTTACTATTCCAATTGTGTATCTTTTCATTTCTCGTTTGAGTATCTTTCTGTAAGGCTTCTGATGCGAGTTTCTATTGTATTTGAGAGTTTTGCAAGTGTGGGAGTGTGTTTCTTTCAAACTGAGTATCTTTACATCGTTTGCGTATCTTTACTATTCCAATTGTGTATCTTTACATCGTTTGCGTATCTTTACTATTCCAATTGTGTATCTTTTCATTTCTCGTTTGAGTATCTTTCTGTAAGGCTTCTGATGCGAGTTTCTATTGTATTTGAGAGTTTTGCAAGTGTGAGAGTGTATTTCTTTCAAACTGAGTATCTTTACATCATTTGCGTATCTTTACTATTCCAATTGTGTATCTTTTCATTTCTCGTTTGAGTATCTTTCTGTAAGGCTTCTGATGCGAGTTTCTATTGTATTTGAGAGTTTTGCAAGTGTGGGAGTGTGTTTCTTTCAAACTGAGTATCTTTACATCGTTTGCGTATCTTTACTATTCCAATTGTGTATCTTTTCATTTCTCGTTTGAGTATCTTTCTGTAAGGCTTCTGATGCGAGTTTCTATTGTATTTGAGAGTTTTGCAAGTGTGGGAGTGTGTTTCTTTCAAACTGAGTATCTTTACATCGTTTGCGTATCTTTACTATTCCAATTGTGTATCTTTTCATTTCTCGTTTGAGTATCTTTCTGTAAGGCTTCTGATGCGAGTTTCTATTGTATTTGAGAGTTTTGCAAGTGTGGGAGTGTGTTTCTTTCAAACTGAGTATCTTTACATCGTTTGCGTATCTTTCCTATTCCATTTGTGTATCTTTTCATTTCTCGTTTGAGTATCTTTCTGTAAGGCTTTCTGATGCGAGTTTCTATTGAATTTGAGAGTTTTGCAAGTGTGGGAGTGTGTTTCTTTCAAACTGAGTATCTTTACATCGTTTGCGTATCTTTACTATTCCAATTGTGTATCTTTACATCGTTTGCGTATCTTTACTATTCCAATTGTGTATCTTTTCATTTCTCGTTTGAGTATCTTTCTGTAAGGCTTCTGATGCGAGTTTCTATTGTATTTGAGAGTTTTGCAAGTGTGAGAGTGTGTTTCTTTCAAACTGAGTATCTTTACATCGTTTGCGTATCTTTACTATTCCAATTGTGTATCTTTTCATTTCTCGTTTGAGTATCTTTCTGTAAGGCTTTCTGATGCGAGTTTCTATTGAATTTGAGAGTTTTGCAAGTGTGGGAGTGTGTTTCTTTCAAACTGAGTATCTTTACATCGTTTGCGTATCTTTACTATTCCAATTGTGTATCTTTTCATTTCTCGTTTGAGTATCTTTCTGTAAGGCTTCTGATGCGAGTTTCTATTGTATTTGAGAGTTTTGCAAGTGTGGGAGTGTGTTTCTTTCAAACTGAGTATCTTTACATCGTTTGCGTATCTTTACTATTCCATTTGTGTATCTTTTCATTTCTCGTTTGAGTATCTTTCTGTAAGGCTTTCTGATGCGAGTTTCTATTGAATTTGAGAGTTTTGCAAGTGTGGGAGTGTGTTTCTTTCAAACTGAGTATCTTTACATCGTTTGCGTATCTTTACTATTCCAATTGTGTATCTTTACATCGTTTGCGTATCTTTACTATTCCAATTGTGTATCTTTTCATTTCTCGTTTGAGTATCTTTCTGTAAGGCTTCTGATGCGAGTTTCTATTGTATTTGAGAGTTTTGCAAGTGTGAGAGTGTGTTTCTTTCAAACTGAGTATCTTTACATCGTTTGCGTATCTTTACTATTCCAATTGTGTATCTTTTCATTTCTCGTTTGAGTATCTTTCTGTAAGGCTTTCTGATGCGAGTTTCTATTGAATTTGAGAGTTTTGCAAGTGTGGGAGTGTGTTTCTTTCAAACTGAGTATCTTTACATCGTTTGCGTATCTTTACTATTCCAATTGTGTATCTTTTCATTTCTCGTTTGAGTATCTTTCTGTAAGGCTTCTGATGCGAGTTTCTATTGTATTTGAGAATTTTGCAAGTGTGGGAGTGTGTTTCTTTCAAACTGAGTATCTTTACATCGTTTGCGTATCTTTACTATTCCAATTGTGTATGTTTACATCGTTTGCGTATCTTTACTATTCCAATTGTGTATCTTTTCATTTCTCGTTTGAGTATCTTTCTGTAAGGCTTCTGATGCGAGTTTCTATTGTATTTGAGAGTTTTGCAAGTGTGAGAGTGTGTTTCTTTCAAACTGAGTATCTTTACATCGTTTGCGTATCTTTACTATTCCAATTGTGTATCTTTTCATTTCTCGTTTGAGTATCTTTCTGTAAGGCTTTCTGATGCGAGTTTCTATTGAATTTGAGAGTTTTGCAAGTGTGGGAGTGTGTTTCTTTCAAACTGAGTATCTTTACATCGTTTGCGTATCTTTACTATTCCAATTGTGTATCTTTTCATTTCTCGTTTGAGTATCTTTCTGTAAGGCTTCTGATGCGAGTTTCTATTGTATTTGAGAGTTTTGCAAGTGTGGGAGTGTGTTTCTTTCAAACTGAGTATCTTTACATCGTTTGCGTATCTTTCCTATTCCATTTGTGTATCTTTTCATTTCTCGTTTGAGTATCTTTCTGTAAGGCTTTCTGATGCGAGTTTCTATTGAATTTGAGAGTTTTGCAAGTGTGGGAGTGTGTTTCTTTCAAACTGAGTATCTTTACATCGTTTGCGTATCTTTACTATTCCAATTGTGTATCTTTACATCGTTTGCGTATCTTTACTATTCCAATTGTGTATCTTTTCATTTCTCGTTTGAGTATCTTTCTGTAAGGCTTCTGAAGCGAGTTTCTATTGTATTTGAGAGTTTTGCAAGTGTGGGAGTGTGTTTCTTTCAAACTGAGTATCTTTACATCGTTTGCGTATCTTTACTATTCCAATTGTGTATCTTTACATCGTTTGCGTATCTTTACTATTCCAATTGTGTATCTTTTCATTTCTCGTTTGAGTATCTTTCTGTAAGGCTTCTGATGCGAGTTTCTATTGTATTTGAGAATTTTGCAAGTGTGGGAGTGTGTTTCTTTCAAACTGAGTATCTTTACATCGTTTGCGTATCTTTACTATTCCAATTGTGTATGTTTACATCGTTTGCGTATCTTTACTATTCCAATTGTGTATCTTTTCATTTCTCGTTTGAGTATCTTTCTGTAAGGCTTCTGATGCGAGTTTCTATTGTATTTGAGAGTTTTGCAAGTGTGGGAGTGTGTATCTTTCAAACTGAGTATCTTTACATCGTTTGCGTATCTTTCCTATTCCATTTGTGTATCTTTTCATTTCTCGTTTGAGTATCTTTCTGTAAGGCTTCTGATGCGAGTTTCTATTGTATTTGAGAGTTTTGCAAGTGTGGGAGTGTGTTTCTTTGAAACTGAGTATCTTTACATCGTTTGCGTATCTTTACTATTCCAATTGTGTATCTTTTCATTTCTCGTTTAAGTATCTTTCTGTAAGGCTTCTGATGCGAGTTTCTATTGTCGTTGAGAGTTTTGCAAGTGTGCGAGTGTGTTTCTTTCAAACTGAGTATCTTTACATCGTTTGCGTATCTTTACTATTCCAGTTGTGTATCTTTACATCGTTTGCGTATCTTTACTATTCCAATTGTGTATCTTTTCATTTCTCGTTTGAGTATCTTTCTGTAAGGCTTCTGATGCGAGTTTCTATTGTATTTGAGAGTTTTGCAAGTGTGGGAGTGTGTTTCTTTCAAACTGAGTATCTTTACATCGTTTGCGTATCTTTACTATTCCAATTGTGTATCTTTACATCGTTTGCGTATCTTTACTATTCCAATTGTGTATCTTTTCATTTCTCGTTTGAGTATCTTTCTGTAAGGCTTCTGATGCGAGTTTCTATTGTATTTGAGAGTTTTGCAAGTGTGGGAGTGTGTTTCTTTCAAACTGAGTATCTTTACATCGTTTGCGTATCTTTCCTATTCCATTTGTGTATCTTTTCATTTCTCGTTTGAGTATCTTTCTGTAAGGCTTCTGATGCGAGTTTCTATTGTATTTGAGAGTTTTGCAAGTGTGGGAGTGTGTTTCTTTCAAACTGAGTATCTTTACATCGTTTGCGTATCTTTCCTATTCCATTTGTGTATCTTTTCATTTCTCGTTTGAGTATCTTTCTGTAAGGCTTCTGATGCGAGTTTCTATTGTATTTGAGAGTTTTGCAAGTGTGGGAGTGTGTTTCTTTCAAACTGAGTATCTTTACATCGTTTGCGTATCTTTCCTATTCCATTTGTGTATCTTTTCATTTCTCGTTTGAGTATCTTTCTGTAAGGCTTCTGATGCGAGTTTCTATTGTATTTGAGAGTTTTGCAAGTGTGGGAGTGTGTTTCTTTCAAACTGAGTATCTTTACATCGTTTGCGTATCTTTACTATTCCAATTGTGTATGTTTACATCGTTTGCGTATCTTTACTATTCCAATTGTGTATCTTTTCATTTCTCGTTTGAGTATCTTTCTGTAAAGCTTCTGATGCGAGTTTCTATTGTATTTGAGAGTTTTGCAAGTGTGAGAGTGTGTTTCTTTCAAACTGAGTATCTTTACATCGTTTGCGTATCTTTACTATTCCAATTGTGTATCTTTTCATTTCTCGTTTGAGTATCTTTCTGTAAGGCTTTCTGATGCGAGTTTCTATTGAATTTGAGAGTTTTGCAAGTGTGGGAGTGTGTTTCTTTCAAACTGAGTATCTTTACATCGTTTGCGTATCTTTACTATTCCAATTGTGTATCTTTTCATTTCTCGTTTGAGTATCTTTCTGTAAGGCTTCTGATGCGAGTTTCTATTGAATTTGAGAGTTTTGCAAGTGTGGGAGTGTGTTTCTTTCAAACTGAGTATCTTTACATCGTTTGCGTATCTTTCCTATTCCATTTGTGTATCTTTTCATTTCTCGTTTGAGTATCTTTCTGTAAGGCTTCTGATGCGAGTTTCTATGGTATTTGAGAGTTTTGCAAGTGTGGGAGTGTGTTTCTTTCAAACTGAGTATCTTTACATCGTTTGCGTATCTTTCCTATTCCATTTGTGTATCTTTTCATTTCTCGTTTGAGTATCTTTCTGTAAGGCTTCTGATGCGAGTTTCTATTGTATTTGAGAGTTTTGCAAGTGTGGGAGTGTGTTTCTTTCAAACTGAGTATCTTTACATCGTTTGCGTATCTTTCCTATTCCATTTGTGTATCTTTTCATTTCTCGTTTGAGTATCTTTCTGTAAGGCTTCTGATGCGAGTTTCTATTGTATTTGAGAGTTTTGCAAGTGTGGGAGTGTGTTTCTTTCAAACTGAGTATCTTTACATCGTTTGCGTATCTTTACTATTCCAATTGTGTATGTTTACATCGTTTGCGTATCTTTACTATTCCAATTGTGTATCTTTTCATTTCTCGTTTGAGTATCTTTCTGTAAAGCTTCTGATGCGAGTTTCTATTGTATTTGAGAGTTTTGCAAGTGTGAGAGTGTGTTTCTTTCAAACTGAGTATCTTTACATCGTTTGCGTATCTTTACTATTCCAATTGTGTATCTTTTCATTTCTCGTTTGAGTATCTTTCTGTAAGGCTTTCTGATGCGAGTTTCTATTGAATTTGAGAGTTTTGCAAGTGTGGGAGTGTGTTTCTTTCAAACTGAGTATCTTTACATCGTTTGCGTATCTTTACTATTCCAATTGTGTATCTTTTCATTTCTCGTTTGAGTATCTTTCTGTAAGGCTTCTGATGCGAGTTTCTATTGTATTTGAGAGTTTTGCAAGTGTGGGAGTGTGTTTCTTTCAAACTGAGTATCTTTACATCGTTTGCGTATCTTTCCTATTCCATTTGTGTATCTTTTCATTTCTCGTTTGAGTATCTTTCTGTAAGGCTTCTGATGCGAGTTTCTATTGTATTTGAGAGTTTTGCAAGTGTGGGAGTGTGTTTCTTTCAAACTGAGTATCTTTACATCGTTTGCGTATCTTTCCTATTCCATTTGTGTATCTTTTCATTTCTCGTTTGAGTATCTTTCTGTAAGGCTTCTGATGCGAGTTTCTATTGTATTTGAGAGTTTTGCAAGTGTGGGAGTGTGTTTCTTTCAAACTGAGTATCTTTACATCGTTTGCGTATCTTTCCTATTCCATTTGTGTATCTTTTCATTTCTCGTTTGAGTATCTTTCTGTAAGGCTTCTGATGCGAGTTTCTATTGTATTTGAGAGTTTTGCAAGTGTGGGAGTGTGTTTCTTTCAAACTGAGTATCTTTACATCGTTTGCGTATCTTTACTATTCCAATTGTGTATCTTTTCATTTCTCGTTTGAGTATCTTTCTGTAAGGCTTCTGATGCGAGTTTCTATTGTAGTTGAGAGTTTTGCAAGTGTGCGAGTGTGTTTCTTTCAAACTGAGTATCTTTACATCGTTTGCGTATCTTTACTATTCCAATTGTGTATCTTTACATCGTTTGCGTATCTTTACTATTCCAATTGTGTATCTTTTCATTTCTCGTTTGAGTATCTTTCTGTAAGGCTTCTGATGCGAGTTTCTATTGTATTTGAGAGTTTTGCAAGTGTGGGAGTGTGTTTCTTTCAAACTGAGTATCTTTACATCGTTTGCGTATCTTTACTATTCCAATTGTGTATCTTTACATCGTTTGCGTATCTCTACTATTCCAATTGTGTATCTTTTCATTTCTCGTTTGAGTATCTTTCTGTAAGGCTTCTGATGCGAGTTTCTATTGTCGTTGAGAGTTTTGCAAGTGTGCGAGTGTGTTTCTTTCAAACTGAGTATCTTTACATCGTTTGCGTATCTTTACTATTCCAATTGTGTATCTTTACATCGTTTGCGTATCTTTACTATTCCAATTGTGTATCTTTTCATTTCTCGTTTGAGTATCTTTCTGTAAGGCTTCTGATGCGAGTTTCTATTGTATTTGAGAGTTTTGCAAGTGTGGGAGTGTGTTTCTTTCAAACTGAGTATCTTTACATCGTTTGCGTATCTTTACTATTCCAATTGTGTATCTTTACATCGTTTGCGTATCTTTACTATTCCAATTGTGTATCTTTTCATTTCTCGTTTGAGTATCTTTCTGTAAGGCTTCTGATGCGAGTTTCTATTGTATTTGAGAGTTTTGCAAGTGTGGGAGTGTGTTTCTTTCAAACTGAGTATCTTTACATCGTTTGCGTATCTTTCCTATTCCATTTGTGTATCTTTTCATTTCTCGTTTGAGTATCTTTCTGTAAGGCTTCTGATGCGAGTTTCTATTGTATTTGAGAGTTTTGCAAGTGTGGGAGTGTGTTTCTTTCAAACTGAGTATCTTTACATCGTTTGCGTATCTTTTCTATTCCAATTGTGTATCTTTTCATTTCTTGTTTGAGTATCTTTCTGTAAGGCTTTCTGATGCGAGTTTCTATTGTATTTGAGAGTTTTGCAAGTGTGGGAGTGTGTTTCTTTCAAACTGAGTATCTTTACATCGTTTGCGTATGTTTACTATTCCAATTGTGTATCTTTTCATTTCTCGTTTGAGTATCTTTCTGTAAGGCTTCTGATGCGAGTTTCTATTGAATTTGAGAGTTTTGCAAGTGTGGGAGTGTGTTTCATTCAAACTGAGTATCTTTACATCGTTTGCGTATCTTTTCTATTCCAATTGTGTATCTTTTCATTTCTTGTTTGAGTATCTTTCTGTAAGGCTTTCTGATGCGAGTTTCTATTGAATTTGAGAGTTTTGCAAGTGTGGGAGTGTGTTTCTTTCAAACTGAGTATCTTTACATAGTTTGCGTATCTTTACTATTCCAATTGTGTATCTTTACATCGTTTGCGTATCTTTACTATTCCAATTGTGTATCTTTTCATTTCTCGTTTGAGTATCTTTTTGAAAGGCTTTCTGATGCGAGTTTCTATTGAATTTGAGAGTTTTGCAAGTGTGGGAGTGTGTTTCTTTCAAACTGAGTATCTTTACATCGTTTGCGTATCTTTACTATTCCAATTGTGTATTTTTACATCGTTTGCGTATCTTTACTATTCCAATTGTGTATCTTTTCATTTCTCGTTTGAGTATCTTTCTGTAAGGCTTCTGATGCGAGTTTCTATTGAATTTGAGAGTTTTGCAAGTGTGGGAGTGTGTTTCATTCAAACTGAGTATCTTTACATCGTTTGCGTATCTTTTCTATTCCAATTGTGTATCTTTTCATTTCTTGTTTGAGTATCTTTCTGTAAGGCTTCTGATGCGAGTTTCTATTGTATTTGAGAGTTTTGCAAGTGTGGGAGTGTGTTTCTTTCAAACTGAGTATCTTTACATCGTTTGCGTATCTTTACTATTCCAATTGTGTATCTTTTCATTTCTCGTTTGAGTATCTTTCTGTAAGGCTTCTGATGCGAGTTTCTATTGAATTTGAGAGTTTTGCAAGTGTGGGAGTGTGTTTCTTTCAAACTGAGTATCTTTACATCGTTTGCGTATCTTTACTATTCCAATTGTGTATCTTTTCATTTCTTGTTTGAGTATCTTTCTGTAAGGCTTCTGATGCGAGTTTCTATTGTATTTGAGAGTTTTGCAAGTGTGGGAGTGTGTTTCTTTCAAACTGAGTATCTTTACATCGTTTGCGTATCTTTACTATTTCAATTGTGTATCTTTACATCGTTTGCGTATCTTTACTATTCCAATTGTGTATCTTTTCATTTCTCGTTTGAGTATCTTTCTGTAAGGCTTCTGATGCGAGTTTCTATTGTATTTGAGAGTTTTGCAAGTGTGGGAGTGTGTTTCTTTCAAACTGAGTATCTTTACATCGTTTGCGTATCTTTTCTATTCCAATTGTGTATCTTTTCATTTCTTGTTTGAGTATCTTTCTGTAAGGCTTTCTGATGCGAGTTTCTATTGTATTTGAGAGTTTTGCAAGTGTGGGAGTGTGTTTCTTTCAAACTGAGTATCTTTACATCGTTTGCGTATGTTTACTATTCCAATTGTGTATCTTTTCATTTCTCGTTTGAGTATCTTTCTGTAAGGCTTCTGATGCGAGTTTCTATTGAATTTGAGAGTTTTGCAAGTGTGGGAGTGTGTTTCATTCAAACTGAGTATCTTTACATCGTTTGCGTATCTTTTCTATTCCAATTGTGTATCTTTTCATTTCTTGTTTGAGTATCTTTCTGTAAGGCTTTCTGATGCGAGTTTCTATTGAATTTGAGAGTTTTGCAAGTGTGGGAGTGTGTTTCTTTCAAACTGAGTATCTTTACATTGTTTGCGTATCTTTACTATTCCAATTGTGTATCTTTACATCGTTTGCGTATCTTTACTATTCCAATTGTGTATCTTTTCATTTCTCGTTTGAGTATCTTTTTGAAAGGCTTTCTGATGCGAGTTTCTATTGAATTTGAGAGTTTTGCAAGTGTGGGAGTGTGTTTCTTTCAAACTGAGTATCTTTACATCGTTTGCGTATCTTTACTATTCCAATTGTGTATTTTTACATCGTTTGCGTATCTTTACTATTCCAATTGTGTATCTTTTCATTTCTCGTTTGAGTATCTTTCTGTAAGGCTTCTGATGCGAGTTTCTATTGTATTTGAGAGTTTTGCAAGTGTGGGAGTGTGTTTCTTTCAAACTGAGTATCTTTACATCGTTTGCGTATCTTTACTATTCCAATTGTGTATCTTTACATTGTTTGCGTATCTTTACTATTCCAATTGTGTATCTTTTCATTTCTCGTTTGAGTATCTTTCTGTAAGGCTTCTGATGCGAGTTTCTATTGTATTTGAGAGTTTTGCAAGTGTGGGAGTGTGTTTCTTTCAAACTGAGTATCTTTACATCGTTTGCGTATCTTTACTATTCCAATTGTGTATCTTTTCATTTCTCGTTTGAGTATCTTTCTGTAAGGCTTTCTGATGCGAGTTTCTATTGAATTTGAGAGTTTTGCAAGTGTGGGAGTGTGTTTCTTTCAAACTGAGTATCTTTACATCGTTTGCGTATCTTTACTATTCCAATTGTGTATTTTTACATCGTTTGCGTATCTTTACTATTCCAATTGTGTATCTTTTCATTTCTCGTTTGAGTATCTTTCTGTAAGGCTTCTGATGCGAGTTTCTATTGAATTTGAGAGTTTTGCAAGTATGGGAGTGTGTTTCTTTCAAACTGAGTATCTTTACATCGTTTGCGTATCTTTACTATTCCAATTGTGTATCTTTTCATTTCTCGTTTGAGTATCTTTCTGTAAGGCTTTCTGATGCGAGTTTCTATTGAATTTGAGAGTTTTGCAAGTGTGGGAGTGTGTTTCTTTCAAACTGAGTATCTTTACATCGTTTGCGTATCTTTACTATTCCAATTGTGTATCTTTACATCGTTTGCGTATCTTTACTATTCCAATTGTGTATCTTTTCATTTCTCGTTTGAGTATCTTTCTGTAAGGCTTCTGATGCGAGTTTCTATTGTAGTTGAGAGTTTTGCAAGTGTGCGAGTGTGTTTCTTTCAAACTGAGTATCTTTACATCGTTTGCGTATCTTTACTATTCCAATTGTGTATCTTTACATCGTTTGCGTATCTTTTCTATTCCAATTATGTATCTTTACATCGTTTGCGTATCTTTACTATTCCAATTGTGTATCTTTTCATTTCTCATTCCAGTATCTTTCTGTAAGGCTTCTGATGCGAGTTTCTATTGAATTTGAGAGTTTTGCAAGTGTGGGAGTGTGTTTCTTTCAAACTGAGTATCTTTACATCGTTTGCGTATCTTTACTATTCCAATTGTGTATCTTTACATCGTTTGCGTATCTTTACTATTCCAATTGTGTATCTTTTCATTTCTCATTCCAGTATCTTTCTGTAAGGCTTCTGATGCGAGTTTCTATTGTATTTGAGAGTTTTGCAAGTGTGGGAGTGTGTTTCTTTCAAACTGAGTATCTTTACATCGTTTGCGTATCTTTACTATTCCAATTGTGTATCTTTTCATTTCTCGTTTGAGTATCTTTCTGTAAGGCTTCTGATGCGAGTTTCTATTGTATTTGAGAGTTTTGCAAGTGTGGGAGTGTGTTTCTTTCAAACTGAGTATCTTTACATCGTTTGCGTATGTTTACTATTCCAATTGTGTATCTTTACATCGTTTGCGTATCTTTACTATTCCAATTGTGTATCTTTTCATTTCTCGTTTGAGTATCTTTCTGTAAGGCTTCTGATGCGAGTTTCTATTGTATTTGAGAGTTTTGCAAGTGTGGGAGTGTGTTTCTTTCAAACTGAGTATCTTTACATCGTTTGCGTATCTTTACTATTCCAATTGTGTATCTTTTCATTTCTCGTTTGAGTATATTTCTGTAAGGCTTCTGATGCGAGTTTCTATTGTATTTAAGAGTTTTGCAAGTGTGGGAGTGTGTTTCTTTCAAACTGAGTATCTTTACATCGTTTGCGTATCTTTACTATTCCAATTGTGTATCTTTTCATTTCTCGTTTGAGTATCTTTCTGTAAGGCTTCTGATGCGAGTTTCTATTGAATTTGAGAGTTTTGCAAGTGTGGGAGTGTGTTTCATTCAAACTGAGTATCTTTACATCGTTTGCGTATCTTTTCTATTCCAATTGTGTATCTTTTCATTTCTTGTTTGAGTATCTTTCTGTAAGGCTTTCTGATGCGAGTTTCTATTGTATTTGAGAGTTTTGCAAGTGTGGGAGTGTGTTTCTTTCAAACTGAGTATCTTTACATCGTTTGCGTATGTTTACTATTCCAATTGTGTATCTTTTCATTTCTCGTTTGAGTATCTTTCTGTAAGGCTTCTGATGCGAGTTTCTATTGAATTTGAGAGTTTTGCAAGTGTGGGAGTGTGTTTCATTCAAACTGAGTATCTTTACATCGTTTGCGTATCTTTTCTATTCCAATTGTGTATCTTTTCATTTCTTGTTTGAGTATCTTTCTGTAAGGCTTTCTGATGCGAGTTTCTATTGAATTTGAGAGTTTTGCAAGTGTGGGAGTGTGTTTCTTTCAAACTGAGTATCTTTACATAGTTTGCGTATCTTTACTATTCCAATTGTGTATCTTTTCATTTCTCGTTTGAGTATCTTTTTGAAAGGCTTTCTGATGCGAGTTTCTATTGAATTTGAGAGTTTTGCAAGTGTGGGAGTGTGTTTCTTTCAAACTGAGTATCTTTACATCGTTTGCGTATCTTTACTATTCCAATTGTGTATTTTTACATCGTTTGCGTATCTTTACTATTCCAATTGTGTATCTTTTCATTTCTCGTTTGAGTATCTTTCTGTAAGGCTTCTGATGCGAGTTTCTATTGAATTTGAGAGTTTTGCAAGTGTGGGAGTGTGTTTCATTCAAACTGAGTATCTTTACATCGTTTGCGTATCTTTTCTATTCCAATTGTGTATCTTTTCATTTCTTGTTTGAGTATCTTTCTGTAAGGCTTCTGATGCGAGTTTCTATTGTATTTGAGAGTTTTGCAAGTGTGGGAGTGTGTTTCTTTCAAACTGAGTATCTTTACATCGTTTGCGTATCTTTACTATTTCAATTGTGTATCTTTACATCGTTTGCGTATCTTTACTATTCCAATTGTGTATCTTTTCATTTCTCGTTTGAGTATCTTTCTGTAAGGCTTCTGATGCGAGTTTCTATTGTATTTGAGAGTTTTGCAAGTGTGGGAGTGTGTTTCTTTCAAACTGAGTATCTTTACATCGTTTGCGTATGTTTACTATTCCAATTGTGTATCTTTACATCGTTTGCGTATCTTTACTATTCCAATTGTGTATCTTTTCATTTCTCGTTTGAGTATCTTTCTGTAAGGCTTCTGATGCGAGTTTCTATTGTATTTGAGAGTTTTGCAAGTGTGGGAGTGTGTTTCTTTCAAACTGAGTATCTTTACATCGTTTGCGTATCTTTACTATTCCAATTGTGTATCTTTTCATTTCTCGTTTGAGTATATTTCTGTAAGGCTTCTGATGCGAGTTTCTATTGTATTTAAGAGTTTTGCAAGTGTGGGAATGTGTTTCTTTCAAACTGAGTATCTTTACATCGTTTGCGTATCTTTACTATTCCAATTGTGTATCTTTTCATTTCTCGTTTGAGTATCTTTCTGTAAGGCTTCTGATGCGAGTTTCTATTGAATTTGAGAGTTTTGCAAGTGTGGGAGTGTGTTTCATTCAAACTGAGTATCTTTACATCGTTTGCGTATCTTTTCTATTCCAATTGTGTATCTTTTCATTTCTTGTTTGAGTATCTTTCTGTAAGGCTTTCTGATGCGAGTTTCTATTGTATTTGAGAGTTTTGCAAGTGTGGGAGTGTGTTTCTTTCAAACTGAGTATCTTTACATCGTTTGCGTATGTTTACTATTCCAATTGTGTATCTTTTCATTTCTCGTTTGAGTATCTTTCTGTAAGGCTTCTGATGCGAGTTTCTATTGAATTTGAGAGTTTTGCAAGTGTGGGAGTGTGTTTCATTCAAACTGAGTATCTTTACATCGTTTGCGTATCTTTTCTATTCCAATTGTGTATCTTTTCATTTCTTGTTTGAGTATCTTTCTGTAAGGCTTTCTGATGCGAGTTTCTATTGAATTTGAGAGTTTTGCAAGTGTGGGAGTGTGTTTCTTTCAAACTGAGTATCTTTACATAGTTTGCGTATCTTTACTATTCCAATTGTGTATCTTTACATCGTTTGCGTATCTTTACTATTCCAATTGTGTATCTTTTCATTTCTCGTTTGAGTATCTTTTTGAAAGGCTTTCTGATGCGAGTTTCTATTGAATTTGAGAGTTTTGCAAGTGTGGGAGTGTGTTTCTTTCAAACTGAGTATCTTTACATCGTTTGCGTATCTTTACTATTCCAATTGTGTATTTTTACATCGTTTGCGTATCTTTACTATTCCAATTGTGTATCTTTTCATTTCTCGTTTGAGTATCTTTCTGTAAGGCTTCTGATGCGAGTTTCTATTGTATTTGAGAGTTTTGCAAGTGTGGGAGTGTGTTTCTTTCAAACTGAGTATCTTTACATCGTTTGCGTATCTTTACTATTCCAATTGTGTATCTTTACATTGTTTGCGTATCTTTACTATTCCAATTGTGTATCTTTTCATTTCTCGTTTGAGTATCTTTCTGTAAGGCTTCTGATGCGAGTTTCTATTGTATTTGAGAGTTTTGCAAGTGTGGGAGTGTGTTTCTTTCAAACTGAGTATCTTTACATCGTTTGCGTATCTTTACTATTCCAATTGTGTATCTTTTCATTTCTCGTTTGAGTATCTTTCTGTAAGGCTTTCTGATGCGAGTTTCTATTGAATTTGAGAGTTTTGCAAGTGTGGGAGTGTGTTTCTTTCAAACTGAGTATCTTTACATCGTTTGCGTATCTTTACTATTCCAATTGTGTATTTTTACATCGTTTGCGTATCTTTACTATTCCAATTGTGTATCTTTTCATTTCTCGTTTGAGTATCTTTCTGTAAGGCTTCTGATGCGAGTTTCTATTGAATTTGAGAGTTTTGCAAGTATGGGAGTGTGTTTCTTTCAAACTGAGTATCTTTACATCGTTTGCGTATCTTTACTATTCCAATTGTGTATCTTTTCATTTCTCGTTTGAGTATCTTTCTGTAAGGCTTTCTGATGCGAGTTTCTATTGAATTTGAGAGTTTTGCAAGTGTGGGAGTGTGTTTCTTTCAAACTGAGTATCTTTACATCGTTTGCGTATCTTTACTATTCCAATTGTGTATCTTTACATCGTTTGCGTATCTTTACTATTCCAATTGTGTATCTTTTCATTTCTCGTTTGAGTATCTTTCTGTAAGGCTTCTGATGCGAGTTTCTATTGTAGTTGAGAGTTTTGCAAGTGTGTTTCTTTCAAACTGAGTATCTTTACATCGTTTGCGTATCTTTACTATTCCAATTGTGTATCTTTACATCGTTTGCGTATCTTTTCTATTCCAATTATGTATCTTTACATCGTTTGCGTATCTTTACTATTCCAATTGTGTATCTTTTCATTTCTCATTCCAGTATCTTTCTGTAAGGCTTCTGATGCGAGTTTCTATTGAATTTGAGAGTTTTGCAAGTGTGGGAGTGTGTTTCTTTCAAACTGAGTATCTTTACATCGTTTGCGTATCTTTACTATTCCAATTGTGTATCTTTACATCGTTTGCGTATCTTTACTATTCCAATTGTGTATCTTTTCATTTCTCATTCCAGTATCTTTCTGTAAGGCTTCTGATGCGAGTTTCTATTGTATTTGAGAGTTTTGCAAGTGTGGGAGTGTGTTTCTTTCAAACTGAGTATCTTTACATCGTTTGCGTATCTTTACTATTCCAATTGTGTATCTTTTCATTTCTCGTTTGAGTATCTTTCTGTAAGGCTTCTGATGCGAGTTTCTATTGTATTTGAGAGTTTTGCAAGTGTGGGAGTGTGTTTCTTTCAAACTGAGTATCTTTATATCGTTTGCGTATGTTTACTATTCCAATTGTGTATCTTTACATCGTTTGCGTATCTTTACTATTCCAATTGTGTATCTTTTCATTTCTCGTTTGAGTATCTTTCTGTAAGGCTTCTGATGCGAGTTTCTATTGTATTTGAGAGTTTTGCAAGTGTGGGAGTGTGTTTCTTTCAAACTGAGTATCTTTACATCGTTTGCGTATCTTTACTATTCCAATTGTGTATCTTTTCATTTCTCGTTTGAGTATATTTCTGTAAGGCTTCTGATGCGAGTTTCTATTGTATTTAAGAGTTTTGCAAGTGTGGGAATGTGTTTCTTGCAAACTGAGTATCTTTACATCGTTTGCGTATCTTTACTATTCCAATTGTGTATCTTTTCATTTCTCGTTTGAGTATCTTTCTGTAAGGCTTCTGATGCGAGTTTCTATTGAATTTGAGAGTTTTGCAAGTGTGGGAGTGTGTTTCATTCAAACTGAGTATCTTTACATCGTTTGCGTATCTTTTCTATTCCAATTGTGTATCTTTTCATTTCTTGTTTGAGTATCTTTCTGTAAGGCTTTCTGATGCGAGTTTCTATTGTATTTGAGAGTTTTGCAAGTGTGGGAGTGTGTTTCTTTCAAACTGAGTATCTTTACATCGTTTGCGTATGTTTACTATTCCAATTGTGTATCTTTTCATTTCTCGTTTGAGTATCTTTCTGTAAGGCTTCTGATGCGAGTTTCTATTGAATTTGAGAGTTTTGCAAGTGTGGGAGTGTGTTTCATTCAAACTGAGTATCTTTACATCGTTTGCGTATCTTTTCTATTCCAATTGTGTATCTTTTCATTTCTTGTTTGAGTATCTTTCTGTAAGGCTTTCTGATGCGAGTTTCTATTGAATTTGAGAGTTTTGCAAGTGTGGGAGTGTGTTTCTTTCAAACTGAGTATCTTTACATAGTTTGCGTATCTTTACTATTCCAATTGTGTATCTTTACATCGTTTGCGTATCTTTACTATTCCAATTGTGTATCTTTTCATTTCTCGTTTGAGTATCTTTTTGAAAGGCTTTCTGATGCGAGTTTCTATTGAATTTGAGAGTTTTGCAAGTGTGGGAGTGTGTTTCTTTCAAACTGAGTATCTTTACATCGTTTGCGTATCTTTACTATTCCAATTGTGTATTTTTACATCGTTTGCGTATCTTTACTATTCCAATTGTGTATCTTTTCATTTCTCGTTTGAGTATCTTTCTGTAAGGCTTCTGATGCGAGTTTCTATTGTATTTGAGAGTTTTGCAAGTGTGGGAGTGTGTTTCTTTCAAACTGAGTATCTTTACATCGTTTGCGTATCTTTACTATTCCAATTGTGTATCTTTACATTGTTTGCGTATCTTTACTATTCCAATTGTGTATCTTTTCATTTCTCGTTTGAGTATCTTTCTGTAAGGCTTCTGATGCGAGTTTCTATTGTATTTGAGAGTTTTGCAAGTGTGGGAGTGTGTTTCTTTCAAACTGAGTATCTTTACATCGTTTGCGTATCTTTACTATTCCAATTGTGTATCTTTTCATTTCTCGTTTGAGTATCTTTCTGTAAGGCTTTCTGATGCGAGTTTCTATTGAATTTGAGAGTTTTGCAAGTGTGGGAGTGTGTTTCTTTCAAACTGAGTATCTTTACATCGTTTGCGTATCTTTACTATTCCAATTGTGTATTTTTACATCGTTTGCGTATCTTTACTATTCCAATTGTGTATCTTTTCATTTCTCGTTTGAGTATCTTTCTGTAAGGCTTCTGATGCGAGTTTCTATTGAATTTGAGAGTTTTGCAAGTATGGGAGTGTGTTTCTTTCAAACTGAGTATCTTTACATCGTTTGCGTATCTTTACTATTCCAATTGTGTATCTTTTCATTTCTCGTTTGAGTATCTTTCTGTAAGGCTTTCTGATGCGAGTTTCTATTGAATTTGAGAGTTTTGCAAGTGTGGGAGTGTGTTTCTTTCAAACTGAGTATCTTTACATCGTTTGCGTATCTTTACTATTCCAATTGTGTATCTTTACATCGTTTGCGTATCTTTACTATTCCAATTGTGTATCTTTTCATTTCTCGTTTGAGTATCTTTCTGTAAGGCTTCTGATGCGAGTTTCTATTGTAGTTGAGAGTTTTGCAAGTGTGGGAGTGTGTTTCTTTCAAACTGAGTATCTTTACATCGTTTGCGTATCTTTACTATTCCAATTGTGTATCTTTACATCGTTTGCGTATCTTTACTATTCCAATTATGTATCTTTACATCGTTTGCGTATCTTTACTATTCCAATTGTGTATCTTTTCATTTCTCATTCCAGTATCTTTCTGTAAGGCTTCTGATGCGAGTTTCTATTGAATTTGAGAGTTTTGCAAGTGTGGGAGTGTGTTTCTTTCAAACTGAGTATCTTTACATCGTTTGCGTATCTTTACTATTCCAATTGTGTATCTTTACATCGTTTGCGTATCTTTACTATTCCAATTGTGTATCTTTTCATTTCTCATTCCAGTATCTTTCTGTAAGGCTTCTGATGCGAGTTTCTATTGTATTTGAGAGTTTTGCAAGTGTGGGAGTGTGTTTCTTTCAAACTGAGTATCTTTACATCGTTTGCGTATCTTTACTATTCCAATTGTGTATCTTTACATTGTTTGCGTATCTTTACTATTCCAATTGTGTATCTTTTCATTTCTCGTTTGAGTATCTTTCTGTAAGGCTTCTGATGCGAGTTTCTATTGTAGTTGAGAGTTTTGCAAGTGTGGGAGTGTGTTTCTTTCAAACTGAGTATCTTTACATCGTTTGCGTATCTTTACTATTCCAATTGTGTATCTTTTCATTTCTCGTTTGAGTATCTTTCTGTAAGGCTTCTGATGCGAGTTTCTATTGTATTTGAGAGTTTTGCAAGTGTGGGAGTGTGTTTCTTTCAAACTGAGTATCTTTACATCGTTTGCGTATCTTTACTATTCCAATTGTGTATCTTTACATCGTTTGCGTATCTTTACTATTCCAATTGTGTATCTTTTCATTTCTCGTTTGAGTATCTTTCTGTAAGGCTTCTGATGCGAGTTTCTATTGTATTTGAGAGTTTTGCAAGTGTGGGAGTGTGTTTCTTTCAAACTGAGTATCTTTACATCGTTTGCGTATCTTTACTATTCCAATTGTGTATCTTTTCATTTCTCGTTTAAGTATCTTTCTGTAAGGCTTCTGATGGGAGTTTCTATTGTATTTGAGAGTTTTGCAAGTGTGGGAGTGTGTTTCTTTCAAACTGAGTATCTTTACATCGTTTGCGTATCTTTACTATTCTAATTGTGTATCTTTACATCGTTTGCGTATCTTTACTATTCCAATTATGTATCTTTACATCGTTTGCGTATCTTTACTATTCCAATTGTGTATCTTTTCATTTCTCATTCCAGTATCTTTCTGTAAGGCTTCTGATGCGAGTTTCTATTGTATTTGAGAGTTTTGCAAGTGTGGGAGTGTGTTTCTTTCAAACTGAGTATCTTTACATCGTTTGCGTATCTTTACTATTCCAATTGTGTATCTTTACATCGTTTGCGTATCTTTACTATTCCAATTGTGTATCTTTTCATTTCTCGTTTGAGTATCTTTCTGTAAGGCTTCTGATGCGAGTTTCTATTGTATTTGAGAGTTTTGCAAGTGTGGGAGTGTGTTTCTTTCAAACTGAGTATCTTTACATCGTTTGCGTATCTTTACTATTCCAATTGTGTATCTTTTCATTTCTCGTTTGAGTATCTTTCTGTAAGGCTTTCTGATGCGAGTTTCTATTGAATTTGAGAGTTTTGCAAGTGTGGGAGTGTGTTTCTTTCAAACTGAGTATCTTTACATCGTTTGCGTATCTTTACTATTCCAATTGTGTATCTTTACATCGTTTGCGTATCTTTACTATTCCAATTGTGTATCTTTTCATTTCTCGTTTGAGTATCTTTCTGTAAGGCTTCTGATGCGAGTTTCTATTGTAGTTGAGAGTTTTGCAAGTGTGCGAGTGTGTTTCTTTCAAACTGAGTATCTTTACATCGTTTGCGTATCTTTACTATTCCAATTGTGTATCTTTACATCGTTTGCGTATCTTTACTATTCCAATTATGTATCTTTACATCGTTTGCGTATCTTTACTATTCCAATTGTGTATCTTTTCATTTCTCATTCCAGTATCTTTCTGTAAGGCTTCTGATGCGAGTTTCTATTGAATTTGAGAGTTTTGCAAGTGTGGGAGTGTGTTTCTTTCAAACTGAGTATCTTTACATCGTTTGCGTATCTTTACTATTCCAATTGTGTATCTTTACATCGTTTGCGTATCTTTACTATTCCAATTGTGTATCTTTTCATTTCTCATTCCAGTATCTTTCTGTAAGGCTTCTGATGCGAGTTTCTATTGTATTTGAGAGTTTTGCAAGTGTGGGAGTGTGTTTCTTTCAAACTGAGTATCTTTACATCGTTTGCGTATCTTTACTATTCCAATTGTGTATCTTTTCATTTCTCGTTTGAGTATCTTTCTGTAAGGCTTCTGATGCGAGTTTCTATTGTATTTGAGAGTTTTGCAAGTGTGGGAGTGTGTTTCTTTCAAACTGAGTATCTTTACATCGTTTGCGTATCTTTACTATTCCAATTGTGTATCTTTTCATTTCTCGTTTGAGTATCTTTCTGTAAGGCTTTCTGATGCGAGTTTCTATTGAATTTGAGAGTTTTGCAAGTGTGGGAGTGTGTTTCTTTCAAACTGAGTATCTTTACATCGTTTGCGTATCTTTACTATTCCAATTGTGTATTTTTACATCGTTTGCGTATCTTTACTATTCCAATTGTGTATCTTTTCATTTCTCGTTTGAGTATCTTTCTGTAAGGCTTCTGATGCGAGTTTCTATTGTATTTGAGAGTTTTGCAAGTGTGGGAGTGTGTTTCTTTCAAACTGAGTATCTTTACATCGTTTGCGTATCTTTACTATTCCAATTGTGTATCTTTACATTGTTTGCGTATCTTTACTATTCCAATTGTGTATCTTTTCATTTCTCGTTTGAGTATCTTTCTGTAAGGCTTCTGATGCGAGTTTCTATTGTATTTGAGAGTTTTGCAAGTGTGGGAGTGTGTTTCTTTCAAACTGAGTATCTTTACATCGTTTGCGTATCTTTACTATTCCAATTGTGTATCTTTTCATTTCTCGTTTGAGTATCTTTCTGTAAGGCTTTCTGATGCGAGTTTCTATTGAATTTGAGAGTTTTGCAAGTGTGGGAGTGTGTTTCTTTCAAACTGAGTATCTTTACATCGTTTGCGTATCTTTACTATTCCAATTGTGTATCTTTACATCGTTTGCGTATCTTTACTATTCCAATTATGTATCTTTACATCGTTTGCGTATCTTTACTATTCCAATTGTGTATCTTTTCATTTCTCATTCCAGTATCTTTCTGTAAGGCTTCTGATGCGAGTTTCTATTGAATTTGAGAGTTTTGCAAGTGTGGGAGTGTGTTTCTTTCAAACTGAGTATCTTTACATCGTTTGCGTATCTTTACTATTCCAATTGTGTATCTTTACATCGTTTGCGTATCTTTACTATTCCAATTGTGTATCTTTACATCGTTTGCGTATCTTTACTATTCCAATTGTGTATCTTTTCATTTCTCATTCCAGTATCTTTCTGTAAGGCTTCTGATGCGAGTTTCTATTGTATTTGAGAGTTTTGCAAGTGTGGGAGTGTGTTTCTTTCAAACTGAGTATCTTTACATCGTTTGCGTATCTTTACTATTCCAATTGTGTATCTTTACATTGTTTGCGTATCTTTACTATTCCAATTGTGTATCTTTTCATTTCTCGTTTGAGTATCTTTCTGTAAGGCTTCTGATGCGAGTTTCTATTGTAGTTGAGAGTTTTGCAAGTGTGGGAGTGTGTTTCTTTCAAACTGAGTATCTTTACATCGTTTGCGTATCTTTACTATTCCAATTGTGTATCTTTACATCGTTTGCGTATCTTTACTATTCCAATTGTGTATCTTTTCATTTCTCATTCCAGTATCTTTCTGTAAGGCTTCTGATGCGAGTTTCTATTGTATTTGAGAGTTTTGCAAGTGTGGGAGTGTGTTTCTTTCAAACTGAGTATCTTTACATCGTTTGCGTATCTTTACTATTCCAATTGTGTATTTTTACATCGTTTGCGTATCTTTACTATTCCAATTGTGTATCTTTTCATTTCTCGTTTGAGTATCTTTCTGTAAGGCTTCTGATGCGAGTTTCTATTGAATTTGAGAGTTTTGCAAGTGTGGGAGTGTGTTTCTTTCAAACTGAGTATCTTTACATCGTTTGCGTATCTTTACTATTCCAATTGTGTATCTTTACATCGTTTGCGTATCTTTACTATTCCAATTGTGTATCTTTACATCGTTTGCGTATCTTTACTATTCCAATTGTGTATCTTTTCATTTCTCATTCCAGTATCTTTCTGTAAGGCTTCTGATGCGAGTTTCTATTGTATTTGAGAGTTTTGCAAGTGTGGGAGTGTGTTTCTTTCAAACTGAGTATCTTTACATCGTTTGCGTATCTTTACTATTCCAATTGTGTATCTTTACATTGTTTGCGTATCTTTACTATTCCAATTGTGTATCTTTTCATTTCTCGTTTGAGTATCTTTCTGTAAGGCTTCTGATGCGAGTTTCTATTGAATTTGAGAGTTTTGCAAGTATGGGAGTGTGTTTCTTTCAAACTGAGTATCTTTACATCGTTTGCGTATCTTTACTATTCCAATTGTGTATCTTTTCATTTCTCGTTTGAGTATCTTTCTGTAAGGCTTTCTGATGCGAGTTTCTATTGAATTTGAGAGTTTTGCAAGTGTGGGAGTGTGTTTCTTTCAAACTGAGTATCTTTACATCGTTTGCGTATCTTTACTATTCCAATTGTGTATCTTTACATCGTTTGCGTATCTTTACTATTCCAATTGTGTATCTTTTCATTTCTCGTTTGAGTATCTTTCTGTAAGGCTTCTGATGCGAGTTTCTATTGTAGTTGAGAGTTTTGCAAGTGTGGGAGTGTGTTTCTTTCAAACTGAGTATCTTTACATCGTTTGCGTATCTTTACTATTCCAATTATGTATCTTTACATCGTTTGCGTATCTTTACTATTCCAATTGTGTATCTTTTCATTTCTCATTCCAGTATCTTTCTGTAAGGCTTCTGATGCGAGTTTCTATTGAATTTGAGAGTTTTGCAAGTGTGGGAGTGTGTTTCTTTCAAACTGAGTATCTTTACATCGTTTGCGTATCTTTACTATTCCAATTGTGTATCTTTACATCGTTTGCGTATCTTTACTATTCCAATTGTGTATCTTTTCATTTCTCATTCCAGTATCTTTCTGTAAGGCTTCTGATGCGAGTTTCTATTGTATTTGAGAGTTTTGCAAGTGTGGGAGTGTGTTTCTTTCAAACTGAGTATCTTTACATCGTTTGCGTATCTTTACTATTCCAATTGTGTATCTTTACATTGTTTGCGTATCTTTACTATTCCAATTGTGTATCTTTTCATTTCTCGTTTGAGTATCTTTCTGTAAGGCTTCTGATGCGAGTTTCTATTGTAGTTGAGAGTTTTGCAAGTGTGGGAGTGTGTTTCTTTCAAACTGAGTATCTTTACATCGTTTGCGTATCTTTACTATTCCAATTGTGTATCTTTTCATTTCTCGTTTGAGTATCTTTCTGTAAGGCTTCTGATGCGAGTTTCTATTGTATTTGAGAGTTTTGCAAGTGTGGGAGTGTGTTTCTTTCAAACTGAGTATCTTTACATCGTTTGCGTATCTTTACTATTCCAATTGTGTATCTTTACATCGTTTGCGTATCTTTACTATTCCAATTGTGTATCTTTTCATTTCTCGTTTGAGTATCTTTCTGTAAGGCTTCTGATGCGAGTTTCTATTGTATTTGAGAGTTTTGCAAGTGTGGGAGTGTGTTTCTTTCAAACTGAGTATCTTTACATCGTTTGCGTATCTTTACTATTCCAATTGTGTATCTTTTCATTTCTCGTTTAAGTATCTTTCTGTAAGGCTTCTGATGGGAGTTTCTATTGTATTTGAGAGTTTTGCAAGTGTGGGAGTGTGTTTCTTTCAAACTGAGTATCTTTACATCGTTTGCGTATCTTAACTATTCTAATTGTGTATCTTTACATCGTTTGCGTATCTTTACTATTTCAATTATGTATCTTTACATCGTTTGCGTATCTTTACTATTCCAATTGTGTATCTTTTCATTTCTCATTCCAGTATCTTTCTGTAAGGCTTCTGATGCGAGTTTCTATTGTATTTGAGAGTTTTGCAAGTGTGGGAGTGTGTTTCTTTCAAACTGAGTATCTTTACATCGTTTGCGTATCTTTACTATTCCAATTGTGTATCTTTACATCGTTTGCGTATCTTTACTATTCCAATTGTGTATCTTTTCATTTCTCGTTTGAGTATCTTTCTGTAAGGCTTCTGATGCGAGTTTCTATTGTATTTGAGAGTTTTGCAAGTGTGGGAGTGTGTTTCTTTCAAACTGAGTATCTTTACATCGTTTGCGTATCTTTACTATTCCAATTGTGTATCTTTTCATTTCTCGTTTGAGTATCTTTCTGTAAGGCTTTCTGATGCGAGTTTCTATTGAATTTGAGAGTTTTGCAAGTGTGGGAGTGTGTTTCTTTCAAACTGAGTATCTTTACATCGTTTGCGTATCTTTACTATTCCAATTGTGTATCTTTACATCGTTTGCGTATCTTTACTATTCCAATTGTGTATCTTTTCATTTCTCGTTTGAGTATCTTTCTGTAAGGCTTCTGATGCGAGTTTCTATTGTAGTTGAGAGTTTTGCAAGTGTGCGAGTGTGTTTCTTTCAAACTGAGTATCTTTACATCGTTTGCGTATCTTTACTATTCCAATTGTGTATCTTTACATCGTTTGCGTATCTTTACTATTCCAATTATGTATCTTTACATCGTTTGCGTATCTTTACTATTCCAATTGTGTATCTTTTCATTTCTCATTCCAGTATCTTTCTGTAAGGCTTCTGATGCGAGTTTCTATTGAATTTGAGAGTTTTGCAAGTGTGGGAGTGTGTTTCTTTCAAACTGAGTATCTTTACATCGTTTGCGTATCTTTACTATTCCAATTGTGTATCTTTACATCGTTTGCGTATCTTTACTATTCCAATTGTGTATCTTTTCATTTCTCATTCCAGTATCTTTCTGTAAGGCTTCTGATGCGAGTTTCTATTGTATTTGAGAGTTTTGCAAGTGTGGGAGTGTGTTTCTTTCAAACTGAGTATCTTTACATCGTTTGCGTATCTTTACTATTCCAATTGTGTATCTTTTCATTTCTCGTTTGAGTATCTTTCTGTAAGGCTTCTGATGCGAGTTTCTATTGTATTTGAGAGTTTTGCAAGTGTGGGAGTGTGTTTCTTTCAAACTGAGTATCTTTACATCGTTTGCGTATCTTTACTATTCCAATTGTGTATCTTTTCATTTCTCGTTTGAGTATCTTTCTGTAAGGCTTTCTGATGCGAGTTTCTATTGAATTTGAGAGTTTTGCAAGTGTGGGAGTGTGTTTCTTTCAAACTGAGTATCTTTACATCGTTTGCGTATCTTTACTATTCCAATTGTGTATTTTTACATCGTTTGCGTATCTTTACTATTCCAATTGTGTATCTTTTCATTTCTCGTTTGAGTATCTTTCTGTAAGGCTTCTGATGCGAGTTTCTATTGTATTTGAGAGTTTTGCAAGTGTGGGAGTGTGTTTCTTTCAAACTGAGTATCTTTACATCGTTTGCGTATCTTTACTATTCCAATTGTGTATCTTTACATTGTTTGCGTATTTTTACTATTCCAATTGTGTATCTTTTCATTTCTCGTTTGAGTATCTTTCTGTAAGGCTTCTGATGCGAGTTTCTATTGTATTTGAGAGTTTTGCAAGTGTGGGAGTGTGTTTCTTTCAAACTGAGTATCTTTACATCGTTTGCGTATCTTTACTATTCCAATTGTGTATCTTTTCATTTCTCGTTTGAGTATCTTTCTGTAAGGCTTTCTGATGCGAGTTTCTATTGAATTTGAGAGTTTTGCAAGTGTGGGAGTGTGTTTCTTTCAAACTGAGTATCTTTACATCGTTTGCGTATCTTTACTATTCCAATTGTGTATCTTTACATCGTTTGCGTATCTTTACTATTCCAATTATGTATCTTTACATCGTTTGCGTATCTTTACTATTCCAATTGTGTATCTTTTCATTTCTCATTCCAGTATCTTTCTGTAAGGCTTCTGATGCGAGTTTCTATTGAATTTGAGAGTTTTGCAAGTGTGGGAGTGTGTTTCTTTCAAACTGAGTATCTTTACATCGTTTGCGTATCTTTACTATTCCAATTGTGTATCTTTACATCGTTTGCGTATCTTTACTATTCCAATTGTGTATCTTTACATCGTTTGCGTATCTTTACTATTCCAATTGTGTATCTTTTCATTTCTCATTCCAGTATCTTTCTGTAAGGCTTCTGATGCGAGTTTCTATTGTATTTGAGAGTTTTGCAAGTGTGGGAGTGTGTTTCTTTCAAACTGAGTATCTTTACATCGTTTGCGTATCTTTACTATTCCAATTGTGTATCTTTACATTGTTTGCGTATCTTTACTATTCCAATTGTGTATCTTTTCATTTCTCGTTTGAGTATCTTTCTGTAAGGCTTCTGATGCGAGTTTCTATTGTAGTTGAGAGTTTTGCAAGTGTGGGAGTGTGTTTCTTTCAAACTGAGTATCTTTACATCGTTTGCGTATCTTTACTATTCCAATTGTGTATCTTTACATCGTTTGCGTATCTTTACTATTCCAATTGTGTATCTTTTCATTTCTCATTCCAGTATCTTTCTGTAAGGCTTCTGATGCGAGTTTCTATTGTATTTGAGAGTTTTGCAAGTGTGGGAGTGTGTTTCTTTCAAACTGAGTATCTTTACATCGTTTGCGTATCTTTACTATTCCAATTGTGTATTTTTACATCGTTTGCGTATCTTTACTATTCCAATTGTGTATCTTTTCATTTCTCGTTTGAGTATCTTTCTGTAAGGCTTCTGATGCGAGTTTCTATTGAATTTGAGAGTTTTGCAAGTATGGGAGTGTGTTTCTTTCAAACTGAGTATCTTTACATCGTTTGCGTATCTTTACTATTCCAATTGTGTATCTTTTCATTTCTCGTTTGAGTATCTTTCTGTAAGGCTTTCTGATGCGAGTTTCTATTGAATTTGAGAGTTTTGCAAGTGTGGGAGTGTGTTTCTTTCAAACTGAGTATCTTTACATCGTTTGCGTATCTTTACTATTCCAATTGTGTATCTTTACATCGTTTGCGTATCTTTACTATTCCAATTGTGTATCTTTTCATTTCTCGTTTGAGTATCTTTCTGTAAGGCTTCTGATGCGAGTTTCTATTGTAGTTGAGAGTTTTGCAAGTGTGGGAGTGTGTTTCTTTCAAACTGAGTATCTTTACATCGTTTGCGTATCTTTACTATTCCAATTGTGTATCTTTACATCGTTTGCGTATCTTTACTATTCCAATTATGTATCTTTACATCGTTTGCGTATCTTTACTATTCCAATTGTGTATCTTTTCATTTCTCATTCCAGTATCTTTCTGTAAGGCTTCTGATGCGAGTTTCTATTGAATTTGAGAGTTTTGCAAGTGTGGGAGTGTGTTTCTTTCAAACTGAGTATCTTTACATCGTTTGCGTATCTTTACTATTCCAATTGTGTATCTTTACATCGTTTGCGTATCTTTACTATTCCAATTGTGTATCTTTTCATTTCTCATTCCAGTATCTTTCTGTAAGGCTTCTGATGCGAGTTTCTATTGTATTTGAGAGTTTTGCAAGTGTGGGAGTGTGTTTCTTTCAAACTGAGTATCTTTACATCGTTTGCGTATCTTTACTATTCCAATTGTGTATCTTTACATTGTTTGCGTATCTTTACTATTCCAATTGTGTATCTTTTCATTTCTCGTTTGAGTATCTTTCTGTAAGGCTTCTGATGCGAGTTTCTATTGTAGTTGAGAGTTTTGCAAGTGTGGGAGTGTGTTTCTTTCAAACTGAGTATCTTTACATCGTTTGCGTATCTTTACTATTCCAATTGTGTATCTTTTCATTTCTCGTTTGAGTATCTTTCTGTAAGGCTTCTGATGCGAGTTTCTATTGTATTTGAGAGTTTTGCAAGTGTGGGAGTGTGTTTCTTTCAAACTGAGTATCTTTACATCGTTTGCGTATCTTTACTATTCCAATTGTGTATCTTTACATCGTTTGAGTATCTTTACTATTCCAATTGTGTATCTTTTCATTTCTCGTTTGAGTATCTTTCTGTAAGGCTTCTGATGCGAGTTTCTATTGTATTTGAGAGTTTTGCAAGTGTGGGAGTGTGTTTCTTTCAAACTGAGTATCTTTACATCGTTTGCGTATCTTTACTATTCCAATTGTGTATCTTTTCATTTCTCGTTTAAGTATCTTTCTGTAAGGCTTCTGATGGGAGTTTCTATTGTATTTGAGAGTTTTGCAAGTGTGGGAGTGTGTTTCTTTCAAACTGAGTATCTTTACATCGTTTGCGTATCTTTACTATTCTAATTGTGTATCTTTACATCGTTTGCGTATCTTTACTATTCCAATTATGTATCTTTACATCGTTTGCGTATCTTTACTATTCCAATTGTGTATCTTTTCATTTCTCATTCCAGTATCTTTCTGTAAGGCTTCTGATGCGAGTTTCTATTGTATTTGAGAGTTTTGCAAGTGTGGGAGTGTGTTTCTTTCAAACTGAGTATCTTTACATCGTTTGCGTATCTTTACTATTCCAATTGTGTATCTTTACATCGTTTGCGTATCTTTACTATTCCAATTGTGTATCTTTTCATTTCTCGTTTGAGTATCTTTCTGTAAGGCTTCTGATGCGAGTTTCTATTGTATTTGAGAGTTTTGCAAGTGTGGGAGTGTGTTTCTTTCAAACTGAGTATCTTTACATCGTTTGCGTATCTTTACTATTCCAATTGTGTATCTTTTCATTTCTCGTTTGAGTATCTTTCTGTAAGGCTTTCTGATGCGAGTTTCTATTGAATTTGAGAGTTTTGCAAGTGTGGGAGTGTGTTTCTTTCAAACTGAGTATCTTTACATCGTTTGCGTATCTTTACTATTCCAATTGTGTATCTTTACATCGTTTGCGTATCTTTACTATTCCAATTGTGTATCTTTTCATTTCTCGTTTGAGTATCTTTCTGTAAGGCTTCAGATGCGAGTTGCTATTGTAGTTGAGAGTTTTGCAAGTGTGCGAGTGTGTTTCTTTCAAACTGAGTATCTTTACATCGTTTGCGTATCTTTACTATTCCAATTGTGTATCTTTACATCGTTTGCGTATCTTTACTATTCCAATTATGTATCTTTACATCGTTTGCGTATCTTTACTATTCCAATTGTGTATCTTTTCATTTCTCATTCCAGTATCTTTCTGTAAGGCTTCTGATGCGAGTTTCTATTGAATTTGAGAGTTTTGCAAGTGTGGGAGTGTGTTTCTTTCAAACTGAGTATCTTTACATCGTTTGCGTATCTTTACTATTCCAATTGTGTATCTTTACATCGTTTGCGTATCTTTACTATTCCAATTGTGTATCTTTTCATTTCTCATTCCAGTATCTTTCTGTAAGGCTTCTGATGCGAGTTTCTATTGTATTTGAGAGTTTTGCAAGTGTGGGAGTGTGTTTCTTTCAAACTGAGTATCTTTACATCGTTTGCGTATCTTTACTATTCCAATTGTGTATCTTTTCATTTCTCGTTTGAGTATCTTTCTGTAAGGCTTCTGATGCGAGTTTCTATTGTATTTGAGAGTTTTGCAAGTGTGGGAGTGTGTTTCTTTCAAACTGAGTATCTTTACATCGTTTGCGTATCTTTACTATTCCAATTGTGTATCTTTTCATTTCTCGTTTGAGTATCTTTCTGTAAGGCTTTCTGATGCGAGTTTCTATTGAATTTGAGAGTTTTGCAAGTGTGGGAGTGTGTTTCTTTCAAACTGAGTATCTTTACATCGTTTGCGTATCTTTACTATTCCAATTGTGTATTTTTACATCGTTTGCGTATCTTTACTATTCCAATTGTGTATCTTTTCATTTCTCGTTTGAGTATCTTTCTGTAAGGCTTCTGATGCGAGTTTCTATTGTATTTGAGAGTTTTGCAAGTGTGGGAGTGTGTTTCTTTCAAACTGAGTATCTTTACATCGTTTGCGTATCTTTACTATTCCAATTGTGTATCTTTACATTGTTTGCGTATCTTTACTATTCCAATTGTGTATCTTTTCATTTCTCGTTTGAGTATCTTTCTGTAAGGCTTCTGATGCGAGTTTCTATTGTATTTGAGAGTTTTGCAAGTGTGGGAGTGTGTTTCTTTCAAACTGAGTATCTTTACATCGTTTGCGTATCTTTACTATTCCAATTGTGTATCTTTTCATTTCTCGTTTGAGTATCTTTCTGTAAGGCTTTCTGATGCGAGTTTCTATTGAATTTGAGAGTTTTGCAAGTGTGGGAGTGTGTTTCTTTCAAACTGAGTATCTTTACATCGTTTGCGTATCTTTACTATTCCAATTGTGTATCTTTACATCGTTTGCGTATCTTTACTATTCCAATTATGTATCTTTACATCGTTTGCGTATCTTTACTATTCCAATTGTGTATCTTTTCATTTCTCATTCCAGTATCTTTCTGTAAGGCTTCTGATGCGAGTTTCTATTGAATTTGAGAGTTTTGCAAGTGTGGGAGTGTGTTTCTTTCAAACTGAGTATCTTTACATCGTTTGCGTATCTTTACTATTCCAATTGTGTATCTTTACATCGTTTGCGTATCTTTACTATTCCAATTGTGTATCTTTACATCGTTTGCGTATCTTTACTATTCCAATTGTGTATCTTTTCATTTCTCATTCCAGTATCTTTCTATAAGGCTTCTGATGCGAGTTTCTATTGTATTTGAGAGTTTTGCAAGTGTGGGAGTGTGTTTCTTTCAAACTGAGTATCTTTACATCGTTTGCGTATCTTTACTATTCCAATTGTGTATCTTTACATTGTTTGCGTATCTTTACTATTCCAATTGTGTATCTTTTCATTTCTCGTTTGAGTATCTTTCTGTAAGGCTTCTGATGCGAGTTTCTATTGTAGTTGAGAGTTTTGCAAGTGTGGGAGTGTGTTTCTTTCAAACTGAGTATCTTTACATCGTTTGCGTATCTTTACTATTCCAATTGTGTATCTTTACATCGTTTGCGTATCTTTACTATTCCAATTGTGTATCTTTTCATTTCTCATTCCAGTATCTTTCTGTAAGGCTTCTGATGCGAGTTTCTATTGTATTTGAGAGTTTTGCAAGTGTGGGAGTGTGTTTCTTTCAAACTGAGTATCTTTACATCGTTTGCGTATCTTTACTATTCCAATTGTGTATCTTTTCATTTCTCGTTTGAGTATCTTTCTGTAAGGCTTCTGATGCGAGTTTCTATTGTATTTGAGAGTTTTGCAAGTGTGGGAGTGTGTTTCTTTCAAACTGAGTATCTTTACATCGTTTGCGTATCTTTACTATTCCAATTGTGTATCTTTTCATTTCTCGTTTGAGTATCTTTCTGTAAGGCTTTCTGATGCGAGTTTCTATTGAATTTGAGAGTTTTGCAAGTGTGGGAGTGTGTTTCTTTCAAACTGAGTATCTTTACATCGTTTGCGTATCTTTACTATTCCAATTGTGTATTTTTACATCGTTTGCGTATCTTTACTATTCCAATTGTGTATCTTTTCATTTCTCGTTTGAGTATCTTTCTGTAAGGCTTCTGATGCGAGTTTCTATTGTATTTGAGAGTTTTGCAAGTGTGGGAGTGTGTTTCTTTCAAACTGAGTATCTTTACATCGTTTGCGTATCTTTACTATTCCAATTGTGTATCTTTACATTGTTTGCGTATCTTTACTATTCCAATTGTGTATCTTTTCATTTCTCGTTTGAGTATCTTTCTGTAAGGCTTCTGATGCGAGTTTCTATTGAATTTGAGAGTTTTGCAAGTGTGGGAGTGTGTTTCTTTCAAACTGAGTATCTTTACATCGTTTGCGTATCTTTACTATTCCAATTGTGTATCTTTACATCGTTTGCGTATCTTTACTATTCCAATTGTGTATCTTTTCATTTCTCGTTTGAGTATCTTTCTGTAAGGCTTCTGATGCGAGTTTCTATTGTAGTTGAGAGTTTTGCAAGTGTGCGAGTGTGTTTCTTTCAAACTGAGTATCTTTACATCGTTTGCGTATCTTTACTATTCCAATTGTGTATCTTTA
This sequence comes from Argentina anserina, assembly GCF_933775445.1. NCBI lineage: Eukaryota > Viridiplantae > Streptophyta > Magnoliopsida > Rosales > Rosaceae > Argentina > Argentina anserina. The sequence continues at coordinate 71,852 of NW_026089409.1, read as the reverse complement.
CATCGTTTGCGTATCTTTACTATTCCAATTATGTATCTTTACATCGTTTGCGTATCTTTACTATTCCAATTGTGTATCTTTTCATTTCTCATTCCAGTATCTTTCTGTAAGGCTTCTGATGCGAGTTTCTATTGAATTTGAGAGTTTTGCAAGTGTGGGAGTGTGTTTCTTTCAAACTGAGTATCTTTACATCGTTTGCGTATCTTTACTATTCCAATTGTGTATCTTTACATCGTTTGCGTATCTTTACTATTCCAATTGTGTATCTTTTCATTTCTCATTCCAGTATCTTTCTGTAAGGCTTCTGATGCGAGTTTCTATTGTATTTGAGAGTTTTGCAAGTGTGGGAGTGTGTTTCTTTCAAACTGAGTATCTTTACATCGTTTGCGTATCTTTACTATTCCAATTGTGTATCTTTACATTGTTTGCGTATCTTTACTATTCCAATTGTGTATCTTTTCATTTCTCGTTTGAGTATCTTTCTGTAAGGCTTCTGATGCGAGTTTCTATTGTAGTTGAGAGTTTTGCAAGTGTGGGAGTGTGTTTCTTTCAAACTGAGTATCTTTACATCGTTTGCGTATCTTTACTATTCCAATTGTGTATCTTTTCATTTCTCGTTTGAGTATCTTTCTGTAAGGCTTCTGATGCGAGTTTCTATTGTATTTGAGAGTTTTGCAAGTGTGGGAGTGTGTTTCTTTCAAACTGAGTATCTTTACATCGTTTGCGTATCTTTACTATTCCAATTGTGTATCTTTACATCGTTTGCGTATCTTTACTATTCCAATTGTGTATCTTTTCATTTCTCGTTTGAGTATCTTTCTGTAAGGCTTCTGATGCGAGTTTCTATTGTATTTGAGAGTTTTGCAAGTGTGGGAGTGTGTTTCTTTCAAACTGAGTATCTTTACATCGTTTGCGTATCTTTACTATTCCAATTGTGTATTTTTACATCGTTTGCGTATCTTTACTATTCCAATTGTGTATCTTTTCATTTCTCGTTTGAGTATCTTTCTGTAAGGCTTCTGATGCGAGTTTCTATTGAATTTGAGAGTTTTGCAAGTGTGGGAGTGTGTTTCTTTCAAACTGAGTATCTTTACATCGTTTGCGTATCTTTACTATTCCAATTGTGTATCTTTTCATTTCTCGTTTGAGTATCTTTCTGTAAGGCTTCTGATGCGAGTTTCTATTGTATTTGAGAGTTTTGCAAGTGTGGGAGTGTGTTTCTTTCAAACTGAGTATCTTTACATCGTTTGCGTATCTTTACTATTCCAATTGTGTATCTTTACATCGTTTGCGTATCTTTACTATTCCAATTGTGTATCTTTTCATTTCTCGTTTGAGTATCTTTCTGTAAGGCTTCTGATGGGAGTTTCTATTGTATTTGAGAGTTTTGCAAGTGTGGGAGTGTGTTTCTTTCAAACTGAGTATCTTTACATCGTTTGCGTATCTTTACTATTCTAATTGTGTATCTTTACATCGTTTGCGTATCTTTACTATTCCAATTATGTATCTTTACATCGTTTGCGTATCTTTACTATTCCAATTGTGTATCTTTTCATTTCTCATTCCAGTATCTTTCTGTAAGGCTTCTGATGCGAGTTTCTATTGTATTTGAGAGTTTTGCAAGTGTGGGAGTGTGTTTCTTTCAAACTGAGTATCTTTACATCGTTTGCGTATCTTTACTATTCCAATTGTGTATCTTTACATCGTTTGCGTATCTTTACTATTCCAATTGTGTATCTTTTCATTTCTCGTTTGAGTATCTTTCTGTAAGGCTTCTGATGCGAGTTTCTATTGTATTTGAGAGTTTTGCAAGTGTGGGAGTGTGTTTCTTTCAAACTGAGTATCTTTACATCGTTTGCGTATCTTTACTATTCCAATTGTGTATCTTTTCATTTCTCGTTTGAGTATCTTTCTGTAAGGCTTTCTGATGCGAGTTTCTATTGAATTTGAGAGTTTTGCAAGTGTGGGAGTGTGTTTCTTTCAAACTGAGTATCTTTACATCGTTTGCGTATCTTTACTATTCCAATTGTGTATTTTTACATCGTTTGCGTATCTTTACTATTCCAATTGTGTATCTTTTCATTTCTCGTTTGAGTATCTTTCTGTAAGGCTTCTGATGCGAGTTTCTATTGAATTTGAGAGTTTTGCAAGTGTGGGAGTGTGTTTCTTTCAAACTGAGTATCTTTACATCGTTTGCGTATCTTTACTATTCCAATTGTGTATTTTTACATCGTTTGCGTATCTTTACTATTCCAATTGTGTATCTTTTCATTTCTCGTTTGAGTATCTTTCTGTAAGGCTTTCTGATGCGAGTTTCTATTGAATTTGAGAGTTTTGCAAGTGTGGGAGTGTGTTTCTTTCAAACTGAGTATCTTTACATCGTTTGCGTATCTTTACTATTCCAATTGTGTATTTTTACATCGTTTGCGTATCTTTACTATTCCAATTGTGTATCTTTTCATTTCTCGTTTGAGTATCTTTCTGTAAGGCTTTCTGATGCGAGTTTCTATTGAATTTGAGAGTTTTGCAAGTGTGGGAGTGTGTTTCTTTCAAACTGAGTATCTTTACATCGTTTGCGTATCTTTACTATTCCAATTGTGTATTTTTACATCGTTTGCGTATCTTTACTATTCCAATTGTGTATCTTTTCATTTCTCGTTTGAGTATCTTTCTGTAAGGCTTTCTGATGCGAGTTTCTATTGAATTTGAGAGTTTTGCAAGTGTGGGAGTGTGTTTCTTTCAAACTGAGTATCTTTACATCGTTTGCGTATCTTTACTATTCCAATTGTGTATCTTTACATCGTTTGCGTATCTTTACTATTCCAATTGTGTATCTTTTCATTTCTCGTTTGAGTATCTTTCTGTAAGGCTTCTGATGCGAGTTTCTATTGTAGTTGAGAGTTTTGCAAGTGTGCGAGTGTGTTTCTTTCAAACTGAGTATCTTTACATCGTTTGCGTATCTTTACTATTCCAATTGTGTATCTTTACATCGTTTGCGTATCTTTACTATTCCAATTATGTATCTTTACATCGTTTGCGTATCTTTACTATTCCAATTGTGTATCTTTTCATTTCTCATTCCAGTATCTTTCTGTAAGGCTTCTGATGCGAGTTTCTATTGAATTTGAGAGTTTTGCAATTGTGGGAGTGTGTTTCTTTCAAACTGAGTATCTTTACATCGTTTGCGTATCTTTTCTATTCCAATTGTGTATCTTTACATCGTTTGCGTATCTTTACTATTCTAATTGTGTATCTTTTCATTTCTCGTTTGAGTATCTTTCTGTAAGGCTTTCTGATGCGAGTTTCTATTGAATTTGAGAGTTTTGCAAGTGTGGGAGTGTGTTTCTTTCAAACTGAGTATCTTTACATCGTTTGCGTATGTTTACTATTCCAATTGTGTATCTTTACATCGTTTGCGTATCTTTACTATTCCAATTGTGTATCTTTTCATTTCTCGTTGGAGTATCTTTCTGTAAGGCTTCTGATGCGAGTTTCTATTGTATTTGAGAGTTTTGCAAGTGTGGGAGTGTGTTTCTTTCAAACTGAGTATCTTTACATCGTTTGCGTATCTTTACTATTCCAATTGTGTATCTTTTCATTTCTCGTTTGAGTATCTTTCTGTAAGGCTTCTGATGCGAGTTTCTATTGTATTTGAGAGTTTTGCAAGTGTGGGAGTGTGTTTCTTTCAAACTGAGTATCTTTACATCGTTTGCGTATCTTTACTATTCCAATTGTGTATCTTTTCATTTCTCGTTTAAGTATCTTTCTGTAAGGCTTCTGATGGGAGTTTCTATTGTATTTGAGAGTTTTGCAAGTGTGGGAGTGTGTTTCTTTCAAACTGAGTATCTTTACATCGTTTGCGTATCTTTACTATTCTAATTGTGTATCTTTACATCGTTTGCGTATCTTTACTATTCCAATTATGTATCTTTACATCGTTTGCGTATCTTTACTATTCCAATTGTGTATCTTTTCATTTCTCATTCCAGTATCTTTCTGTAAGGCTTCTGATGCGAGTTTCTATTGTATTTGAGAGTTTTGCAAGTGTGGGAGTGTGTTTCTTTCAAACTGAGTATCTTTACATCGTTTGCGTATCTTTACTATTCCAATTGTGTATCTTTACATCGTTTGCGTATCTTTACTATTCCAATTGTGTATCTTTTCATTTCTCGTTTGAGTATCTTTCTGTAAGGCTTCTGATGCGAGTTTCTATTGTATTTGAGAGTTTTGCAAGTGTGGGAGTGTGTTTCTTTCAAACTGAGTATCTTTACATCGTTTGCGTATCTTTACTATTCCAATTGTGTATCTTTTCATTTCTCGTTTGAGTATCTTTCTGTAAGGCTTTCTGATGCGAGTTTCTATTGAATTTGAGAGTTTTGCAAGTGTGGGAGTGTGTTTCTTTCAAACTGAGTATCTTTACATCGTTTGCGTATCTTTACTATTCCAATTGTGTATTTTTACATCGTTTGCGTATCTTTACTATTCCAATTGTGTATCTTTTCATTTCTCGTTTGAGTATCTTTCTGTAAGGCTTCTGATGCGAGTTTCTATTGAATTTGAGAGTTTTGCAAGTGTGGGAGTGTGTTTCTTTCAAACTGAGTATCTTTACATCGTTTGCGTATCTTTACTATTCCAATTGTGTATTTTTACATCGTTTGCGTATCTTTACTATTCCAATTGTGTATCTTTTCATTTCTCGTTTGAGTATCTTTCTGTAAGGCTTTCTGATGCGAGTTTCTATTGAATTTGAGAGTTTTGCAAGTGTGGGAGTGTGTTTCTTTCAAACTGAGTATCTTTACATCGTTTGCGTATCTTTACTATTCCAATTGTGTATTTTTACATCGTTTGCGTATCTTTACTATTCCAATTGTGTATCTTTTCATTTCTCGTTTGAGTATCTTTCTGTAAGGCTTTCTGATGCGAGTTTCTATTGAATTTGAGAGTTTTGCAAGTGTGGGAGTGTGTTTCTTTCAAACTGAGTATCTTTACATCGTTTGCGTATCTTTACTATTCCAATTTTGTATCTTTACATCGTTTGCGTATCTTTACTATTCCAATTGTGTATCTTTTCATTTCTCGTTTGAGTATCTTTCTGTAAGGCTTCTGATGCGAGTTTCTATTGTAGTTGAGAGTTTTGCAAGTGTGCGAGTGTGTTTCTTTCAAACTGAGTATCTTTACATCGTTTGCGTATCTTTACTATTCCAATTGTGTATCTTTACATCGTTTGCGTATCTTTACTATTCCAATTATGTATCTTTACATCGTTTGCGTATCTTTACTATTCCAATTGTGTATTTTTACATCGTTTGCGTATCTTTACTATTCCAATTGTGTATCTTTTCATTTCTCGTTTGAGTATCTTTCTGTAAGGCTTTCTGATGCGAGTTTCTATTGAATTTGAGAGTTTTGCAAGTGTGGGAGTGTGTTTCTTTCAAACTGAGTATCTTTACATCGTTTGCGTATCTTTACTATTCCAATTTTGTATCTTTACATCGTTTGCGTATCTTTACTATTCCAATTGTGTATCTTTTCATTTCTCGTTTGAGTATCTTTCTGTAAGGCTTCTGATGCGAGTTTCTATTGTAGTTGAGAGTTTTGCAAGTGTGCGAGTGTGTTTCTTTCAAACTGAGTATCTTTACATCGTTTGCGTATCTTTACTATTCCAATTGTGTATCTTTACATCGTTTGCGTATCTTTACTATTCCAATTATGTATCTTTACATCGTTTGCGTATGTTTACTATTCCAATTGTGTATCTTTACATCGTTTGCGTATCTTTACTATTCCAATTGTGTATCTTTTCATTTCTCGTTTGAGTATCTTTCTGTAAGGCTTCTGATGCGAGTTTCTATTGTATTTGAGAGTTTTGCAAGTGTGGGAGTTTGTTTCTTTCAAACTGAGTATCTTTACATCGTTTGCGTATCTTTACTATTCCAATTGTGTATCTTTACATCGTTTGCGTATCTTTACTATTCCAATTGTGTATCTTTACATCGTTTGCGTATCTTTACTATTCCAATTGTGTATCTTTTCATTTCTCGTTTGAGTATCTTTCTGTAAGGCTTCTGATGGGAGTTTCTATTGTATTTGAGAGTTTTGCAAGTGTGGGAGTGTGTTTCTTTCAAACTGAGTATCTTTACATCGTTTGCGTATCTTTACTATTCTAATTGTGTATCTTTACATCGTTTGCGTATCTTTACTATTCCAATTATGTATCTTTACATCGTTTGCGTATCTTTACTATTCCAATTGTGTATCTTTTCATTTCTCATTCCAGTATCTTTCTGTAAGGCTTCTGATGCGAGTTTCTATTGTATTTGAGAGTTTTGCAAGTGTGGGAGTGTGTTTCTTTCAAACTGAGTATCTTTACATCGTTTGCGTATCTTTACTATTCCAATTGTGTATCTTTACATCGTTTGCGTATCTTTACTATTCCAATTGTGTATCTTTTCATTTCTCGTTTGAGTATCTTTCTGTAAGGCTTCTGATGCGAGTTTCTATTGTATTTGAGAGTTTTGCAAGTGTGCGAGTGTGTTTCTTTCAAACTGAGTATCTTTACATCGTTTGCGTATCTTTACTATTCCAATTGTGTATCTTTTCATTTCTCGTTTGAGTATCTTTCTGTAAGGCTTCTGATGCGAGTTTCTATTGAATTTGAGAGTTTTGCAAGTGTGCGAGTGTGTTTCTTTCAAACTGAGTATCTTTACATCGTTTGCGTATCTTTACTATTTCAATTGTGTATTTTTACATCGTTTGCGTATCTTTACTATTCCAATTGTGTATCTTTTCATTTCTCGTTTGAGTATCTTTCTGTAAGGCTTTCTGATGCGAGTTTCTATTGAATTTGAGAGTTTTGCAAGTGTGGGAGTGTGTTTCTTTCAAACTGAGTATCTTTACATCGTTTGCGTATCTTTACTATTCCAATTGTGTATTTTTACATCGTTTGCGTATCTTTACTATTCCAATTGTGTATCTTTTCATTTCTCGTTTGAGTATCTTTCTGTAAGGCTTCTGATGCGAGTTTCTATTGTATTTGAGAGTTTTGCAAGTGTGAGAGTGTGTTTCTTTCAAACTGAGTATCTTTACATCGTTTGCGTATCTTTACTATTCCAATTGTGTATCTTTTCATTTCTCGTTTGAGTATCTTTCTGTACGGCTTTCTGATGCGAGTTTCTATTGAATTTGAGAGTTTTGCAAGTGTGGGAGTGTGTTTCTTTCAAACTGAGTATCTTTACATCGTTTGCGTATCTTTACTATTCCAATTGTGTATCTTTTCATTTCTCGTTTGAGTATCTTTCTGTAAGGCTTCTGATGCGAGTTTCTATTGTATTTGAGAATTTTGCAAGTGTGGGAGTGTGTTTCTTTCAAACTGAGTATCTTTACATCGTTTGCGTATCTTTACTATTCCAATTGTGTATGTTTACATCGTTTGCGTATCTTTACTATTCCAATTGTGTATCTTTTCATTTCTCGTTTGAGTATCTTTCTGTAAAGCTTCTGATGCGAGTTTCTATTGTATTTGAGAGTTTTGCAAGTGTGGGAGTGTGTTTCTTTCAAACTGAGTATCTTTACATCGTTTGCGTATCTTTACTATTCCAATTGTGTATCTTTACATCGTTTGCGTATCTTTACTATTCCAATTGTGTATCTTTTCATTTCTCGTTTGAGTATCTATTGTATTTGAGAGTTTTGCAAGTGTGGGAGTGTGTTTCTTTCAAACTGAGTATCTTTACATCGTTTGCGTATCTTGACTATTCCAATTGTGTATCTTTACATCGTTTGCGTATCTTTACTATTCCAATTGTGTATCTTTTCATTTCTCGTTTGAGTATCTTTTTATAAGGCTTTCTGATGCGAGTTTCTATTGAATTTGAGAGTTTTGCAAGTGTGGGAGTGTGTTTCTTTCAAACTGAGTATCTTTACATAGTTTGCGTATCTTTACTATTCCAATTGTGTATCTTTACATCGTTTGCGTATCTTTACTATTCCAATTGTGTATCTTTTCATTTCTCGTTTGAGTATCTTTTTGAAAGTCTTTCTGATGCGAGTTTCTTTTGAATTTGAGAGTTTTGCAAGTGTGGGAGTGTGTTTCTTTCAAACTGAGTATCTTTACATCGTTTGCGTATCTTTACTATTCCAATTGTGTATCTTTACATCGTTTGCGTATCTTTACTATTCCAATTGTGTATCTTTTCATTTCTCGTTTGAGTATCTTTTCATTTCTCGTTTGAGTATCTTTTTGAAAGGCTTTCTGATGCGAGTTTCTATTGAATTTGAGAGTTTTGCAAGTGTGGGAGTGTGTTTCTTTCAAACTGAGTATCTTTACATCGTTTGCGTATGTTTACTATTCCAATTGTGTATCTTTACATCGTTTGCGTATCTTTACTATTCCAATTGTGTATCTTTTCATTTCTCGTTTGAGTATCTTTCTGTAAGGCTTTCTGATGCGAGTTTCTATTGAATTTGAGAGTTTTGCAAGTGTGGGAGTGTGTTTCTTTCAAACTGAGTATCTTTACATCGTTTGCGTATGTTTACTATTCCAATTGTGTATCTTTACATCGTTTGCGTATCTTAACTATTCCAATTGTGTATCTTTTCATTTCTCGTTTGAGTATCTTTCTGTAAGGCTTCTGATGCGAGTTTCTATTGTAGTTGAGAGTTTTGCAAGTGTGCGAGTGTGTTTCTTTCAAACTGAGTATCTTTACATCGTTTGCGTATCTTTACTATTCCAATTGTGTATCTTTTCATTTCTCGTTTGAGTATCTTTCTGTAAGGCTTCTGATGCGAGTTTCTATTGTATTTGAGAGTTTTGCAAGTGTGGGAGTGTGTTTCTTTCAAACTGAGTATCTTTACCTCGTTTGCGTATCTTTACTATTCCAATTGTGTATCTTTTCATTTCTCGTTTGAGTATCTTTCTGTAAGGCTTCTGATGCGAGTTTCTATTGTAGTTGAGAGTTTTGCAAGTGTGCGAGTGTGTTTCTTTCAAACTGAGTATCTTTACATCGTTTGCGTATCTTTACTATTCCAATTGTGTATCTTTACATCGTTTGCGTATCTTTACTATTCCAATTGTGTATCTTTTCATTTCTCGTTTGAGTATCTTTCTGTAAGGCTTCTGATGCGAGTTTCTATTGTATTTGAGAGTTTTGCAAGTGTGGGAGTGTGTTTCTTTCAAACTGAGTATCTTTACATCGTTTGCGTATCTTTACTATTCCAATTGTGTATCTTTACATCGTTTGCGTATCTTTACTATTCCAATTGTGTATCTTTTCATTTCTCGTTTGAGTATCTTTCTGTAAGGCTTCTGATGCGAGTTTCTATTGTATTTGAGAGTTTTGCAAGTGTGAGAGTGTGTTGCTTTCAAACTGAGTATCTTTACATCGTTTGCGTATCTTTACTATTCCAATTGTGTATCTTTTCATTTCTCGTTTGAGTATCTTTCTGTAAGGCTTTCTGATGCGAGTTTCTATTGAATTTGAGAGTTTTGCAAGTGTGGGAGTGTGTTTCTTTCAAACTGAGTATCTTTACATCGTTTGCGTATCTTTACTATTCCAATTGTGTATCTTTTCATTTCTCGTTTGAGTATCTTTCTGTAAGGCTTCTGATGCGAGTTTCTATTGAATTTGAGAGTTTTGCAAGTGTGGGAGTGTGTTTCTTTCAAACTGAGTATCTTTACATCGTTTGCGTATCTTTCCTATTCCATTTGTGTATCTTTTCATTTCTCGTTTGAGTATCTTTCTGTAAGGCTTCTGATGCGAGTTTCTATTGTATTTGAGAGTTTTGCAAGTGTGAGAGTGTGTTTCTTTCAAACTGAGTATCTTTACATCGTTTGCGTATCTTTACTATTCCAATTGTGTATCTTTTCATTTCTCGTTTGAGTATCTTTCTGTAAGGCTTCTGATGCGAGTTTCTATTGTATTTGAGAGTTTTGCAAGTGTGAGAGTGTGTTTCTTTCAAACTGAGTATCTTTACATCGTTTGCGTATCTTTACTATTCCAATTGTGTATCTTTTCATTTCTCGTTTGAGTATCTTTCTGTAAGGCTTTCTGATGCGAGTTTCTATTGAATTTGAGAGTTTTGCAAGTGTGGGAGTGTGTTTCTTTCAAACTGAGTATCTTTACATCGTTTGCGTATCTTTACTATTCCAATTGTGTATCTTTTCATTTCTCGTTTGAGTATCTTTCTGTAAGGCTTCTGATGCGAGTTTCTATTGAATTTGAGAGTTTTGCAAGTGTGGGAGTGTGTTTCTTTCAAACTGAGTATCTTTACATCGTTTGCGTATCTTTCCTATTCCATTTGTGTATCTTTTCATTTCTCGTTTGAGTATCTTTCTGTAAGGCTTCTGATGCGAGTTTCTATTGTATTTGAGAGTTTTGCAAGTGTGAGAGTGTGTTTCTTTCAAACTGAGTATCTTTACATCGTTTGCGTATCTTTACTATTCCAATTGTGTATCTTTTCATTTCTCGTTTGAGTATCTTTCTGTAAGGCTTCTGATGCGAGTTTCTATTGTATTTGAGAGTTTTGCAAGTGTGAGAGTGTGTTTCTTTCAAACTGAGTATCTTTACATCGTTTGCGTATCTTTCCTATTCCAATTGTGTATCTTTTCATTTCTCGTTTGAGTATCTTTCTGTAAGGCTTTCTGATGCGAGTTTCTATTGAATTTGAGAGTTTTGCAAGTGTGGGAGTGTGTTTCTTTCAAACTGAGTATCTTTACATCGTTTGCGTATCTTTACTATTCCAATTGTGTATCTTTTCATTTCTCGTTTGAGTATCTTTCTGTAAGGCTTCTGATGCGAGTTTCTATTGAATTTGAGAGTTTTGCAAGTGTGGGAGTGTGTTTCTTTCAAACTGAGTATCTTTACATCGTTTGCGTATCTTTACTATTCCAATTGTGTATCTTTTCATTTCTCGTTTGAGTATCTTTCTGTAAGGCTTCTGATGCGAGTTTCTATTGTATTTGAGAATTTTGCAAGTGTGGGAGTGTGTTTCTTTCAAACTGAGTATCTTTACATCGTTTGCGTATCTTTACTATTCCAATTGTGTATGTTTACATCGTTTGCGTATCTTTACTATTCCAATTGTGTATCTTTTCATTTCTCGTTTGAGTATCTTTCTGTAAGGCTTTCTGATGCGAGTTTCTATTGAATTTGAGAGTTTTGCAAGTGTGGGAGTGTGTTTCTTTCAAACTGAGTATCTTTACATCGTTTGCGTATCTTTACTATTCCAATTGTGTATTTTTACATCGTTTGCGTATCTTTACTATTCCAATTGTGTATCTTTTCATTTCTCGTTTGAGTATCTTTCTGTAAGGCTTCTGATGCGAGTTTCTATTGTATTTGAGAGTTTTGCAAGTGTGAGAGTGTGTTTCTTTCAAACTGAGTATCTTTACATCGTTTGCGTATCTTTACTATTCCAATTGTGTATCTTTTCATTTCTCGTTTGAGTATCTTTCTGTACGGCTTTCTGATGCGAGTTTCTATTGAATTTGAGAGTTTTGCAAGTGTGGGAGTGTGTTTCTTTCAAACTGAGTATCTTTACATCGTTTGCGTATCTTTACTATTCCAATTGTGTATCTTTTCATTTCTCGTTTGAGTATCTTTCTGTAAGGCTTCTGATGCGAGTTTCTATTGTATTTGAGAATTTTGCAAGTGTGGGAGTGTGTTTCTTTCAAACTGAGTATCTTTACATCGTTTGCGTATCTTTACTATTCCAATTGTGTATGTTTACATCGTTTGCGTATCTTTACTATTCCAATTGTGTATCTTTTCATTTCTCGTTTGAGTATCTTTCTGTAAAGCTTCTGATGCGAGTTTCTATTGTATTTGAGAGTTTTGCAAGTGTGGGAGTGTGTTTCTTTCAAACTGAGTATCTTTACATCGTTTGCGTATCTTTACTATTCCAATTGTGTATCTTTACATCGTTTGCGTATCTTTACTATTCGAATTGTGTATCTTTTCATTTCTCGTTTGAGTATCTTTCTGTAAGGCTTCTGATGCGAGTTTCTATTGAATTTGAGAGTTTTGCAAGTGTGGGAGTGTGTTTCTTTCAAACTGAGTATCTTTACATCGTTTGCGTATCTTTTCTATTCCAATTGTGTATCTTTTCATTTCTTGTTTGAGTATCTTTCTGTAAGGCTTTCTGATGCGAGTTTCTATTGTATTTGAGAGTTTTGCAAGTGTGGAGTGTGTTTCTTTCAAACTGAGTATCTTTACATCGTTTGCGTATGTTTACTATTCCAATTGTGTATCTTTACATCGTTTGCGTATCTTTACTATTCCAATTGTGTATCTTTTCATTTCTCGTTTGAGTATCTATTGTATTTGAGAGTTTTGCAAGTGTGGGAGTGTGTTTCTTTCAAACTGAGTATCTTTACATCGTTTGCGTATCTTGACTATTCCAATTGTGTATCTTTACATCGTTTGCGTATCTTTACTATTCCAATTGTGTATCTTTTCATTTCTCGTTTGAGTATCTTTTTATAAGGCTTTCTGATGCGAGTTTCTATTGAATTTGAGAGTTTTGCAAGTGTGGGAGTGTGTTTCTTTCAAACTGAGTATCTTTACATAGTTTGCGTATCTTTACTATTCCAATTGTGTATCTTTACATCGTTTGCGTATCTTTACTATTCCAATTGTGTATCTTTTCATTTCTCGTTTGAGTATCTTTTTGAAAGTCTTTCTGATGCGAGTTTCTTTTGAATTTGAGAGTTTTGCAAGTGTGGGAGTGTGTTTCTTTCAAACTGAGTATCTTTACATCGTTTGCGTATCTTTACTATTCCAATTGTGTATCTTTTCATTTCTCGTTTGAGTATCTTTCTGTAAGGCTTTCTGATGCGAGTTTCTATTGAATTTGAGAGTTTTGCAAGTGTGGGAGTGTGTTTCTTTCAAACTGAGTATCTTTACATCGTTTGCGTATCTTTAATATTCCAATTGTGTATCTTTTCATTTCTCGTTTGAGTATCTTTTCATTTCTCGTTTGAGTATCTTTTTGAAAGGCTTTCTGATGCGAGTTTCTATTGAATTTGAGAGTTTTGCAAGTGTGGGAGTGTGTTTCTTTCAAACTGAGTATCTTTACATCGTTTGCGTATGTTTACTATTCCAATTGTGTATCTTTACATCGTTTGCGTATCTTTACTATTCCAATTGTGTATCTTTTCATTTCTCGTTTGAGTATCTTTCTGTAAGGCTTTCTGATGCGAGTTTCTATTGAATTTGAGAGTTTTGCAAGTGTGGGAGTGTGTTTCTTTCAAACTGAGTATCTTTACATCGTTTGCGTATGTTTACTATTCCAATTGTGTATCTTTACATCGTTTGCGTATCTTAACTATTCCAATTGTGTATCTTTTCATTTCTCGTTTGAGTATCTTTCTGTAAGGCTTCTGATGCGAGTTTCTATTGTAGTTGAGAGTTTTGCAAGTGTGCGAGTGTGTTTCTTTCAAACTGAGTATCTTTACATCGTTTGCGTATCTTTACTATTCCAATTGTGTATCTTTTCATTTCTCGTTTGAGTATCTTTCTGTAAGGCTTCTGATGCGAGTTTCTATTGTATTTGAGAGTTTTGCAAGTGTGGGAGTGTGTTTCTTTCAAACTGAGTATCTTTACCTCGTTTGCGTATCTTTACTATTCCAATTGTGTATCTTTTCATTTCTCGTTTGAGTATCTTTCTGTAAGGCTTCTGATGCGAGTTTCTATTGTAGTTGAGAGTTTTGCAAGTGTGCGAGTGTGTTTCTTTCAAACTGAGTATCTTTACATCGTTTGCGTATCTTTACTATTCCAATTGTGTATCTTTACATCGTTTGCGTATCTTTACTATTCCAATTGTGTATCTTTTCATTTCTCGTTTGAGTATCTTTCTGTAAGGCTTCTGATGCGAGTTTCTATTGTATTTGAGAGTTTTGCAAGTGTGGGAGTGTGTTTCTTTCAAACTGAGTATCTTTACATCGTTTGCGTATCTTTACTATTCCAATTGTGTATCTTTACATCGTTTGCGTATCTTTACTATTCCAATTGTGTATCTTTTCATTTCTCGTTTGAGTATCTTTCTGTAAGGCTTCTGATGCGAGTTTCTATTGTATTTGAGAGTTTTGCAAGTGTGAGAGTGTGTTGCTTTCAAACTGAGTATCTTTACATCGTTTGCGTATCTTTACTATTCCAATTGTGTATCTTTTCATTTCTCGTTTGAGTATCTTTCTGTAAGGCTTTCTGATGCGAGTTTCTATTGAATTTGAGAGTTTTGCAAGTGTGGGAGTGTGTTTCTTTCAAACTGAGTATCTTTACATCGTTTGCGTATCTTTACTATTCCAATTGTGTATCTTTTCATTTCTCGTTTGAGTATCTTTCTGTAAGGCTTCTGATGCGAGTTTCTATTGAATTTGAGAGTTTTGCAAGTGTGGGAGTGTGTTTCTTTCAAACTGAGTATCTTTACATCGTTTGCGTATCTTTCCTATTCCATTTGTGTATCTTTTCATTTCTCGTTTGAGTATCTTTCTGTAAGGCTTCTGATGCGAGTTTCTATTGTATTTGAGAGTTTTGCAAGTGTGAGAGTGTGTTTCTTTCAAACTGAGTATCTTTACATCGTTTGCGTATCTTTACTATTCCAATTGTGTATCTTTTCATTTCTCGTTTGAGTATCTTTCTGTAAGGCTTCTGATGCGAGTTTCTATTGTATTTGAGAGTTTTGCAAGTGTGAGAGTGTGTTTCTTTCAAACTGAGTATCTTTACATCGTTTGCGTATCTTTACTATTCCAATTGTGTATCTTTTCATTTCTCGTTTGAGTATCTTTCTGTAAGGCTTTCTGATGCGAGTTTCTATTGAATTTGAGAGTTTTGCAAGTGTGGGAGTGTGTTTCTTTCAAACTGAGTATCTTTACATCGTTTGCGTATCTTTACTATTCCAATTGTGTATCTTTTCATTTCTCGTTTGAGTATCTTTCTGTAAGGCTTCTGATGCGAGTTTCTATTGAATTTGAGAGTTTTGCAAGTGTGGGAGTGTGTTTCTTTCAAACTGAGTATCTTTACATCGTTTGCGTATCTTTCCTATTCCATTTGTGTATCTTTTCATTTCTCGTTTGAGTATCTTTCTGTAAGGCTTCTGATGCGAGTTTCTATTGTATTTGAGAGTTTTGCAAGTGTGAGAGTGTGTTTCTTTCAAACTGAGTATCTTTACATCGTTTGCGTATCTTTACTATTCCAATTGTGTATCTTTTCATTTCTCGTTTGAGTATCTTTCTGTAAGGCTTCTGATGCGAGTTTCTATTGTATTTGAGAGTTTTGCAAGTGTGAGAGTGTGTTTCTTTCAAACTGAGTATCTTTACATCGTTTGCGTATCTTTCCTATTCCAATTGTGTATCTTTTCATTTCTCGTTTGAGTATCTTTCTGTAAGGCTTTCTGATGCGAGTTTCTATTGAATTTGAGAGTTTTGCAAGTGTGGGAGTGTGTTTCTTTCAAACTGAGTATCTTTACATCGTTTGCGTATCTTTACTATTCCAATTGTGTATCTTTTCATTTCTCGTTTGAGTATCTTTCTGTAAGGCTTCTGATGCGAGTTTCTATTGAATTTGAGAGTTTTGCAAGTGTGGGAGTGTGTTTCTTTCAAACTGAGTATCTTTACATCGTTTGCGTATCTTTCCTATTCCATTTGTGTATCTTTTCATTTCTCGTTTGAGTATCTTTCTGTAAGGCTTCTGATGCGAGTTTCTATTGTATTTGAGAGTTTTGCAAGTGTGGGAGTGTGTTTCTTTCAAACTGAGTATCTTTACATCGTTTGCGTATCTTTTCTATTCCAATTGTGTATCTTTTCATTTCTTGTTTGAGTATCTTTCTGTAAGGCTTTCTGATGCGAGTTTCTATTGTATTTGAGAGTTTTGCAAGTGTGGGAGTGTGTTTCTTTCAAACTGAGTATCTTTACATCGTTTGCGTATGTTTACTATTCCAATTGTGTATCTTTACATCGTTTGCGTATCTTTACTATTCCAATTGTGTATCTTTTCATTTCTCGTTTGAGTATCTATTGTATTTGAGAGTTTTGCAAGTGTGGGACTGTGTTTCTTTCAAACTGAGTATCTTTACATCGTTTGCGTATCTTTACTATTCCAATTGTGTATCTTTACATCGTTTGCGTATCTTTACTATTCCAATTGTGTATCTTTTCATTTCTCGTTTGAGTATCTTTCTGTAAGGCTTTCTGATGCGAGTTTCTATTGAATTTGAGAGTTTTGCAAGTGTGGGAGTGTGTTTCTTTCAAACTGAGTATCTTTACATCGTTTGCGTATCTTTACTATTCCAATTGTGTATCTTTTCATTTCTCGTTTGAGTATCTTTCTGTAAGGCTTCTGATGCGAGTTTCTATTGAATTTGAGAGTTTTGCAAGTGTGGGAGTGTGTTTCTTTCAAACTGAGTATCTTTACATCGTTTGCGTATCTTTCCTATTCCATTTGTGTATCTTTTCATTTCTCGTTTGAGTATCTTTCTGTAAGGCTTCTGATGCGAGTTTCTATTGTATTTGAGAGTTTTGCAAGTGTGGGAGTGTGTTTCTTTCAAACTGAGTATCTTTACATCGTTTGCGTATCTTTCCTATTCCATTTGTGTATCTTTTCATTTCTCGTTTGAGTATCTTTCTGTAAGGCTTCTGATGCGAGTTTCTATTGTATTTGAGAGTTTTGCAAGTCTGGGAGTGTGTTTCTTTCAAACTGAGTATCTTTACATCGTTTGCGTATGTTTACTATTCCAATTGTGTATCTTTACATCGTTTGCGTATCTTTACTATTCCAATTGTGTATCTTTTCATTTCTCGTTTGAGTATCTATTGTATTTGAGAGTTTTGCAAGTGTGGGAGTGTGTTTCTTTCAAACTGAGTATCTTTACATCGTTTGCGTAACTTTACTATTCCAATTGTGTATCTTTACATCGTTTGCGTATCTTTACTATTCCAATTGTGTATCTTTTCATTTCTCGTTTGAGTATCTTTCTGTAAGGCTTCTGATGCGAGTTTCTATTGAATTTGAGAGTTTTGCAAGTGTGGGAGTGTGTTTCTTTCAAACTGAGTATCTTTACATCGTTTGCGTATCTTTTCTATTCCAATTGTGTATCTTTTCATTTCTTGTTTGAGTATCTTTCTGTAAGGCTTTCTGATGCGAGTTTCTATTGTATTTGAGAGTTTTGCAAGTGTGGGAGTGTGTTTCTTTCAAACTGAGTATCTTTACATCGTTTGCGTATGGTTACTATTCCAATTGTGTATCTTTACATCGTTTGCGTATCTTTACTATTCCAATTGTGTATCTTTTCATTTCTCGTTTGAGTATCTATTGTATTTGAGAGTTTTGCAAGTGTGGGAGTGTGTTTCTTTCAAACTGAGTATCTTTACATCGTTTGCGTATCTTGACTATTCCAATTGTGTATCTTTACATCGTTTGCGTATCTTTACTATTCCAATTGTGTATCTTTTCATTTCTCGTTTGAGTATCTTTTTGAAAGGCTTTCTGATGCGAGTTTCTATTGAATTTGAGAGTTTTGCAAGTGTGGGAGTGTGTTTCTTTCAAACTGAGTATCTTTACATCGTTTGCGTATCTTTACTATTCCAATTGTGTATCTTTACATCGTTTGCGTATCTTTACTATTCCAATTGTGTATCTTTTCATTTCTCGTTTGAGTATCTTTTTGAAAGGCTTTCTGATGCGAGTTTCTATTGAATTTGAGAGTTTTGCAAGTGTGGGAGTGTGTTTCTTTCAAACTGAGTATCTTTACATCGTTTGCGTATGTTTACTATTCCATTTCTGTATCTTTACATCGTTTGCGTATCTTTACTATTCCAATTGTGTATCTTTTCATTTCTCGTTTGAGTATCTTTCTGTAAGGCTTTCTGATGCGAGTTTCTATTGAATTTGAGAGTTTTGCAAGTGTGGGAGTGTGTTTCTTTCAAACTGAGTATCTTTACATCGTTTGCGTATGTTTACTATTCCAATTGTGTATCTTTACATCGTTTGCGTATCTTAACTATTCCAATTGTGTATCTTTTCATTTCTCGTTTGAGTATCTTTCTGTAAGGCTTCTGATGCGAGTTTCTATTGTAGTTGAGAGTTTTGCAAGTGTGCGAGTGTGTTTCTTTCAAACTGAGTATCTTTACATCGTTTGCGTATCTTTACTATTCCAATTGTGTATCTTTACATCGTTTGCGTATCTTTACTATTCCAATTGTGTATCTTTTCATTTCTCGTTTGAGTATCTTTCTGTAAGGCTTCTGATGCGAGTTTCTATTGTATTTGAGAGTTTTGCAAGTGTGGGAGTGTGTTTTTTTCAAACTGAGTATCTTTACATCGTTTGCGTATCTTTACTATTCTAATTGTGTATCTTTACATCGTTTGCGTATCTTTACTATTCCAATTGTGTATCTTTTCATTTCTCGTTTGAGTATCTTTCTGTAAGGCTTCTGATGCGAGTTTCTATTGTATTTGAGAGTTTTGCAAGTGTGAGAGTGTGTTTCTTTCAAACTGAGTATCTTTACATCGTTTGCGTATCTTTACTATTCCAATTGTGTATCTTTTCATTTCTCGTTTGAGTATCTTTCTGTAAGGCTTCTGATGCGAGTTTCTATTGTATTTGAGAGTTTTGCAAGTGTGGGAGTGTGTTTCTTTCAAACTGAGTATCTTTACATCGTTTGCGTATCTTTACTATTCCAATTGTGTATCTTTTCATTTCTCGTTTGAGTATCTTTTTGAAAGGCTTTCTGATGCGAGTTTCTATTGAATTTGAGAGTTTTGCAAGTGTGGGAGTGTGTTTCTTTCAAACTGAGTATCTTTACATCGTTTGCGTATCTTTACTATTCCAATTGTGTATCTTTACATCGTTTGCGTATCTTTACTATTCCAATTGTGTATCTTTTCATTTCTCGTTTGAGTATCTTTTTGAAAGGCTTTCTGATGCGAGTTTCTATTGAATTTGAGAGTTTTGCAAGTGTGGGAGTGTGTTTCTTTCAAACTGAGTATCTTTACATCGTTTGCGTATGTTTACTATTCCATTTGTGTATCTTTACATC
This sequence comes from Argentina anserina, assembly GCF_933775445.1. Lineage (NCBI taxonomy): Eukaryota > Viridiplantae > Streptophyta > Magnoliopsida > Rosales > Rosaceae > Argentina > Argentina anserina. Next base: position 52,822 of record NW_026089409.1, on the reverse strand, counting down.
GTTTGCGTATCTTTACTATTCCAATTGTGTATCTTTTCATTTCTCGTTTGAGTATCTTTCTGTAAGGCTTTCTGATGCGAGTTTCTATTGAATTTGAGAGTTTTGCAAGTGTGGGAGTGTGTTTCTTTCAAACTGAGTATCTTTACATCGTTTGCGTATGTTTACTATTCCAATTGTGTATCTTTACATCGTTTGCGTATCTTAACTATTCCAATTGTGTATCTTTTCATTTCTCGTTTGAGTATCTTTCTGTAAGGCTTCTGATGCGAGTTTCTATTGTAGTTGAGAGTTTTGCAAGTGTGCGAGTGTGTTTCTTTCAAACTGAGTATCTTTACATCGTTTGCGTATCTTTACTATTCCAATTGTGTATCTTTACATCGTTTGCGTATCTTTACTATTCCAATTGTGTATCTTTTCATTTCTCGTTTGAGTATCTTTCTGTAAGGCTTCTGATGCGAGTTTCTATTGTATTTGAGAGTTTTGCAAGTGTGGGAGTGTGTTTCTTTCAAACTGAGTATCTTTACATCGTTTGCGTATCTTTACTATTCCAATTGTGTATCTTTACATCGTTTGCGTATCTTTACTATTCCAATTGTGTATCTTTTCATTTCTCGTTTGAGTATCTTTCTGTAAGGCTTCTGATGCGAGTTTCTATTGTATTTGAGAGTTTTGCAAGTGTGAGAGTGTGTTTCTTTCAAACTGAGTATCTTTACATCGTTTGCGTATCTTTATTATTCCAATTGTGTATCTTTTCATTTCTCGTTTGAGTATCTTTCTGTAAGGCTTCTGATGCGAGTTTCTATTGTATTTGAGAGTTTTGCAAGTGTGGGAGTGTGTTTCTTTCAAACTGAGTATCTTTACATCGTTTGCGTATCCTTACTATTCCAATTGTGTATCTTTTCATTTCTCGTTTGAGTATCTTTCTGTAAGGCTTCTGATGCGAGTTTCTATTGTATTTGAGAGTTTTGCAAGTCTAGGAGTGTGTTTCTTTCAAACTGAGTATCTTTACATTGTTTGCGTATGTTTACTATTCCAATTGTGTATCTTTACATCGTTTGCGTATCTTTACTATTCTAATTGTGTATCTTTTCATTTCTCGTTTGAGTATCTTTCTGTAAGGCTTTCTGATGCGAGTTTCTATTGAATTTGAGAGTTTTGCAAGTGTGGGAGTGTGTTTCTTTCAAACTGAGTATCTTTACATCGTTTGCGTATGTTTACTATTCCAATTGTGTATCTTTACATTTCTCGTTTGAGTATCTTTCTGTAAGGCTTCTGATGCGAGTTTCTATTGTATTTGAGAGTTTTGCAAGTCTGGGAGTGTGTTTCTTTCAAACTGAGTATCTTTACATCGTTTGCGTATCTTTATTATTCCAATTGTGTATCTTTTCATTTCTCGTTGGAGTATCTTTCTGTAAGGCTTCTGATGCGAGTTTCTATTGTATTTGAGAGTTTTGCAAGTGTGGGAGTGTGTTTCTTTCAAACTGAGTATCTTTACATCGTTTGCGTATCTTTACTATTCCAATTGTGTATCTTTTCATTTCTCGTTTGAGTATCTTTCTGTAAGGCTTCTGATGGGAGTTTCTATTGTATTTGAGAGTTTTGCAAGTGTGGGAGTGTGTTTCTTTCAAACTGAGTATCTTTACATCGTTTGCGTATCTTTACTATTCTAATTATGTATCTTTACATCGTTTGCGTATCTTTACTATTCCAATTATGTATCTTTACATCGTTTGCGTATCTTTACTATTCCAATTGTGTATCTTTTCATTTCTCATTCCAGTATCTTTCTGTAAGGCTTCTGATGCGAGTTTCTATTGTATTTGAGAGTTTTGCAAGTGTGGGAGTGTGTTTCTTTCAAACTGAGTATCTTTACATCGTTTGCGTATCTTTACTATTCCAATTGTGTATCTTTACATCGTTTGCGTATCTTTACTATTCCAATTGTGTATCTTTTCATTTCTCGTTTGAGTATCTTTCTGTAAGGCTTCTGATGCGAGTTTCTATTGTATTTGAGAGTTTTGCAAGTGTGGGAGTGTGTTTCTTTCAAACTGAGTATCTTTACATCGTTCGCGTATCTTTACTATTCCAATTGTGTATCTTTTCATTTCTCGTTTGAGTATCTTTCTGTAAGGCTTTCTGATGCGAGTTTCTATTGAATTTGAGAGTTTTGCAAGTGTGGGAGTGTGTTTCTTTCAAACTGAGTATCTTTACATCGTTTGCGTATCTTTACTATTCCAATTGTGTATTTTTACATCGTTTGCGTATCTTTACTATTCCAATTGTGTATCTTTTCATTTCTCGTTTGAGTATCTTTCTGTAAGGCTTTCTGATGCGAGTTTCTATTGAATTTGAGAGTTTTGCAAGAGTGGGAGTGTGTTTCTTTCAAACTGAGTATCTTTACATCGTTTGCGTATCTTTACTATTCCAATTGTGTATCTTTACATCGTTTGCGTATCTTTACTATTCCAATTGTGTATCTTTTCATTTCTCGTTTGAGTATCTTTCTGTAAGGCTTCTGATGCGAGTTTCTATTGTAGTTGAGAGTTTTGCAAGTGTGCGAGTGTGTTTCTTTCAAACTGAGTATCTTTACATCGTTTGCGTATCTTTACTATTCCAATTGTGTATCTTTACATCGTTTGCGTATCTTTACTATTCCAATTGTGTATCTTTACATCGTTTGCGTATCTTTACTATTCCAATTGTGTATCTTTTCATTTCTCATTCCAGTATCTTTCTGTAAGGCTTCTGATGCGAGTTTCTATTGAATTTGAGAGTTTTGCAAGTGTGGGAGTGTGTTTCTTTCAAACTGAGTATCTTTACATCGTTTGCGTATCTTTACTATTCCAATTGTGTATCTTTTCATTTCTCGTTTGAGTATATTTCTGTAAGGCTTCTGATGCGAGTTTCTATTGTATTTAAGAGTTTTGCAAGTGTGGGAGTGTGTTTCTTTCAAACTGAGTATCTTTACATCGTTTGCGTATCTTTACTATTCCAATTGTGTATCTTTTCATTTCTCATTCCAGTATCTTTCTGTAAGGCTTCTGATGCGAGTTTCTATTGAATTTGAGAGTTTTGCAAGTGTGGGAGTGTGTTTCTTTCAAACTGAGTATCTTTACATCGTTTGCGTATCTTTACTATTCCAATTGTGTATCTTTTCATTTCTCGTTTCAGTATATTTCTGTAAGGCTTCTGATGCGAGTTTCTATTGTATTTAAGAGTTTTGCAAGTGTGGGAGTGTGTTTCTTTCAAACTGAGTATCTTTACATCGTTTGCGTATCTTTACTATTCCAATTGTGTATCTTTTCATTTCTCGTTTGAGTATCTTTCTGTAAAGCTTCTGATGGGAGTTTCTATTGTATTTGAGAGTTTTGCAAGTGTGGGAGTGTGTTTCTTTCAAACTGAGTATCTTTACATCGTTTGCGTATCTTTACTATTCTAATTGTGTATCTTTACATCGTTTGCGTATCTTTACTATTCCAATTATGTATCTTTACATCGTTTGCGTATCTTTACTATTCCAATTGTGTATCTTTTCATTTCTCATTCCAGTATCTTTCTGTAAGGCTTCTGATGCGAGTTTCTATTGTATTTGAGAGTTTTGCAAGTGTGGGAGTGTGTTTCTTTCAAACTGAGTATCTTTACATCGTTTGCGTATCTTTACTATTCCAATTGTGTATCTTTACATCGTTTGCGTATCTTTACTATTCCAATTGTGTATCTTTTCATTTCTCGTTTGAGTATCTTTCTGTAAGGCTTCTGATGCGAGTTTCTATTGTATTTGAGAGTTTTGCAAGTGTGCGAGTGTGTTTCTTTCAAACTGAGTATCTTTACATCGTTTGCGTATCTTTACTATTCCAATTGTGTATTTTTACATCGTTTGCGTATCTTTACTATTCCAATTGTGTATCTTTTCATTTCTCGTTTGAGTATATTTCTGTAAGGCTTCTGATGCGAGTTTCTATTGTATTTAAGAGTTTTGCAAGTGTGGGAGTGTGTTTCTTTCAAACTGAGTATCTTTACATCGTTTGCGTATCTTTACTATTCCAATTGTGTATCTTTTCATTTCTCGTTTGAGTATCTTTCTGTAAAGCTTCTGATGGGAGTTTCTATTGTATTTGAGAGTTTTGCATGTGTGGGAGTGTGTTTCTTTCAAACTGAGTATCTTTACATCGTTTGCGTATCTTTACTATTCTAATTGTGTATCTTTACATCGTTTGCGTATCTTTACTATTCCAATTATGTATCTTTACATCGTTTGCGTATCTTTACTATTCCAATTGTGTATCTTTTCATTTCTCATTCCAGTATCTTTCTGTAAGGATTCTGATGCGAGTTTCTATTGTATTTGAGAGTTTTGTAAGTGTGGGAGTGTGTTTCTTTCAAACTGAGTATCTTTACATCGTTTGCGTATCTTTACTATTCCAATTGTGTATCTTTACATCGTTTGCGTATCTTTACTATTCCAATTGTGTATCTTTTCATTTCTCGTTTGAGTATCTTTCTGTAAGGCTTCTGATGCGAGTTTCTATTGTATTTGAGAGTTTTGCAAGTGTGCGAGTGTGTTTCTTTCAAACTGAGTATCTTTACATCGTTTGCGTATCTTTACTATTCCAATTGTGTATTTTTACATCGTTTGCGTATCTTTACTATTCCAATTGTGTATCTTTTCATTTCTCGTTTGAGTATCTTTCTGTAAGGCTTCTGATGCGAGTTTCTATTGAATTTGAGAGTTTTGCAAGTGTGGGAGTGTGTTTCTTTCAAACTGAGTATCTTTACATCGTTTGCGTATCTTTACTATTCCAATTGTGTATTTTTACATCGTTTGCGTATCTTTACTATTCCAATTGTGTATCTTTTCATTTCTCGTTTGAGTATCTTTCTGTAAGGCTTTCTGATGCGAGTTTCTATTGAATTTGAGAGTTTTGCAAGTGTGGGAGAGTGTTTCTTTCAAACTGAGTATCTTTACATCGTTTGCGTATCTTTACTATTCCAATTGTGTATTTTTACATCGTTTGCGTATCTTTACTATTCCAATTGTGTATCTTTTCATTTCTCGTTTGAGTATCTTTCTGTAAGGCTTTCTGATGCGAGTTTCTATTGAATTTGAGAGTTTTGCAAGTGTGGGAGTGTGTTTCTTTCAAACTGAGTATCTTTACATCGTTTGCGTATCTTTACTATTCCAATTGTGTATCTTTTCATTTCTCGTTTGAGTATCTTTCTGTAAGGCTTCTGATGCGAGTTTCTATTGTAGTTGAGAGTTTTGCAAGTGTGCGAGTGTGTTTCTTTCAAACTGAGTATCTTTACATCGTTTGCGTATCTTTACTATTCCAATTGTGTATCTTTACATCGTTTGCGTATCTTTACTATTCCAATTATGTATCTTTACATCGTTTGCGTATCTTTACTATTCCAATTGTGTATCTTTTCATTTCTCATTCCAGTATCTTTCTGTAAGGCTTCTGATGCGAGTTTCTATTGAATTTGAGAGTTTTGCAAGTGTGGGAGTGTGTTTCTTTCAAACTAAGTATCTTTACATCGTTTGCGTATCTTTACTATTCCAATTGTGTATCTTTACATCGTTTGCGTATCTTTAGTATTCTAATTTTGTATCTTTTCATTTCTCGTTTGAGTATCTTTCTGTAAGGCTTTCTGATGCGAGTTTCTATTGAATTTGAGAGTTTTGCAAGTGTGGGAGTGTGTTTCTTTCAAACTGAGTATCTTTACATCGTTTGCGTATGTTTACTATTCCAATTGTGTATCTTTACATCGTTTGCGTATCTTTACTATTCCAATTGTGTATCTTTTCATTTCTCGTTTGAGTATCTTTCTGTAAGGCTTCTGATGCGAGTTTCTATTGTATTTGAGAGTTTTGCAAGTCTGGGAGTGTGTTTCTTTCAAACTGAGTATCTTTACATCGTTTGCGTATCTTTACTATTCCAATTGTGTATCTTTTCATTTCTCGTTTGAGTATATTTCTGTAAGGCTTCTGATGCGAGTTTCTATTGTATTTAAGAGTTTTGCAAGTGTGGGAGTGTGTTTCTTTCAAACTGAGTATCTTTACATCGTTTGCGTATCTTTACTATTCCAATTGTGTATCTTTTCATTTCTCGTTTGAGTATCTTTCTGTAAGGCTTCTGATGCGAGTTTCTATTGTATTTGAGAGTTTTGCAAGTGTGGGAGTGTGTTTCTTTCAAACTGAGTATCTTTACATCGTTTGCGTATCTTTACTATTCCAATTGTGTATCTTTTCATTTCTCGTTGGAGTATCTTTCTGTAAGGCTTCTGATGCGAGTTTCTATTGTATTTGAGAGTTTTGCAAGTGTGGGAGTGTGTTTCTTTCAAACTGAGTATCTTTACATCGTTTGCGTATCTTTACTATTCCAATTGTGTATCTTTTCATTTCTCATTCCAGTATCTTTCTGTAAGGCTTCTGATGCGAGTTTCTATTGTATTTGAGAGTTTTGCAAGTGTGGGAGTGTGTTTCTTTCAAACTGAGTATCGTTACATCGTTTGCGTATCTTTACTATTCCAATTGTGTATCTTTTCATTTCTCGTTTGAGTATCTTTCTGTAAGGCTTCTGATGCGAGTTTCTATTGTATTTGAGAGTTTTGCATGTGTGGGAGTGTGTTTCTTTCAAACTGAGTATCTTTACATCGTTTGCGTATCTTTACTATTCCAATTGTGTATCTTTTCATTTCTCGTTTGAGTATATTTCTGTAAGGCTTCTGATGCGAGTTTCTATTGTATTTAAGAGTTTTGCAAGTGTGGGAGTGTGTTTCTTTCAAACTGAGTATCTTTACATCGTTTGCGTATCTTTACTATTCCAATTGTGTATCTTTTCATTTCTCGTTTGAGTATCTTTCTGTAAGGCTTCTGATGCGAGTTTCTATTTTATTTGAGAGTTTTGCAAGTGTGGGAGTGTGTTTCTTTCAAACTGAGTATCTTTACATCGTTTGCGTATCTTTACTATTCCAATTGTGTATCTTTTCATTTCTCGTTGGAGTATCTTTCTGTAAGGCTTCTGATGCGAGTTTCTATTGTATTTGAGAGTTTTGCAAGTGTGGGAGTGTGTTTCTTTCAAACTGAGTATCTTTACATCGTTTGCGTATCTTTACTATTCCAATTGTGTATCTTTTCATTTCTCATTCCAGTATCTTTCTGTAAGGCTTCTGATGCGAGTTTCTATTGTATTTGAGAGTTTTGCAAGTGTGGGAGTGTGTTTCTTTCAAACTGAGTATCTTTACATCGTTTGCGTATCTTTACTATTCCAATTGTGTATCTTTACATCGTTTGCGTATCTTTACTATTCCAATTGTGTATCTTTTCATTTCTCGTTTGAGTATCTTTCTGTAAGGCTTCTGATGCGAGTTTCTATTGTATTTGAGAGTTTTGCAAGTGTGGGAGTGTGTTTCTTTCAAACTGGGTATCTTTACATCGTTTGCGTATCTTTACTATTCCAATTGTGTATCTTTTCATTTCTCGTTTGAGTATCTTTCTGTAAGGCTTCTGATGCGAGTTTCTATTGTATTTGAGAGTTTTGCAAGTGTGGGAGTGTGTTTCTTTCAAACTGAGTATCTTTACATCGTTTGCGTATCTTTACTATTCCAATTGTGTATCTTTTCATTTCTCGTTTGAGTATCTTTCTGTAAGGCTTCTGATGGGAGTTTCTATTGTATTTGAGAGTTTTGCAAGTGTGGGAGTGTGTTTCTTTCAAACTGAGTATCTTTACATCGTTTGCGTATCTTTACTATTCTAATGGTGTATCTTTACATCGTTTGCGTATCTTTACTATTCCAATTATGTATCTTTTCATTTCTCGTTTGAGTATATTTCTGTAAGGCTTCTGATGCGAGTTTCTATTGTATTTAAGAGTTTTGCAAGTGTGGGAGTGTGTTTCTTTCAAACTGAGTATCTTTACATCGTTTGCGTATCTTTACTATTCCAATTGTGTATTTTTACATCGTTTGCGTATCTTTACTATTCCAATTGTGTATCTTTTCATTTCTCGTTTGAGTATCTTTCTGTAAGGCTTCTGATGCGAGTTTCTATTGAATTTGAGAGTTTTGCAAGTGTGGGAGTGTGTTTCTTTCAAACTGAGTATCTTTACATCGTTTGCGTATCTTTACTATTCCAATTGTGTATTTTTACATCGTTTGCGTATCTTTACTATTCCAATTGTGTATCTTTTCATTTCTCGTTTGAGTATCTTTCTGTAAGGCTTTCTGATGCGAGTTTCTATTGAATTTGAGAGTTTTGCAAGTGTGGGAGTGTGTTTCTTTCAAACTGAGTATCTTTACATCGTTTGCGTATCTTTACTATTCCAATTGTGTATTTTTACATCGTTTGCGTATCTTTACTATTCCAATTGTGTATCTTTTCATTTCTCGTTTGAGTATCTTTCTGTAAGGCTTTCTGATGCGAGTTTCTATTGAATTTGAGAGTTTTGCAAGTGTGGGAGTGTGTTTCTTTCAAACTGAGTATCTTTACATCGTTTGCGTATCTTTACTATTCCAATTGTGTATCTTTACATCGTTTGCGTATCTTTACTATTCCAATTGTGTATCTTTTCATTTCTCGTTTGAGTATCTTTCTGTAAGGCTTCTGATGCGAGTTTCTATTGTATTTGAGAGTTTTGCAAGTGTGGGAGTGTGTTTCTTTCAAACTGGGTATCTTTACATCGTTTGCGTATCTTTACTATTCCAATTGTGTATCTTTTCATTTCTCGTTTGAGTATCTTTCTGTAAGGCTTCTGATGCGAGTTTCTATTGTATTTGAGAGTTTTGCAAGTGTGGGAGTGTGTTTCTTTCAAACTGAGTATCTTTACATCGTTTGCGTATCTTTACTATTCCAATTGTGTATCTTTTCATTTCTCGTTTGAGTATCTTTCTGTAAGGCTTCTGATGGGAGTTTCTATTGTATTTGAGAGTTTTGCAAGTGTGGGAGTGTGTTTCTTTCAAACTGAGTATCTTTACATCGTTTGCGTATCTTTACTATTCTAATGGTGTATCTTTACATCGTTTGCGTATCTTTACTATTCCAATTATGTATCTTTTCATTTCTCGTTTGAGTATATTTCTGTAAGGCTTCTGATGCGAGTTTCTATTGTATTTAAGAGTTTTGCAAGTGTGGGAGTGTGTTTCTTTCAAACTGAGTATCTTTACATCGTTTGCGTATCTTTACTATTCCAATTGTGTATTTTTACATCGTTTGCGTATCTTTACTATTCCAATTGTGTATCTTTTCATTTCTCGTTTGAGTATCTTTCTGTAAGGCTTCTGATGCGAGTTTCTATTGAATTTGAGAGTTTTGCAAGTGTGGGAGTGTGTTTCTTTCAAACTGAGTATCTTTACATCGTTTGCGTATCTTTACTATTCCAATTGTGTATTTTTACATCGTTTGCGTATCTTTACTATTCCAATTGTGTATCTTTTCATTTCTCGTTTGAGTATCTTTCTGTAAGGCTTTCTGATGCGAGTTTCTATTGAATTTGAGAGTTTTGCAAGTGTGGGAGTGTGTTTCTTTCAAACTGAGTATCTTTACATCGTTTGCGTATCTTTACTATTCCAATTGTGTATTTTTACATCGTTTGCGTATCTTTACTATTCCAATTGTGTATCTTTTCATTTCTCGTTTGAGTATCTTTCTGTAAGGCTTTCTGATGCGAGTTTCTATTGAATTTGAGAGTTTTGCAAGTGTGGGAGTGTGTTTCTTTCAAACTGAGTATCTTTACATCGTTTGCGTATCTTTACTATTCCAATTGTGTATCTTTACATCGTTTGCGTATCTTTACTATTCCAATTGTGTATCTTTTCATTTCTCGTTTGAGTATCTTTCTGTAAGGCTTCTGATGCGAGTTTCTATTGTAGTTGAGAGTTTTGCAAGTGTGCGAGTGTGTTTCTTTCAAACTGAGTATCTTTACATCGTTTGCGTATCTTTACTATTCCAATTGTGTATCTTTACATCGTTTGCGTATCTTTACTATTCCAATTGTGTATCTTTACATCGTTTGCGTATCTTTACTATTCCAATTGTGTATCTTTTCATTTCTCATTCCAGTATCTTTCTGTAAGGCTTCTGATGCGAGTTTCTATTGAATTTGAGAGTTTTGCAAGTGTGGGAGTGTGTTTCTTTCAAACTGAGTATCTTTACATCGTTTGCGTATCTTTACTATTCCAATTGTGTATCTTTTCATTTCTCGTTTGAGTATATTTCTGTAAGGCTTCTGATGCGAGTTTCTATTGTATTTAAGAGTTTTGCAAGTGTGGGAGTGTGTTTCTTTCAAACTGAGTATCTTTACATCGTTTGCGTATCTTTACTATTCCAATTGTGTATCTTTTCATTTCTCATTCCAGTATCTTTCTGTAAGGCTTCTGATGCGAGTTTCATAGTATTTGAGAGTTTTGCAAGTGTGGGAGTGTGTTTCTTTCAAACTGAGTATCTTTACATCGTTTGCGTATCTTTACTATTCCAATTGTGTATCTTTTCATTTCTCGTTTGAGTATATTTCTGTAAGGCTTCTGATGCGAGTTTCTATTGTATTTAAGAGTTTTGCAAGTGTGGGAGTGTGTTTCTTTCAAACTGAGTATCTTTACATCGTTTGCGTCTCTTTACTATTCCAATTGTGTATCTTTTCATTTCTCGTTTGAGTATCTTTCTGTAAAGCTTCTGATGGGAGTTTCTATTGTATTTGAGAGTTTTGCAAGTGTGGGAGTGTGTTTCTTTCAAACTGAGTATCTTTACATCGTTTGCGTATCTTTACTATTCTAATTGTGTATCTTTACATCGTTTGCGTATCTTTACTATTCCAATTATGTATCTTTACATCGTTTGCGTATCTTTACTATTCCAATTGTGTATCTTTTCATTTCTCATTCCAGTATCTTTCTGTAAGGCTTCTGATGCGAGTTTCTATTGTATTTGAGAGTTTTGCAAGTGTGGGAGTGTGTTTCTTTCAAACTGAGTATCTTTACATCGTTTGCGTATGTTTACTATTCCAATTGTGTATCTTTACATCGTTTGCGTATCTTTACTATTCCAATTGTGTATCTTTTCATTTCTCGTTTGAGTATCTTTCTGTAAGGCTTCTGATGCGAGTTTCTATTGTATTTGAGAGTTTTGCAAGTCTGGGAGTGTGTTTCTTTCAAACTGAGTATCTTTACATCGTTTGCGTATCTTTACTATTCCAATTGTGTATCTTTTCATTTCTCGTTTGAGTATATTTATGTAAGGCTTCTGATGCGAGTTTCTATTGTATTTAAGAGTTTTGCAAGTGTGGGAGTGTGTTTCTTTCAAACTGAGTATCTTTACATCGTTTGCGTATCTTTACTATTCCAATTGTGTATCTTTTCATTTCTCGTTTGAGTATCTTTCTGTAAGGCTTCTGATGCGAGTTTCTATTGTATTTGAGAGTTTTGCAAGTGTGGGAGTGTGTTTCTTTCAAACTGAGTATCTTTACATCGTTTGCGTATCTTTACTATTCCAATTGTGTATCTTTTCATTTCTCGTTGGAGTATCTTTCTGTAAGGCTTCTGATGCGAGTTTCTATTGTATTTGAGAGTTTTGCAAGTGTGGGAGTGTGTTTCTTTCAAACTGAGTATCTTTACATCGTTTGCGTATCTTTACTATTCCAATTGTGTATCTTTTCATTTCTCATTCCAGTATCTTTCTGTAAGGCTTCTGATGCGAGTTTCTATTGTATTTGAGAGTTTTGCAAGTGTGGGAGTGTGTTTCTTTCAAACTGAGTATCTTTACATCGTTTGCGTATCTTTACTATTCCAATTGTGTATCTTTTCATTTCTCGTTTGAGTATCTTTCTGTAAGGCTTCTGATGCGAGTTTCTATTGTATTTGAGAGTTTTGCAAGTGTGGGAGTGTGTTTCTTTCAAACTGAGTATCTTTACATCGTTTGCGTATCTTTACTATTCCAATTGTGTATCTTTTCATTTCTCGTTTGAGTATCTTTCTGTAAGGCTTCTGATGCGAGTTTCTATTGTATTTGAGAGTTTTGCAAGTGTGGGAGTGTGTTTCTTTCAAACTGAGTATCTTTACATCGTTTGCGTATCTTTACTATTCCAATTGTGTATCTTTTCATTTCTCGTTTGAGTATATTTCTGTAAGGCTTCTGATGCGAGTTTCTATTGTATTTAAGAGTTTTGCAAGTGTGGGAGTGTGTTTCTTTCAAACTGAGTATCTTTACATCGTTTGCGTATCTTTACTATTCCAATTGTGTATCTTTTCATTTCTCGTTTGAGTATCTTTCTGTAAGGCTTCTGATGCGAGTTTCTATTTTATTTGAGAGTTTTGCAAGTGTGGGAGTGTGTTTCTTTCAAACTGAGTATCTTTACATCGTTTGCGTATCTTTACTATTCCAATTGTGTATCTTTTCATTTCTCGTTGGAGTATCTTTCTGTAAGGCTTCTGATGCGAGTTTCTATTGTATTTGAGAGTTTTGCAAGTGTGGGAGTGTGTTTCTTTCAAACTGAGTATCTTTACATCGTTTGCGTATCTTTACTATTCCAATTGTGTATCTTTTCATTTCTCATTCCAGTATCTTTCTGTAAGGCTTCTGATGCGAGTTTCTATTGTATTTGAGAGTTTTGCAAGTGTGGGAGTGTGTTTCTTTCAAACTGAGTATCTTTACATCGTTTGCGTATCTTTACTATTCCAATTGTGTATCTTTACATCGTTTGCGTATCTTTACTATTCCAATTGTGTATCTTTTCATTTCTCGTTTGAGTATCTTTCTGTAAGGCTTCTGATGCGAGTTTCTATTGTATTTGAGAGTTTTGCAAGTGTGGGAGTGTGTTTCTTTCAAACTGGGTATCTTTACATCGTTTGCGTATCTTTACTATTCCAATTGTGTATCTTTTCATTTCTCGTTTGAGTATCTTTCTGTAAGGCTTCTGATGCGAGTTTCTATTGTATTTGAGAGTTTTGCAAGTGTGGGAGTGTGTTTCTTTCAAACTGAGTATCTTTACATCGTTTGCGTATCTTTACTATTCCAATTGTGTATCTTTTCATTTCTCGTTTGAGTATCTTTCTGTAAGGCTTCTGATGGGAGTTTCTATTGTATTTGAGAGTTTTGCAAGTGTGGGAGTGTGTTTCTTTCAAACTGAGTATCTTTACATCGTTTGCGTATCTTTACTATTCTAATGGTGTATCTTTACATCGTTTGCGTATCTTTACTATTCCAATTATGTATCTTTACATCGTTTGCGTATCTTTACTATTCCAATTGTGTATCTTTTCATTTCTCATTCCAGTATCTTTCTGTAAGGCTTCTGATGCGAGTTTCTATTGTATTTGAGAGTTTTGCAAGTGTGGGAGTGTGTTTCTTTCAAACTGAGTATCTTTACATCGTTTGCGTATCTTTACTATTCCAATTGTGTATCTTTTCATTTCTCATTCCAGTATCTTTCTGTAAGGCTTCTGATGCGAGTTTCTATTGTATTTGAGAGTTTTGCAAGTGTGGGAGTGTGTTTCTTTCAAACTGAGTATCTTTACATCGTTTGCGTATCTTTACTATTCCAATTGTGTATCTTTACATCATTTGCGTATCTTTACTATTCCAATTGTGTATCTTTTCATTTCTCGTTTGAGTATCTTTCTGTAAGGCTTCTGATGCGAGTTTCTATTATAGTTGAGAGTTTTGCAAGTGTGCGAGTTTGTTTCTTTCAAACTGAGTATCTTTACATCGTTTGCGTATCTTTACTATTCCAATTGTGTATTTTTACATCGTTTGCGTATCTTTACTATTCCAATTGTGTATCTTTTCATTTCTCGTTTGAGTATCTTTCTGTAAGGCTTTCTGATGCGAGTTTCTATTGAATTTGAGAGTTTTGCAAGTGTGGGAGTGTGTTTCTTTCAAACTGAGTATCTTTACATCGTTTGCGTATCTTTACTATTCCAATTGTGTATCTTTTCATTTCTCGTTTGAGTATCTTTCTGTAAGGCTTCTGATGCGAGTTTCTATTGTAGTTGAGAGTTTTGCAAGTGTGCGAGTGTGTTTCTTTCAAACTGAGTATCTTTACATCGTTTGCGTATCTTTACTATTCCAATTGTGTATCTTTACATCGTTTGCGTATCTTTACTATTCCAATTATGTATCTTTACATCGTTTGCGTATCTTTACTATTCCAATTGTGTATCTTTTCATTTCTCATTCCAGTATCTTTCTGTAAGGCTTCTGATGCGAGTTTCTATTGTATTTGAGAGTTTTGCAAGTGTGGGAGTGTGTTTCTTTCAAACTGAGTATCTTTACATCGTTTGCGTATGTTTACTATTCCAATTGTGTATCTTTACATCGTTTGCGTATCTTTACTATTCCAATTGTGTATCTTTTCATTTCTCGTTTGAGTATCTTTCTGTAAGGCTTCTGATGCGAGTTTCTATTGTATTTGAGAGTTTTGCAAGTCTGGGAGTGTGTTTCTTTCAAACTGAGTATCTTTACATCGTTTGCGTATCTTTACTATTCCAATTGTGTATCTTTTCATTTCTCGTTTGAGTATATTTCTGTAAGGCTTCTGATGCGAGTTTCTATTGTATTTAAGAGTTTTGCAAGTGTGGGAGTGTGTTTCTTTCAAACTGAGTATCTTTACATCGTTTGCGTATCTTTACTATTCCAATTGTGTATCTTTTCATTTCTCGTTTGAGTATCTTTCTGTAAGGCTTCTGATGCGAGTTTCTATTGTATTTGAGAGTTTTGCAAGTGTGGGAGTGTGTTTCTTTCAAACTGAGTATCTTTACATCGTTTGCGTATCTTTACTATTCCAATTGTGTATCTTTTCATTTCTCGTTGGAGTATCTTTCTGTAAGGCTTCTGATGCGAGTTTCTATTGTATTTGAGAGTTTTGCAAGTGTGGGAGTGTGTTTCTTTCAAACTGAGTATCTTTACATCGTTTGCGTATCTTTACTATTCCAATTGTGTATCTTTTCATTTCTCATTCCAGTATCTTTCTGTAAGGCTTCTGATGCGAGTTTCTATTGTATTTGAGAGTTTTGCAAGTGTGGGAGTGTGTTTCTTTCAAACTGAGTATCTTTACATCGTTTGCGTATCTTTACTATTCCAATTGTGTATCTTTTCATTTCTCGTTTGAGTATCTTTCTGTAAGGCTTCTGATGCGAGTTTCTATTGTATTTGAGAGTTTTGCAAGTGTGGGAGTGTGTTTCTTTCAAACTGAGTATCTTTACATCGTTTGCGTATCTTTACTATTCCAATTGTGTATCTTTTCATTTCTCGTTTGAGTATCTTTCTGTAAGGCTTCTGATGCGAGTTTCTATTGTATTTGAGAGTTTTGCAAGTGTGGGAGTGTGTTTCTTTCAAACTGAGTATCTTTACATCGTTTGCGTATCTTTACTATTCCAATTGTGTATCTTTTCATTTCTCGTTTGAGTATATTTCTGTAAGGCTTCTGATGCGAGTTTCTATTGTATTTAAGAGTTTTGCAAGTGTGGGAGTGTGTTTCTTTCAAACTGAGTATCTTTACATCGTTTGCGTATCTTTACTATTCCAATTGTGTATCTTTTCATTTCTCGTTTGAGTATCTTTCTGTAAGGCTTCTGATGCGAGTTTCTATTTTATTTGAGAGTTTTGCAAGTGTGGGAGTGTGTTTCTTTCAAACTGAGTATCTTTACATCGTTTGCGTATCTTTACTATTCCAATTGTGTATCTTTTCATTTCTCGTTGGAGTATCTTTCTGTAAGGCTTCTGATGCGAGTTTCTATTGTATTTGAGAGTTTTGCAAGTGTGGGAGTGTGTTTCTTTCAAACTGAGTATCTTTACATCGTTTGCGTATCTTTACTATTCCAATTGTGTATCTTTTCATTTCTCATTCCAGTATCTTTCTGTAAGGCTTCTGATGCGAGTTTCTATTGTATTTGAGAGTTTTGCAAGTGTGGGAGTGTGTTTCTTTCAAACTGAGTATCTTTACATCGTTTGCGTATCTTTACTATTCCAATTGTGTATCTTTACATCGTTTGCGTATCTTTACTATTCCAATTGTGTATCTTTTCATTTCTCGTTTGAGTATCTTTCTGTAAGGCTTCTGATGCGAGTTTCTATTGTATTTGAGAGTTTTGCAAGTGTGGGAGTGTGTTTCTTTCAAACTGGGTATCTTTACATCGTTTGCGTATCTTTACTATTCCAATTGTGTATCTTTTCATTTCTCGTTTGAGTATCTTTCTGTAAGGCTTCTGATGCGAGTTTCTATTGTATTTGAGAGTTTTGCAAGTGTGGGAGTGTGTTTCTTTCAAACTGAGTATCTTTACATCGTTTGCGTATCTTTACTATTCCAATTGTGTATCTTTTCATTTCTCGTTTGAGTATCTTTCTGTAAGGCTTCTGATGGGAGTTTCTATTGTATTTGAGAGTTTTGCAAGTGTGGGAGTGTGTTTCTTTCAAACTGAGTATCTTTACATCGTTTGCGTATCTTTACTATTCTAATGGTGTATCTTTACATCGTTTGCGTATCTTTACTATTCCAATTATGTATCTTTACATCGTTTGCGTATCTTTACTATTCCAATTGTGTATCTTTTCATTTCTCATTCCAGTATCTTTCTGTAAGGCTTCTGATGCGAGTTTCTATTGTATTTGAGAGTTTTGCAAGTGTGGGAGTGTGTTTCTTTCAAACTGAGTATCTTTACATCGTTTGCGTATCTTTACTATTCCAATTGTGTATCTTTTCATTTCTCATTCCAGTATCTTTCTGTAAGGCTTCTGATGCGAGTTTCTATTGTATTTGAGAGTTTTGCAAGTGTGGGAGTGTGTTTCTTTCAAACTGAGTATCTTTACATCGTTTGCGTATCTTTACTATTCCAATTGTGTATCTTTACATCATTTGCGTATCTTTACTATTCCAATTGTGTATCTTTTCATTTCTCGTTTGAGTATCTTTCTGTAAGGCTTCTGATGCGAGTTTCTATTATAGTTGAGAGTTTTGCAAGTGTGCGAGTTTGTTTCTTTCAAACTGAGTATCTTTACATCGTTTGCGTATCTTTACTATTCCAATTGTGTATTTTTACATCGTTTGCGTATCTTTACTATTCCAATTGTGTATCTTTTCATTTCTCGTTTGAGTATCTTTCTGTAAGGCTTTCTGATGCGAGTTTCTATTGAATTTGAGAGTTTTGCAAGTGTGGGAGTGTGTTTCTTTCAAACTGAGTATCTTTACATCGTTTGCGTATCTTTACTATTCCAATTGTGTATCTTTTCATTTCTCGTTTGAGTATATTTCTGTAAGGCTTCTGATGCGAGTTTCTATTGTATTTAAGAGTTTTGCAAGTGTGGGAGTGTGTTTCTTTCAAACTGAGTATCTTTACATCGTTTGCGTATCTTTACTATTCCAATTGTGTATCTTTTCATTTCTCATTCCAGTATCTTTCTGTAAGGCTTCTGATGCGAGTTTCTATTGTATTTGAGAGTTTTGCAAGTGTGGGAGTGTGTTTCTTTCAAACTGAGTATCTTTACATCGTTTGCGTATCTTTACTATTCCAATTGTGTATCTTTTCATTTCTCGTTTGAGTATATTTCTGTAAGGCTTCTGATGCGAGTTTCTATTGTATTTAAGAGTTTTGCAAGTGTGGGAGTGTGTTTCTTTCAAACTGAGTATCTTTACATCGTTTGCGTATCTTTACTATTCCAATTGTGTATCTTTTCATTTCTCGTTTGAGTATCTTTCTGTAAAGCTTCTGATGGGAGTTTCTATTGTATTTGAGAGTTTTGCAAGTGTGGGAGTGTGTTTCTTTCAAACTGAGTATCTTTACATCGTTTGCGTATCTTTACTATTCTAATTGTGTATCTTTACATCGTTTGCGTATCTTTACTATTCCAATTATGTATCTTTACATCGTTTGCGTATCTTTACTATTCCAATTGTGTATCTTTTCATTTCTCATTCCAGTATCTTTCTGTAAGGCTTCTGATGCGAGTTTCTATTGTATTTGAGAGTTTTGCAAGTGTGGGAGTGTGTTTCTTTCAAACTGAGTATCTTTACATCGTTTGCGTATCTTTACTATTCCAATTGTGTATCTTTTCATTTCTCGTTTGAGTATATTTCTGTAAGGCTTCTGATGCGAGTTTCTATTGTATTTAAGAGTTTTGCAAGTGTGGGAGTGTGTTTCTTTCAAACTGAGTATCTTTACATCGTTTGCGTATCTTTACTATTCCAATTGTGTATCTTTTCATTTCTCGTTTGAGTATATTTCTGTAAGGCTTCTGATGCGAGTTTCTATTGTATTTAAGAGTTTTGCAAGTGTGGGAGTGTGTTTCTTTCAAACTGAGTATCTTTACATCGTTTGCGTATGTTTACTATTCCAATTGTGTATCTTTACATCGTTTGCGTATCTTTACTATTCCAATTGTGTATCTTTTCATTTCTCGTTTGAGTATCTTTCTGTAAGGCTTCTGATGCGAGTTTCTATTGTATTTGAGAGTTTTGCAAGTCTGGGAGTGTGTTTCTTTCAAACTGAGTATCTTTACATCGTTTGCGTATCTTTACTATTCCAATTGTGTATCTTTTCATTTCTCGTTTGAGTATATTTCTGTAAGGCTTCTGATGCGAGTTTCTATTGTATTTAAGAGTTTTGCAAGTGTGGGAGTGTGTTTCTTTCAAACTGAGTATCTTTACATCGTTTGCGTATCTTTACTATTCCAATTGTGTATCTTTACATCGTTTGCGTATCTTTACTATTCTAATTGTGTATCTTTTCATTTCTCGTTTGAGTATCTTTCTGTAAGGCTTTCTGATGCGAGTTTCTATTGAATTTGAGAGTTTTGCAAGTGTGGGAGTGTGTTTCTTTCAAACTGAGTATCTTTACATCGTTTGCGTATGTTTACTATTCCAATTGTGTATCTTTACATCGTTTGCGTATCTTTACTATTCCAATTGTGTATCTTTTCATTTCTCGTTTGAGTATCTTTCTGTAAGGCTTCTGATGCGAGTTTCTATTGTATTTGAGAGTTTTGCAAGTGTGGGAGTGTGTTTCTTTCAAACTGAGTATCTTTACATCGTTTGCGTATCTTTACTATTCCAATTGTGTATCTTTTCATTTCTCGTTTGAGTATATTTCTGTAAGGCTTCTGATGCGAGTTTCTATTGTATTTAAGAGTTTTGCAAGTGTGGGAGTGTGTTTCTTTCAAACTGAGTATCTTTACATCGTTTGCGTATCTTTACTATTCCAATTGTGTATCTTTTCATTTCTCGTTTGAGTATCTTTCTGTAAGGCTTCTGATGCGAGTTTCTATTGTATTTGAGAGTTTTGCAAGTGTGGGAGTGTGTTTCTTTCAAACTGAGTATCTTTACATCGTTTGCGTATCTTTACTATTCCAATTGTGTATCTTTACATCGTTTGCGTATCTTTACTATTGCAATTGTGTATCTTTTCATTTCTCGTTTGAGTATCTTTCTGTAAGGCTTCTGATGCGAGTTTCTATTGTATTTGAGAGTTTTGCAAGTGTGGGAGTGTGTTTCTTTCAAACTGAGTATCTTTACATCGTTTGCGTATCTTTACTATTCCAATTGTGTATCTTTTCATTTCTCATTCCAGTATCTTTCTGTAAGGCTTCTGATGCGAGTTTCTATTGTATTTGAGAGTTTTGCAAGTGTGGGAGTGTGTTTCTTTCAAACTGAGTATCTTTACATCGTTTGCGTATCTTTACTATTCCAATTGTGTATCTTTACATCGTTTGCGTATCTTTACTATTCCAATTATGTATCTTTACATCGTTTGCGTATCTTTACTATTCCAATTGTGTATCTTTTCATTTATCATTCCAGTATCTTTCTGTAAGGCTTCTGATGCGAGTTTCTATTGAATTTGAGAGTTTTGCAAGTGTGGGAGTGTGTTTCTTTCAAACTGAGTATCTTTACATCGTTTGCGTATCTTTACTATTCCAATTGTGTATCTTTACATCGTTTGCGTATCTTTACTATTCTAATTGTGTATCTTTTCATTTCTCGTTTGAGTATCTTTCTGTAAGGCTTTCTGATGCGAGTTTCTATTGAATTTGAGAGTTTTGCAAGTGTGGGAGTGTGTTTCTTTCAAACTGAGTATCTTTACATCGTTTGCGTATGTTTACTATTCCAATTGTGTATCTTTACATCGTTTGCGTATCTTTACTATTCCAATTGTGTATCTTTTCATTTCTCGTTTGAGTATCTTTCTGTAAGGCTTCTGATGCGAGTTTCTATTGTATTTGAGAGTTTTGCAAGTGTGGGAGTGTGTTTCTTTCAAACTGAGTATCTTTACATCGTTTGCGTATCTTTACTATTCCAATTGTGTATCTTTTCATTTCTCGTTTGAGTATATTTCTGTAAGGCTTCTGATGCGAGTTTCTATTGTATTTAAGAGTTTTGCAAGTGTGGGAGTGTGTTTCTTTCAAACTGAGTATCTTTACATCGTTTGCGTATCTTTACTATTCCAATTGTGTATCTTTTCATTTCTCGTTTGAGTATATTTCTGTAAGGCTTCTGATGCGAGTTTCTATTGTATTTAAGAGTTTTGCAAGTGTGGGAGTGTGTTTCTTTCAAACTGAGTATCTTTACATCGTTTGCGTATCTTTACTATTCCAATTGTGTATCTTTTCATTTCTCGTTTGAGTATATTTCTGTAAGGCTTCTGATGCGAGTTTCTATTGTATTTAAGAGTTTTGCAAGTGTGGGAGTGT
Organism: Argentina anserina; assembly: GCF_933775445.1. Taxonomy (NCBI): domain Eukaryota; kingdom Viridiplantae; phylum Streptophyta; class Magnoliopsida; order Rosales; family Rosaceae; genus Argentina; species Argentina anserina. Next base: position 32,157 of record NW_026089409.1, on the reverse strand, counting down.
GTTTCTTTCAAACTGAGTATCTTTACATCGTTTGCGTATCTTTACTATTCCAATTGTGTATCTTTTCATTTCTCGTTTGAGTATCTTTCTGTAAGGCTTCTGATGCGAGTTTCTATTTTATTTGAGAGTTTTGCAAGTGTGGGAGTGTGTTTCTTTCAAACTGAGTATCTTTACATCGTTTGCGTATCTTTACTATTCCAATTGTGTATCTTTTCATTTCTCGTTGGAGTATCTTTCTGTAAGGCTTCTGATGCGAGTTTCTATTGTATTTGAGAGTTTTGCAAGTGTGGGAGTGTGTTTCTTTCAAACTGAGTATCTTTACATCGTTTGCGTATCTTTACTATTCCAATTGTGTATCTTTTCATTTCTCATTCCAGTATCTTTCTGTAAGGCTTCTGATGCGAGTTTCTATTGTATTTGAGAGTTTTGCAAGTGTGGGAGTGTGTTTCTTTCAAACTGAGTATCTTTACATCGTTTGCGTATCTTTACTATTCCAATTGTGTATCTTTACATCGTTTGCGTATCTTTACTATTCCAATTGTGTATCTTTTCATTTCTCGTTTGAGTATCTTTCTGTAAGGCTTCTGATGCGAGTTTCTATTGTATTTGAGAGTTTTGCAAGTGTGGGAGTGTGTTTCTTTCAAACTGGGTATCTTTACATCGTTTGCGTATCTTTACTATTCCAATTGTGTATCTTTTCATTTCTCGTTTGAGTATCTTTCTGTAAGGCTTCTGATGCGAGTTTCTATTGTATTTGAGAGTTTTGCAAGTGTGGGAGTGTGTTTCTTTCAAACTGAGTATCTTTACATCGTTTGCGTATCTTTACTATTCCAATTGTGTATCTTTTCATTTCTCGTTTGAGTATCTTTCTGTAAGGCTTCTGATGGGAGTTTCTATTGTATTTGAGAGTTTTGCAAGTGTGGGAGTGTGTTTCTTTCAAACTGAGTATCTTTACATCGTTTGCGTATCTTTACTATTCTAATGGTGTATCTTTACATCGTTTGCGTATCTTTACTATTCCAATTATGTATCTTTACATCGTTTGCGTATCTTTACTATTCCAATTGTGTATCTTTTCATTTCTCATTCCAGTATCTTTCTGTAAGGCTTCTGATGCGAGTTTCTATTGTATTTGAGAGTTTTGCAAGTGTGGGAGTGTGTTTCTTTCAAACTGAGTATCTTTACATCGTTTGCGTATCTTTACTATTCCAATTGTGTATCTTTTCATTTCTCATTCCAGTATCTTTCTGTAAGGCTTCTGATGCGAGTTTCTATTGTATTTGAGAGTTTTGCAAGTGTGGGAGTGTGTTTCTTTCAAACTGAGTATCTTTACATCGTTTGCGTATCTTTACTATTCCAATTGTGTATCTATACATCATTTGCGTATCTTTACTATTCCAATTGTGTATCTTTTCATTTCTCGTTTGAGTATCTTTCTGTAAGGCTTCTGATGCGAGTTTCTATTATAGTTGAGAGTTTTGCAAGTGTGCGAGTTTGTTTCTTTCAAACTGAGTATCTTTACATCGTTTGCGTATCTTTACTATTCCAATTGTGTATTTTTACATCGTTTGCGTATCTTTACTATTCCAATTGTGTATCTTTTCATTTCTCGTTTGAGTATCTTTCTGTAAGGCTTTCTGATGCGAGTTTCTATTGAATTTGAGAGTTTTGCAAGTGTGGGAGTGTGTTTCTTTCAAACTGAGTATCTTTACATCGTTTGCGTATCTTTACTATTCCAATTGTGTATCTTTTCATTTCTCGTTTGAGTATCTTTCTGTAAGGCTTCTGATGCGAGTTTCTATTGTAGTTGAGAGTTTTGCAAGTGTGCGAGTGTGTTTCTTTCAAACTGAGTATCTTTACATCGTTTGCGTATCTTTACTATTCCAATTGTGTATCTTTACATCGTTTGCGTATCTTTACTATTCCAATTATGTATCTTTACATCGTTTGCGTATCTTTACTATTCCAATTGTGTATCTTTTCATTTCTCATTCCAGTATCTTTCTGTAAGGCTTCTGATGCGAGTTTCTATTGAATTTGAGAGTTTTGCAAGTGTGGGAGTGTGTTTCTTTCAAACTGAGTATCTTTACATCGTTTGCGTATCTTTACTATTCCAATTATGTATCTTTACATCGTTTGCGTATCTTTACTATTCCAATTGTGTATCTTTTCATTTCTCATTCCAGTATCTTTCTGTAAGGCTTCTGATGCGAGTTTCTATTGAATTTGAGAGTTTTGCAAGTGTGGGAGTGTGTTTCTTTCAAACTGAGTATCTTTACATCGTTTGCGTATCTTTACTATTCCAATTGTGTATCTTTACATCGTTTGCGTATCTTTACTATTCTAATTGTGTATCTTTTCATTTCTCGTTTGAGTATCTTTCTGTAAGGCTTTCTGATGCGAGTTTCTATTGAATTTGAGAGTTTTGCAAGTGTGGGAGTGTGTTTCTTTCAAACTGAGTATCTTTACATCGTTTGCGTATCTTTACTATTCCAATTGTGTATCTTTACATCGTTTGCGTATCTTTACTATTGCAATTGTGTATCTTTTCATTTCTCGTTTGAGTATCTTTCTGTAAGGCTTCTGATGCGAGTTTCTATTGTATTTGAGAGTTTTGCAATTGTGGGAGTGTGTTTCTTTCAAACTGAGTATCTTTACATCGTTTGCGTATCTTTACTATTCCAATTGTGTATCTTTTCATTTCTCATTCCAGTATCTTTCTGTAAGGCTTCTGATGCGAGTTTCTATTGTATTTGAGAGTTTTGCAAGTGTGGGAGTGTGTTTCTTTCAAACTGAGTATCTTTACATCGTTTGCGTATCTTTACTATTCCAATTGTGTATCTTTACATCGTTTGCGTATCTTTACTATTCCAATTATGTATCTTTACATCGTTTGCGTATCTTTACTATTCCAATTGTGTATCTTTTCATTTCTCATTCCAGTATCTTTCTGTAAGGCTTCTGATGCGAGTTTCTATTGAATTTGAGAGTTTTGCAAGTGTGGGAGTGTGTTTCTTTCAAACTGAGTATCTTTACATCGTTTGCGTATCTTTACTATTCCAATTGTGTATCTTTACATCGTTTGCGTATCTTTACTATTCTAATTGTGTATCTTTTCATTTCTCGTTTGAGTATCTTTCTGTAAGGCTTTCTGATGCGAGTTTCTATTGAATTTGAGAGTTTTGCAAGTGTGGGAGTGTGTTTCTTTCAAACTGAGTATCTTTACATCGTTTGCGTATGTTTACTATTCCAATTGTGTATCTTTACATCGTTTGCGTATCTTTACTATTCCAATTGTGTATCTTTTCATTTCTCGTTTGAGTATCTTTCTGTAAGGCTTCTGATGCGAGTTTCTATTGTATTTGAGAGTTTTGCAAGTGTGGGAGTGTGTTTCTTTCAAACTGAGTATCTTTACATCGTTTGCGTATCTTTACTATTCCAATTGTGTATCTTTTCATTTCTCGTTTGAGTATATTTCTGTAAGGCTTCTGATGCGAGTTTCTATTGTATTTAAGAGTTTTGCAAGTGTGGGAGTGTGTTTCTTTCAAACTGAGTATCTTTACATCGTTTGCGTATCTTTACTATTCCAATTGTGTATCTTTTCATTTCTCGTTTGAGTATCTTTCTGTAAGGCTTCTGATGCGAGTTTCTATTGTATTTGAGAGTTTTGCAAGTGTGGGAGTGTGTTTCTTTCAAACTGAGTATCTTTACATCGTTTGCGTATCTTTACTATTCCAATTGTGTATCTTTACATCGTTTGCGTATCTTTACTATTGCAATTGTGTATCTTTTCATTTCTCGTTTGAGTATCTTTCTGTAAGGCTTCTGATGCGAGTTTCTATTGTATTTGAGAGTTTTGCAAGTGTGGGAGTGTGTTTCTTTCAAACTGAGTATCTTTACATCGTTTGCGTATCTTTACTATTCCAATTGTGTATCTTTTCATTTCTCATTCCAGTATCTTTCTGTAAGGCTTCTGATGCGAGTTTCTATTGTATTTGAGAGTTTTGCAAGTGTGGGAGTGTGTTTCTTTCAAACTGAGTATCTTTACATCGTTTGCGTATCTTTACTATTCCAATTGTGTATCTTTACATCGTTTGCGTATCTTTACTATTCCAATTGTGTATCTTTTCATTTCTCGTTTGAGTATCTTTCTGTAAGGCTTCTGATGCGAGTTTCTATTGTATTTGAGAGTTTTGCAAGTGTGGGAGTGTGTTTCTTTCAAACTGGGTATCTTTACATCGTTTGCGTATCTTTACTATTCCAATTGTGTATCTTTCCATTTCTCGTTTGAGTATCTTTCTGTAAGGCTTCTGATGCGAGTTTCTATTGTATTTGAGAGTTTTGCAAGTGTGGGAGTGTGTTTCTTTCAAACTGAGTATCTTTACATCGTTTGCGTATCTTTACTATTCCAATTGTGTATCTTTTCATTTCTCGTTTGAGTATCTTTCTGTAAGGCTTCTGATGGGAGTTTCTATTGTATTTGAGAGTTTTGCAAGTGTGGGAGTGTGTTTCTTTCAAACTGAGTATCTTTACATCGTTTGCGTATCTTTACTATTCTAATGGTGTATCTTTACATCGTTTGCGTATCTTTACTATTCCAATTATGTATCTTTACATCGTTTGCGTATCTTTACTATTCCAATTGTGTATCTTTTCATTTCTCATTCCAGTATCTTTCTGTAAGGCTTCTGATGCGAGTTTCTATTGTATTTGAGAGTTTTGCAAGTGTGGGAGTGTGTTTCTTTCAAACTGAGTATCTTTACATCGTTTGCGTATCTTTACTATTCCAATTGTGTATCTTTTCATTTCTCATTCTAGTATCTTTCTGTAAGGCTTCTGATGCGAGTTTCTATTGTATTTGAGAGTTTTGCAAGTGTGGGAGTGTGTTTCTTTCAAACTGAGTATCTTTACATCGTTTGCGTATCTTTACTATTCCAATTGTGTATCTTTTCATTTCTCGTTTGAGTATCTTTCTGTAAGGCTTCTGATGGGAGTTTCTATTGTATTTGAGAGTTTTGCAAGTGTGGGAGTGTGTTTCTTTCAAACTGAGTATCTTTACATCGTTTGCGTATCTTTACTATTCTAATTGTGTATCTTTACATCGTTTGCGTATCTTTACTATTCCAATTATGTATCTTTACATCGTTTGCGTATCTTTACTATTCCAATTGTGTATCTTTTCATTTCTCATTCCAGTATCTTTCTGTAAGGCTTCTGATGCGAGTTTCTATTGTATTTGAGAGTTTTGCAAGTGTGGGAGTGTGTTTCTTTCAAACTGAGTATCTTTACATCGTTTGCGTATCTTTACTATTCCAATTGTGTATCTTTACATCGTTTGCGTATCTTTACTATTCCAATTGTGTATCTTTTCATTTCTCGTTTGAGTATCTTTCTGTAAGGCTTCTGATGCGAGTTTCTATTGTATTTGAGAGTTTTGCAAGTGTGGGAGTGTGTTTCTTTCAAACTGAGTATCTTTACATCGTTTGCGTATCTTTACTATTCCAATTGTGTATCTTTTCATTTCTCGTTTGAGTATCTTTCTGTAAGGCTTTCTGATGCGAGTTTCTATTGAATTTGAGAGTTTTGCAAGTGTGGGAGTGTGTTTCTTTCAAACTGAGTATCTTTACATCGTTTGCGTATCTTTACTATTCCAATTGTGTATTTTTACATCGTTTGCGTATCTTTACTATTCCAATTGTGTATCTTTTCATTTCTCGTTTGAGTATCTTTCTGTAAGGCTTCTGATGCGAGTTTCTATTGAATTTGAGAGTTTTGCAAGTGTGGGAGTGTGTTTCTTTCAAACTGAGTATCTTTACATCGTTTGCGTATCTTTACTATTCCAATTGTGTATTTTTACATCGTTTGCGTATCTTTACTATTCTAATTGTGTATCTTTTCATTTCTCGTTTGAGTATCTTTCTGTAAGGCTTTCTGATGCGAGTTGCTATTGAATTTGAGAGTTTTGCAAGTGTGGGAGTGTGTTTCTTTCAAACTGAGTATCTTTACATCGTTTGCGTATCTTTACTATTCCAATTGTGTATTTTTACATCGTTTGCGTATCTTTACTATTCTAATTGTGTATCTTTTCATTTCTCGTTTGAGTATCTTTCTGTAAGGCTTTCTGATGCGAGTTTCTATTGAATTTGAGAGTTTTGCAAGTGTGGGAGTGTGTTTCTTTCAAACTGAGTATCTTTACATCGTTTGCGTATCTTTACTATTCCAATTGTGTATCTTTACATCGTTTGCGTATCTTTACTATTCCAATTGTGTATCTTTTCATTTCTCGTTTGAGTATCTTTCTGTAAGGCTTCTGATGCGAGTTTCTATTGTAGTTGAGAGTTTTGCAAGTGTGCGAGTGTGTTTCTTTCAAACTGAGTATCTTTACATCGTTTGCGTATCTTTACTATTCCAATTGTGTATCTTTACATCGTTTGCGTATCTTTACTATTCCGATTATGTATCTTTACATCGTTTGCGTATCTTTACTATTCCAATTGTGTATCTTTTCATTTCTCATTCCAGTATCTTTCTGTAAGGCTTCTGATGCGAGTTTCTATTGTATTTGAGAGTTTTGCAAGTGTGGGAGTGTGTTTCTTTCAAACTGAGTATCTTTACATCGTTTCCGTATCTTTACTATTCTAATTGTGTATCTTTACATCGTTTGCGTATCTTTACTATTCCAATTATGTATCTTTTCATTTCTCGTTTGAGTATCTTTCTGTAAGGCTTCTGATGCGAGTTTCTATTGTAGTTGAGAGTTTTGCAAGTGTGCGAGTGTGTTTCTTTCAAACTGAGTATCTTTACATCGTTTGCGTATCTTTACTATTCCAATTGCGTATCTTTACTATTCCAATTGTGTATTTTTACATCGTTTGCGTATCTTTACTATTCTAATTGTGTATCTTTTCATTTCTCGTTTGAGTATCTTTCTGTAAGGCTTTCTGATGCGAGTTTCTATTGAATTTGAGAGTTTTGCAAGTGTGGGAGTGTGTTTCTTTCAAACTGAGTATCTTTACATCGTTTGCGTATCTTTACTATTCCAATTGTGTATCTTTACATCGTTTGCGTATCTTTACTATTCCAATTGTGTATCTTTTCATTTCTCGTTTGAGTATCTTTCTGTAAGGCTTCTGATGCGAGTTTCTATTGTAGTTGAGAGTTTTGCAAGTGTGCGAGTGTGTTTCTTTCAAACTGAGTATCTTTACATCGTTTGCGTATCTTTACTATTCCAATTGTGTATCTTTACATCGTTTGCGTATCTTTACTATTCCGATTATGTATCTTTACATCGTTTGCGTATCTTTACTATTCCAATTGTGTATCTTTTCATTTCTCATTCCAGTATCTTTCTGTAAGGCTTCTGATGCGAGTTTCTATTGTATTTGAGAGTTTTGCAAGTGTGGGAGTGTGTTTCTTTCAAACTGAGTATCTTTACATCGTTTCCGTATCTTTACTATTCTAATTGTGTATCTTTACATCGTTTGCGTATCTTTACTATTCCAATTATGTATCTTTTCATTTCTCGTTTGAGTATCTTTCTGTAAGGCTTCTGATGCGAGTTTCTATTGTAGTTGAGAGTTTTGCAAGTGTGCGAGTGTGTTTCTTTCAAACTGAGTATCTTTACATCGTTTGCGTATCTTTACTATTCCAATTGTGTATCTTTACATCGTTTGCGTATCTTTACTATTCCAATTATGTATCTTTACATCGTTTGCGTATCTTTACTATTCCAATTGTGTATCTTTTCATTTCTCGTTTGAGTATCTTTCTGTAAGGCTTCTGATGCGAGTTTCTATTGTATTTGAGAGTTTTGCAAGTGTGGGAGTGTGTTTCTTTCAAACTGAGTATCTTTACATCGTTTGCGTATCTTTACTATTCCAATTGTGTATCTTTTCATTTCTCGTTTGAGTATCTTTCTGTAAGGCTTCTGATGCGAGTTTCTATTGTATTTGAGAGTTTTGCAAGTGTGGGAGTGTGTTTCTTTCAAACTGAGTATCTTTACATCGTTTGCGTATCTTTACTATTCCAATTGTGTATCTTTTCATTTCTCGTTTGAGTATCTTTCTGTAAGGCTTTCTGATGCGAGTTTCTATTGAATTTGAGAGTTTTGCAAGTGTGGGAGTGTGTTTCTTTCAAACTGAGTATCTTTACATCGTTTGCGTATCTTTACTATTCCAATTGTGTATCTTTTCATTTCTCGTTTGAGTATCTTTCTGTAAGGCTTCTGATGCGAGTTTCTATTGTATTTGAGAGTTTTGCAAGTGTGGGAGTGTGTTTCTTTCAAACTGAGTATCTTTACATCGTTTGCGTATCTTTACTATTCCAATTGTGTATCTTTTCATTTCTCGTTTGAGTATCTTTCTGTAAGGCTTTCTGATGCGAGTTTCTATTGAATTTGAGAGTTTTGCAAGTGTGGGAGTGTGTTTCTTTCAAACTGAGTATCTTTACATCGTTTGCGTATCTTTACTATTCCAATTGTGTATCTTTATATCGTTTGCGTATCTTTACTATTCCAATTGTGTATCTTTTCATTTCTCGTTTGAGTATCTTTCTGTAAGGCTTCTGATGCGAGTTTCTATTGTAGTTGAGAGTTTTGCAAGTGTGCGAGTGTGTTTCTTTCAAACTGAGTATCTTTACATCGTTTGCGTATCTTTACTATTCCAATTGTGTATCTTTTCATTTCTCGTTTGAGTATCTTTCTGTAAGGCTTCTGTTGCGAGTTTCTATTGTATTTGAGAGTTTTGCAAGTGTGGGAGTGTGTTTCTTTCAAACTGAGTATCTTTACATCGTTTGCGTATCTTTACTATTCCAATTGTGTATCTTTTCATTTCTCGTTTGAGTATCTTTCTGTAAGGCTTCTGATGCGAGTTTCTATTGTATTTGAGAGTTTTGCAAGTGTGGGAGTGTGTTTCTTTCAAACTGAGTATCTTTACATCGTTTGCGTATCTTTACTATTCCAATTGTGTATCTTTTCATTTCTCGTTTGGGTATCTTTCTGTAAGGCTTTCTTATGCGAGTTTCTATTGAATTTGAGAGTTTTGCAAGTGTGGGAGTGTGTTTCTTTCAAACTGAGTATCTTTACATCGTTTGCGTATCTTTACTATTCCAATTGTGTATCTTTACATCGTTTGCGTATCTTTACTATTGCAATTGTGTATCTTTTCATTTCTCGTTTGAGTATCTTTCTGTAAGGCTTCTGATGCGAGTTTCTATTATAGTTGAGAGTTTTGCAAGTGTGCGAGTTTGTTTCTTTCAAACTGAGTATCTTTACATCGTTTGCGTATCTTTACTATTCCAATTGTGTATCTTTACATCGTTTGCGTATCTTTACTATTCCAATTGTGTATCTTTTCATTTCTCGTTTGAGTATCTTTCTGTAAGGCTTCTTATGCGAGTTTCTATTGTATTTGAGAGTTTTGCAAGTGTGGGAGTGTGTTTCTTTCAAACTGAGTATCTTTACATCGTTTGCGTATCTTTACTATTCCAATTGTGTATCTTTTCATTTCTCGTTTGAGTATCTTTCTGTAAGGCTTCTGATGCGAGTTTCTATTGTATTTGAGAGTTTTGCAAGTGTGGGAGTGTGTTTCTTTCAAACTGAGTATCTTTACATCGTTTGCGTATCTTTACTATTCCAATTGTTTATCTTTACATCGTTTGCGTATCTTTACTATTCCAATTGTGTATCTTTTCATTTCTCGTTTGAGTATCTTTCCGTAAGGCTTCTGATGCGAGTTTCTATTGTATTTGAGAGTTTTGCAAGTGTGGGAGTGTGTTTCTTTCAAACTGAGTATCTTTACATCGTTTGCGTATCTTTACTATTCCAATTGTGTATCTTTTCATTTCTCGTTTGAGTATCTTTCTGTAAGGCTTCTGATGCGAGTTTCTATTGTATTTGAGAGTTTTGCAAGTGTGGGAGTGTGTTTCTTTCAAACTGAGTATCTTTACATCGTTTGCGTATCTTTACTATTCCAATTGTGTATCTTTTCATTTCTCGTTTGAGTATCTTTCTGTAAGGCTTCTGATGCGAGTTTCTATTGTATTTGAGAGTTTTGCAAGTGTGGGAGTGTGTTTCTTTCAAACTGAGTATCTTTACATCGTTTGCGTATCTTTACTATTCCAATTGTGTATCTTTTCATTTCTCGTTTGAGTATCTTTCTGTAAGGCTTCTGATGCGAGTTTCTATTGTATTTGAGAGTTTTGCAAGTGTGCGAGTGTGTTTCTTTCAAACTGAGTATCTTTACATCGTTTGCGTATCTTTACTATTCCAATTGTGTATCTTTTCATTTCTCGTTTGAGTATCTTTCTGTAAGGCTTCTGTTGCGAGTTTCTATTGTATTTGAGAGTTTTGCAAGTGTGGGAGTGTGTTTCTTTCAAACTGAGTATCTTTACATCGTTTGCGTATCTTTACTATTCCAATTGTGTATCTTTTCATTTCTCGTTTGAGTATCTTTCTGTAAGGCTTCTGATGCGAGTTTCTATTGTATTTGAGAGTTTTGCAAGTGTGGGAGTGTGTTTCTTTCAAACTGAGTATCTTTACATCGTTTGCGTATCTTTACTATTCCAATTGTGTATCTTTTCATTTCTCGTTTGGGTATCTTTCTGTAAGGCTTTCTTATGCGAGTTTCTATTGAATTTGAGAGTTTTGCAAGTGTGGGAGTGTGTTTCTTTCAAACTGAGTATCTTTACATCGTTTGCGTATCTTTACTATTCCAATTGTGTATCTTTACATCGTTTGCGTATCTTTACTATTGCAATTGTGTATCTTTTCATTTCTCGTTTGAGTATCTTTCTGTAAGGCTTCTGATGCGAGTTTCTATTATAGTTGAGAGTTTTGCAAGTGTGCGAGTTTGTTTCTTTCAAACTGAGTATCTTTACATCGTTTGCGTATCTTTACTATTCCAATTGTGTATCTTTACATCGTTTGCGTATCTTTACTATTCCAATTGTGTATCTTTTCATTTCTCGTTTGAGTATCTTTCTGTAAGGCTTCTTATGCGAGTTTCTATTGTATTTGAGAGTTTTGCAAGTGTGGGAGTGTGTTTCTTTCAAACTGAGTATCTTTACATCGTTTGCGTATCTTTACTATTCCAATTGTGTATCTTTTCATTTCTCGTTTGAGTATCTTTCTGTAAGGCTTCTGATGCGAGTTTCTATTGTATTTGAGAGTTTTGCAAGTGTGGGAGTGTGTTTCTTTCAAACTGAGTATCTTTACATCGTTTGCGTATCTTTACTATTCCAATTGTTTATCTTTACATCGTTTGCGTATCTTTACTATTCCAATTGTGTATCTTTTCATTTCTCGTTTGAGTATCTTTCCGTAAGGCTTCTGATGCGAGTTTCTATTGTATTTGAGAGTTTTGCAAGTGTGGGAGTGTGTTTCTTTCAAACTGAGTATCTTTACATCGTTTGCGTATCTTTACTATTCCAATTGTGTATCTTTTCATTTCTCGTTTGAGTATCTTTCTGTAAGGCTTCTGATGCGAGTTTCTATTGTATTTGAGAGTTTTGCAAGTGTGGGAGTGTGTTTCTTTCAAACTGAGTATCTTTACATCGTTTGCGTATCTTTACTATTCCAATTGTGTATCTTTTCATTTCTCGTTTGAGTATCTTTCTGTAAGGCTTCTGATGCGAGTTTCTATTGTATTTGAGAGTTTTGCAAGTGTGGGAGTGTGTTTCTTTCAAACTGAGTATCTTTACATCGTTTGCGTATCTTTACTATTCCAATTGTGTATCTTTTCATTTCTCGTTTGAGTATCTTTCTGTAAGGCTTCTGATGCGAGTTTCTATTGTATTTGAGAGTTTTGCAAGTGTGGGAGTGTGTTTCTTTCAAACTGAGTATCTTTACATCGTTTGCGTATCTTTACTATTCCAATTGTGTATCTTTTCATTTCTCGTTTGAGTATCTTTCTGTAAGGCTTTCTGATGCGAGTTTCTATTGAATTTGAGAGTTTTGCAAGTGTGGGAGTGTGTTTCTTTCAAACTGAGTATCTTTACATCGTTTGCGTATCTTTACTATTCCAATTGTGTATCTTTTCATTTCTCGTTTGAGTATCTTTCTGTAAGGCTTCTGATGCGAGTTTCTATTGTAGTTGAGAGTTTTGCAAGTGTGCGAGTGTGTTTCTTTCAAACTGAGTATCTTTACATCGTTTGCGTATCTTTACTATTCCAATTGTGTATCTTTTCATTTCTCGTTTGAGTATCTTTCGGTAAGGCTTTCTGATGCGAGTTTCTATTGAATTTGAGAGTTTTGCAAGTGTGGGAGTGTGTTTCTTTCAAACTGAGTATCTTTACATCGTTTGCGTATCTTTACTATTCCAATTGTGTATCTTTACATCGTTTGCGTATCTTTACTATTCCAATTGTGTATCTTTTCATTTCTCGTTTGAGTATCTTTCTGTAAGGCTTCTGATGCGAGTTTCTATTGTAGTTGAGAATTTTGCAAGTGTGCGAGTGTGTTTCTTTCAAACTGAGTATCTTTACATCGTTTGCGTATGTTTACTATTCCAATTGTGTATCTTTACATCGTTTGCGTATCTTTACTATTCCAATTGTGTATCTTTTCATTTCTCGTTTGAGTATCTTTCTGTAAGGCTTTCTGATGCGAGTTTCTATTGAATTTGAGAGTTTTGCAAGTGTGGGAGTGTGTTTCTTTCAAACTGAGTATCTTTACATCGTTTGCGTATCTTTACTATTCCAATTGTGTATTTTTACATCGTTTGCGTATCTTTACTATTCCAATTGTGTATCTTTTCATTTCTCGTTTGAGTATCTTTCTGTAAAGCTTCTGATGCGAGTTTCTATTGTATTTGAGAGTTTTGCAAGTGTGGGAGTGTGTTTCTTTCAAACTGAGTATCTTTACATCGTTTGCGTATCTTTACTATTCCAATTGTGTATCTTTACATCGTTTGCGTATCTTTACTATTCCAATTGTGTATCTTTTCATTTCTCGTTTGAGTATCTTTCTGTAAGGCTTCTGATGCGAGTTTCTATTGTATTTGAGAGTTTTGCAAGTGTGGGAGTGTGTTTCTTTCAAACTGAGTATCTTTACATCGTTTGCGTATCTTTACTATTCCAATTGTGTATTTTTACATCGTTTGCGTATCTTTACTATTCCAATTGTGTATCTTTTCATTTCTCGTTTGAGTATCTTTCTGTAAAGCTTCTGATTCGAGTTTCTATTGTATTTGAGAGTTTTGCAAGTGTGGGAGTGTGTTTCTTTCAAACTGAGTATCTTTACATCGTTTGCGTATCTTTACTATTCCAATTGTGTATCTTTACATCGTTTGCGTATCTTTACTATTCCAATTGTGTATCTTTTCATTTCTCGTTTGAGTATCTTTCTGTAAGGCTTCTGATGCGAGTTTCTATTGTATTTGAGAGTTTTGCAAGTGTGGGAGTGTGTTTCTTTCAAACTGAGTATCTTTACATCGTTTGCGTATCTTTACTATTCCAATTGTGTATCTTTTCATTTCTCGTTTGAGTATCTTTCTGTAAGGCTTCTGATGCGAGTTTCTATTGTATTTGAGAGTTTTGCAAGTGTGGGAGTGTGTTTCTTTCAAACTGAGTATCTTTACATCGTTTGCGTATCTTTACTATTCCAATTGTGTATCTTTTCATTTCTCGTTTGAGTATCTTTCTGTAAGGCTTCTGATGCGAGTTTCTATTGTATTTGAGAGTTTTGCAAGTGTGGGAGTGTGTTTCTTTCAAACTGAGTATCTTTACATCGTTTGCGTATATTTACTATTCCAATTGTGTATCTTTTCATTTCTCGTTTGAGTATCTTTCTGTAAGGCTTTCTGATGCGAGTTTCTATTGAATTTGAGAGTTTTGCAAGTGTGGGAGTGTGTTTCTTTCAAACTGAGTATCTTTACATCGTTTGCGTATCTTTACTATTCCAATTGTGTATCTTTACATCGTTTGCGTATCTTTACTATTCCAATTGTGTATCTTTTCATTTCTCGTTTGAGTATCTTTCTGTAAGGCTTCTGATGCGAGTTTCTATTGTATTTGAGAGTTTTGCAAGTGTGGGAGTGTGTTTCTTTCAAACTGAGTATCTTTACATCGTTTGCGTATCTTTACTATTCCAATTGTGTATCTTTTCATTTCTCGTTTGAGTATCTTTCTGTAAGGCTTTCTGATGCGAGTTTCTATTGAATTTGAGAGTTTTGCAAGTGTGGGAGTGTGTTTCTTTCAAACTGAGTATCTTTACATCGTTTGCGTATCTTTACTATTCCAATTGTGTATCTTTTCATTTCTCGTTTGAGTATCTTTCTGTAAGGCTTCTGATGCGAGTTTCTATTGTATTTGAGAGTTTTGCAAGTGTGGGAGTGTGTTTCTTTCAAACTGAGTATCTTTACATCGTTTGCGTATCTTTACTATTCCAATTGTGTATCTTTTCATTTCTCGTTGGAGTATCTTTCTGTAAGGCTTCTGATGCGAGTTTCTATTGTATTTGAGAGTTTTGCAAGTGTGGGAGTGTGTTTCTTTCAAACTGAGTATTTTTACATCGTTTGCGTATCTTTACTATTCCAATTGTGTATCTTTTCATTTCTCGTCTGAGTATCTTTCTGTAAAGCTTCTGATGCGAGTTTCTATTGTATTTCAGAGTTTTGCAAGTGTGGGAGTGTGTTTCTTTCAAAATGAGTATCTTTACATCGTTTGCGTATCTTTACTATTCCAATTGTGTATCTTTACATCGTTTGCGTATCTTTACTATTCCAATTGTGTATCTTTTCATTTCTCGTTTGAGTATCTTTCTGTAAGGCTTCTGATGCGAGTTTCTATTGTATTTGAGAGTTTTGCAAGTGTGGGAGTGTGTTTCTTTCAAACTGAGTATCTTTACATCGTTTGCGTATCTTTACTATTCTAATTGTGTATCTTTTCATTTCTCGTTTGAGTATCTTTCTGTAAGGCTTCTGATGCGAGTTTCTATTGTATTTGAGAGTTTTGCAAGTGTGGGAGTGTGTTTCTTTCAAACTGAGTATCTTTACATCGTTTGCGTATCTTTACTATTCCAATTGTGTATCTTTACATCGTTTGCGTATCTTTACTATTCCAATTGTGTATCTTTTCATTTCTCGTTTGAGTATCTTTCTGTAAGGCTTCTGATGCGAGTTTCTATTGTATTTGAGAGTTTTGCAAGTGTGGGAGTGTGTTTCTTTCAAACTGAGTATCTTTACATCGTTTGCGTATCTTTACTATTCCAATTGTGTATCTTTTCATTTCTCGTTTGAGTATCTTTCTGTAAGGCTTCTGATGAGAGTTTCTATTGTATTTGAGAGTTTTGCAAGTGTGGGAGTGTGTTTCTTTCAAACTGAGTATCTTTACATCGTTTGCGTATCTTTACTATTCCAATTGTGTATCTTTTCATTTCTCGTTTGAGTATCTTTCTGTAAGGCTTCTGATGCGAGTTTCTATTGTATTTGAGAGTTTTGCAAGTCTGGGAGTGTGTTTCTTTCAAACTGAGTATCTTTACATCGTTTGCGTATCTTTACTATTCCAATTGTGTATTTTTACATCGTTTGCGTATCTTTACTATTCCAATTGTGTATCTTTTCATTTCTCGTTTGAGTATCTTTCTGTAAAGCTTCTGATGCGAGTTTCTATTGTATTTGAGAGTTTTGCAAGTGTGGGAGTGTGTTTCTTTCAAACTGAGTATCTTTACATCGTTTGCGTATCTTTACTATTCCAATTGTGTATCTTTTCATTTCTCGTTTGAGTATCTTTCGGTAAGGCTTTCTGATGCGAGTTGCTATTGAATTTGAGAGTTTTGCATGTGTGGGAGTGTGTTTCTTTCAAACTGAGTATCTTTACATCGTTTGCGTATCTTTACTATTCCAATTGTGTATCTTTACATCGTTTGCGTATCTTTACTATTCCAATTGTGTATCTTTTCATTTCTCGTTTGAGTATCTTTCTGTAAGGCTTCTGATGCGAGTTTCTATTGTAGTTGAGAGTTTTGCAAGTGTGCGAGTGTGTTTCTTTCAAACTGAGTATCTTTACATCGTTTGCGTATGTTTACTATTCCAATTGTGTATCTTTACATCGTTTGCGTATCTTTACTATTCCAATTGTGTATCTTTTCATTTCTCGTTTGAGTATCTTTCTGTAAGGCTTTCTGATGCGAGTTTCTATTGAATTTGAGAGTTTTGCAAGTGTGGGAGTGTGTTTCTTTCAAACTGAGTATCTTTACATCGTTTGCGTATCTTTACTATTCCAATTGTGGATTTTTACATCGTTTGCGTATCTTTACTATTCCAATTGTGTATCTTTTCATTTCTCGTTTGAGTATCTTTCTGTAAAGCTTCTGATGCGAGTTTCTATTGTATTTGAGAGTTTTGCAAGTGTGGGAGTGTGTTTCTTTCAAACTGAGTATCTTTACATCGTTTGCGTATCTTTACTATTCCAATTGTGTATCTTTACATCGTTTGCGTATCTTTACTATTCCAATTGTGTATCTTTTCATTTCTCGTTTGAGTATCTTTCTGTAAGGCTTCTGATGCGAGTTTCTATTGTATTTGAGAGTTTTGCAAGTCTGGGAGTGTGTTTCTTTCAAACTGAGTATCTTTACATCGTTTGCGTATCTTTACTATTCCAATTGTGTATTTTTACATCGTTTGCGTATCTTTACTATTCCAATTGTGTATCTTTTCATTTCTCGTTTGAGTATCTTTCTGTAAAGCTTCTGATGCGAGTTTCTATTGTATTTCAGAGTTTTGCAAGTGTGGGAGTGTGTTTCTTTCAAACTGAGTATCTTTACATCGTTTGCGTATCTTTACTATTCCAATTGTGTATCTTTACATCGTTTCGTATCTTTACTATTCCAATTGTGTATCTTTTCATTTCTCGTTTGAGTATCTTTCTGTAAGGCTTCTGATGCGAGTTTCTATTGTATTTGAGAGTTTTGCAAGTGTGGGAGTGTGTTTCTTTTAAACTGAGTATCTTTACATCGTTTGCGTATCTTTACTATTCTAATTGTGTATCTTTTCATTTCTCGTTTGAGTATCTTTCTGTAAGGCTTCTGATGCGAGTTTCTATTGTATTTGAGAGTTTTGCAAGTGTGGGAGTGTGTTTCTTTCAAACTGAGTATCTTTACATCGTTTGCGTATCTTTACTATTCCAATTGTGTATCTTTACATCGTTTGCGTATCTTTACTATTCCAATTGTGTATCTTTTCATTTCTCGTTTGAGTATCTTTCTGTAAGGCTTCTGATGCGAGTTTCTATTGTATTTGAGAGTTTTGCAAGTGTGGGAGTGTGTTTCTTTCAAACTGAGTATCTTTACATCGTTTGCGTATCTTTACTATTCCAATTGTGTATCTTTTCATTTCTCGTTTGAGTATCTTTCTGTAAGGCTTCTGATGCGAGTTTCTATTGTATTTGAGAGTTTTGCAAGTCTGGGAGTGTGTTTCTTTCAAACTGAGTATCTTTACATCGTTTGCGTATCTTTACTATTCCAATTGTGGATTTTTACATCGTTTGCGTATCTTTACTATTCCAATTGTGTATCTTTTCATTTCTCGTTTGAGTATCTTTCTGTAAAGCTTCTGATGCGAGTTTCTATTGTATTTCAGAGTTTTGCAAGTGTGGGAGTGTGTTTCTTTCAAACTGAGTATCTTTACATCGTTTGCGTATCTTTACTATTCCAATTGTGTATCTTTACATCGTTTGCGTATCTTTACTATTCCAATTGTGTATCTTTTCATTTCTCGTTTGAGTATCTTTCTGTAAGGCTTCTGATGCGAGTTTCTATTGTATTTGAGAGTTTTGCAAGTGTGGGAGTGTGTTTCTTTCAAACTGAGTATCTTTACATCGTTTGCGTATCTTTACTATTCTAATTGTGTATCTTTTCATTTCTCGTTTGAGTATCTTTCTGTAAGGCTTCTGATGCGAGTTTCTATTGTATTTGAGAGTTTTGCAAGTGTGGGAGTGTGTTTCTTTCAAACTGAGTATCTTTACATCGTTTGCGTATCTTTACTATTCCAATTGTGTATCTTTACATCGTTTGCGTATCTTTACTATTCCAATTGTGTATCTTTTCATTTCTCGTTTGAGTATCTTTCTGTAAGGCTTCTGATGCGAGTTTCTATTGTATTTGAGAGTTTTGCAAGTGTGGGAGTGTGTTTCTTTCAAACTGAGTATCTTTACATCGTTTGCGTATCTTTACTATTCCAATTGTGTATCTTTTCATTTCTCGTTTGAGTATCTTTCTGTAAGGCTTCTGATGAGAGTTTCTATTGTATTTGAGAGTTTTGCAAGTGTGGGAGTGTGTTTCTTTCAAACTGAGTATCTTTACATCGTTTGCGTATCTTTACTATTCCAATTGTGTATCTTTTCATTTCTCGTTTGAGTATCTTTCTGTAAGGCTTCTGATGCGAGTTTCTATTGTATTTGAGAGTTTTGCAAGTCTGGGAGTGTGTTTCTTTCAAACTGAGTATCTTTACATCGTTTGCGTATCTTTACTATTCCAATTGTGTATTTTTACATCGTTTGCGTATCTTTACTATTCCAATTGTGTATCTTTTCATTTCTCGTTTGAGTATCTTTCTGTAAAGCTTCTGATGCGAGTTTCTATTGTATTTGAGAGTTTTGCAAGTGTGGGAGTGTGTTTCTTTCAAACTGAGTATCTTTACATCGTTTGCGTATCTTTACTATTCCAATTGTGTATCTTTTCATTTCTCGTTTGAGTATCTTTCGGTAAGGCTTTCTGATGCGAGTTGCTATTGAATTTGAGAGTTTTGCATGTGTGGGAGTGTGTTTCTTTCAAACTGAGTATCTTTACATCGTTTGCGTATCTTTACTATTCCAATTGTGTATCTTTACATCGTTTGCGTATCTTTACTATTCCAATTGTGTATCTTTTCATTTCTCGTTTGAGTATCTTTCTGTAAGGCTTCTGATGCGAGTTTCTATTGTAGTTGAGAGTTTTGCAAGTGTGCGAGTGTGTTTCTTTCAAACTGAGTATCTTTACATCGTTTGCGTATGTTTACTATTCCAATTGTGTATCTTTACATCGTTTGCGTATCTTTACTATTCCAATTGTGTATCTTTTCATTTCTCGTTTGAGTATCTTTCTGTAAGGCTTTCTGATGCGAGTTTCTATTGAATTTGAGAGTTTTGCAAGTGTGGGAGTGTGTTTCTTTCAAACTGAGTATCTTTACATCGTTTGCGTATCTTTACTATTCCAATTGTGGATTTTTACATCGTTTGCGTATCTTTACTATTCCAATTGTGTATCTTTTCATTTCTCGTTTGAGTATCTTTCTGTAAAGCTTCTGATGCGAGTTTCTATTGTATTTGAGAGTTTTGCAAGTGTGGGAGTGTGTTTCTTTCAAACTGAGTATCTTTACATCGTTTGCGTATCTTTACTATTCCAATTGTGTATCTTTACATCGTTTGCGTATCTTTACTATTCCAATTGTGTATCTTTTCATTTCTCGTTTGAGTATCTTTCTGTAAGGCTTCTGATGCGAGTTTCTATTGTATTTGAGAGTTTTGCAAGTCTGGGAGTGTGTTTCTTTCAAACTGAGTATCTTTACATCGTTTGCGTATCTTTACTATTCCAATTGTGTATTTTTACATCGTTTGCGTATCTTTACTATTCCAATTGTGTATCTTTTCATTTCTCGTTTGAGTATCTTTCTGTAAAGCTTCTGATGCGAGTTTCTATTGTATTTCAGAGTTTTGCAAGTGTGGGAGTGTGTTTCTTTCAAACTGAGTATCTTTACATCGTTTGCGTATCTTTACTATTCCAATTGTGTATCTTTACATCGTTTCGTATCTTTACTATTCCAATTGTGTATCTTTTCATTTCTCGTTTGAGTATCTTTCTGTAAGGCTTCTGATGCGAGTTTCTATTGTATTTGAGAGTTTTGCAAGTGTGGGAGTGTGTTTCTTTTAAACTGAGTATCTTTACATCGTTTGCGTATCTTTACTATTCCAATTGTGTATCTTTTCATTTCTCGTTTGAGTATCTTTCTGTAAGGCTTCTGATGCGAGTTTCTATTGTATTTGAGAGTTTTGCAAGTGTGGGAGTGTGTTTCTTTCAAACTGAGTATCTTTACATCGTTTGCGTATCTTTACTATTCCAATTGTGTATCTTTACATCGTTTGCGTATCTTTACTATTCCAATTGTGTATCTTTTCATTTCTCGTTTGAGTATCTTTCTGTAAGGCTTCTGATGCGAGTTTCTATTGTATTTGAGAGTTTTGCAAGTGTGGGAGTGTGTTTCTTTCAAACTGAGTATCTTTACATCGTTTGCGTATCTTTACTATTCCAATTGTGTATCTTTTCATTTCTCGTTTGAGTATCTTTCTGTAAGGCTTCTGATGAGAGTTTCTATTGTATTTGAGAGTTTTGCAAGTCTGGGAGTGTGTTTCTTTCAAACTGAGTATCTTTACATCGTTTGCGTATCTTTACTATTCCAATTGTGTATTTTTACATCGTTTGCGTATCTTTACTATTCCAATTGTGTATCTTTTCATTTCTCGTTTGAGTATCTTTCTGTAAAGCTTCTGATGCGAGTTTCTATTGTATTTGAGAGTTTTGCAAGTGTGGGAGTGTGTTTCTTTCAAACTGAGTATCTTTACATCGTTTGCGTATCTTTACTATTCCAATTGTGTATCTTTACATCGTTTGCGTATCTTTACTATTCCAATTGTGTATCTTTTCATTTCTCGTTTGAGTATCTTTCTGTAAGGCTTCTGATGCGAGTTTCTATTGTATTTGAGAGTTTTGCAAGTGTGGGAGTGTGTTTCTTTCAAACTGAGTATCTTTACATCGTTTGCGTATCTTTACTATTCCAATTGTGTATCTTTTCATTTCTCGTTTGAGTATCTTTCTGTAAGGCTTCTGATGCGAGTTTCTATTGTATTTGAGAGTTTTGCAAGTGTGGGAGTGTGTTTCTTTCAAACTGAGTATCTTTACATCGTTTGCATATCTTTACTATTCCAATTGTGTATCTTTTCATTTCTCGTTTGAGTATCTTTCTGTAAGGCTTCTGATGCGAGTTTCTATTGTATTTGAGAGTTTTGCAAGTCTGGGAGTGTGTTTCTTTCAAACTGAGTATCTTTACATCGTTTGCGTATCTTTACTATTCCAATTGTGTATCTTTTCATTTCTCGTTTGAATATCTTTCTGTAAGGCTTTCTGATGCGAGTTTCTATTGAATTTGAGAGTTTTGCAAGTGTGGGAGTGTGTTTCTTTCAAACTGAGTATCTTTACATCGTTTGCGTATCTTTACTATTCCAATTGTGTATCTTTACATCGTTTGCGTATCTTTACTATTCCAATTGTGTATCTTTTCATTTCTCGTTTGAGTATCTTTCTGTAAGGCTTCTGATGCGAGTTTCTATTGTATTTGAGAGTTTTGCAAGTGTGGGAGTGTGTTTCTTTCAAACTGAGTATCTTTACATCGTTTGCGTATCTTTACTATTCCAATTCTGTATCTTTACATCGTTTGCGTATCTTTACTATTCCAATTGTGTATCTTTTCATTTCTCGTTTGAGTGTCTTTCTGTAAGGCTTCTGATGCGAGTTTCTATTGTATTTGAGAGTTTTGCAAGTCTGGGAGTGTGTTTCTTTCAAACTGAGTATCTTTACATCGTTTGCGTATCTTTACTATTCCAATTGTGTATTTTTACATCGTTTGCGTATCTTTACTATTCCAATTGTGTATCTTTTCATTTCTCGTTTGAGTATCTTTCTGTAAAGCTTCTGATGCGAGTTTCTATTGTATTTCAGAGTTTTGCAAGTGTGGGAGTGTGTTTCTTTCAAACTGAGTATCTTTACATCGTTTGCGTATCTTTACTATTCCAATTGTGTATCTTTACATCGTTTGCGTATCTTTACTATTCCAATTGTGTATCTTTTCATTTCTCGTTTGAGTATCTTTCTGTAAGGCTTCTGATGCGAGTTTCTATTGTATTTGAGAGTTTTGCAAGTGTGGGAGTGTGTTTCTTTCAAACTGAGTATCTTTACATCGTTTGCGTATCTTTACTATTCCAATTGTGTATCTTTTCATTTCTCGTTTGAGTATCTTTCTGTAAGGCTTCTGATGCGAGTTTCTATTGTATTTGAGAGTTTTGCAAGTGTGGGAGTGTGTTTCTTTCAAACTGAGTATCTTTACATCGTTTGCGTATCTTTACTATTCCAATTGTGTATCTTTTCATTTCTCGTTTGAGTATCTTTCTGTAAGGCTTCTGATGCGAGTTTCTATTGTATTTGAGAGTTTTGCAAGTGTGGGAGTGTGTTTCTTTCAAACTGAGTATCTTTACATCGTTTGCGTATCTTTACTATTCCAATTGTGTATTTTTACATCGTTTGCGTATCTTTACTATTCCAATTGTGTATCTTTTCATTTCTCGTTTGAGTATCTTTCTGTAAAGCTTCTGATGCGAGTTTCTATTGTATTTGAGAGTTTTGCAAGTGTGGGAGTGTGTTTCTTTCAAACTGAGTATCTTTACATCGTTTGCGTATCTTTACTATTCCAATTGTGTATCTTTACATCGTTTGCGTATCTTTACTATTCCAATTGTGTATCTTTTCATTTCTCGTTTGAGTATCTTTCTGTAAGGCTTCTGATGCGAGTTTCTATTGTATTTGAGAGTTTTGCAAGTGTGGGAGTGTGTTTCTTTCAAACTGAGTATCTTTACATCGTTTGCGTATCTTTACTATTCCAATTGTGTATCTTTTCATTTCTCGTTTGAGTATCTTTCTGTAAGGCTTCTGATGCGAGTTTCTATTGTATTTGAGAGTTTTGCAAGTGTGGGAGTGTGTTTCTTTCAAACAGAGTATCTTTACATCGTTTGCGTATCTTTACTATTCCAATTGTGTATCTTTTCATTTCTCGTTTGAGTATCTTTCTGTAAGGCTTCTGATGCAAGTTTCTATTGTATTTGAGAGTTTTGCAAGTCTGGGAGTGTGTTTCTTTCAAACTGAGTATCTTTACATCGTTTGGGTATCTTTACTATTCCAATTGTGTATTTTTACATCGTTTGCGTATCTTTACTATTCCAATTGTGTATCTTTTCATTTCTCGTTTGAGTATCTTTCTGTAAAGCTTCTGATGCGAGTTTCTATTGTATTTGAGAGTTTTGCAAGTGTGGGAGTGTGTTTCTTTCAAACTGAGTATCTTTACATCGTTTGCGTATCTTTACTATTCCAATTGTGTATCTTTACATCGTTTGCGTATCTTTACTATTCCAATTGTGTATCTTTTCATTTCTCGTTTGAGTATCTTTCTGTAAGGCTTCTGATGCGAGTTTCTATTGTATTTGAGAGTTTTGCAAGTGTGGGAGTGTGTTTCTTTCAAACTGAGTATCTTTACATCGTTTGCGTATCTTTACTATTCCAATTGTGTATCTTTTCATTTCTCGTTTGAGTATCTTTCTGTAAGGCTTCTGATGCGAGTTTCTATTGTATTTGAGAGTTTTGCAAGTGTGGGAGTGTGTTTCTTTCAAACTGAGTATCTTTACATCGTTTGCATATCTTTACTATTCCAATTGTGTATCTTTTCATTTCTCGTTTGAGTATCTTTCTGTAAGGCTTCTGATGCGAGTTTCTATTGTATTTGAGAGTTTTGCAAGTCTGGGAGTGTGTTTCTTTCAAACTGAGTATCTTTACATCGTTTGCGTATCTTTACTATTCCAATTGTGTATCTTTTCATTTCTCGTTTGAATATCTTTCTGTAAGGCTTTCTGATGCGAGTTTCTATTGAATTTGAGAGTTTTGCAAGTGTGGGAGTGTGTTTCTTTCAAACTGAGTATCTTTACATCGTTTGCGTATCTTTACTATTCCAATTGTGTATCTTTACATCGTTTGCGTATCTTTACTATTCCAATTGTGTATCTTTTCATTTCTCGTTTGAGTATCTTTCTGTAAAGCTTCTGATGCGAGTTTCTATTGTATTTCAGAGTTTTGCAAGTGTGGGAGTGTGTTTCTTTCAAACTGAGTATCTTTACATCGTTTGCGTATCTTTACTATTCCAATTGTGTATCTTTACATCGTTTGCGTATCTTTACTATTCCAATTGTGTATCTTTTCATTTCTCGTTTGAGTATCTTTCTGTAAGGCTTCTGATGCGAGTTTCTATTGTATTTGAGAGTTTTGCAAGTGTGGGAGTGTGTTTCTTTCAAACTGAGTATCTTTACATCGTTTGCGTATCTTTACTATTCCAATTGTGTATCTTTTCATTTCTCGTTTGAGTATCTTTCTGTAAGGCTTTCTGATGCGAGTTTCTATTGAATTTGAGAGTTTTGCAAGTGTGGGAGTGTGTTTCTTTCAAACTGAGTATCTTTACATCGTTTGCGTATCTTTACTATTCCAATTGTGTATCTTTACATCGTTTGCGTATCTTTACTATTCCAATTGTGTATCTTTTCATTTCTCGTTTGAGTATCTTTCTGTAAGGCTTCTGATGCGAGTTTCTATTGTATTTGAGAGTTTTGCAAGTGTGGGAGTGTGTTTCTTTCAAACTGAGTATCTTTACATCGTTTGCGTATCTTTACTATTCCAATTGTGTATTTTTACATCGTTTGCGTATCTTTACTATTCCAATTGTGTATCTTTTCATTTCTCGTTTGAGTATCTTTCTGTAAAGCTTCTGATGCGAGTTTCTATTGTATTTCAGAGTTTTGCAAGTGTGGGAGTGTGTTTCTTTCAAACTGAGTATCTTTACATCGTTTGCGTATCTTTACTATTCCAATTGTGTATCTTTACATCGTTTGCGTATCTTTACTATTCCAATTGTGTATCTTTTCATTTCTCGTTTGAGTATCTTTCTGTAAGGCTTCTGATGCGAGTTTCTATTGTATTTGAGAGTTTTGCAAGTGTGGGAGTGTGTTTCTTTCAAACTGAGTATCTTTACATCGTTTGCGTATCTTTACTATTCCAATTGTGTATCTTTTCATTTCTCGTTTGCGTATCTTTACTATTCCAATTGTGTATCTTTTCATTTCTCGTTTGAGTATCTTTCTGTAAAGCTTCTGATGCGAGTTTCTATTGTATTTGAGAGTTTTGCAAGTGTGGGAGTGTGTTTCTTTCAAACTGAGTATCTTTACATCGTTTGCGTATCTTTACTATTCCAATTGTGTATCTTTACATCGTTTGCGTATCTTTACTATTCCAATTGTGTATCTTTTCATTTCTCGTTTGAGTATCTTTCTGTAACGCTTCTGATGCGAGTTTCTATTGTATTTCAGAGTTTTACAAGTGTGGGAGTGTGTTTCTTTCAAACTGAGTATCTTTACATCGTTTGCGTATCTTTACTATTCCAATTGTGTATCTTTTCATTTCTCGTTTGAGTATCTTTCTGTAAGGCTTCTGATGCGAGTTTCTATTGTATTTGAGAGTTTTGCAAGTCTGGGAGTGTGTTTCTTTCAAACTGAGTATCTTTACATCGTTTGCGTATCTTTACTATTCCAATTGTGTATCTTTTCATTTCTCGTTTGAGTATCTTTCTGTAAGGCTTCTGATGCGAGTTTCTATTGTATTTGAGAGTTTTGCAAGTGTGGGAGTGTGTTTCTTTCAAACTGAGTATCTTTACATCGTTTGCGTATCTTTACTATTCCAATTCTGTATTTTTACATCGTTTGCGTATCTTTACTATTCCAATTGTGTATCTTTTCATTTCTCGTTTGAGTATCTTTCTGTAAGGCTTTCTGATGCGAGTTTCTATTGAATTTGAGAGTTTTGCAAGTGTGGGAGTGTGTTTCTTTCAAACTGAGTATCTTTACATCGTTTGCGTATGTTTACTATTCCAATTGTGTATCTTTACATCGTTTGCGTATCTTTACTATTCCAATTGTGTATCTTTTCATTTCTCGTTTGAGTATCTTTCTGTAAGGCTTTCTGATGCGAGTTTCTATTGAATTTGAGAGTTTTGCAAGTGTGGGAGTGTGTTTCTTTCAAACTGAGTATCTTTACATCGTTTGCGTATGTTTACTATTCCAATTGTGTATCTTTACATCGTTTCGTATCTTTACTATTCCAATTGTGTATCTTTTCATTTCTCGTTTGAGTATCTTTCTGTAAGGCTTCTGATGCGAGTTTCTATTGTATTTGAGAGTTTTGCAAGTGTGGGAGTGTGTTTCTTTCAAACTGAGTATCTTTACATCGTTTGCGTATCTTTACTATTCCAATTGTGTATCTTTTCATTTCTCGTTTGAGTATCTTTCTGTAAGGCTTCTGATGCGAGTTTCTATTGTATTTGAGAGTTTTGCAAGTGTGGGAGTGTGTTTCTTTCAAACTGAGTATCTTTACATCGTTTCGTATCTTTACTATTCCAATTGTGTATCTTTTCATTTCTCGTTTGAGTATCTTTCTGTAAGGCTTCTGATGCGAGTTTCTATTGTATTTGAGAGTTTTGCAAGTGTGGGAGTGTGTTTCTTTCAAACTGAGTATCTTTACATCGTTAGCGTATCTTTACTATTCCAATTGTGTATCTTTTCATTTCTCGTTTGAGTATCTTTCTGTAAGGCTTCTGATGCGAGTTTCTATTGTATTTGAGAGTTTTGCAAGTGTGGGAGTGTGTTTCTTTCAAACTGAGTATCTTTACATCGTTAGCGTATCTTTACTATTCCAATTGTGTATCTTTTCATTTCTCGTTTGAGTATCTTTCTGTAAGGCTTCTGATGCGAGTTTTTATTGTATTTCAGAGTTTTGCAAGTGTGGGAGTGTGTTTCTTTCAAACTGAGTATCTTTACTTCGTTAGCGTATCTTTACTATTCCAATTGTGTATCTTTTCATTTCTCGTTTGAGTATCTTTCTGTAAGGCTTCTGATGCGAGTTTCTATTGTATTTGAGAGTTTTGCAAGTCTGGGAGTGTGTTTCTTTTCAAACTGAGTATCTTTACATCGTTTGCGTATCTTTACTATTCCAATTGTGTATCTTTTCATTTCTCGTTGAGTATCTTTCTGTAAGGCTTCTGATGCGAGTTCTATTGTATTTGAGAGTTTTGCAAGTGTGGGAGTGTGTTTCTTTCAAACTGAGTATCTTTACATCGTTTGCGTATCTTTACTATTCCAATTGTGTATCTTTTCATTTCTCGTTTGAGTATCTTTCTGTAAGGCTTCTGATGCGAGTTTCTATTGTATTTGAGAGTTTTGCAAGTGTGGGAGTGTGTTTCTTTCAAACTGAGTATCTTTACATCGTTTGCGTATCTTTACTATTCCAATTGTGTATCTTTACATCGTTTGCGTATCTTTACTATTCCAATTGTGTATCTTTTCATTTCTCGTTTGAGTATCTTTCTGTAAGGCTTTCTGATGCGAGTTTCTATTGAATTTGAGAGTTTTGCAAGTGTGGGAGTGTGTTTCTTTCAAACTGAGTATCTTTACATCGTTTGCGTAATGTTTACTATTCCAATTGTGTATCTTTACATCGTTTGCGTATCCTTTACTATTCCAATTGTGTATCTTTTCATTTCTCGTTTGAGTATCTTTCTGAACGGCTTTCTGATGCGAGTTTCTATTGAATTTGAGAGTTTTGCAAGTGTGGGAGTGTGTTTCTTTCAAAACTGAGTATCTTTACATCGTTTGCGTATCTTTACTATTCCAATTGTGTATCTTTTCATTTCTCGTTTGAGTATCTTTACTATTCCAATTGTGTATCTTTACATCGTTTGCGTATCTTTACTATTCCAATTGTGTATCTTTTCATTTCTCGTTTGAGTATCTTTCTGTAAGGCTTCTGATGCGAGTTTCTATTGTATTTGAGAGTTTTGCAAGTGTGGGAGTGTGTTTCTTTCAAACTGAGTATCTTTACATCGTTTCGTATCTTTACTATTCCAATTGTGTATCTTTTCATTTCTCGTTTGAGTATCTTTCTGTAAAACTTCTTATGCGAGTTTCTATTGTATTTGAGAGTTTTGCAAGTGTGGGAGTGTGTTTCTTTCAAACTGAGTATCTTTACATCGTTTGCGTATCTTTACTATTCCAATTGTGTATCTTTACATCGTTTGCGTATCTTTACTATTCCAATTGTGTATCTTTTCATTTCTCGTTTGAGTATCTTTCTGTAAGGCTTCTGATGCGAGTTTCTATTGTATTTGAGAGATTTGCAAGTGTGGGAGTGTGTTTCTTTCAAACTGAGTATCTTTACATCGTTTGCGTATCTTTACTATTCCAATTGTGTTATCTTTTCATTTCTCGTTTGAGTATCTTTCTGTAAGGCTTCTGATGCGAGTTTCTATTGTATTTGAGAGTTTTGCAAGTGTGGGAGTGTGTTTCTTTCAAACTGAGTATCTTTACATCGTTTGCTGTATCTTTACTATTCCAATTGTGTATCTTTTCATTTCTCGTTTGAGTATCTTTCTGTAAGGCTTCTGTTGCGAGGTTCTATTGTATTTGAGAGTTTTGCAAGTGTGGGAGTGTGTTTCTTTCAAACTGAGTATCTTTACATCGTTTGCGTATCTTTACTATTCCAATTGTGTATCTTTTCATTTCTCGTTTGAGTATCTTTCTGTAGGCTTCTGATGCGAGTTTCTATTGTATTGAGAGTTTTGCAAGTGTGGGAGTGTGTTTCTGTCAAACTGAGTATCTTTACATCGTTTGCGTATCTTTACTATTCCAATTGTGTATCTTTACATCGTTTGCGTATCTTTACTATTCCAATTGTGTATCTTTTCATTTCTCCTTTGAGTATCTTTCTGTAAAGGCTTCTGATGCGAGTTTCTATTGTATTTGAGAGTTTTGCAAGTGTGGGAGTGTGTTTCTTTCAAACTGAGTATCTTTACATCGTTTGCGTATCTTTTACTATTCCAATTGTGTATCTTTTCATTTCTCGTTTGAGTATCTTTCTGTAAGGCTTCTGATGCGAGTTTCTATTGTATTTGAGAGTTTTGCAAGTGTGGGAGGTGTGTTTCTTTCAAACTGAGTATCTTTACATCGTTAGCGTATCTTTACTATTCCAATTTGTGTATCTTTTTCATTTCTCGTTTGAGTATCTTTCTGTAAGGCTTCTGATGCGAGTTTCTATTGTATTTGAGAGTTTTTGCAAGTTTGGGAGTGTGTTTCTTTCAAACTGAGTATCTTTACAACGTTTGCGTATCTTTACTATTCCAATTGTGTATCTTTTCATTTCTCGTTTGAGTATCTTTCTGTAAGGCTTCTGATGCGAGTTTCTATTGTATTGAGAGTTTTGCAAGTGTGGGAGTGTGTTTCTTTCAAACTGAGTATCTTTACATCGTTTGCGTATCTTTACTATTCCAATTGTGTATCTTTTCATTTCTCGTTTGAGTATCTTTCTGTAAGGCTTCTGATGCGAGTTTCTATTGTATTTGAGAGTTTTTGCAAGTGTGGGAGTGTGTTTCTTTCAAACTGAGTATCTTTACATCGTTTGCGTATCTTTACTATTCCAATTGTGTATCTTTTCATTTCTCGTTTGAGTATCTTTCTGTAAGGCTTCTGATGCGAGTTTCTATTGTATTTGAGAGTTTTGCAAGTCTGGGAGTGTGTTTCTTTCAAACTGAGTATCTTTACATCGTTTGCGTATCTTTACTATTCCAATTGTGTGTATCTTTTCATTTCTCGTTTGAGTATCTTTCTGTAAGGCTTCTGATGCGAGTTTCTATTGTATTTGAGAGTTTTGCAAGTGTGGGAGTGTGTTTCTTTCAAAACTGAGTATCTTTACATCGTTTGCGTATCTTTACTATTCCAATTGTGTATCTTTTCATTTCTCGTTTGAGTATCTTTCTGTAAGGCTTCTGATGCGAGTTTCTATTGTATTTGAGAGTTTTTGCAAGTCTGGGAGTATGTTTCTTTCAAACTGAGTATCTTTACATCGTTTGCGTATCTTTACTATTCCAATTGTGTATCTTTTCATTTCTCGTTTGAGTATCTTTCTGTAAGGCTTCTGATGCGAGTTTCTATTGTATTTGAGAGTTTTGCAAGTTGTGGGAGTGTGTTTCTTCAAACTGAGTATCTTTACATCGTTTGCGTATCCTTTACTATTCCAATTCTGTATTTTTACATCGTTTGCGTATCTTTACTATTCCAATTGTGTATCTTTTCATTTCTCGTTTGAGTATCTTTCTGTAAGGCTTCTGATGCGAGTTTTTATTGTATTTCAGAGTTTTGCAAGTGTGGGAGTGTGTTTCTTTCAAACTGAGTATCTTTACATCGTTTGCGTATGTTTACTATTCCAATTGTGTATCTTTACATCGTTTGCGTATCTTTACTATTCCAATTGTGTATCTTTTCATTTCTCGTTTGAGTATCTTTCTGTAAGGCTTTCTGATGCGAGTTTCTATTGTATTTGAGAGTTTTGCAAGTCTGGGAGTGTGTTTCTTTCAAACTGAGTATCTTTACATCGTTTGCGTATCTTTACTATTCCAATTGTGTATCTTTTCATTTCTCGTTTGAGTATTTTTCTGTAAGGCTTCTGATACGAGTTTCTATTGTATTTGAGAGTTTTGCAAGTGTGGGAGTGTGTTTCTTTCAAACTGAGTATCTTTACATCGTTTGCGTATCTTTACTATTCCAATTCTGTATTTTTACATCGTTTGCGTATCTTTACTATTCCAATTGTGTATCTTTTCATTTCTCGTTTGAGTATCTTTCTGTAAGGCTTTCTGATGCGAGTTTCTATTGAATTTGAGAGTTTTGCAAGTGTGGGAGTGTGTTTCTTTCAAACTGAGTATCTTTACATCGTTTGCGTATGTTTACTATTCCAATTGTGTATCTTTACATCGTTTGCGTATCTTTACTATTCCAATTGTGTATCTTTTCATTTCTCGTTTGAGTATCTTTTCTGTAAGGCCTTCTGATGCGAGTTTCTATTGAATTTGAGAGTTTTGCAAGTGTGGGAGTGTGTTTCTTTCAAACTGAGTATCTTTACATCGTTTGCGTATGTTTACTATTCCAATTGTGTATCTTTACTATTCCAATTGTGTATCTTTTTCATTTCTCGTTTGAGTATCTTTCTGTAAGGCTTTCGGATGCGAGGTTTCTATTGTATTTGAGAGTTTTGCAAGTGTGGGAGTGTGTTTCTTTCAAACTGAGTATCTTTACATCGTTTGCGTATATTTTACTATTCCAATTGTTTTTCTTTTCATTTCTCGTTTGTTTTTATTTTTTTAAGGTTTCTGATGCGAGTTTCTATTGTATTTGAGAGTTTTGCAAGTGTGGGAGTGTGTTTCTTTCAAACTGAGTATCTTTACATCGTTTCGTATCTTTACTATTCCAATTGTGTATCTTTTCATTTCTCGTTTGAGTATCTTTCTGTAAGGCTTCTGATGCGAGTTTCTATTGTATTTGAGAGTTTTGCAAGTGTGGGAGTGTGTTTCTTTCAAACTGAGTATCTTTACATCGTTAGCGTATCTTTACTATTCCAATTGTGTATCTTTTCATTTCTCGTTTGAGTATCTTTCTGTAAGGCTTCTGATGCGAGTTTCTATTGTATTTGAGAGTTTTGCAAGTGTGGGAGTGTGTTTCTTTCAAACTGAGTATCTTTACATCGTTAGCGTAGTCCTTTACTATTCCAATTGTGTATCTTTTCAATTCTCGTGTTGAGTATCTTTCTGTAAGGGCTTCTGATGCGAGTTTCTATTGTATTTGAGAGTTTTGCAAGTCTGGGAGTGTGTTCTTTCAAACTGAGTATCTTTACATCGTTTGCGTATCTTTACTATTCCAATTGTGTATCTTTTCATTTCTCGTTTGAGTATCTTTCTGTAAGGCTTCTGATGCGAGTTTCTATTGTATTTGAGAGTTTTGCAAGTGTGGGAGTGTGTGTTTCTTTCAAACTGAGTATCTTTACATCGTTTGCGTATCTTTACTATTCCAATTGTGTATCTTTTCATTTCTCGTTTGAGTATCTTTCTGTAAGGCTTCTGATGCGAGTTTCTATTGTATTTGAGAGTTTTGCAAGTGTGGGAGTGTGTTTCTTTCAAACTGAGTATCTTTACATCGTTTGCGTATCTTTACTATTCCAATTGTGTATCTTTACATCGTTTGCGTTTATCTTTACTATTCCAATTTGTGTATCTTTTCATTTCTCGTTTGAGTATCTTTCTGTAAGGCTTTCTGATGCGAGTTTCTATTGAATTTGAGGAGTTTTGCAGTGTGGGAGTGTGTTTCTTTCAAACTGAGTATCTTTACATCGTTTGCGTATCTTTACTATTCCAATTGTGTATCTTTTTCATTTCTCGTTTGAGTATCTTT